>NC_136067.1:1600738739-1601382100 GCF_964261635.1 Lissotriton helveticus
CGATTGAGTTGAGCGTGCAGAGACAACACTCAGAGGGAGACTTGTAGGCTGTGTCTATGTTCCCCGAGCTCACTGAAACAGCGCTAGTTGCAAGAGCTTAAGTATGCATGTCGGGTTGGCCGTAGTTAAAGAACTGACCAAACTGACATGCACACTTCATCTCAGTGACAGGCAGGTTGGTCTGCCAATCCTCATGCCTGGGGAGCAGCCGACTTCTCCACCACGGGTAAAGTTACAGGCAAAGCAGAACAGACAGAGAACATTACTTGACCCGTATGTGATGATTCACTGGCAAATAGCGGGTCAACACCCCTAGCGCTCTTTAGACAAGCCGCTCCTGGCACTGCTCTCATGCTGTGCGAGCAGTGTCCTTATTGGCGTAATTCGGCCCTCCACAGCACCCTGGAGGCCTGCACTGACTCAACCCAGCAGTCTTACGACAGCTGGGTAAGAGATGTTTAAGGTGCGCATGTGTTGCTGGCCGTCTCAAGACGGCCAGCCAAAAAGACATGCGCACGTTAAACCTAAGTGCATAGACAGCCTACCCTCCTCTCTAATTCTGTCACTCATCAGCAAACCCGCCCCTGTCCTGACACTTGGCTCGGGACAGGGATGAAAAATAACATGGTAATAAGTTACCATTTTATTTTTTATGGGGTTTTGGGGGGAATTTAAGTGGGGCGACGCTCCTCTGCTCCAACGGAGGAGCTGCCCCTGGTTACAAATGGTTCCTACTGTGCTAAGGAGCTGAAAAGTGGAGTCCTAGACATCTACTAAGTCAGAATAGATAACATCTCATCTGATTCCGTCACCATCTTGGAGCCATATGTTAATTTCTTTGTTGTCTTTTAGTTACAATTATATTTTAATCTTTTTGAGGCATGATACAAATTTTGCCGTGTATATAAAACTATTGCTGGATCATAGACACCAATTGCACCAAGTCAAATTCTTTTTTCAGAAATAACGTAACAGTAAACAAATAGATGCATAGCTATAAAGGCATACATGTTTCATGAGAACAAAGTATGAAAATTATTTAGTCTAAAGCTGTGCTGGGCATACTGTGCCACTGGGCTCATTTGCTGTGTTGTGATACTTGTGCGGACAGACAGGCAGCTGCAGGTTTTCATGCATATGTACGCAGCAGAATATATTGTGTTCTATGTATTTCTGCTAGCATGGGTGTTCACGAGAGAGAGAGAGCAAGAGAAAAAGAGAGAAAAAGAAAGAGAGAGAAATAGAGACTATGCGTTGTCTTATTTGCAGGGCAAGGCTGGAAACCACAAGCAGCCCTGATAACAAGCATTGGCAAAGCCAATATGTCTTGCCTATGCAAGAGGTGTTGGCTTTGTCAATGCCTTTTAGCCATGTTGTACAGCAGCATGGCTGCTATACAGAATGACCAAAAGTTATTGACATGGCATAGAGTAGCAATGAGTAGAAAGGCATTCAGTAGAGTGATGTAGAAGAAAGTGGCTAAGCGGACAGAAAAGTTAGGTGGCGTAGAGTGGAGTAGAGTGGTATAGATTACCATGGAGTGGAGTGTTGGTGGTGTAGAGTGCAGTGGAGTGGCGCAAAGTATAGTGGAATGATGTGGTGTGGTGTTGAGTAGAGTCGCATAGAGTGGAGTGGCATAAAGTAGATTGGCATGGCATAGAGTAGAGTGACAGTGTAGAGTTGCATTAAGTTGAATGGCATTGAGTGGAGTGGAGTAGAATGGGTTGGAGTGGAGTAGAGTAGAGTGGCACAGAGTAGAGTGCGTAGAGTGGGGTAGAGTGCCCTACAGTGTAGTGGAGTGGTGTAGATTAGCATAGAGTAGAGTGACATAGAATGGAGTAGTATAGAGTGTAGTGGCCTGGAGTGCCATAGCGTATAGTGGCAGAGTAGAGTGGCATAGAGTGGAGTAGAGTGGCATTGAGTGGTGCACAATGGAGTAGCGTAGAATGGCGAAAAGCAGAGTGGCATAGAGTGGCTTATAGTAGAGTGCAGTGGTGTTGAGTGGCATGGAGTGGAGTTGAATGGTGTAGAGTGGCATGGAGTAGCATAGAGTGGTGCAGAGAGGTGTACAGCTGAGTGGCATAGAGTGGAGTGGCACGGTATAGAGTTGCATGGCATAGAGTTCTGAAAAGAGGAGTGGCTTGGAGTAGAGTGGCGTAGAGTGACATTGTTTGCTATAGAGTGTTGTAGAGTGTCATTGGATGGAGTGGAGATGTGTAGAGGGGCGTAGAGTAGAGTGGCATAGAGTGGAGTGGCCTTGGGTGGCATAGAGTGGAGTGGCATAGAGTTGAGTGGTGTAGAGTGGCACAGAATAGAGTGACGTTGCATAGCGTAGCGTAGAGTGTAGTGGCATACAGCAGAGTAGAGTGGCACAGAGGATACTGGAGAGCCATGGAGTGGTGTAGTGTGGAGTGGTGTAGAGAGGCATAGACTGGAGTGGTGTAGAGTGAAGTGGCATAGAGAGTGGTGGCATAAAGTGGAGTGGGGTAACGTGGAGTGGATTAGTATGGAGTGACATAGAGAGGAGTGCAGTGATGTTAAGCTCCATAGAATGTTGTGAAGTAGCGTTGAGTGGCATAGAGTGACCTAGAGTGATGTGGCATAAAGTAAAGTGGTCTGGAGTGGTTGTGAGTGGAGTAGGGCAGCATATACTTGCATAGAGTAGAGTGGCATAGACTGGTGGGCAGTGCCGTGGAGTGGTGTAGAGTAGAGTGCTATAGAGTAGAGTGGAGTGGCACAGAGTAGAGTGACGTAGAGTAGAGTGGCATGGAGTGGAATGGCATAGAGTGGTATAGAGTGACACAGAGTGACATAGAATAGAGTGAAATAGAGTGGAGTAGAGTGGAATGGAGTGGCAAAGAGTAGAGTGCCAAAGAGTAGTGTTGAATGGAGTGGCATAGAGTAGGGTCAAGTGGTGTGGAGTAGGGTGCATAGAGAGCAGTGGCGTAGAGTGGAGTGACATAGAATAGAGTGGTGTAGAGTGCTGTGGAGTGCCATAGAGTGGGGTGGAGTGGCATAGAGCATAGTGGTGTACATTGGAGTGGCATTGGGTGGAGTGGCATGGAGTGGAGTGGCGTGGCATAGAGTGGATTGGTGTAAAGTGTTGTTGTGTGGAGTGATGTAGAGTGGCGTGGACTGGCATTGAGCAGAGTGGCAAAGAGTGGAGTGGTATAGGGTGAAGTGGAGTGGAGTGAGTGGAGTGGTGTAGAGTGTCCGAGTGGGGTGGTGTAGAGTAGTGAGGATTGGGATAGAGCAGAGTGGTATACAGTGGAGTGGCATAGAGTGGAGTGGCGTGGCACACAGTGCTGAAAAGAGGAGAGGCATAGAGCAGAGTGGCTTAGAGTGGCATTGTTTCGAATAGAGTGTAATGGAATGGCGTTGTGTGGAATGGTGTAGAGTAGAGAGGTATAGACTGGAGTGGCATTGAGTGTCATCGAATGGAGTGGCATAAAGTGGAGTGGAATGGTGTAGAGTGGCATATAATAGAGTGGGGTCAGAAAGAGTAGAGTGGCATAGAGTAGAGTGGAGCAGCATAGAGTAGAATGGAGTGGTATAGAGTAGAGTGACATAGCGTAGAATGGAGTGGCGTACAGTACAGTGGGGTGACATCAAGTTGAGTGCCATGGAGTGGTGTAGAGTGGAGTGGCATACAATGGCATATAGTGGAGTGGTGTATAGTGGTGTTGAGTGAAGTAGCATAGAGCAGAGTAGTATAGAGTACTAAAGTTGTGGCTGTAAATAACTTAAACAAGGAACCAATCTTACAATTGATGCAATGGTATGAAGTATTAAGGGATGACTGACTAAAAGACAACAAAAATTGGTGTGCGGCGGCAAGCAGCATGAAGCTGTACATGCGTTGTTAACGTGACATTTTTACATTATAATGACTTAAACCAAGCCAGGTAAAATGTAATATTATTTTAGCTGTATGAATAAGCCAAAAGAAGCATGCATAGATGACCAATGTCTAAAATGTGTTTGAAAACAGAATGAATGGAAAAAGCAGCACAAGAACTGGAAACAGAGGAAGTGTCCTGAAAACACGTATCTCAATCACAAAGAAATTAGTAGATGGACACTCATCTGTGCTTGGTCCATGCTCGACAGTAAGAAAATGAAGTGATGCCTGGCATACACTGGTCAATTAGGAGGCAGCTAAGAAGAGTGACAATTAAGTCAAAGGGTAAGCAATGGGTGAGCATCAAGTCCTTTTGGTAAATAATACACTTCCAATGCGAGAGAGTTTGCAATGCATGCACTGTCTTAGGCAAAATGTATATAACACAGAAACACAGGGGGTCTAACAGCCTATTTCATTAGCTGGGCTGTCAATCCGACTTACCAGAATCTCGGAGTGTTTGAATCACATGGAAAACAGCCTATTATAAACGAAGGTGGAAACTATGTTAATAGAAGACACAGTCACTTATAAGATCATACAGAGATGGTTTTCAAAATCCAAAACAATATAGCAATGGGTTTCCATCAAATTGACTTGATGATCAGTCCTATCATCTGGCCAACCCAGGTGTGAGTAAGGCTAGTCCCCTGATCATTGGGACCTTATGAGCCACACCATTTGTTGCTGGTTAAGGATTTGGTCCACCAACACAAACGAACCGTCAATGATGGCTGATCTTTGATGGTCAAGTAAATAATAGTGCAACAAAAACAAAATAGTGAATTTTAAAATAGGATGATGTGTACTCCTATTACAAATTTTATTCTACGGACGAACAACACCTCCTAATTAAAAACCTAGAACAGTGCAAAAGAGACAGTCAGCAAATATCTGTCTAGTACTGGGCCAACATGTTTTCCATGTGATTCAAACACTCCGAGATTCTGGTAAGTCGGATTGACAGCCCAGCTAATGAAATAGGATGTTAGACCCCCTGTGTTTCTGTGTTATATATATATATATATAGAAGGAGCTGGGGATAATAACCAGGTGTGGGTCTCTAAACTTTATATCCCTTGGACCCTCTTGTAATGGTTTGGTGTTGATATTAGGCAACATGTAAACATTTTAAAACTGGCCTAATCCCTTTCTCTCTCTATCTCCAATAATTATTTTTCTCTCTCTTTCTCTTCCTCGTCTCCCCCTTCCTGCCTCTAGTGTATCTGCTTCCATGAACCCCTGGGCCCTGGGGCCATATGACAGAGGCCATATACGATTTAGGCTCCCACTCAAGCCTGGAAAATCCATTGCTGTTTTATGTGGCACAGTGAAAGAAAAACATTTGTGTTCAGTATCTTTTACTGACATAGAGAAATGAATTTGACAAAATGTTGTGATGCGTCACTGCAGTTTTGAGATGTACAATTGTGCCTCAGGCATTGCAAATGACGTAGTCCCTAGGAGCTGGAATGTTTCAGAAAACATCTAATACCACGTTGTGAAAGGTTTTTACTCCTCTTCAGCCTACTATATATTTTTAGACTAGTAATGAAAACATCTCTGGAAAAGCCTTGGCATCCAAGGGTTTAAGGCACGATCTCCTCTACACGTTTGGACTGACTCATGTTTTCATTGGTTGATGAACTGGAGCAGTGGGATATTACCACTTGGACTGTGGTGTATTGACGTTTGCCACCAAAACGTTAAAAGAGTGTGTGGCTGGAAATGTGGCAGCATTTATTATTGTTTTAAAAGAATAAATGTTGCATAAAAAGTCAACAGCACATATAACAACATAGCATATCACCACCACAAGAAAATGCAACAAAAAAAACCACCACGAAAACCATACAATTCAACCTGAAAAGAGAACACAAAAACTCAACAATGCAGCTCTAAAGCAACACAATGGTCTAACACAAAATAACAAGGTAACACACTTTAACAACTGTTTAAAGAGGCACAGAACACAGTGGCACAGCAAATACACCATAATACCAGAAAGGCAATGGCACACACACAACACAAAACACGGCACTACAATAACAGAACACAAAAGCATTACCATCCAATGCAACAGTATACAACTGTTGTATTGTTTTGTTTTGGTGTATTTTCATGTGTTGTTATGCAGTGTTGTTGTGATGTATTGCTATGTTGTATAGTTGGGGTTTCGTGCTGTCCTTTTTGTTTTGTTTCCTTATTTTGGTGTGCTGTATGCTGTTGTGCCGAATATATTTGGTGCATTATTGATGCATTTCTATGTGGTTATGCTGTGTAGTGCTTTATTGCTGTAATAGTGGGTTATTGTAATACATCGTTGTGTTAATGTGACACTGCTGTACCTCAATTACCACCTCCACAAATCCCACACTTCCACTTTCAAAAATGGTGGCAAAGAAGGACCCAAGACATGTAATAGCGCCAGCCAAAAAATGTCCTTGTTATCCAGTCCATTGTGTGTGAATTCTGGAAAGTCTGGATCAGCCCTTTATCATTCTGCGGTCGATGAACTTGCTGAAAGTGATAGTATAGGCTCATTTTATGTACGGCACTGTGAATTGATAATAACTTGCAAAAACAAGGTCAATCTAATTACATGATAGTCAGGTGTCTTGAGTGTTGCAGCAGTCCTTTTGCCTGCCCCTACACGAGCAAGCCTCATCATTTGTTCTTTAGCCTAAATTATCCTTTAATTTCAAGCGTATGACGTTAACAGTTAATTACCTAAATAGAAACGTTCACCTACCTTGACTGTATCCACCAATATAAGCCTACATGCTGTACATTGAAGTGGCTTTTTAGTCTGCAATATAAGCAGAAGCATGCGCTTTGCAAAACTTCCATATGCATGCAATTCAATCGAACTTAAATCTCTCACATAGGGGAAACTCACTTGCCTAAAGCCCCTTTTATATAACCTGGCTTCGCAATCTACCTCACTTCATTTTAATTGACCTGAAGCAAAAGCAACATAATTTTGGATTAACCCATCTGCCTGTGCTCATTCAGATTTTACATTTAAATGTTGGCCGAATAATTGCACAAGGGTACCTCGTATAATGTGTCCTGTCCAGGCACATTTTAATGGGAGACTCATTTGCAAAATATTATGCACGTTATTAAATAATGTTAGAAGAGTATTGAGATTGTAAACAATTGAATTTTTCCTGTCCCATGGCATGATTGAGCGTAATCAAGCAAGCTGCCCTTACTCCCTTCATAGTGACTTCACACATGGCAAATGTTTAATTTGAAGTGTCCTTCTGTGGTGACCAACTAAAACATTAGGAAAACAAATGTTTTATGGGGAAAATTTGGCAGAAGCCCTGCCACAAACAGGTGGTATAGGGCTATTTCAATATACTGTAATGATGCAGCCAGGTTTCCATCTGGCCAGCATGTGCTTGTGTCTACTTAGAGATCATCAAAGAGCACAATTATGCACAGGGGACCCTGGCAGTGCAAAAACGTGAAGCTCTTTGGCTGCCTCATAAAATAATAGTCAGTATTTTCCGTCCTTTGAGTTAACTTTTGCATCTGTCAAAATCTGCGTTTCTCCACAGGATCTTAAAGAAGAAGCAAATTCTCTGACAAGCAATAGAGAGGGCAATATTTGCAAGCCTGCTCCTCGAAGCCAAACGCTGTTCACACTCCTGCTTCAGCAGGTGATT
The DNA here is from genome assembly GCF_964261635.1 of Lissotriton helveticus. Classification (NCBI taxonomy): domain Eukaryota; kingdom Metazoa; phylum Chordata; class Amphibia; order Caudata; family Salamandridae; genus Lissotriton; species Lissotriton helveticus. Next base: position 1,600,746,318 of record NC_136067.1, read on the forward strand.
ATTAGAGAGGAGGCCGCTGGGAGTCTGAGTTATGTTTCACATGCAGCCAAAGCACTGCAAGGTTTTTAGTAACATTTGATAGTCTGCAGAACATAGGACATCAAGGGTTTTAAGGCTTTGTCCAATAGGCATACAAGGAATTCAGTTGAAAAGATTTGGAATATCACTTGGATACGGACAGACTGAATGAGAGTATGTGAAATAAGTCCATTATTCAATTGCCTATCAGATATTAAACAATAAAATGTCTTTATTATATTCACGGAGGATGTTCTTCTGGTGTTTTTACAAAATGCTGGCTTGAAAATTTCAGACCTTGTCTTCTTGTTTCAATGCAATACATATCGGGAGCATGTACTATATACAGTGGCGTAGCACGGGGGTTCCGCCCCAGGCGGCATGAATTTTGGGGGCGGTGGCCAACATACCCCCGGGCCCCCATTCTTAGAATTGGCCTAGCTACGCCACTGATTATATACAAACTGGACTGCTGCCCGACCCGCAGTCTCCCCAAATCTGAATGGCCAGTAAAGTGTTGAATACTGTTCTGATGCATCAGGCACTGGGGGAAAATGTGAACAATGTAAAGGGAATTGGTTGGGTCCTTGGGAAATCTCACAGAATACTCCAATTGATGACTTCAATGGCTGGGAAGTTTGAAACAAGGTGCGAGCTTTAGGACAAGTGGAAAAAGCCCATCCCCAATGTTGCCAGGAGAAGAGTGACTTTCCATGTGATCTTTTACACTGTCTCCGCCTAGCATAACCTGGAAGTGATATCAACACAGCACGTTTGGTTTGCTCAAGAGGCCATAAAGAACAGTGTTCCTCATGAAAGACATCCTAAAGCAATATGGTTGCCACCAACACATTACATCATTGTGCTTTTTCTGTGCAACCCTTTCTCTTACCAATATGGCGATTGCACTTGCATAGTGCAGTTTTTAACAGCATTTCTACTGTGCTTGGAACATGCCACCAGTTCTCACAGCCTCCAATTCCACAACCCTTGATTGAATTCCTATCTCAGGACAAGCTCTCTGTAAGTAACTGGCCAGATGCGGCCAAGCATGATACTATGATTGACAATGAATGCCAACACTGAAGATTTAAGACTTTAAGGGCCAGATGTAGGTAGCCAAATATCGGTCGGTAACGGCCGAAAATCGGTGTTTTCGGCCGTTACAGACCGGTATTCGGAAAATGAGATGTAGGTCGCCGAAAACCTGTAAAAATACCGAATCGGTAGATTACCGGCTCGGTAAAGAAACCGAGTCGGTAAAAGTACCGACTCGGTAAAATTACCGAGTCGGAACAAATACCGAGTCGGTAAAAGTTCCGACTCTGTAAAATTACCGAGTCGGAACAAATACCGAGTCAGTAAAAGTTCCGACTCTGTAAAATTACCGAGTCGGAATATACAAAATGGAAAATACCACGCCATTGAGATGTAGGAGAGCCTGAAAATACCGAATTGTACCAAAATTCGGTAATTAAGAGTCGGTAATTAACATGGATTGCAAGCAGGTGGTAATCAGGTGCAGCCTATAAAAAAGGACCCCAAAATGCAACACAGGAAACGGAATGGCGGCATTTTACGTCATAGCAAGACGGCTAAGGCTACAGGCAGCAGGTGAGAGGGAATGGAGAAGGGAGGAACAGGTATATAGGCTAAGGATTACACTCATCCAATTGACAGAGCCAGAGATACTGCAGAGATACAGACTGCACCCTGAAACCATCATGGACCTGATCAGGGACCTGCATCCACTCCTGGACCACCCAAGACCAAGGGCCCATGCCATCCCACCCCATGTCCAGGTGCTCTGTAGCATACACCTCCTAGCATCCGGGAGCTACCAGAGTATAGTTGCAGCGGCAGGTGGGGTGTCCCAGAGCTGCCTGTCGCGTTTTTTCAAAAAGTTCCTGGATGCCATGATGCAAAGAATGGATCAGTACATCCACTTCCCAGACACTGATGCGGACTTGCTCAGGACCAAGACTGACTTTTACCTCATGGCAAACTTCCCACACGTGATTGGCTGCATTGATGGGACCCACATCCCCATTTGCCCCCCTGCTGCCACAGAGCACATATACAGGAACAGGAAGTCAACACACACGATTAATGTTCAAGCAATCTGTGATGCCAAGTTCTTCATCACAGACATAGTGGCCAGATACCCAGGAAGTACCCACGATTCATTTATCTTCCAGAACAGTGGGATCTATACCCGCCTGACAGCGGGTGAATTCGGGGAAGGATACCTGCTAGGTAAAGAAATGGGTGACACTCCCTTGATAGATGAAGCAGACGTATGTCAATGTGTGCATCTGAGTAATGTATATTTTGTCTTCCACTTTAGGGGATAGTGCATATGCACTCCGTTCCTTCGTCCTGACACCCTACCTCAACCCAACAACCCCCAGCCAGAGACGTTACAATGTGGCACATAAATCCACCCGCAACATCATTGAGCGCACCCTTGGCCTCTTGAAGAGCCGGTTCCGCTGCCTCCACAAAAGTGGGGGGGCACGCCAGTACTCACCTGTAACGTGCTGTAAGATTATTGCTACGTGTGCGATGTTGCACAACCTCGCTACTAAGAGGGGCACAGAGGTGGAATTGGAGGACTATGAAGACCATGATGATGAGCAGGCACTACCAGCAGCCAACCCAGTAGGAGGACCAACACCCACAGATGGTAGACAGAGGCGGGCAGAAATCACACACAACTACTTCTGAGTAAGTATAGAGACAAAGCACGTATTGTATTTCAAAGCACGTAGTTTAATTTAGCACTACGTCGAAATGACTTGAGACACACAATACACATACTAGTGTGCCCAGCACTACTGTGTGGACGGGGGTTACGTCACCCTCACATGTCCATGAGCAAAAGTCTGACTCACTGCTTGCGTCCAAGAACACCCAGGCGTGCTGCCTGATGTTGATTAGGTTCAGAGTCTGCTGTGCCTGCGCCGGCACTCTGGTGTCTGCTGCTCCTCCTTACTTCAGGGGCTGGGGTGCTGCTCCTGCTACTAGGGGTATCTGTGTCCCCACCAGCATCTAGTCCTGTGGTGGCTGACTGGTTAGTCAGCAGCACTTCAAGTGCTGTAGTGACTCTCCCCACCCCCCAGGAAAGATCAGTACAGCAGTGCACCAGGCCCTCCTGCATTGCAACTGAACGGCGACACATGAGTGAAGTCGCAGTTGCTAGTTGGCGCATTCCCCTTGTCTCATGATGTGTGCGATGGCTCTCCCTGCGCCTTTGTGCACGGTCCTCTCTCAGTTCCTCACACAGTGTCGCCACAGACTGAGACATTTCCCTGACTCCCTCTGCCATTGCCCTCATGCTGTCTGCCATTGATGTGATTCCATTGTTAAAGTCTGTGAATTTGCTGTTCATAATTCGCATCTGCCTGTGTACTGCACTTATCCCTCTTGCCTGCAGGCGCTGGACCTTCACCATTGTGGTCTCGAGGCCATGGAACACACTCTCATCACGGCCACTGCCGCATGACTCCCGGACCCTGCGACGTCTTGTTCCTTCTGATGGCCTGACAGGAGTGGATGTGTGCCCTGGTGCATTCCCTGCCATAGACTGCATTGCCTCATCATCTTCCCCTTCCTCATCCGAGGATGTTTGTAGGATCCTATGAGGGGGTCCCTCATGCCTCACTGGCCTGAGGATTTCAGACACCTCGGAGTCAGCTGGTGTGTGTGACTGTATTTCCGCAGGTAGTGGTGAGCCTATGAGCACAGGAGATGCTTCCAGTTGCATTGTGTCATCTGCCCCTGGTATGTCTGCTGCTTGTGCGCATGGCGCTGTGGGTCTGGCACTGCTGGGCCCAGCATCCCTGCCTTCTTCCGCAGTGCTATCCTTTTGAGGATGTGTCTTCTCCCTCAACTGCTGGGACTTGCGTGATGTCTCTCCTGTGGACAGACATGGACAGTATCTTAGTGGTGCTTTCACCTTGTTTATCAACATTAAATTACACTTTCACATCACTATTTTCTGCTCCTCCCATGTGTCTGCTTGTATTGTGTGGCATGCCTGAAGAAATTTAATGGTGACCGTTCATATGGGTTTTCTAATGACTACCACTCCCATAATGCATAGCAGGTGAGTACTGAAGTCAGGACTGGATTACCTTATTACATAGACACATTGGGGGAGGTACACAGGCAGGGGGTGTGGGATGATGGACATGTCCCTTACCTTTCTTAGCTGCAGCTCGGGCTGAGCTGTCTGCATCACCAATCCCCAGGACGCAATCAGGCTCCAGTGTGGACTCCACTAGCTCTTCAAGGTCTGTGAGTGGAGGTGCCTTGTTCTTCCCACCACCTGTTAAATTGGATTCCTTCCTTCTTGCAGCCAGTTTTTTCTTTGTGACTATCCTTAGATCGTACCATCTTTTTTTTAGGTCGTCCACTTCCCTGTTGGTGACTCCAATGGCATTGATTTTAGTCTGGATCCCCAGCCAGGTGCTCCTCTTCACAGCCTCTGGTACCTGCAGGGAATGTTTTCCAAATATTCTTGGGTAGTGCTTCACTACCTCCTCCACCAGCACCTGCAGTTCTCCAGTGCTAAACTTCATCTTCCTCTTCCTATCAGGTCCATCCCTCTGTGAGTCTTGTTGCTCCATTTGGTTAACCTGCAGGGATCTGCTTCACAACTGGCTGTCTCTGTGAGTCTGCTCTCCTGTGTGATCAGTTACACTGCACCTGCATGGGTGTGGCCACTTCCTGGTTGTGGGGTGGGGTCGATGCACAGGATTGGTCTATTGCTCTGTTGGTTGGCTGAGGGGCGGGATAGAGACACCTGATTGGTTGATACTTCAACTGCCTGATATTTGTATCCCCGACTCGATATTTACCGACTTGGTATTTACCGACTCGGTATTTACCGGTCGGTAAATACAGAGTCGGTAGTTTCAATACATTCCTATGGGCATCCGGGCCCATAGGATTGCATGTGACTTACCGACTCGGTATTTGCCGTATCGGTAAATACCGAGTCGGTGAATACCGTGCATGGGTTACCGATTTTTACCGATTCGGTATTTTTTACAGGATTTTGACCTACATCTCGTTTCTCTTTTCTTAAATACCGATTCGGTAAAATCGGTATTTAAGAGTCGGTAAAAATGTGTTACCTACATCTGGCCCTAAATGTGGAACTCCTCTGTGGAGGTGAGTAACTCCATTATGGATATGCAAAAAAAGAGTACTTGAAGTACTCATTAATAAAGCAACGCTTACACTGGGGCATTAGTGACATTGCTCAGACTGAGGAGACAGCAGTGATGAGACAGAGGAGCCGCTCTTCAATGAACTGCAGGCACTTTTTATACATACATTTAAAATTAATCTTGCTCTGTCCGGGAAGTGATTACAAAACTGAAAATGTAAATTCAAGGCACATATTTCAACATATACTGATTTTCGATTGAGCAAAAGTCACATACTCACCTATAACATTTTAGTATAATTCTGTGAAATTCACTTTGCTTTTGTTCCTTATTCTATTATGGTGATGTGTTTGGTTGGAATGGAACACGAGTCAGGGAAGTTCAGATGCAAAATACTCAAACAATCAAAGTATTTAGCAGTTCACTAAATTAGTTTCTTATTCTGATTTTTTTTTTCTTCCAATTTTAAAGAGCTCTGACAGTAGGTAACAGGGAAGGCAAGATCGAGGAAAGGTAGCTTTAAAATAATTTTGTGGGCATCATAAAAGGTAGGGGACAAGTAAAATCCAAGCTATCCTGATGTTCGTACAGTGGGATCCTAGGAGAGGTTAGGGAAGAGAGTTTCCAGTTTTACCCATTCATGAGATTATGGGCACCTAGAGTTCCACTGTAAAGTGGAGGTCATAGGGATTCATCTCTTGTTTATTGATATTAATCAATATACACCAGGATATCTATCAGTAGATCCCATTGAGATGCTTCAATGCACCAAAATAGTGGAGTGAAATTCATTGACATTCTAAAAATTAAAAGTCATCTTTCTCCTAAACCTCAAACCCCTGCCTAGCCACACAGGACTGGGCAACCAATTTCCTGACAATAAGGGCGGTTCACTCCACCTGCATATCAAACAATCAATGTAAGCTTTATTTTGACAGCTCTTGTCATAAAAGCAAGCTACAGACAGGCGTTTGTTGCATTTGGGTGTCTGGAGGAGTTTGCTCTGTGATGATCGTAAGTTTCTGGGTGAATGATACCATGTGAAATGTTGTTTCAGGAACGCGGGTCCGGTTCCATGCAAGGCTCTGTATGCTTGACATAGGGATTTGAATTCTATCCTCTTTTTCATTGGAAGCCATCAGAGCTTTTTTAGGTCTTGGGGAATGGATTGGAATTTACGAATATCCAGCAGCAGTCTAGCGGTTGCATTCTGCGCCTGCTGGAGTTTGAGCAAGTAATGTTTTTGAAGGCCCACATACAAGGCATTTCCGTAGTCGAGTCTAGCCAAGGCTAGAACCGTCACTAGTGTTTTTACTGCTTCTCGGGGGATAAACACACGCACTTTCCTTATTGATTTTAGTGTGAGGAAGACCAGAGATGAGACCTTGTTGATCCGATGCTGAAAAGTCAGTCTGTCATCAAAGATGATGCCCAAGTTCCTCACCTTACAGACTGGGGCTGGAAGAGTTCCCATACAGGGAGGCCACCGGTTCTGTGACCAAAAGGTATCAGAACCCAGCAGGAGAACCTCTGTTTTGCCTCTGTCGAGCTTTAGGCAGTTCACATTGACCCATTGGTCTACGTGGGACATACATTGGCTGAAACATTCGGCGGTTTCCTCTATGTTACCTGAGATGAACACCACTATTTGGTTATCGTCTGCGTAGAAAACCAACGAGAAACCAAACTGCCTAATAATGTTAGCCAGGGGGGATCACATATAAGTTAAACAGCGTGGGGCTCAATGAGGAGCCCGGTGGCACCCCACACGGGAGCATGAAATGCTCTGAGAATGAGTCACTAATCTGAACATATTGGGACCTATTATTCAGATACGATTTAATCAGATTAAGGGCAGAGTTCTTGACTCCTGCCTCTAGGAGCCTTCTGATTAGGATATCATGGTTAATGGTGACAAAAGCCGCCGATAGATTCAGAAGGATCAGGGCGGCCTTGGCACCAGTCTCCAGTATTGCCCGGAGCCCCTCTGCTGCCTTAACCATGGCAATTTCCGTGCTGTGCCCCTGTCGGAAACCATATTGTGAGGAATCTAACAGGTCTGCCGTGGAGACGAAGGCTGTGAGTTGGGTAATTAGGATTTATTCTAGGACCTTGGCAGGGAAAGGCAGTAGCAATAGGTCTGTAGTTGCTCGTGTCACTGGGATCCAAATTGGGTTTTTTTAAATGAGGAAGAATTGAGACTGTTTTCCATGAGGCACGGAAGATGCCCGTGCTAATAATTTCTTTAAAAAGTATGCTGAGTTGCTCGCTAATCCTATCGGGTGCCATCTGAAATATTTTTGGCGGACATGGGTCTGTAGGTGCTCCGGATTTTATTGATCTGACTACCTGAGATATCCGTTCTGTGTTCGGTGGATCAAAGGTGTCTAGAACATTATCGGAATGTCTCCTGTGCATTCGATACCCTTGCCTGTAAGGGATTTAAAAATAGTTTGCACTCTGACCTTAAAAAAACCCTGCAAGTTGGTTGCAGAATTCCACACTGCTATCCTCTTTTGGTGGTTCAGGTAATTTAACTAGTCTCTTTAAAGTTGCAAGGAGTGCTTTGCTAGAGTTACCTGCCTGCCGATTTTTTTCTGAAAAGTAGCTACTTTTCTTTTCCAAAATCATTGTTTTATAGACAGTCAGTGTCTTTACATATAAGATTTTATCAGCTTCAGCGGTATTCCTTCTTCAGCGCCTTTCTGACTATCTACAAAGTTGTTTCTGTGGACGCAATGCGTAAACATAAAACATATGCAAAGGGGATTCTCTCGTATGGTAAAACATGACCTTTAAAACTTTAAGGCTATTCAGTGTAGATTAGGCATCGCTCCCTCATGCAGATGTAAAAGAAAAAAAGAATACATTTATAAAGAGGAATACAAAGAACAGTTTGTAGCACATGCCATAAGATTCGCACTGGCTCGCTCTTGAGGAGGAACTGGTCTGTACTGCATTCAGCATGGGGGCTCTGGAATGTTCGGCAGAAATCAGTCCCTCGTTCTGTGACTTCAGAAGTCGCCCAGTACCGGTATTGGGAAGAACAGAAAATAAAATTGGCTCAACATTTGTGCCTTAAAAGAGCCCGCCTGTCCAGATTATTAAAAAACAATTCATCGTAGAAAACAATATTACAATAAAAAGGATTGGATTCAAAAGAGTTATAATTATTCCAATATACAAGATGGTTAAAAAACAACAATCAGGGTGTTACAATAGTTAACAAGCATTAGAAATGCAATCGGGCTCGGATTTATTTGAGTTTGAGCTAATGGCATTGTAAATGCCAATGTATTGTTGCTATGTGTTATGGAGTGTGTTCATGTGGTGTGTACTGCCAGTTATCTCCTTGTGAGTGTGAGAATATTGCACCGTTACTGCCTGTGATGTCCTTCTTGTGAGTGTGAGAAGCTTGCACTGCTGCTGCCTGTGATGTCCTTCTTGTGAGTGTAAGAAGCTTGCACTGCTGCTGCCTGTGATGTCGTTCTTGTGAGTGTGAGAAGTTTGCACCGCTGCTGCTTGTGATGTCCTTCTTGTGAGTGGGAAAGGCTTGCGCCTCAGCTGCCTGTGGTATCCTTGTGAGTGTAAGAAGCTTGCACAGCTGCTGCCTGTAATGTCCTTCGTGTGAGTGTGAGAAGCTTGCACCGCTGCTGCCTGGGAGTATGAGAAGCTTGCATTGTGCATCTCTGTGCTGTGCCTGTTCTTTGTAAGGGACTCTTGCTCTGTTGCTGCTGCTGCCTTGGCACCGGACCTGCTGTGAGTGTGTAAGGGCAGCTTGCACCACTGCTGCTTGTGATGTCGTTCTTGCGAGTGTGAGAAGCTTGCACCTCTGCTGCCTGTCGTCTCCTTGTGAGTGTAAGAAGCTTGCACTGCTGCTGGCTGTGATGTCGTTCTTGTGAGTGTGAGAAGCTTGCACCGCTGCTGCTTGTGATGTCCTTCTTGTGAGTGGGAGAAGCTTGCACCTCAGCTGCCTGTGGTCTCCTTGTGAGTGTAAGAAGCTTGCACAGCTGCTGCCTGTGATTTCCTTCTTGTGAGTGTGAGAAGCTTGCACCGCTGCTGCCTGTGGTCTCCTTGTGAGTGTAAGAAGCTTGCACTGCTGCTGCCTGTGATGTCGTTCTTGTGAGTGTGAGAAGCTTGCACCGCTGCTGTTTGTGATGTCCTTCTAGTGAGTGTGAGAAGCTTGCACCGCTGCTGTTTGTGATGTCCTTCTTGTGAGTGGGAGAAGCTTGCAACTCAGCTGCCTGTGGTCTCCTTGTGAGTGTAAGAAGCTTGCACAGCTGCTGCCTGTGATGTCCTACTCACTACTCTACTCTACTCACTACTCACTACTCTGCACTCACTACTCACTACTCTACTCACTACTCTACTCACTACTCTACTCACTACTCACTACTCTACTCACTACTCACTATTACACTCACTACTCACTACTCTACTCACTACTCTACTCACTACTCACTACTCTGCACTCACTACTCTACTCACTACTCTACTCACTACTCTGCACTCACTACTCTACACTCACTACTCACTACTCTACTCACTACTCACTACTCTGCACTCACTACTCTGTCTGGGTTAAGGGAGACCCTCGAGGCCCTGGTGTCACTGCACCTGCTGCACCCTCACAGCCACTGGTAGTAAAATACAGGACTGTCTGGGTTAAGGGAGACCCTCGAGGCCCCGGTGTCACTGCACCTGCTGCACCCCTGGACACCCACAGCCACTGGTAGTAAAATACAGCACTGTCGGGGTTAAGGGAGACACTCGAGGCCCCGGTGTCACTGCACCTGCTGCACCCTCACAGCCACTGGTAGTAAAATACAGCACTGTCTAAATTAAGTGAGACCCTTGAGGCCCCGGTGTCACTGCACCTGCTGCACCCCTGGACTTCCACCGCCACTCGTAGTAAAATACAGCACTGTCTGGGTTAAGGGAGACCCTCGAGGCCCCGGTGTCACTGCACCTGCTGCACCCCTGGACACCCACAGCCACTGGTAGTATGCTGTTCTGTGTTATGTGGTACTGGTATGTTGTGCTTTGTTATGTCACTTTAACTATTGTTGTAATGTTTGAAGTTATGATACTCAGTGTTATTTTTCTATGTCATGTGTTTCTATGTTTTGTGGTCGTGCCTTGATGTGCCCTGCTAAGTCGTGTCATGCGATGCTATGGTATGTCGTATCATGCTGACATGCCATCATGTGTTTTGTTATGGTGGACTACGTACCCCACGTCATGCCTATGTTTTACGACATTACACTATATTGCAGAGCTTTTGCGTTTTTACTTAAAACGGGACTGCTTCTAGGCGTTGTAATGGTTTAAACATTCATACGACGATCTAGAAAACAACAATCTCAAATAATCGCCTCATAGTAGCTCACATCAACACGCCAATGGTTATGGTACCAATCGCCCCAAACTCTAACGAATCTATTGCATTTGGACTGGAAAGGTTCCCTGTCCGGCGTCTTTAGATGTGTTTATATTCTTTCGGGTGGGTGGGAGAGGGCTACATGTCTAGAGGAAGTGGGGCAATGTACGTCCAAAGCGGGGCCCGACTTCTCTCACTGCCTGCAGGGCTGCCTGGCCTGCCACACTCGCATCTGCTCTGCTGCTCTCTGAGGATGAAGGTTGGCGTGCCCTGCTGTGAGGTGGAGGTGCGTGCTCATGCTCATGCAGACATGCCAAACTCCCTTAGAGAGCACACAGGGGAAACGTGTGCTCATTGGCTGCTCGCACCCCTGCCCTGTCAACAGCGGAATGAAACATACTTTTTTACAGGACTGGTGAACCTTTCGACATTCCTGTGTGCCACCGTTTTGCTTGAGGGCCTGTGTCTGTTTTGTGCCCAGTGGTCTATCTTGGGATGGAAGGAAGTAGCCTTGTAGCCCACCTCACCAGTTAGTTTTGCACATAGATTTAACTCCTTCACTGCCTCCCACCCGAAGACATTGCACATAGTTCATGTGCCCAGTGCAGTCAATCAAGGCACAAGCACATACCGGCTCCGCCGTTCTAGCCTGGCAGTGTCCTGACTGTGCAGGTGGCGCGTTGGAGGCTAGAGGGGATGGTAATCTTCTGCCCCCCGCCCCCCAATGTTCCGCACAAAGGCCGGTGTTGGCTCCCCTAGGGCGCATGCACTTCACTGTGGCGCATACAATAGACAGCACGGCCTGCTACCCCGCACACTCTATATTTACATGTCGCGATTTGTAAACGGGAGGCATCTCGCCCAAGGCCCATCTGGAGTGGGCTGGAATAGGACTTTGTAGTCCCGAAGGAGCACCATTGAGGTGGAAGCACAATAAACAATTGTCGCGCGACGGAGATGGCGAGTCTTGCGGGGTACCCCCCCCCCCGTGCATGGTGGGTGCTGTTACTGCCCCTCGGCAGGTGCAGGTGGTTTGTTGATGAGGGGCAGTGCTGCAACACTGCAGGCTCGCGGTGATGGCGCGCGGCATCTGTGTGTGTGTGCCGGGGATGATGGGGATCTGGCGACACTGGCGCAGATGAAACTGCGACACTGGGAGCTGGGCTGGCGGGGGAGGGTGTGTGTGTGGGGGGGTGGGGGGGCAGGGGATACACAGAATTGAAGCCGAGAGTGCCGCGTGGGTCTGGGGGTGGGACAGTGGAGCCAGGGTCGTGAAAAGATACAGGAAGAAGGAAGCGTGCACAAAAGAAGAGTGCTGAATGCAGGAATGCCTCTTCAGGGATGCAGGAAGGCGGGTGCGAGGCGGCAGGAAGAAGGGGATAAGGACGCAAGGAGGAGGCTGAAGGGATGCAGGAAGGAGGGAGCCGAGGCAGGAAGAAGGGTGCCTGGTTACAGGAAGGAAGCTGAAGGGATGTTGAAAAGTGCCGGCTGATGTACGGTGGCGGTGCAGACTGCGGAGATGCAAGGTGCAATCTGTGGATACGCGGAGAGGAGGCCAGAAAGACGCAGGAATTGGAGCAGGGGATTAATGAGAAGGCTAGAAGGTCGGGGTGGATGGGTAAAGTCCGCGCTATATACAAATGCATAAATAAATAAACCCGGCAAAAAGTACACCGCGCAATGCTAAACAGTCAGCACACCATCGCTCATTATTCTTACAGACTGTCACGCAGAGACAGAAAAAAGACACCCCGTAGCAACTTAAAACAAGAACTACAGTGTGGACGAGCATGTATGAGTCATCTTCTGTGAGCCTTGCCTGCTGCCTCTCGTCATTTAACATTGAACGCGCTCACCGCTGTGAACGCGTTCGCATCATCTGGCTTGCATTACACGGGCACTCTGACAGCTCGTAATTAAGATTAATCACTCTGCCATGCTCGCTCTCGCACACAAAATGCCACATCGGGCACGCGTACATTACTTACAGCCTATCACTTCAAGGCTACTACATACACAGCACAGGGAAGACGAATCACTGACCAGATGCCAGAAAACGCTAAGGAATGTCTGGAATTTCTCTCTCCAAGGCCCTAGGAGATACTTCTTCTTTTTTTTCTCCTTTAACATTAGTTCTCAAACTCCTCCCAGTTTCACTGGGAAGGAGTCCGAGCCCTAAAAAGGGAGGGGTTCCTTGGGGCCCTTGTGATGTATGGCTGCATAAATGGTTGACTCAACTGCTAAGAACAGTAAAGTGCGTGTGCATTGACTCAGCAAGTCGGGTATTTCAATAGGGAGTGGTGCTTGATATTCGGGCCAGTTACGTACTTGGGACTGGCCCACTGAGTTCAGCAATTCTTCTCTCTTGGGCCTTTCTCCTCATGGCCCACATGAGGCCTAAGATCTTAGCTACTGCACAAACTAAAGGAGATCTGGTGTCTGATGTGAGGATAGGGAGGCATCCCGGTAATTCTGTGTACCCATTTGCAGACAAATGGGTTTAATCTATTTCGTTCTTGGATGCACATAAACTGGACATGTGAACAGCACACGGGCAACAGACTCCACTGGTGCCTTGCATCCTGGGCGGTTTGCTGGAATTCGGTTAGTTGGTGTGCCACTTAGCGGATGCCTCATTGATGGGTAGGGTTCCGGGCCTAAATTGTATGAAGAGTTTCCTATCCAGCGGAACCTGGATTAGATCAAGATAGAGTTCTAAAAGTCTGACATGTTTGTAAATTTGGAACTCTATGGTGAGTTTCCCCTGGAAGGGCCTGATGGAATCTTGTTGTGCAGCCTACTCCCAGTAATATCGTTTTACTGTGTCTTTTTGTAGCAGGGGAGAAACTGGTTGATTCCATACTTCTCTGAGCCCTACATCAAACACAAGTTACCTTACATTTTTTATCCACCCCACCTTGCTACCTGTATCCAAATGGGCTACCTCTGTCAGGGCTTCGGCATAAGGCCGGAGCTCCGGGGTCTTCCAAATCCTGGCCCAGAACAACAAGGGGCGGAGCATGACAATATTACTTATGGGACTTTGTCCCATATCTAGTAGGAGAGGCGATAGTGGGGTACTTTGGGGCAGCATCACTAAACTCCTTAGGAAATTGTGCTCTGATCTGCTGTGTTCAGAAGTGTTATTGAAACCCCACAGTTCAGCCACGTACAAGGCTGAGCTAACTGCTTTTAGACTGTAAACCTACCGAGCAGCAGGAACAGGTATGCTACTATGGGAGGAGCGATGTTCTTTCCCTGATGCCCCTGTGACGAGCTTATGAGGCAATACCATCTTTGTAAGGTGGGGCTTCCAGGACATTTTGTGAGAGAGTCTAACTCCTAAGTATTCAAAGATGCTGACTCGCTCCAGGGGAGCCCCTCCTAAAGTAGGTTTGCCTTTGTAGGACTTATGGGGATTAAAAGCCATGTATTTGGATTGTGTAGTGTTTATTTCCAAACCCCTGGCGTTGCAGAAGAGTTTGAATCTATGTAGTAGTAGCACTGAAGCCCCGCTGGGATTTTAGACACCAGCAGCGTGTCATCTGGAAATAGAAGGGTTACTACCTTTTACCCACCTAACGATGGAGCGTCAGCAGGCCCCTGTGATAAGAAACTCACCACACCGTTCATGTACAGGGAGAAGAGCGTGGGGGCCAGGACGCAGGCTTGGTGGACTCCACTGCTAAATGGGATGCGATTTGTAAGTTGCCCCTGTGAACCCCATCTTATCTGTGCAAAGTTGTCTTCATGCAAACTAATGACCAGGTTAAAAATAAGTGGTGGAATACCCATGTCTGCGAGCACATACCATAGCGTCTGCCTGGGAACCAAATGGAAGGCGGTCTTTAAATCAATAAAGGCTAGACATAAGCTGCCCTGGCCAATCACTACGACTTTCCAGTAGAGAAGCAGGAGGCAAAATACCTGGTGATTGGTCCCTGTCTTTAACTAAAACCAGCTTGGTATTGTGACAGGATTGTGTTGTTTTCCACCCACTCCTGGATCATAGAGAGGAGAGCGCTGCAAAACACCATTTGTAGCGCATCTATCAAACTGATAGGCCTATAATTGCAGGGCTCTCCTCTGTCCAACTTTTTGAAGATAGTAACCACCTCTGCCCCCTTTCAGGACCCGGGAACTGGGGCACCGCTTGCTATGGCGTTGGAAAGAAGTAGGGAATAATTAGCCCACTTAGCGGTGTTGGAAAGAAAGAGATCCCCCGGGATGCCATCAGGCCCTGAGACTTTGGACTTTACCATTTGACCAATGGAGCCCTCAGTCTCGCTCAAGGGGAAGAAACTGCTACTGGAGAACTGAATGGAACATACAGCATTCTCCAACTTCTGAGTAGAGCTTGTGAAAGTGGTCATGCCAGACTTGAGCTGTAATATAGTTTGGAGGTGATTGGGCCACTGCTTCATCCCCCAAGTAAGTAAGGACCAGAAGGATTTAAAGTCTTTGTCGGCACAAGCTTCCTTGAGTAGCTGCAAATGGGACTCGTCCCACTGCCTTTTTGCATGAAGCAAGGTTATCTTGTACCGCCTTCTAGAGTCTCTAATTTGGTTAATGTCCTTTGATTTAATTGCCAATACTAGGTTAGAGCGTTCGGTTATGCATTCCCTTGTATACCAAGAAGCTGGCCCCTCTTTTGGTTTACTGACGCTTGAATTACTACTGGGTACGGTAAAGTAGGAGCTTATTCGATCGAAAAGGCGGGAGTAGGCTGAGTCCACTTCTGCTAATCCTCCTACGCTTTGGACAAGGGACTGTAATTCGAGCGTACCTGCCACCAGGTCTTTCTGTATGCCATTGATCTTATCCTCATGTAAGCTACCTTCCACCATTTCAATCTACGGCAATCGTTAGATGGAAATACTTCCTTGGAAGTGCTCATGGAGTGGGTACCAATGGGGAGGCCACCCCACAGAGGCTTCATACTTAAGCAGAGTGGATTGTAGTAACTATCGGTCATATCGACCACATTTCTCCAGGACCTCAGATCTAAAAGAATGCAGTCAATACTAGATGGGCGACTTATCCTGTTAAAGGTGTTGGTGCCTTGGCTGTCTGTTTGCATTCTCCCATTCACAGCCTTTAGCCCGTACTCTAGGATGAGGGTGTTTACCTGGAGTTCCAACTGTGTCCATTTCTATATTGGTGGAAGTTCTAGGGGAGGAACATCCCACTTCAGATCATCTTCACATGTCCCCCTTATACCCTTTTTATCTAGTGTTTCGAATGTGGCATTGAATTCGCCTGCTACTATTAATCTAGATTGCAGGGGACTTTTATCCAGTAGCTCCTCTAGTTGTGTAAGTATTGTGAAAGGTCTACCCCCTCTGGTCCCCCTCACATATATGTTGAATAACTCAATGGGATTCTTCAAGGGGGCCTCAATACGAATCCTCAGGATGGCTCGCCTACCAGTGGCAAGGAGGTGATTCGGCCTCCCAAAGCGATCTTAACCATATTATCAATCCCTGTGCCGGATGTCATATCCCCCCGGTGGTTGCTGGGGAGCAATAACAGGCATACCCTGGGTTGTGTAGAGGAGCAAGGCTCCAGGTCTCCTGGAAGATGCATATAGCAACCCTGTCCATAAGATTATTCCAGGGAGGAAGAGGGATTTTGCTACTCATCCCATCGACATTCCAGGATACTATATTTAGCTGGCAATTGGGTTCTTGGTAAAGATGCTGTGCGTTGCCCAAGGTGGCTGGAGGGCAGCAAGTATGAGCCTGAAGTGTTGGATTAGAGCTTGTGCTCATGCTGGAGCCTGCTCCCCTATTATTCAGTACTCCATACCCTTTTGTATCTTGCTCCTACCTGTCCCCCTCTCATAACTTAGTAGTTGGGTGATCCTTAAGCCCACACTCACAATGGATTGTATAGTATTGGTAGGAGTGTCCTTAGCTTGTTGGTGGTCATTCCCCAAGAGTCAGTCAATGCCCCATTGATTTGAACTGTAAGAAACCCCATCTGTTGTGGGGGGGGAGTTTGTTCTTGGCTGAGCTGAGGGGATATGACATTTGCATTGAATGAGAGATGGATCTGGGGGTCAGCTTCGAAAGTCTAAGGCTCGGAGGTTTTCAACAAGTTCTTCCCCTTTGAGGGTTAGCTTGATGCACTGGTCAGGGACTGAACACCTTCTTGCTCTTTCGATATCATCACAGATCACAGAGCAGCTTTCCCTGATGTGGTGGATCCAGTGGATCACTTTATTTGTCAGTGAGTCTTCTCCCTTAAACCTCCTCCTACCCCCAAATTTGGGGACGTTTACCATATAACTTTTTCTGGACAGGCAGAGATAAACGGGGAACAAGTGAGGTTATCTGCATCCTGCCTTGACTAATTTGGACTCCCCCCGGTGAGCGTTGTTGCTTGTTTCTCCAGAATAGTTGTGGTGACCCCTCCCTGCCAGGATGTTTGAGGGAGGATGGGTTTTGGGATCCTTGTTTCCAGCCAACATGTAGGTGTTGGAATTAACAGTGGGCTGGAGTTGAGAGCACCTATGTTTAGAGGGGACACTACTTTACATACTGGTCGAACATAGAATTGGGGGATCGTGGTAGGGTTGGCTGGGTAATTTTGAGATGGATTCTGCAAAGGTAAGAGATTGTGGGCCGTTATCCAGCAATTATTTCAGTAGCCCTTTGAGGTCATTGATCATAGACCTCATAGCCCCCACTTCTGCCCTTAGGTCACTAATGAGCTGGTAAGTACTCTGGTCCAAGTGGGGGGAATTTGATGCTGAATTATGCAGCGCCTTTGGTGGATGGTGTCATACTTTGGGTCATCTGTTAAATCTAATAAGGGAGTAAACTTATTACTGCAAGAAAGAGCTGGACCGGATTGGCTCGGAGTGTAGGTGTCAGTAGGGGTAGAATGGACTCTCACAGTATGTGTTGCAGCTCCCTGTTCGCTGGGGGGCATTCTTACTGTTATGTCTTTTAAACATATCTGGGACAACCAGCGAGCTTCTGGGCCTAGTGTTACTGAAGGGGATTTGGCTAGGCAAAATGCGTGCCACAGAGTGTGGGGAAGTAGTTGGTACAATGTCTAAGATGCCAACCCATTCTTCTAGCAGGCAGTCAATATGATCAGCAATACAGTTGCTACCAGCATGTTTTCTTGATTTCTTAGCTTTTCCCCTTCCCTGCTGCCTCACCTCCCGTGCCCTCCACTGATTTCCTTTTCCCCATCACCTACTGT
Organism: Lissotriton helveticus; assembly: GCF_964261635.1. Lineage (NCBI taxonomy): Eukaryota > Metazoa > Chordata > Amphibia > Caudata > Salamandridae > Lissotriton > Lissotriton helveticus. The sequence continues at coordinate 1,600,764,108 of NC_136067.1, forward strand.
TGTACAGTCCTGCAATAAGCTGTGGGGGATGAGGGATTTTGCAAGCAGGTCGCTTATCGCAAATATTGGACCAAGATGCAAGTCAGCCCCGGAATTCTTGGCTTACTGGACAGCCTTGGTCGCCTCGACTGGGAAGCAATAGGATACAAGAGGAATGGAAACTCTGGTGGGCACAGAAGATGAACGGCTTTGGTTGAGTGGCTGCTAATAATTCCAATGTTTGCAAATAGGGAGGTATTTGGAGACAGTAGACCAAGATAGACCATGGAAGACAAAAGGTAACCAGCACTCCTTATGCCATGCTGAATAGCAGGTTATGCAAGGGGGCAGGGGCAAAGGGAGCATAACTTCAGAATAATATAATAATCGGTCTGAGGGGCTTTAGATCAAAGCCTACACAGGACAATAATGGAGTAACAGTACCTCATGAAGCAGTGGCAAAGTGCACAGGGCCTCCAGAGGACCAGATCCGAGGGGAAGCAGCAACTGCTGTTTGCACCCTGAGACCTGTGGTCCCACCAGAGTATGAGCAGGCTTGTCCACAATCCAATGGAGGCAACAGTTGTACCCTGGGACAGGGGTCCCACCAGGGTGAGAAAAGAGGAGATTAAAGCCCCCAACAAGACCCCAACAATTCTAGCAGTTTAGCGCATCCTCTGTTGGAAAGTAGGAGACAGCAGTTCACAAGATTAAAATGTCAGGGGGGTAGCCCAGCCCAGCCTCTTTCGGGCTATGATGGGTGCGGACTGGTCTGCCCTTAGCTCGGGCTTTGCCTAGGCTAGTCCACGTGCATCCCACGCAGTGGGACTCACGGTCTCTTTTATGCGCCTCCGGGCATGGGAAGAACAATGTGGCAGTGAGTAGTGGAGCCTGGGGGCTGTTGTTCCTGCCCGGCTTGTTTGCTGTTGGCAAGAGCAAAGGCTGATCACTTCACCTGCATATCCACCATGTGTCTCCTGCCACAACTAGCAGGAGCCAGGCCTCATATCTGCTTGTCAAGTCACCTGGTTAGGCAGCAGCCCTGAGCCAATTGGGCAGGTTGAGAATCCCCAACTAGAGGAAACCATGCAGGAAAAGAGCTAAGTTTACCCAACCGACAAACCAACAACCATGACAACCACTGGGGAATATGTATGGAAGCCCAAGCTGCTGGGCAGATCCCCTTGGGCCACCTCAAATTATGCAACTTCCAGTCACTGGGGTTCACATCCCAGCAGAAGAGACAGGGTTTCTTCATAGTCCCTGTTCTTTCCTGTCTAGTTTGCTCTGTTGTCAAGGGTGGACCACTCATACCCTTCAAATCCTAGAGAGGCTTGGATCAAACATTGGGGCCCAGTTGGCAGGACCTCTTGGGTCCCAGCTCACGAAGGCACTGCAATTTGGTTACCGGGGACTGTAGTGGGTGAGTATGAGTTCCTTCTTCGAAGGGCTTTCTGCCACATTGGACCCCTTCCATACCTGGTCAGACCTCCGCCACAGACCTCTACTGACAGACAGCTTTGCCAAGCTCATCTCCTCAACACCCAAAGGAGCGTTCCAGCTCACATGTGCCCAGGCCTCCTGAAGAAGGACATCTGTTTTTGCATGCAGGCCTGGACTTCCAGATTACATTTAGGACTAGAAGTGCGCGAGATATGCAAAAATCACATAATTTTCTTTTGCTTTATTATGAAACATTTCAGCAAAATTATGGGAAATTACACATGTTTGTGCAAAATGCAAATTCATCATTTTTAGCGCAAAATGTGTCCTTGTGGCAATCTTTGGCATGAGGATACATTTAAATCAAATATTGTGAACAACATTCACTTGTGTTCTATTATTCCTGTGTGTTTGCGGTAACTTTTTTATCATGAATGACATGTTATTGGTACATTTTTACTTAGAATATTTTGTAAAACACACCAAGGGCCTAGTGGCATAATTTCGGGAATTTTGTGTAACTAACTAGCATAATAAAAGAAATCCTAAAATAATGCTAATTAATCCAGTGTATGGTAAATTTCACCCAGGCCTCAGTAACTTATCTTGACCCCATCTACTGTTGCCAAGAGAAGCCAAGCTGTCAGGATGAATGGCATTTGTCACGACGCTGATGCTGGACCTCCTATCCCTCCCGAGGACAATGCAAGTCATGGAACTGAAACCTTAGAGCTCACACTGTCCCCCTGGGCGTAGGGTGTTTGGGATAAAATAAGAAAAGAGAGACTTGCGGTACTGTATCTGCTCAGCAACTGTGTGAAACTGCGTAACAGGATCATCCCTTCTGAAACCTTCAACGTTTGCAAGGTAGATGTGGACTGGACCAGAAACTCTGGCTTTGCAATGATGCAATGCACTGAAAGTAACAAGAGGAGGCATTTACCATCGATACAGTAACAGGTCTCTAAATACTGTGATTATGCATTAACTTCAGTGACATACAAAGTTTCATCAGCAGCTCGGCATGAGAGCAGAATATCCAACATCACAGATTGGAGTTTGCTACTCCTAAAACTAATCTTGAAATACAAATTGGAGTTATTGACACTCCCAGAGATATCCTCAGAACATAGGTTGGAGTTACTTGCACTTCCAGGGGTACACGCAGAGAGAAGGTTGGAGTTACTTGCCCTCCCGGGAATACATTCGGAACATGGTTGATGCATATATCAAAGACTCTCAAGTGCTTTCTTTTGACACTACTGTTCATCAGAGAAACACAGAAGTAAAGTCTTTAGTTCTTGATCGGTGACAGTACCAGCATCAAGGTTGGAGGGAGGGTCCGGAGGAAAAACGCACAAGAATCGCTGGCGTAAATCACAGAAAGAAAATGGAGGAAAAGTCTATAGTCTTTAAAGACAGAGATACTCAGTCATCCTTACTATGGTAGGAGGTTTAGTGCACACTAACCTGATATCAAATACTTAGCCTAGTTGTTCAACTTGTCTTGAACTTCGAAGATCTCAAAGCCTTGACTCAAGGAAAAGCAAGGGTCCGGAGTAGCTGTGCAGGAGGGAGCGAAGAGGAAGACGTTGAGGGAGCTGCCGCCATAGGAACCACTGTTTCCGTTGATCTTCAAGGAGACTAGAGCACTCCTTGGTGCCGGCAGCAATCTTCAGGTGAGGGGGAAGGGTGAATCTTGTACTGCAGGGAGCGAAGCCAAGCCACAATTCTGGTTTAGGTGGGGTTTGAATACCCTCTTGAATGCTACATGGATGTAGCTAGATCCCGTGCAGGACGTGGGAAATAAACGTGTTAGTACACTCCATGACCTTACAGAATTGTCAGGTGCAACTTGTTGATCAGAACTAAATAACAGGAAAGGAATGTTTTGTTTTTGCTTGAACATGCAGAGTGGAAAAAAATACCAAGGCCCCTGTAACAGCGAGAGTAAGGCTTGCCATTGGCTCACATGATTCTGGGGAAAGAATGCAAGGATTTAATGGAAACCTACACCGAGTCCGTAGGAACAGCAAGAGTAGTTAATCTGTTGGTTCACAGGATGTAGGGACTGCTTGCTGGGGCTCAAGCATAATGGAAATTATAGGTGTCGGAGACGCATCTGTCATGAGGGTGCTGGAGAAGCATCAGTTATGAGGGCGCCGGGGGAAAACTAGCCATGAGGGATGCTGGGGGTGCTCATTAATGAGGGTGCTGGGAGAACACTAGTCATGAGGAATGCTGGGGGCTCATTAGTCATGAGGGTGCTGGGGTGTTACCCTTGGCTTTTTCAGCGGGTTTACACCCCTAGGCATTTTAGCCTCCTGTTTTTGACCCTGTTTTTATTGGTTTTAGGACTCTGGGCTCTTTACCACTGCTTTTCAGTGTGAAAATGAATATTCTCTCCAGGTGGATTATGTTTATGGATTGGTGTTTCCATGTTTGGCTTATTTGATTTACTGCTAAGTCCCTATTACAGTGCATTATGTCTGCCCACGGTCTGTAAATCAAATGCTGATATTGGGCCTGCAGCACAGGTTGTGCCACTCACACAAGCAGCTTTTCAAAGGGTTCTCAGACCTGCCATTGCAGTGTCTGCCCGCAGTTGTGCCAGCCATGTTGACCTGGAAAGTGCCCCCACTTGCCAGGACCCAAACCGTCCCTTTTCTTACATGAAAGCACCCCTAAGGCAGGCCCAAGGTACCAATACGGCATGGTGCAGTGTATGTGAAAGGTAGGACATGTACTGGTGGGTGTGAAATGTCCTGATAATGAAATACAGTGTATTTCGTTTTTTACTATTGAAAGGCTATCTGTCCCATAGAATAGAATGAGAGATACTTTGCAACATCTTACAAGTATAACTGCCCATTGGGACAAGATAGAGAAATGGAGTTTAATATGTCTGAACTTAGAATGTAAAAACACATCTTTTAGTAAAGATGATGTTTATGTTGTGTGTTTGAAATTACCACTTTTTAGAAAGTGGTTATTTTCCTACTTAGCCATCCTATTTGCCTCTGCTGGGTTGTGGATTGACTGTATGGCTTTGGAACGACAGGGGCTGGGGATGTGCATTCTCTTCAGACAGCCACTGGGGTGTTTGAGGTCTATCCTCCCTCTTCTGGATGAGTCAGGGCTGGGCTGAATAGACCTGGGCTGAATTTAGAGTAGTGGGAGGAGATTTCCTTGCAACTGAGTTGTCCTGGCCTGCCTTACACAATGCTGTCCCCACCTCCTGCCAGGAAGCTGGGCCAAAGAGGACAGAACTGGTTTGGTCTAAGCACAGAGTCTCTTTGCCACAAGAGAACACAGGGAAATGTGGTATAAATATTAGGGCCCAGACCCCAGAACTTTAGAACTCTTTTGGACTCAGAAAACTGTCAACAAGAAGAGCTGGAGAAGCTGAGAGGAGGAATGACCACTTTGCTGTGTGCTTTACTGTGTTGGCCCGCAGTAGCTGCTTCTGTATTGGGCAGAGAAAGGACTGGACTGAACTTTCTGCAACTTATTTGTTTGAGTTTCTTCAAAGGCTTGAAGTAGAGCTTGCCCCCTGTTCAAAGAGTCTCAGGAACAACAAAGACTTCACCTTCCTCTGGGTACCGCCTCTGGGACCGCATGTCTCAGTTGCCACAAAGGGAAACCTCAAACGCCGCCACCACCAAGACTGCAGGCAGTTCCGTGACCTGAAGGCCCCGCAGAGGGCACTGCAGCACTTCACACCGCATGTCTGGTCTCACTGGGACGTCGAACACTGCCGCCACTGAGCCGCTGCTTGCACCTCAACCTGTGGTCATCGCACTCAGCATTGCATTGCTTCACTCCACTGCCCTGGTCTCACCGATGGCGCCATTGCCAGTAGAAATTGCCGCCGTGGTCTGCACCGTGGTCTGGCGGGCACCGCTTCTAAGCTACACAAGGCACCGCCCCATCCCTCACCGCAGGCCCGGTTCACCGACACCAGCCCCATCGTCCACCGATCTTCGATGGCCGCTGCCGCTTGCACCTTGAGCATCAACACCGCAACGAGCACCGCCCCACTGCACACCGCAGCCCTGGTCTCACCGACGCTGCTGGATGACCGTCACCAAGTCTCTGAATTTCAGGTAGATTTTTTAACAAAGCAGACTGTTCAGGAAATTATTGAGCACAAAGCTACAACTCTGTGTATGGCAGTGTTTTGAATGTAGGTGGCAGTTCCTTTAATCCCTTCCATGCTCCCGTCGGCCGTTGACCGTCGCGAGCACTACCGCGCTGGTGCTGCGAACGGCCAATGGGCGCCGCGGCCCTGCCCACTCCGTGGAACGCCCGCACTGCGACAAAATAATCACCGCAGTAAACGGGTTAAAGGGGGTGGTACACAAGCATTTCAAGTAAATGTAACTGCAAATCCGAAAGCGAGCTGCAGTGTTTTTATCGTGACGAAAGGAAAATCTATTCGAAATGACATTTTCATGTTGAATCTTTACCAAAATAGACCATTTGATGAATTTATTCAGCGTGCGATGCATTTTACATAATTATACACAATTTCAGTTAAATGTTTGGTAATTTCACAGAATTACAATACCCCAAATTAAGTGAGTTATGTCCACCATTAGTTGAGGTACATTTGCACTCAGAAATTTAGCTCATTCCCTTTTTAGGGGGTGAAGACATAGGTCTATACTTTTGAGTAACTTTACACTCGTAAAAGATGAACAGCCACAAGTAGTAAAGTTTAAAAAAATGTAACTTTGAATTTACATGGGCAGATTTACTCGTGCAAGTTTACCTTAGTGACTAGGCATCTCTTTTCGCCAAAGCTGTCTTATTCTTCAAACCTCTTCACCAGGGTATGGTACACTAGTTAATGGTCGATATTTTTTGCAAACGACACTTAAGACATGATATTTTGACAAATGGTAGTTCTGTACACACTGTTCTGACATGCAAAGCTTCACCAGAGCTGTTCCAAAGCATCTCTACCTTTATCTAAGGATATAGTGGGTTTTTTATCATGTTTTGTCACCGACTACATGTTTCATATTGCTGAAACTAAGAGCGAAGCAGCAGAAGGGAAAAACGTAGATGAATCTGCGGTAGTTACGAGTAGTATGAGACTATCGGACAGCCAAGGGATAAGGTAGTAGGGAAGATGTTTACGAGTTTTATGAATGTCAAATAATCTCACAGAATATTAGGGAAGGTATTTACGCGTTTTATCAACGTCAAATAACCTCACAGAATAAGTGAATGCACCTGCAGGCTGAAAACAATATTCCAACATAAGAGGGCAATGTCTTCATAACACGGTTTACTTCTTGGTATCGAGCTGTTTTTAATATCCAAACTATGGATTTTCTTTCTATTGCAGTCTCCTTTTCTATGCTGGACGTATTGGCGTAATGTGCCCCTCGTTTCCGTCTGCAAAGATGAAGTCATTGTATCTGGTTCGATCCTGGATGCAGATATAATAGAAATCAGACAAGAATCACTGATATACTGTTTTATGTTAGAAACACTAATTGCTTCAACTGGGTAGGCAGATGTTGGTCTATATAAGTTAATTATGTGAAATCATCTTTCCATCTAAAGAGGTTAATGGCGCACACAATTCCCTGCTTTAAAAGATCACATGATTTTTAATTCTTGAAAAAAATGCCACTTCAGCTTTTTATAAAGTTGACTCTAACTAGAATTGGGTGTACTATATAACAGCAATAGGTGCTCTATAGTTGGTAGTTACCACCCTTACGCCCCGGTTGCAACTTGCACAGTACCATGCAATTATGAGTTAAATCCTTTGGAATGGGAAATAACTGTGCAGTCAGAGAAGTGCCGTGCTGTATTGTAAGCAATATTTCCTTTTCTAAGGGCTTTAATGCACACATTTACCAACTGCTCTGAACAGCAGGTTGTGAATGTGTGAAGGGACTTCTGTATGGGTGCTCAGGTAAAGGGAGTGTAGTAGGGAAGGTTGGGGGAAAAAAGGTAAGATTAGTTTTGCTACTTACCGAATAAAAAAGTCAGAGTGAAGGGGGGCACAAGGCTTGGCTGCTTTTACAGCCAAAGCCACATGAATTTCTACCAGTATGCAAAATTGGATCTTGTGTTTGGTCAGCGAGAGAAAACCAGGTGTGGGAAAACCAAACCAGGCATGATCAGACAGTGTGGTATTTTACTAGGTAATACTGCTATGCCTGACTCGTAATTCGGTTCTTAGTGGCTACTATTTTAATGCCGTCTCCGAAGATTATGTTAATTGTGTCTTGCTTTTGTATTTTGTGCTTTTTGTGTTTTGCTTTTGTATGGGCAGTAGATCACGTGAAACGGCCTTTACTATGCGGGCTGAGCCACACATGCAGTTTCCCTGCAAGCTAAAGCATGGTTGCCTTAACCACACATATGCCTCAACCAGGCATATGTGTGGTTAAGGCAGTGCATGGTCTGCTATCCGGAAGGGCGGAGAGATTGACTGGATGCATCAGAAAGGGACACGTCAGAACAGGAAGAAGACAGGAATGCGGACAGGTAAGTGGGGCTTGGGCCTGGTCAGTCAGGATTGTGTGTTGGTGTTAGGGCTCAGGGCACGGTTGGGGTGTCGGGGTAATATTTAGAAGGGGCCAGAGTTTCCAGTTTTAGGAGTCAGGGCAGGGAAAAGGGGTTGGGGTAGTTTTAAGGGCTGGGTTTGGGGGGTTTAGGAGTGAGGGTAGGTTTTAGGGCTCAGGGTGAGGGGGTCGAGGTAGTTTTATGAGCTGGGGAGGGAAGGGTTTGAGGCCTCATAGTGGGGAAGGGGTAGTTTTGAAGGCCGCGCAGGTGTACGTTTTAGGCCTCAGAGTGGAGGGGGGTCTTTTTTTTTTTAAGGGGGCAGGGTTGTAGGCCTCATGAACAGGTAGGGGTAGTTTTAAGGGCAGGGCCGGGTTGGTTTTAGACCTCAGTGAGGGGGTGGGGAGTTGCGGTAGGGGAGATAGAAGCTGAGGGTGTGGGGGTACTGGCAAACTTTACAATGCACATTCCCTTACCAAACTTGCCTTCACAACAAAATAGTCGGATTCGTGGTTCAGGTTGCATTTTAGAGTCATACGTGGTTTAACCATGCGCGCCTCTATCATACAACTGTAGATCACAAAGAAACTAAGTTAGTGATGTCAAATCAGTAGTATGCACTGTAAATTGGCAGCATTATAAGTGTAGGTAAATGTGATGTTTTAGCAGGAATCTGGAAAATATATTTTTTATTAACTCCTGTTCAGTCTTTTTAGTAGAACTTTAGCTTTATTGAGCATCCAAGAGATTCATTAAATTACTTTAGAATATCAGTAATTGACATCACCCTCCTAATGTCTTCTACACTTCTATATTGCAAATTGAGTTCCATAGGTACATTAAATGATTTATGGCATGGCTCTCACCATTAGGTACAGATGTATGTATGTATGTATAGGCATTTATATAGCGCACTACTTACCCGTAGGGTCCCAAGGCGCTTCGACCGCTGCGAAACCCTTCCTGGCTTCCCTGAGAGATGGTCCCTTAATGGGTATCTCCAGGGTGAGACCAGGCATCCCCGGCGGTCTGGTGGGGCCGTTAGTGAAGATGAGGCAAGCTAATGCCCAGAGTTGCCGAGTGTGATCGCTGATCAGAGTGGGCACCGAGGCGAGAGAATTATCGAGTCCGCTGACCCTGGTCCAGAAACCTGCCGCGCCGGGAATCGAACCCTGGTCCCGGGCCGTCCTCTGCTCTCGGGTCTGCCGCCTCTAACCAGTGAGCCACACTACCTACAGAGGGCCTGATGTAGTAAACGGTTACCAGCAGAAAGGCCTACGATTTCCAAATCACAGGTTTCGGATTGCAAAACCACAAGTTGTAATGCACCAAAGGCTCACCTATCATCCTCGCTCTGCAAACGGATTTCAGGGGTTTTCCCCTTTCAGGGCACTAGTTTTCGACAGCAGTGGTCAGTGTTCCTCGTGGCTCCGTGCTCCTGGCTCGGAAAGTCGCGAAAAGAATCTGACATCAGCACGCTGGGATGGCACCTATAAAGGCACTGTGCACATCACTTCCAGCACGGACGACACCATCTACCGGTGTGCATGGGTACTTCTCACAAAACATTTCCAGATCCAGTCTGACGCCTGGAGTTAATTCTAAGATAAATATCTGCGTCTTGATAGTCTGTACCAGATAAGGAGTTATAGTCCTGTAGTCAGTCAGCTTGACTATTTTCCTGTGGACACCTTCAGATCTTGGGTCTGCCTAGTCAACTGGTATATTGTATTTATATTGCTCCTCGCTTTTTCCTTATAACTTGACTATTATATTGTCTGCCAGGCTAATTGGTACATTGTTTTTGTATTGCCACTTGCCTATTCTTTATGACTTGACTGTTATGTGTAGAGGTCTCTGATACCCTGATGGGTCATGATCATGCTATATAAAACTCCTCAAAGAAATAAATAATAAATAAAGGCACTATGTCCATCTCACAATATGCACTTCTGCTATCAACTCATTGAGATTCAGAAGGAGGGAGGGGTCTGAAAGGGGTGTCCCCCTCCTCTTAATCACAATGCAGTGTATCAGTAGTTTGTGACTGCAAAGTATCTTCACAAACCATTGATTGAGACAAACACATGAAAGGGGTTGTTTATATTTGTAAAGCAACAGTGGTATGTGAGGAATAGCTCCCATTCTGTGAATGTGGGCTGTGGACACTGAGGGGTGCACACAGTAGTCCAGGATACTGCTGCATACTCTACCAGTGCCATTCCAGAGTGCCTAATTTGTTATTAATTTACAAGCCCTACCCCTTTATGGGGTAGGGTCGGTCTGCAATAAAAAAGTAGGCATTCTGCAAATGTGAAAACAGGGATGAAGATCTGTTGTCTCTTGAATCGGATGTATGTCGTTACAGCGCATGCTTTTTCCATGCATGCCTTTACAACGCAGGTTTTACAACGCAAGTCGTTACAATGACTTGCGTTGGGGGGCACTGGATAGTGGAATAGTTTAATTTACTATTCCAACTCCAGTCCCCGTGGATAGTAGGGAAGGTTTTGGATAGTAAATTAAACTATTCCCTATCCTACAGCACCCTCCAGCGCAAGTCGTTGTAACAACTTGCGTTGTAATACCTGCGTTGTAAAGGTACTGCGTGGAAAAAGTTTCGTTGTAAAGGATGTTTCCCCTTGAATCTGCAGCCCTTATGAAAATAAGAAGCTTTTTGACCATATCCAGTCATCATTACATAGCACATATTGGAGGTCAAGTGGATTGTGGTAGAGAAGGAGGCTGTCCATTCACCATGGGGGTCTGCATTTCGGCTTACCATTGCAAGAGGATGGGTTCAGTGAGAGGGTCAGTCGCACAGAAGTATTTTGATATTCCGCTCCTAATTAATGTTCGCTTGGACTCATCTACAATGACCCACTCCTCAGGCACCAAAATGTCTCTCATTACACTTGACTGAGGGTAAAAATGAGTGCTTTGCAACAGCTCATTTTCCCTTGTCAGCATAACCAGTATGGGAGTTTTCCAGCAGAACGGTTGGTGGAACTTCCATAACAATTTGTCACTGTGAAGGGTCTCACTTTCCAGTTTCTTTTAAAATATTTCTGCTCAATCAATGTTAATTAGGGTAAACTCGATCAAGATATTAAAATCCTCGGGTTAACAACTAACCATTTAAACAGTCATCCAGTCTGTTTCTAAATCCTCTTGATAAATTCTGAAGAATTAGACAAATGAAACATTTGTGAGAAAGGCCTGTAAAACGTTGATTATTTGAATATTTTAGACATTTTTGGACCGTCTATTCAGAGTGACCTTTGTCTCTGACATGCTGCTTCAACCAACTTAAAAAATCTGTTTGGTTCTCAGCGCTGATACATTTTAAGAGATGTGTGTCTCTGTCCAGGCGTGGTTTCAATTGAAGAGTAATGTATCTAAAACAGCTAGGAATAGTACATTGATATAGTCCAGGCGATCACCCCTTGCTTGACAAGCTGTTGAATTTAGATTTATTACAGTAATTACTTTATGGAATGTCTAACCTTGGACCCATTATTAGTGCTGTCCTACAGCAATGTTTTTCTAGAAAATTGATGCGAAAGACATGAATCAGTAGATGTGTCATGATGTGGGGAAGGTTTCTCAAATGCAAATGTCTTTATTACTTTCTACCTTATCTTCTGGCGGTTGAGTGGCAGAATAGTCACAGCCAACATAATTGGCGCGCTGGGATTACATAAAGTGGGAGGTGAGGCAATATCTGTTCTTGGGGCTTCAGGCAAAACGTTTTGCCCCCTTTTTCAGCTGAACCGAAAAAAAATCCCACATTATTTCAAAGTTCATTTCAAATTAGCTAGGACGAATTGTGCACCCCTCATATTTTTTGACGGATGAGTTGTTTGTCAAAATACGTCTTTTGTTGCTCCTTGGCATAGGCATAGGCATGCAAGTTCTTTTTTGCGACTCTTTTTCCAAATGAAACCTAGAAAGCCACTGCACTTTGGCGGTAAAAGGCGCTTGAAATGTGTGAGGTTGAAATATATGACGCTCTAATGAACCTTTTCAAACTCTGAACCAATCCTAATGTAGCGCATAAATTGCACTAAACACCACTTTACCAAACTTTTGTGCAGAAAATGCATTACCACAAAGTGACACACTATTTGTAATCTGATCCCAGCTACGTTAAACGCTGAGAAAAAAAGCATAAGATCAGTAAAGTCTTCTAAATATTATTGTCATCGTTATTGCTGATGCTAATATTTGTACAAAATAAATATACCACTATATAAAATGTGTTTTTAAACAAATGTAATCAGGTTTACTAATGCTTCGAATGTCTTTTCACCGCTATGTCATTCGTGAACATATTCCTGAAATCAAATTTTTTTTGCACTAAGGTTGAATAGAGGTTTTCCGGGACATTTATCAATAACGCTCTTATTTTGCTTGCAATTATGTGGCCTCTGGGGCATTCATGAGTGCTAATAGTAAATTGCATATTTGGTATTTGCAACAAGGTAGGGAATGTAAGGTGCAAGAGGTAATCAGGTGTGCCGGATACAAGGGATATGCGAGTTGCTCGTGGGGGTTGATACTTTGCACGAGAACACAAGGGAGAATTGTAAAGCACATAGGGGCTGATTTCGATGCGGTAGGATACAGATCTGACCGTCTATTGGAGCCATCCTACCGCATCGTAATCAGCTGGTCGGATTCCTTTCCGACTGACTCATTAGGATGGTGTAGTTTGGAAAGGAATCCTACCGGTCATTACGACTGGCTTCCGACAGGCCATATTATCATGGCTGGGGGGTCCGCGGCGGACGGAAAGACCGTCCGCCGCTTTTCCACCCCGGTCGCCTTGCGACCGGGTGGGAAAGGGTTCTTTGGCGCCGCGGCCAGGGCGACTGACGCTGGAATCTGGGGATCAGAGTTCGATCCTCGGCTCCGGCGGCAGGTTAGCCCAGCACCATGTGACTCTGGGCAATAGCTCGCTTAATCTTCCCGACGGCCCCCAGCGCCTAGAGACCCTTACGGGTGATTGTGCGCTTTACAAATGTGGATTATTATTATGGTGGCGGTGCCTATCAGACACCGCCAGCCATATTACAATGGGCATTTTCCAATGCCTCTCCGTGGCGGCATTGCCTCCACGGAAAGGCATGCGGAGTCTGCTTTGGGGGCCCGTTGCGGGCCCCCGGGACTCCGGGGGGGTGGGGGTGCACATGGGGGTTACCTATGGTACCCCCCAGCAGTTCCATGCACAACATGGCAGGCACAGTGCGGTGCCTGCCATGTTGTACATGGAAGTGCACAGCATGTCTTCCGGGCATTGTGGCGGGCGGTGCTGAGTGTACCGCCCGCCACAATGTCAGGAATGCTGGATGCGCCCGCCACTGTGGAGGGGGAATCCTAATTTATCCCACGGGACCCGCGCCCTTATGGCGGGCGGTCCCTTTCTACGATGGGATGGCGGGCGGACAAAGTCCGCCCGTCATCCTAATGGTCCCCTTAATGTTAACAAAGCAAAATTCATGATATTGGGTAAGGGTGCCAGGAGAGGTAAAACAACTATTTTAGTTGTAATGAGGTGCTTGAGAGGGTTCACAATTTGGATTATTTAGGAGTACGTTTCATGGATAGTTGTAAGTGGCTTGACCAGCTTATGAAAAGTAAACTCCTCATCGAGCATCGGTCTAATGCAATTCTGAGTACGCAAAAGAGAATGGTGTCTCACATAGTATCCCCAGTTCTGGAGATTTATCTAGTAGAAAATAGTTTTGCTAGGAAAGTATTATGTCTCCCTCATAGCACACCCCTTATTCCATTGTATTCAGAATTGGGACTAAAAAGAACAACTGATTTAGCAGCCCTGAAAATACTGGTTTATTGGGTCCGTCTCTGGTCTATTTATTTATTTATTTCAAAGGTTTTATATAGCGCTACTGGACCCAAGAGTATCAGAGCGCTTTACAAGGATGGTGAACAAAATGAGATAAAATTAACAATTAAGCGGAAAAGAGTTACAGTATGATAATGCATTCAACAGGGCTAAGGGGGCAAAGAAACAGAGAGATAAAATAAGTGGAAAATGAATATTAAAAGTTAGGAGAGAGAGTGGGGTGAAGAGAGGGGGAGTGAGAGAATGAAGGGATTGAGAGGGGGTGGGAAGAGGAGTGGACAAGGGAAGAGAAAGGAGTGAACATGGTCAGAGTCAGTAACATTAGATATCCCAATACTTGTTGAGAAGTAGTACTTTAAGTTCCTTTTTGAAGAGAGGGTAAGAGGGGTTGCAGCAAAGATCCTTAGGGAGAGAGTTCCAAATTGTAGGAGCGTTACCAGAGAACGCACAGGATTGGGTCTTTTGACATTTGAGTCTGGGTGGGATCAAGACAAGGGAGTTTGTGCTCCTCAGGGACCTGGAGGAACCTGCTTTGTGTAGTTTTGTTGTAAGGTAAGAAGGGGTGTTTTGGTGAAGAGCTTTGTGAGTGATGCAGGCAATCTTGTAGGTGGATCTTCCTTCTATTGGGAGCCAATTGAGACTTTTGAGGACGGGGGAGATGTGATCAAATTTTTTACAATCAGAGATAAGCCTCGCAGCTAGATTGAGGACAGATTTCATCGGTGCAAGATGGATTTTAGGGGTGCCAGCCAAAGTGGCGTTGCCATAGTCAATCCTGGAAAGGACAAGCGATTGGACAACAAGTTTGAAATCGTCTGCTGGAATAAATGGTTTAAATTTCTTGAGGTGGAGAAGGGTGAAAAGTGCACTTTTGGATGCATTTTTAATGTGGGGGATGAGATTTAGATTCTGGTCGATACGGATGCCTAGGGATTTGACAGAATTAGAGGTGGAGAGTGTGCAGTTAAGAGCTTTGATGTCATTTATCCAGAGTTGAATGGGAAGGGGGTTGTTTTTGGGGGAGAAAAGGATGATTTCAGTTTTATTCGGGTTCAGTTTGAGATGGTTCTGATGGAACCAGGTTTGAATTCTGGTCAAGGTCTCATTGAGGTGGAGAATGTCTTTGTGGGATTTGATCTTGTAATATAATTGGGTGTCATCGGCATAGAGATGGTAATTGATATTAGCTTGTTTGAGGATGAGGGTGAGTGGTTCCATGAACAGATGGAATAGGGTTGGGGAGAGGATGGATCCTTGAGGGACGCTGAGTGAGACAGGTTGAGGTTTAGAGAGAAAGTGGCTGAGCTTGATTTGCTGTGATCTGTTTTGAAGGAATGAGGAGAATCATTTGAATACGTTGCCATCTAAGCCAAACCGGTCTTTGAGAGTGTTGAGAAGGGTGGGGTGGTGGACGGTATCAAATGCAGCTGAGAGGTCGAGGAGGATTAGTAATGAGGATTCCCCTTTGTCTAGGGAGCGATGAATGTCGTCAGTGATATTTAGCATAGCAGTTTCTGTACTGCATCTCTTTCTAAAGCCGGATTGGAAAACATCAAGGAGGTTGAAGGAGGCGATATGTTTCTCTAATTGCAATAGGACACATTTTTTAAGGGCTTTAGAGAGGAATGGAAGGTTAGAGATAGGGCGAAGGTTGTTAAGGTCATTGGGGTCAGCAGTGGTGTTTTTGAGAATGGATGAGATTTGACCAAGCTGGAGGGAGGTGGGGACACAGCCAGTGGAAAGAGAGGAGTTGATGATTTTGGTCCATATAGGGGCAATGATAAATCTAAGTTCTTGAACCAAAAGGGTGGGAAGAGGATCTCTGGAGTGGGAGGAAGGTTTTAGTTTGGCAATGATATTAGTGATCGTAGATTCAGATAGTGGACTAAAATCATCACTCCATGAGCCATTGTTTTTAGCAGGGGGGCTTATTTTTGGAAAGGTATCTTGTTGGGGGAGAGCAGGGAGGGGATGAGAAGGATCGAGAGGGGTGGAAAAAGTGGACGGAGGAGAGTTAGGAGTGTTGAGGAGGGTGTATAGGATGGGAGTAGGTTCAAGTGAGAATGAAGAGAAGGATAGTTCGATCTTGTTGATTTTGTTCATAAAGAAACTGGCAATTTCTTCGCATCTGTCAATAGAGGCTAATATTTTAGGAGGGCCAGTGGAGGTGTGCTTTTTAACAATGTTAAAGAGTTCTCTAGGGCGGTTTCTGGCTTGATCAAGTTGTGATCATAGAAAGGAGGCTTTCTTATTAAAGATATGTTTTTTGTACTGGGCTCTAGCAGTTCTAAGGAGAGACAGATTGTCAACGGTTGGATGATTCCTCCAATCCCGTTCAGAATGTCTAAGGGTCCGTCTTTCGTTATTAAGTTCAGAATTGAACCAAGACTTAGGAGGGTTGCTTTTTTGTTGTTTGAGTTTGATTGGAGCAATTTGGTTGAGGGCTTCAAGAATAGAATTGTTATAATGGTTAGTAAGGTCAGTGGTGCTGTCAGAGAGAGGGGGGAGAAGTAAGTGGGGCTTAATTGTGGATTCCAATTCTCCAGGAGGAATAAGATGAAGGTTGCGTGTGAATTTCTTAGGTAAAGAGCTGATGGGGGCGGGGCGAGTCATGGATCTATTCATGGTGAAGAGGATAAGGTAGTGGTAGGACCAGTCTACCGGAAGTATATTTGAGAGGGAGGCCAGATCGTTGCTAGTCATAATGGCATCAAGGGGGGCACCAGGGTTATGGGTTGGAGAATGGCAGAGTTGGGACATATTGGTGATGTCCATGGTATCATTAAATAGGATGACAGCAGGATCATTACTTTTGTTCCAAGGGATGTTGTAGTCACCGAGGAAGAGATTTTTAGAATGTGAGAGTGATGATTGTATAATAAGATCAGTCAACTCTTCCGTAAAGGGGATGTTATTTCCAGGGGGATGGTAGATAGTGTGCAACCGGGTGGTGGGGGAGTCAGGCATAATGAGATCAGCGCAAAGGTATTCAAAGGATGAAGGGTCTTTAAGATGAACGAGCGAGATGTTAAGTTCAATTTTAAAAATGATGGTGAGTCCTCCTCCTGTTTGTTCGATTCTATCTGTTTTAATGATAGAGTAACCAGGGGGGATAAGCAAGTGGAGGATGGGAGTCGAGTGGGAGGTGAGCCAGGTTTAAGTTAGGAATGCAATGTCAATGTTTTCACTAAGAATGGTTTCAGCAATGTCAGTAGCGTGGCAGGAGGCAGATTGGCAATTAATCAGCATGCAACAGAGGGGAGTGGGGTTGGGTGATTTGGAGGGGGGTCAAGGGGGGTTAGGTCTAATTTGTTGGGGTGGTCTAGGGGAGGTCGGAGGAAGGAGGAGTCTGCTTATTCCTAAGAGAACAGGGATGGTAGACAGTTGAGTAGGGGGATAGTGGATGAAGGTGGTGAGGGAGAGTTAGTTAAGTTAGTGGAACAGTTAGCTTCAGAGGTTATTGGGCGACGACCAAGTTTTGGCGGTTGCATGTTGGTATTGTAGGGAGTGACGATTAAGGAAGGTTGAGTGGGTAAGGTGCTGGTTGTGTAGTTGCTAGAAGTTAAGTTAGTGGAACTGTTAGCTTCAGAGGTTATTGGGCGAGTAGTGGGGGGACAAGGGGGGATAGGTCTAAGTTGTTGGGGTGGTCTAGGGGAGGTCGGAGGAAGGGTGAGTCTGCTTGTTCTTAAGAGAAATGGGATGGTAGACAGTTGAGTAGGGGGGATAGTGGTTGAGGGTGGTGAGGGAGAGGTAGTTAAGTTAGTGGAACTGTTAGCTTCAGAGGTTATTGTGCGAATACTAAGTTGTGGCGGTGTGGGTATGTTGGTAGTGTAGAGAGGGACAATTAAGGAAGGTTGAGTGGGTAAGGTGCTGGTTGTGTATTTGCTAGAAGTTAAGTTAGTGGAACTGTTAACTTCAGAGGTTATTGGGCGAGTACCAAGTTGTGGCGGTGTGGAAATGTTGGTATTGTAGGGAGGGACAATTAAGGAAGGTTGAGTGGGTAAGGTGCTGGTTGTGTGGTTGCTAGAAGGAGGAGTGTTTCTGTTGGTGATAGAGTTTGGCGGACAATATGTGGATGTGTTGAGGAGAGTTTCGTTGTGCGAGGAGATGGTTTTAGTAAGGAATGAGATATCGCTTATGAGTGAGAAGAGTTCTAAGATGAGGGACATAAGGACAAGTTCAATTGTAGGGGAACCCAGTGTGTGTGTTGATGAGGGCTGTGGGTCCGTATTTATTGGGCTGTTGGTCGAGTTAGGGTTGTTTAGGGTATTTCTTGATTTTAAACCTCACCCATTTTTTAGGAATACCTGGATTTTATACCCTCCACTTTCCCTAAAAGCCTTTTCTTACGGTTTCGTCTGGGGACACTAACGATAAGATCGTTTACACATAAATGGGTTGAAGTACATTTAACATTGACATGTCCAATGTGTAATCAGGGTAACGAAAATGAATCTCATCTACTATTCATTTGCTGAAAGTATTCCTCCCCCCGCAGGAGGTGGATTTTTTCTATTTGTCGTGAACTGGTGGTCACACATTATCAAATAGCTCTGAGGATCTTAAAGACCAATCTCTCCTTTAGAATTTTTTTAGCTGTTAGTACATATTTAGAGGCAGTTTGGTATAAACGCAATGCAATTTTTAAAATTAAACCAGTGTAATGATTATGAGTTCTATGTTGGTAATAATTAATTGTTTCCTCTTTTGTATTAACTGAATGGTGCTTTTATTATAGTTTAGACATATATTTATTATGGTTTTCATACTGACGCCTCTTATGGTGCTATGTGTTTGATTCTTGTTAAACTAATGTGGTACCAGATGTCAACTGATTTTGAAGCACTAGGCACTTTAAACCTAGGTATGTCCCTGATGAGGGTTGATGCCATATATTTCCACTTATGGTGTTATCTGTTTGGTCTTTACTAAAATATTGTGGTACTAGATGTTAATTGATTTTGAAGCACTTGGCACTTTAAACCTGGGTTTGTCCCGGATGAGGGTAGACACCATATATTACTGCTACCATTGTATATGGATACCTGCTTTACCCATGTTTTATCTTTCATCATCAGGTTTTTATTACTATTGCACAGTTTGTATTGGAAGTGGCATTTAAAATTAGTTATATTCCGTTTGTGCTGGGGGTACTCACAGCCTTTAGCCTTGACTGAATTGTTGAATTTGGCAATAATACGATCTATGTCTATGTATTGTCATTGATATTTTAATGTTTTGTTGGAAACTTTGATGGTTGGAATAACCGAATAAAGTAAAGTACTACTCCTATGTAAATAAATAAATATAAATATATATATATATATATATATATATATATATATATCGACGAACACAAACCCAGGTGCGGACCTCACAGCCAAATCCTTTCGTTGCAGCAAACAAGTTCAGAAAAACGAGTAGAAGTCCTCAAATGGATTGCAGAGTAAATAGAATTTATTTAGAACCAAATCAAGGACTAGTGACCATCCTAGACGCCTTTTACTCCTCTAGAGAGCTTGATCACTTGAAACGCCCAGAATGGTGTGCAAATATATAGTAAACATAAAAGTGGGACAAATTAGGATCATACACGCCCTCGACGTGTAAACAATAAAAATAAATAACAGACTAAACTGCAAAGCGTATTTTTCATGTAACGCAATGGTGAAAACGATATCACAATTTACAATTAAATACCAGAGTCTGTACATAATCTAATACATTTTTTGTATATTTTTAGTTAAAGACAAGTGTCCAAATGAAAGAGAATTACTAGAAAAATAGCACAGTGTTTCTGTATATATCTACAGGCTAGGCATATTTTCAAAAAAGCGAAAAAGGCAATATTGTAAGTAAAAGCCATAAAATATTGGTCCAATTTTGTTTCGCCAAATGAACAGTGAATTATTGACAAGTGTCATGAAAATATAAGCCAAAAAGAATGAACTTGGACAAGTAAATTCTCCATCAGGATTATACAGTGGTAAAGTGCTCAAGTAAACTCTCTACAATGTTTGTACAGACCTAATAAATTCATTTAAATTAATTGCGATTCAAAGTTGTCTAAAAAAAAGTGCAAAAAAGGTGTAAAGCAAATTAAAAAGCATCTTTTACATGATTCAACCCACAAAAGAAAATATGTACAGTTCATAGCCGATTGAGCAAAAAGGAAAGCCTATCACAGTTTATATAATACATATATTCTCCGCTAATTCCAATCATATTGGAAAAATGTAATGATGTTATATACGATAGATTAATTTTAATATAGCGGGAGAATCCAAAAAAAACACCAAAATAGATATAACCTGAAAGAGACTGAGCAGAAATTCATATTTCACAAAAAGTTATTCAAATCTTCTGTTAAATTCAAACCATTTGGGCCTTGGTATCTAAAGCTAGGATAAAGTGTGATTCTTTTTGCCTGAGCAGTTTTTCACGATCCCCACCCCGTCCGGGCTGGGGTACTGAACATAGAACTGTGTATTCCAGGTCTTTCAATTGTTTGTTATGAACAGACCGAAAATGTCTCGCCACAGGATAATTATTATCACTGTTGACGATTGCTCTTATATGCTGGAGAATGCGCTTGTGCACAGGGAGTTTTGTGCTCCCTATGTATTCGAGATTGCAAGTGCACTTCAATTTGTAAACAACAAATTCCGACCTGCAGGTTAAATATTCTCGAATTGGGATGGGAACCTCACTAAAAGCTGTTACATAGTGGGTAAAATTTTTTGCAAATGTGCATGCGCGGCAAGAGGTGCATTTAAAGAATCCTGTTTTGTTCAGCCAAGTTTTTTTAAGAACCACCTCAGGCATTGATCTATCTAATGAATCACGCATTGAAGGCGCCCTTCTGAATGTAATGGCAGGTGTGCTTGGTAAGATCGTATCCAAAATGACATCAGTCAATACAATTGGCCACTCTGTGCAGATAATGCGGTTGATTCTCCGTTCTTGCCCACAGAAAGTTGTGATCACCCTGACTGAGCACTCTGAATTGGTGGTAACCATGCTTTTAGGTGCAAGAAGGGATGCTCGATCAATAGATCTAGCTTTAACTAAAGCCTGTTCCAAGATTTTCTTGGAGTATCCCCTGTTCAAAAATCGCTGTACTGATTGTGTTAGACAAAGGTCCAATGAGACCTTGTCACTGCAGATTCGGCAAATACGAATAAATTCCCCATAAGGGATACTATTGATAGTATGTGTTGGATGGGCACTCCGAGCATGTAAAATGGAGTTGCCCGCTGTAGATTTATGGTACAGCCGAGTCTCAAGTTTGTCGTTTTTAATGAACAATTGCACATCTAGAAATTCAGCCACATCGGTGGTTATAGTGGCAGTGAATTTTAAATTAAGTGTATTGGTGTTTAAGTCGGCCACAAAGATGGATGCCTCCTCTACCGTCCCTCTCCAGATTATACAAATATCATCAATAAATCGCCAATAGTTGACGATATTGGGCAACCAATGTTGGTGTGTGGTTCTGAGCACATGCTCCTCCCATCAACCTACATGCAAGCATGAATAGCTGGGGGAGAAGCATGAGCCCATTGCACACCGCGCAGCTGTTGATAGACGTTGCCCTAAAACCTGAAGAAGTTCGAGGTGAGACAGATTCTAATCATCTCAATTATCATAGCATTGTGGTCACGAAAACATATACCCCGTTTGCTCAAATAGAATTCAACAGCATTAATACCATGATGGTGATTAATAGATGTGTACAGTGATTCTATGTCCATCACTAAAAATACATAATTAGCACACCATAGAACATTCATGATTTTCGTAAGAAAGTCTGTAGTGTCTTTCAGATATGATTCCAAATTATTCATGTGAAGTTGGAGGAAAAAATCCACATATTTGGAGATGTTCTCATTCATACTCCCAATTGCGGAAATGATTGGGCGGCCAGGGACGGGTGTAACCTGCTTATGCACTTTAGGAAGGAAATACAAAGTTGGTGTTATGGGATGTTCAATGTTTAAAAATTTGGACTCATCTTTGGAGATTAAATCAAGTCTTTTCCAATTGGCAATCTTTTTCTGTGTGTTTTCATTGCTTTGGTTCATCACAAATTGAGTTGACATTGAATAGCATGACAAATCCGACAAGTGTCTTTCTGCCTCAGTTATATAGTCTTTTAATGGCCATAATACTGTATTTCCTCCTTTATCAGAGTTTTTTATGATCACATCGTTGTTGTTCTGTAGTTTTTTCACAAGCAGGTGATATTGACTGTTGTTATAGTCGCGTTGTTTAGTTTGATTCGTAACTTTTTTATTTAGGGTTTTCAATTCCATGATTACCCTATCACTAAATACATCTACCGCATCCCTCAGCATAAGGGGTAAAAAGGTTGATTTGGGGCGAAATGGACTGGTTACTTAACTGTTAACATTGATGGTTTGACTCACAGTAGGGGTGTTTTGCGTGTCATTATCATAAGCCAAGTCATATAAGTTTTGTAAACCACTGATGGCTTTTACTTGAAGAACTGGTTCAGTATCTTCTTGTGTCATTGCATCTGTTGTTTTCTTGCGTTTTGACTCTAGTTGAAAATGTTTAATCAATTTGATTTTTCGAATGAATTTAAAGACATCGATTTTCGTTTGGTTGTATGAGAACCTGTTGGATGGACAATAGCTTAACCCTAATGATAGTAGTTGTTCTTCAGCTTTAGATAAAACCAGATCAGTTAGATTAATCACTGTATTCTCAGTCTCCTCTGTCACTTTCCCCAACTCTTTTTGACTTTGCCTTGCGTGGTATTTCTGTTTGTATTTCCGCTTCCTTGCGCGCCTACGTTGGATGTTTGATTTCCTTGCTTGGGTAGAGGATTGCGGGGGCGCAGGGAGTATCGCCGGACCTCGCTCACAAAACTCAGGGGCATATTACCAACGTTAAGCGATATTTATCGCTAACGATGCTTAGCAACAAATTTTTTAACGCTAAGCATCGTCAGAAATTATCGCAGATAAACCTTGCTATTATCAAGGTTTATCGCAAATGCGATAAAAAACGGCCACAATGCATGAATATCGCTGAAAAGTCAGCGATATTCAAGCATTACCAAGCTAATGCTCTTAGCCATGTTATCCGCCTCCCATTGGATAACATGGCTAAGAACTGCTCAGGGCAGGTGTTAGTTTTTGGAGATATTCGCGCTTAGCGCGAATATCTCCAAAAGTTGGTAATAGGAGATAGCGATGTTAGCGACTGTTTCCAGTCGCTAACATCTTGGCACGCCCACTTTGCATGTCATTAGTGATAAATATCACTGACATGCAAAGTGGGGCCCAAGATGGTCGCTATCTCCTACTAGCTGTCGCTAACTGGTGTTAGCGACAGCTAGGTAATAGGGAGATAATTGTATCTCCGCTTTCTTGGCTTTTAAAGCCAAAAAAGCGGAGATAAACCCCCTTGATAATATGCCCCTCAGTTCCTCAATTAAAGAAAAATTCTCTCGACCAGCAAGGCCAGGAGGTGGCAGTGCTTGCCTACTTTCATCAGAGTCACTATTAGAGGTAAGTGAATTCACAGACAAGGCATCACCATCATCAGCGGGAATGGAAGAAGTGCCACTGGTCCCAGCAGCCTGATTTGTAGTTTGTCTTCCGCTGTTTAATAGTGCTTTGCGCTTGTAATTGTCATATTTGCGGGAAAAAGTAACGATTATGCCAGTGGCATAATCATTTTTATCCCGTGCAAATTTGGTAATTTCGCATTCAATTATTGTTTCCTCCAATTTCTTGATACGCGTGTCAATTTCCGCTTTACTTTTATTAATAAATTCGGTCTCCCCCGTTGCTTCTAGGAGACTATTGATTCGATCGATTTCCACCAACAATGCTTCACGATCAGACTCCGCATATTTGATTAGTATGTGGATCATGTTCATAGAGCTTTTAAGGTTGTTCTCAGCCCACTCTTGAAGCATTCGGGGATTAGGATTTTCGTATGTGGGTACAATTAACACCCGTAAGCCACGTGGAACTCTGTTGGCATCTCGATATTTTTCCAGGGATTTTTTCTCCCACCACTTGGAGAGCTCGCGGCGAAGCAATCTCTCCAAGGTTTTCATTAGAGATCTGGCATCACTGTTAGTGCTTGTTGGTACTGTACTGCTGTGATTTGATGTCGACGCTGGAAGGCTCTGAAATCGCGCCTCGGCTGTCGCTTCTCTATTTCTGAGTGCATCACTGAATATCATTGTGTCAATGATTTTCTTTCTTCGGCATTCAATCCAAGGATTTGAACAAATACTGCCGATACTCTGCTTATGTGAAAATGAATGAGTTTTTCTTCGCAGAAGGCACACTTTAGGAGGCGTATCCCGCAACCCGCTATACTCGAGTGTATGGAAATAACAAGTACCGGAATCGGTGCCGGGCTGCCCGCCAGTCAGCCGACCGGCTTGCCCCACAGCGACCATGCTGTCCGACCAAAATCCTACCCTTGACGTCGTGCAGGGTAGCTTTTTCCACTCCAGCGGGGGGCACAGCACAAAGCAGATTCTTCCGAATCGAAGTTCAAATGCGCGAAAGCGCAAGCAGCTGCGCCGTCACTGTGCCTTGGCAAACACAAACCCAGGTGCGGACCTCACAGCCAAATCCTTTCGTTGCAGCAAACAAGTTCAGAAAAATGAGTAGAAGTCCTCAAATAGATTGCAGAGTAAATGGAATTTATTTAGAACCAAATCAAGGACCAGTGTCCATCCCAGACGCGTTTCTCTCCTCTAGGGAGCTTGATCACTTGAAAATATATATATGTATACTTATATGAATATATCTGCGTGTTTTAAAACATAATAATGTAGTATATTTTGTGTTTAGTTAATGTGATTTATTTTAGAATGAGCTATTTCTTTTATTGGACTGGTTATGGGTTTATTTGGGATTAGGTAGGTAACGTTTTATTTGTTAATCAATATTAATTAATTTTAATGTAATAAATACGTTCTTTTATTATTTAACATTTTAATTCTAATTTAAAAAAAATTAGGTGTGGCAGTTATTGGGCAATTGTGTGTGAACTGTTTTAGTGTAAATGTACTTTACAATCAATGTAATTCGTTTTTTACATTCAATTAATATGCTTTGAATTATTTTATTCCAATAACGCAATTATGTGTATAATTATTTACATCTGAAATAGTGATTCATAAATTTCTGTTTTTAATAATATATTTCCTGAATGGGTTGTGGGTTGTATTGGTGGGTAGTGGTTCAATATTATGATGTTTCATTCAAATTATTATTTAGGGATTCATGTGCTATTAGAGTATTTCTCAATTTTTTAAAAAGATTTTAACAAATGATTTACATTTTTTTTACATTTTATGTATTCATTTTGTAAGTTGAAAATATATTTATTGGGTATTCATTTTTAGGGCTCGGGGCGGAGCTCCGAGATCCTATTATTAAAGAAAGAAAAAAAAGTTTCTTTAGGGCTCGGGAAAGACACATTCCTTAGTGCGCGTGTTTTTTTTAATTATCTGAATGGTGATTGGTCCTCGCGGTGATGTATTTTTAGTAGTGTTGATGCGATTGGGGAGTTGTAATTGTCGGGCGCCATTTTGGGCATTTTGTCTGCGGTTACGTGCTCGGCAGTGCATTAATTTTAATTAGGAGCTGTCAGGGTGGCCGTGTAATGCATTCCAGATGGTGTGCGCGCGTTCACCATAGAGCAGTGCATCTGGCGGGCGCGCGTCCTCCTCGCGTGCACACAGGCTTAGCGAGTGTCCTCAGGCGATGTCTGCATTTGAAGCCTGTCATTGGCTATGAGCGAGAATGACCAGTCCGGAAAAGATGACACAGCCACACCGGAAGTGATCGTCGAGCCACCGCCCAGGCAGGGAGCAGGATTCATCCACCCCTGATGTGAACCCCCCACCTTCACGCGGGCGGCTGCTGTTGAAGTGGTAGTTTACGGAGACAATCGTACAGCTGCCAGTGCTGTTGCCTTGGTGACGGGGCTCTTCGACAGACCTGCCCTGGCCGAGGAAGGTTCACCGGTAGACGGGCGCCGTCGTCGCCCCCAGCAGCGGCATTCCAGCAACCCGGAGAAGACACAGTGAAAACCGAAGTAGGCGATGGAATCCAATGCCCCACAGCCTCTGGGAGGCCCGCGAGAGACCGTTAGGCCCTGGTTAGTCGTGACACTCACCCCTCTCAGCTTCGAACCTGTTTTTCGTCCGTCTCCCACTACAACCTCACCTGCCGTTGATTTTCTCCGCTGTTTGCAACTTGGTATTGTGTATTAACTACTAGTTTGTTTTCTCTGTTAAACGCACTGTCACCGTCTTCTGCTTTTAGCTGCGCTATATAGGAAACGAATAAAATACATTGCTCCCACCCCATGCAGTATGACCAGCTACTGAAGCGCACCATAAGGTAGGTGCATAGGAGAGGTGGGTAGAGAGTAGGTTGCGTGGAATAAAAGTGGCTATTTTGAGAATTATTTTGGGGCCTGTCACATGTTCAAGGTGTTGTGGATAGTGCACAGGAGAGTAGATTTGAGTATTTTAGCAGTGTGCTACAATGTACTAGGGACGGTAACCCGGGTGTGATGATACATTTTCTGGAACTTTCCAGGATATTGTCCGTCCAGACCCTCTGCCAGCACATACTTAGTCAACATAACAATATGAGACGGGGAAACCATTGGGCTGTTACTTTTAGACAACGATCTATATTGTGACACACAGCATGGTTGTTATTGAGTTCCAAACCTTTCACCATGAATACGCATTAAGAACATACTTTCAAGATTTTGTTGAAATCCAAAGCAAGGAGGGGTGATTACGGCGCTGTATGACCCTCAGTCTTGAACCCTGGTATAAATCTCATAATACTTTGTTTTAGTTTATGTAGTGTGTCTGAACATTTTTAAACGAAACAGTTGGTAGTAAAGTCCCCCTAAACTTTCACTACCGTTCAGTGAAAACCTGCTTTGTTTATTTTTTTTTTAAAACCGTAAGAAATCGAAAAATCAATATGCATGATAATTCATACCTTACAGAAAAACATGAATATATTAAAATAGACTGAATTATCACTTTGGAATGATTAGAATAATGACATTAATAAATGTGCATTTGTATTTGAAACATACACCTAAATAAACGAACATATATGATTTACCTAGAAGAGAAAATGTATGATGATTAAAACACCAGTGCATAGACTTTAATCTGAATAAACACTATGAGTGAGTAGAGTAGTGAGTAGTGAGTGCAGAGTAGTGAGTAGAGTAGTGAGTAGAGTAGTGAGTAGTGAGTGCAGAGTAGTGAGTAGAGTAGTGAGTAGAGTAGAGTAGTGAGTAGGACATCACAGGCAGCAGCTGTGCAAGCTTCTTACACTCACAAGGAGACCACAGGCAGCTGAGGTGCAATCTTCTCCCACTCACAAGAACGACATCACAGGCAGCAGCAATGCAAGCTTCTTACACTCACAAGGAGACCACAGGCAGCAGAGGTGCAAGCTTCTCACACTCACAAGAAGGACATCACAGGCAGTAACGGTGCAATATTCTCACACTCACAAGGAGATCACTGGCAGTACACACCACATGAACACACTCCATAACACATAGCAACAATACATTGGCATTTACAATGCCATTAGCTCAAACTCAAATAAATCCGAGCCCGATTGCATTTCTAATGCTTGTTTTATTTAACTGTATGTATGGATAAGTTTTTTGTTTAATATATTACAAAAACAATTGATAAGAACTCCAATAATAAATAAATAATAAATCTTGACTTTTGATTTCTTGCAATATATTTGTTAACACATAAAAATAAAGAGCATTTATTTTGGTGTCATTAACAAAACCTATTTTAAAACATTTAATATTGAATAATTAGAAGAAAAATTGAACTGGAGTTAGAAAAGTAGATATCACACTAATACATTTAAAAAAAATGAAAAATGCGTTTTTGTAGTGGAGTTAGATTAATTAGTTTGAAATCCCTATTATTTGTGTTATTTGGTGTTAAAATAGTAATGTGACCCACCCCACAATATGTACACTTTCCCAATATGTTTGCGATTGGAGTTAGAATAGTAAATCTGCCCCCCTCCAATTCATGCGCTTTCCTCAATTGTTCTGGGATTGGATTCACAATGGTAAATCTTCCCCATATAATCTTTCCCAAATTTCATTAGATTGGATTTAAAATAATAAATCCTGCACTCCACATACATGCACTTTTTGTTCTATTTTAAACATTGACATTATTTTATAAATGTTTATTACATGTTTATTACATTTATTAAAATGTTAAATGTTGGTATGTTACAAAAATAAAGGTTATGGTCATTTATGTTGTTTTATTGAATAATCTAAACATTTTTGGATCTATACATTTTAAATTCAGTTTGTTATATTAATAATGTAATTATTAATCTTATTTTCCTCGTTTTGGTTTTATTTTTAATAAATGTGCTTAGCTGTGAAAAATTATATAAAACATATTATTATTAAAAGTTTGTTTTTAAAAATGTTTTGGATTTTTTTAATGTATTTTTTCAAATCATGAATAATATGTATATTTACAGTTTTAGAGAATGTTTGTAAATTCATAGAATTAAATATCATTTCTTGGGTTGCATATAAACTTGTAGATAGAGAAAAATATGATAAGCAAAAATAAACTACTATTTTGTATTACATTTATTTTCATTAAATGAAATCAGCTACATTTTTACATACTATATTTTTTTTAAATCAATATTAATTTTCATTATTTTTTATAGAAATACTATATTTTTTATATATGCTTTGTTAGTCAATATTTTTGTATTTATTGTTTTGCTCTGATATTATTGCACTTAATATTTATTTCACTTACATTACACAAAGTTGATTTTTTTCAGTCATATATATTTTTAAGAGAATATGTTTGCATCACAATATTTTTGGGGATATTATTAGGGGCTACCAACTAGTAAAGAGCCAGTATTTCTGTCTCTGGCAGGACAATCAATCAAAATCTGGCAAGCATATATATTTTTCCCAATCAATGTACTGTCACCACCCGATTGATACATTTTGTACCCCGGCTTATTGCATTTACAAACTCAAAGACAACTATTAAAGTAGATATTTTTACCCAAAGACTCACCATTCTCCAGCTGTCTGATACAATTCTTAAAAATTATTGAATTCTGATGCATAATTCTAAATAAATAAACCTGCATGAGAAGCAATATTATATGTATAGTTGTAACACATAAGACCTAGATGGTCTAACAATTTGCCTGCAATAGTATTCCACTTTCTTTGTATGTGAATGACTGCTGACATAGTATTTTACGAAATTCACCATTTCAAGATGACAGCGTAGTTGGAAAGTATCCAGTCATGGGACGGTATTTCAATCTGCATTCAATACTATCAGTGAGCCATATTTGCACTCATTAAAAGTAGAAAGATGCTTGTAGAAAAAGTGATATTGTTTATCCTGTCTCCATTGCTTTCTGTGGTGTGTGTTACTGTACCTGTCGTTGGCCATTTGCTTTGCTTGATTTACTGCAAGGCTGGGCTAGAGTGCATTTAAACCCGTTTTGTTGCATTTCAGGCAGTGAAAGAATTAGGAGTGCGTTTTTTGAGGTGCAATTGTCTTATGTGGGCGTGCGTTTTTTGGCCCAAAATATCTCTTTACATTTCCTTACCCATGTTGTATTAATTAGTCCCCATTTTCTCACCACTCCTCCTTGTTCCGCCCATAATTACTAATAAATCCTATATGAGCATGTGCAGGAATCTCGGCCAATAAGGCAGAGATCTCCATTTAGAAAAGATAGCAGGGGGCAGGTGGGGATCTCCAGTCATAGGTTTCTGAATTGTATTTTACATTACATTTAGGGGCCTATTACGATGGTGGGCGGACTATGTCTGCCCGCCACCGCATCAGTGCATGGGACCGACCGCCAATATTGCGGCATTCCCGCCATTAAAAGTAGGATGCACCCGTCACACTGGCGGGCGCATCCCGCATTTTTTACGTTGCCGCGGACGGTGCTGTAAGCAGCACCCGCCACAATGTAAAAAATGCATGTTGTGCATTTGCATGCACAACGTGACAGGCACCGCATGAGGCCTGCCAAATGCAAAGTGCACCCCCACCCCCGACATCACGTGGGTCTGCTACGGCCCCCAAAGGCAGACACAGCATGCCTTTCCATGGCGACATCGCTGCTATGAAAAGACCAAACTCCGCTGACACCCTAAGATGGAGGGCGGTGCCTGCAAGGCACCGCCACCATATCATTGCCCAGAACTGTACGGCAGGCAATCGTAACAACTGCCTGCCTGCGGTAAAGCACAGGACGATCTTTCCATCCGCTGCTGGGCCCCTGCCATCGTAATAGGGTGGGGTTAATTGGCGTGCGGCCGGGGAAAAATGTCGGGTGGATCGCCAATACGGGTCGGGCGGTGGCGATCCGCCCGACATCATAATGGACCCCTAAGTAGTACTATTGCCATACAGTCAGAAAAAAGTTCCCTCGTTGGCCACAGCTATTTTTAACACGTGTACATCATATTCTTAACCACTTGGATGCTAAGCATATTTTTTGATTCCCATTGACTTTCCATTGAAATCAATGGAAACTCCATGACGAGTTACCCTTGTCATTAGCACTGAAGGGGTTAATACAACCGGTGACAAATACACAACAATTTTTTTGAATTTTCTTCATCAATATATATCATTTTTATTTTTCTTGGGTATAAATTATTCATAGCTTTGCTTACACTTATATATTTTCATTAAAGAAAGATTTCATATAGAATACAAAATTATTCACACACCATAAACACATCTACAATAATTCAATAATACATACAAGAAAAAGACAATAAAAATATATATATTACATATCACACACGAATGAAAAGAGAAAAAGGAAAAAATAATTTAATAACTATCTCTATGCCCCTGAAAATACACAACAATCCACAACATACATACTCATTCATACTAACATGGCATACACATGCACTACGTGTGAAAAAAGGAAGTCTGAGTACTCGACAGCAGGGAAACCCTGCTGATTAGCAGGTCTCAGAAATAAAGTATGAGACCCCGCACTCTGGTCTACGCGCGTTTCGGCGGCACACCCAGCCACCTTCCTCAGGACCTTTTTCCTTTTACAGACACAGGAAACCAGGGGACCTAAAAAAGTACAAAGCATAAATTTTGTTGTGGGTATAGTGTCACCACGAGGAACCAATTTAATTCTAAATCCATAAATATATACAGTTTAAAAACCCCTTGTTGACACCTCAGCTCGGATTGAGACACCACTTTGTCTAGGTCTGCAAGGAATAAACATGGCGTCACGAAAGTACAGTCATATAAGTGCAGTAACTCGGGGCTCAGACAAGTACCCTCGAGACATGGTTAATCAGTCAGATATAGAGATCTGTATGAGTATCACCCAAAGATCTACCTCGGCCAGCATCCTCTATGAAGGATGTATATACCTCAAAATTCATTGTCAGGATAAGTTTACTTACACTATGATGCATTAGCAAATATTAGAATCAATGGAACCGAACACTTGGACCACAGCGGAGACAATATCACAGTCTAGCAAGTCCCTAGACAAAAGGAAAAACCATGCTAAATCATTAAATAAGTAGAGAAGAAGATCCTAAAGCAGAACCCTATTACTATTGCCATACTACTTTACATACCCAAAAAACGCCTTTCCTGCCTAAAGTCTTTGGTAAAATGTGTAAATTGAGCAATATAACCTTAGGGCCTGATTACGAGTTTGGCTGTACAGGAGTAGACCGCCACACCAGCGGCTCGCTCCCGCACCGCCAAACTTTTGTGCGCACTGCCCGCTAGATGAAAAGTTTCTTCATATTTAGTGGACCTTTTTTTTGCAGTCCCATGGCAGTGCCTCTGAAAATAGGCACCACAGTGGGAATGCCAAAAACAGTTCCTGCATGGCAGTCCATGTCATGCAGGAACTGGAATGCATGCATGCAGGGGGCACATGTTGTGTCCCTCTGCATGCATCCCCATGCATATGGGCAACAGGGAGCCCTGTAGGGCCCCTTTATTTTTTAGGACTACCAGCCTTTCCATGGAGTAAAGACCTCCATGGCACCACTAGCAGTCCTGAAACTTGTAATATGCACGGCAGAGTTGCAGCGGCAGCATCAGCATATTGATGAGCCCCTGATCGCCGTGCCACCACCAGGGAAGGCGGTTCCTTGGCAGTGGCGGTAGTGCAATGCCAGTCCAACTGACAAAGTTGTAATTGGGCGGTCAGTACGATGGTGCGGTGGTGGCTGAATCACCAACACCACTAGTAATTAGGCCCTAAAACAGAAACAAATTCAATTAACAACACACCTCGAAATGTGCTGTGTGAAAGTCAATTAGCTACGAATCGAATGGCAACTTTCAAAACTCTCAGTAAGGAAAAGAAGGAGAGTAGTAGGAATAGAGAGGCTTGAACAAGCCAATTTTGGACAGGAATGGGTACACTTTAAGAGGGATATGGCAGTTAAGTATTGGCCTGAGGGCATTACAACAAGAGTTGGAGAAAGAGTAGGCCTATGCATGTAAGTATTGGCACAAACGTAGCACATATGTAGATACGATCAATAGCATTCATGTCTGCTTTTGGTGCGCAGGTGATTTTTTTCCGCAAATGCCCCTTCTATTCATCATAATAATAAGAATGCTAACATATTTAGTGAATAAGAAGAAGTGTGGAAAATATATGCATGCAAAGAGGCTAAGGAATATAAGTAATCATGACATTATCTTTAAAGAATTCCTTGCTTGCAGTGATGTTGTCTAATTGGCCAATAAACGATGGAGTTAAGGTTTACTCAGAACTGACATAATGGGGATCACTGTGGAATAATTGTGGTCCATGGTGTCAGTCAATAAAAGAAAAAACAACAAAACATCCAGCTAAGCTGAGTGAGTATTTATCTGACAAAATAGAGACACTATGGCTCATAGTACAGTTTTCTGAGGACTTACGTCCACTCGATGTCATTTCAGTGAGGGAACCGCCTTACCATGGGTCAGCGGTTCCGAACACCTAATTAGGATGCCACGCACAAGGGGTGGTCGTAAACTTAAATTTTTCAGTGGGAGCTTGTGCAGCTGTCTGAAACCACCGGCAGCACAAGCTTCCATTAAAAAATTGAAGTTTTTGCACATAGCTGCCCTGTGGCAGGCACCTCATGGTGCCTGCCACATGGTTCATGGAAGTGAAAGGGCCACAACCCTAGGAAACTGTAGATTTCCTGGTAAATTGTGAAGGAATGTCTTAATTTTATTAAAGAAAAACAAGGAGGTCCCACTAATAACCCTCAAAGGTGGTTAAGGTTATGCTAGAAGGTGTCTAGAATTTTGCTTTTGAGCAATACCAATCACACAATAATGTATTACCAAGTGCCCTGCACGACTTATTCAACTGAACATAAACCAACAATTGTTGAAAACTTATCAAATAAAGCAATATGTATAAGGCTCAGAATCTTACAAGTCTTTGGTCAAAATTAAGAAAAAACAGGAAAGTTGTTTTTTTTTAAAAATATAACATTTGTATGTTTATTTCGAAGTTACAAAATGATCACCATGATAACAATTAATTAAAAAAGCATACAGTGTCGCAATTAAAACACATAGAATTATAGCTATAAGCAAAAAACAAACAGTTTATACATTATAAGGTTAAAAATGTTCACAAGAACAGGGGTCTGTGAACATTTTTAACCTTATAATGTATAAATTGTTTGTTTTTTGCTTATAGCTATAATTCTATGTGTTTTTAATTGCGACACTGTATGCTTTTTTAATTAATTGTTATCATGGTGATCATTTTGTAACTTCGAAATAAACATACAAATGTTATATTTTTAAAAAAAACAACTTTCCTGCTTTTTCTTAATTTTGACCAAAGACTTGTAAGATTCTGAGCCTTATACATATTGCTTTATTTGATAAGTTTTCAACAATTGTTGGTTTATGTTCAGTTGAATAAGTCGTGCAGGGCACTTGGTAATACATTATTGTGTGATTGGTATTGCTCAAAAGCAAAATTCTAGACACCTTCTAGCATAACCTTAACCACCTTTGAGGGTTATTAGTGGGACCTCCTTGTTTTTCTACATTTCTCCCCTGTCCCAGATTTGACAGATAAGGGGGCCTCCTTTACTTTCTTTAATTTTATTAAAGACACAGAGGCAAGTATTTTCCCACATTAACACTTAACATGTGCTTTTTTCTCCCTCCCGGACAGCGGCCCCAGCTTCGCCACCTTCTTCCTTTTATAGAAGTGGAGCATTCAGATTCTTCAACTTATGTGAGTTTGTATCTTGAATGCAAAAAGCGTAATATGCTTTCTCCCAGCCGTTGGTTGCTGTCAAGAAAGTCCATTCAGGAGTAGAGTATTTTCGATTTAGCACTACAGCTCTTTTTGAACTTCTTACTGAAGAACCATCATCATCAGTGTCGCTCTGTTCAGATTGACTCTAGACTTTGATAACAGTTAGGGGTACCCTGCCTTTTGTCAGAATTTGCCTTAATTTATCATTTCTTTTGGACCAATAGTCTCCATTTATTACTCACGTTTCTGCTGCACTGTTCTCTTCGATTGAGTCAGTACCTCACCAAGTCAGTTTTTCCTCTCGGCAACCCTCGGTACCTACAAGAGCTGACTCTCTCAGACCCTTGCTAGAACCAGTGCCTTGAGACCCAGTAGCTGGAGCACCCTCTACTGTTTGACTGACCTGAGTCGGTGTCTCACTGTTATCACCGGCACATCCACTACAGGTACTGCATTTTCAAGGGGACATGGGACTCAGCTAGTAAGGGTGGCATGTACCAATTTGGAAGACCACCACATTTGACAGCAGTTGAGGTAACCAGTATCACTTGGAATGGCCCACGCCAGCGATGTTCCAGAGGTGACTTGCGTACATGTTTCTTCACCAGAACCCAGTCTCCGAGACTGAGGTTGTGGTACTGCTCCTGTTGAGGTGAAGTAGAAGCTCCCCAAACCTGCTGAGACACAGTACCACATCAGCCAGGACTTTACAGTGATCAAGTACCAAATCAACAGTAATGTACACCAACTACTTAGCAGAAATTGAGGCTATCTCATAGGCCTACCCATGATAATTTCATGTGGGGACAGTCCTGTTCTTCTGTCTGGGGTACTTGTCAAACTCATCAACACAAGAGGCAAAGCATCAGGCCATTTCAGAGACATTGAAGCACATACCTTTACCAAACTGAAAATTAACGTTCCATTAACCTGTTGAATCACTCCAGATGCTTCGGGTCGATAAGCATAATGTAGCTTCTGTTCGATTTACAATGCTGCACATAACATCTTCAGGACCTCATTATTTAAGTGAGTCCCTGAATTCCA
This sequence comes from Lissotriton helveticus, assembly GCF_964261635.1. Lineage (NCBI taxonomy): Eukaryota > Metazoa > Chordata > Amphibia > Caudata > Salamandridae > Lissotriton > Lissotriton helveticus. The sequence goes on from NC_136067.1 coordinate 1,600,799,364, forward strand.
AAGAAGTCGTAAACCTAAAACGTGGTATGAGTTCACGAAGGAATAATGTTGCCCCAGTTTAACAGTTATTTCGCCTAGTTGGGAATGCTTCCACCCAATGAGAAAACAGACATACAATTACCAGAACATATTTTAGACCATTGTAAGGAGGGATCCCAATAAAATTGAGTTGCAGCCAGTTAATTGGTCCTCCGGATCTCCGTACATGACTCATGGTAACCAGTGTTTTCTTTCCCACATTTTATTGTTGACACACCATACACCTTACAATACTCCGGCAATTGCTCTAAATTGGGGATTGAACCATGTTTGAAGAAAGTGACTCATCATGGCATCCCTCCCAATATGTGCAGGACCATGATAGTGGTGCGCCATAGGCGACAGTAGACTATCCGGCAACACTGATCTCCCAGCTGTTTTTCTGCCTCAGGTACTTCATCTTGTAATGCTTTTATTTCTTCCCATGTTTCTGCTGTTGACAACATCAGTCTATATTCTGTGACATCTGTTTTTTCTTTCAAGGGATCTCCATTGAAAATGTACGAATTTAGAGTGCATTGTCGAGGGGTCTCATCCTCATAGCAGTTGCCGACTGTAACATTATAATTTCTTTGTCAGTGGGCAGAGCACCGAACCACCGCAATTTGGGTGGGCAATTGTAATGGCAGCAGTAGGTTTCTCAAACTCTCTCCATTTCGAATGGGCAAATCTGAAGAGGTTATGAATCCATACTGTTACGACAACTGCCCAAAGTCATTTACTGACTGTCAATAAAAATGGTAACTCTCAATTTTTCAGTATTGCTGCAATCCCTTGTCAAGGCAGTCAGCTCCGCTACCTGAGCAGAATACACTCCTTGCAACCAAGAAGATTTCACCACCCCCACAACTGTATAAATGGCATATGCAGCTCTCAAGTTTCCTCCAGCATCTTGCAAGCATGATCCATCCACAAACAGCACATGATCTGATTCAGACAAAGGGACAACCAAGATATCCAGTTGTGGCTTTGTACATAGTTCGGTCACATACAAACAATCGTGATCTGCTTCATCAATCACAACTTAATTTCCATGCAACAACATCAGAGTGGCAGGATTCAAACTTGTGCATCACATCAAAGTCACATTTTCAGCACCCAAAATCACCTGCTCATATTTGGTCAGTCGACTACTAGTGAGATGTTGTGTTCGAGTACGAGTAAGCAAGATCTCAACAGAGTGAGGCACATGCACTTTCAATGGATGACTAATCACAATGCTTTCACATTGTTCCAAATGCACCCATGTTGCAGCTACAGCTTTTAGACATCCAGGTAAAGCAGTGTCTACAGGATATCAGGTAGCTGAAAAATATACAACATGTCTACGCACAGTACCATGTATTGGTGTTAATAGTGACAAAGTGCAGCCCTCGCGCTCACTGCAAAATAGAATAGAGTAAAGCTTTTGTTAAAGTTGGGCATTCCCGAAGCAGGTGCTTGACAGTTTGTTAAAAGAGCGCATGCATGCATCATTCCATTGAACTGGATATGACACATGCTTATGAGTAGCCTTTGAAGTGGGTTGGCTGTCAGTGAGAAATTTGGAATCCATTGTCGACAATAGCCAACCATTTCCAAAAACATGCAAACTTCCTTTTGTGTGCTTGGTGAATTCCTCTGCAAAATTGAAGTGATCTTGTCCTGTGATAGTTTCCCGGCTCCTTTCTCTAAGTGATGTCCAAAGTAAAGGACTTCTCTCCTGCAAAATTTTAATTTGGCTGGAGACACTTTGGGCTGATTATGATGCAGCCTGTAAAACTCTGACCGGCGGTTGCATCGTAATCGGCCACTTGGTTTACTTTCCAACAGCCGCATTACAATGCTGGCTTGCGACGGGCTCATGGAACCGGCAGCCAGTTGGAGCCAGCTCGTACTCCCAAAGGTGCGTGCCTTTCTGCCCTTGGGATTTCGATGCACGGTTTCTGACATGATTTCATGCCAGCCTTTCTGACTTGGAAACCATGTGAGAAAGCCTGTTTGGGGGCCCCAGCAGGGCCCCCTTGTTCATGCAGCCTCCGGTTGAGGGGAGAGAGGGCACCTATGGTGCCCCCCAGTTGAACCGGGCACCTTGTGTCAGGCACCTTGAGGTGCCTGCCACGGGGTGCAGGGATGATCAACACCTCCTATTTCTCAATGGGAGCTTGTGTTACAGCCGGTTTACAGTGCAATATGAGCTCCCATTGAGTTATGGGAGAATGTGACTGAACAGTGTTCTGTCGCATTGTTATATGCCGGTCGGGACTGCCGACTGGAGGCTGGTCGGTCCCAGGGCTTAGACGGGGTCATCAAGCCCTTTATGTCCATTTTCTGCCAAATTATTTAGTAGTGCGATGGTGTCACATATGCAAGCCTCTTGAGTACCTGACACTACCAATAGGTCATCAATGCACTGAACCAACAGTGAGTGATTTGGCATCACTAATGATTCCAGATTATTTTTCAAAATCTGATTGAAGATGGAAGGACTTTCCTTGTACCCTGTTGGACCTCGGCACCATGCCAAGACACAATTTTCGAACCGGAAAGCAAATAAAAATTGGCTATCCAGGTGCAAAGGAATGGAAAAGAAGGCTTGACGTAAATAAATGACAGAAAACCATTCAGCTTTGCATGGGATCTGGTAAAGTATCATGGCTGGATTTGGCCCGATCGGGCAACATGGTATCCGGCGCAAATCCTCCACAATCTAATACTATCCATTTGGTTTCTAAATTCCCATTGTCGGGGTTAGCCTCAGCTAGGCCTACCAGTGCTAGGGGTTCACCCTTCTCTGCACAAGTCCTCAGACCAATAGAATAGAAGTGGGCACAGAAACTGTAATACAAAACAAAGCTTTTATTAGACCTTATGAGGTGAAACTACATTCACACAACACCCTTCGGTAGTGTATGAGGTAGCACACTGAACAGAAGGAACATGGTCCTTTTATACCTACACAGGGGCTCAAAAGAAGGCGGTACAAGTAAGAAAGAGTCGAGTTACATACATAAAAGGTCATACAGAAATGCACAGACAACAGTAGGGAGGAGCTAGCAGTTTGCTGACTCTGGTAAGAATAACCTGACATTTACAAACTAGAACAGGTGTATGAACAGTCACAGTTTCTTCTGCTCGTGCGCAGAATAGCAGAGCCTAAATATAGTCTGTCTATAAGCAGAGTACAAGAGTAAACGACAGCAAGGAAGGACAGAGCACATGGTGAGCACATTGCAGACAAAATGGCTGCCGAATACAAGATGGCTTCAGCTAAATGCTAACCTCGATTGCTGCCAAATTACAATACCATAATAGGTGAATTACATAGGTTTCCCTTGATCTCTTTCAAGATTTCTTGTTCGATCAGTCAACCAATTAATGGTGCAATACCTGCAACTGTTTCTGGGCTCAAATTATGCAGAGGAATTTGAGGAAATTCTGCATTTGTTTTCAAGGTGATGTGTATTGCAACAATCCCTTTGATTAATCCAATATCTTTCCTTGTAAAATCCCATACCTCAGGTGACACAGTGTCCCTTAACTCCAATGGCAAATCATCACTTGGCAATAATAGGAATACATTTTCACCATCAAATCTTTTTTTAGCTAATTTAAATACGATCTAGTAGATTCACTGGACTAATATTACACACTACAAACTTGTGCAAACCTTCAAATTACCAAAACTGTGCAGAGACGGGTTTGGTTACGGGATTTGACATCAACCAACTTGAAACTCCTACAACTTGGATTCTTTCTCCCAAGAGGGACAGGTTGGGAATTTCTGCTCTTCTTACAGTGGAACGGGAAGCACCAGTGTCAACAAGGAACGAAACAGAAGTTCCATTTACCTTGCCACCCACATAGGGACCACTTTGGTCAACCTCTAAGGATTTGCCAAGCATGCATTCCTCCTGCCACCTCAGGCACCGTCATTGTACCAAATCAGAATCGGTATCGTCAACCTGAATTAAATATTGCTGAGTAACATTTGGGTTTTAATGAATATAAGCATTTGTTTGGAATCCTCTGGTAACGTTATATTTTTTAACCTGACCATTCATTTGAGGCTTCTGGGCTTGAGTCATATTTAGTAACCCTGGGGCAAAGCACTACGCTATGCTCGCGTAGTTTGCTAAATTTGCGCAACTTCGCACTACGCGAACTGCACGTAGCACAGTGCAAACATGCGTAGCATAGCGTATTGCAGCGGTCATTTTTTGCTTGCTCGCGGTCCTCAACGTTAAGTTGGGGAACGCAAACAAGCAAAATGACATCCTTGTGATACTTTTTCCTTGTTCGCGATCAGCAATATCAAGTTGCCGATCGCAAGCATGGAAAATAAACATCCCGGCGAGATTCTCAACTCGGAAGGTCAGGTTTCTCATTGCGAGTGGTCATACATGCTCGTAACCGCTCACGATGAGAAACTCCCAGTTGAGAAAGCTGCAGCTTGAGTAAAAATCTACTCGAGCGGCAGAAAAGTACAGCTCGCACTGTGCAAGATGCTGTTTTCAATGATTGCACAGTGCCGGATACTTGTCTGCACTGTGCAATCATTGAAAACGACATCTTGCACAGTGCAAACATACTTCTACGCAGCTCGTGTAGTGCGAAGTGCACTTTGCGTAGCTGCGCGTAACACTACTTCGCAAACTACGCCCACCCTTAATATTTAGGTCTACATTTTTCTGTCTTTGAGACTCCTGGTTCTGCTTCATATCATTCACTCAAGACTGTACATTCCGTCGTGAGGTGCCCTGGCATACAAGCTGCGGATCCTTGACGTTATTGGATTTAAGGCTCTTTTACTGACTTTCCCTCATGGCATGAGCAGATAAATATTTCCGTTACCCCGGTTATAACTATCCTGGTCCGTCATTGCAGTACTGGATCTTGACGTGCCAGATATCTATTTGTCACGGCACATTGGTACCCCTACAGTTAGTCGCTTCTGCTTGAGTATTGAGTCCAGCCGGGTTGGAATATCACCGGCTGAGCGAAGACCAAGAGAGCCATCCCTTATTTACAGCCCTGAGGAAGGTGCGGAATTATTTTCCAAATTGCGACGAAACACGTGTCAGCTGGGTTTCTTCTGTTCATTGGCTCTAAAACTTAAGACAAATTAAAAGACTGAACATTATCCAACTCATCTGAAGATATCTCTTACAAAAATGTGTGGCTACTATACTGTATTTCTTGTATTTACCTACATACTGTGTGTCTACTTTTATGTATGCCTTGATTTTTGCTTCACCCTGTGATACCTGTCCATTCATTTGATTTAATGGATTTAAACCACATTCAAGCTTCCAATGCCCGAACTTGCTGCAAAGGTGGCACGTATTAGACTTTTTAACCATTTCAATAGGAACATCTGCACCTCCACCTTGAGTCGGCACACCCTGTTGTTTTCCACCTCCTACGCCACACATTCCCAAATTTGTGTGACCATTTCCTTGCACTACATTATCTCTAGCAGCACCCATATAACCTCTCTTTGCTGCTTTCATTTGAGCTAACATCAATTTCTCTTTCAATTTCTTGTGCTTGGATTCCAGCTCATATCCACAATATTTGGCATATCCGTGAATATCATTTATTGGTCTGCTTTACCAACATATCAAATGTTGTTGTATCATGGCACTTATTTCAGGTCTTCATCTATACACAAACCGATATACAAAAGGCCCTATCTCCTTTCCGGACCCATTTTCCATTCCATTATACTGTTTGAATGCTTGTAGAAGTTGTTCATAATACTCATGCACTGTCTCCTGCAATTCCTGTGTTGTACTATCAATCTTTACCCAATCTATTTCGGACGGAGTAATTTTGTCCTTTCAAATGTGTAATGGCTTCATTATATTGACGGTGCACCAGTTGTTGCCCAGTGGGTTCGGTCTCAGGCCAATCAATATCAATTTTACATTTGGTCATAATTCACTTGGGACTACAATATCAAATAATGTATCCAAATCCTTCAATAAAACCTTCAAAACCTTAACAAATCTCTCAACTTGCTTGTACCACTCAACAGGTTTCTCTCTTAGTTTCCAGACATCATTTGTAAAAGATAATAAGTCTGGCCTTGTCCATTGAAGATGAACATAATTCCCTCCAGGCACCTCTTTCATAGGAAGTATTTTCATTCTGGATTTTTCTTCTTCTTTCTCGAACATAGGATACATTGGCATTGCCATTTTCTTTGTTTACTTCTTTTTAGCCCATCTGCCTTTTCATTTTTCTGGCCCACCCCATTTTCTAAGAGTGATTAACAATTCCTTAATCTGCAACCTTTACCCTGAAGGTTTCATGTTTTCGAGGTCTTTATCACCAAAATCAGTAAGTGTACTTTAGTGTCTTTGATTTTTGTGTGTCCACCCCATATTTCTGTGCTAATTCAGTTAATTTATCATGAGTAATTTTAGCTCGTCAAGTAATTACCTTACATACAAATAACAATTCATTATCTTGGTAGTGAATTATTCAAGCAGGACTAATAATACCCATGATTATTTCTTCCAATTCCATCTTATGTTTGGCTACGTCAAGTGATTTTTCACTTGAATTCCTCTGAACAGTAGTGCCTGGAGCATCTGTACTTTTATCAAACATAGATGGAACTATCTCTCTAATTCAGTCATCAAGATTCTAAGCACCGAGACCGTCCTCCTCGCCGCCACTGATGGCATCTGCACCCTCCCCTACTAAGGCCACACAGCAGCCCTCATCCTCCTAGACATATCAGCAGCATTCAACACCGTCTCCCACTGCACACTAGCCCTCAGACTCCATGACGCCGGCATCCAAGGAAAAGTGATAGAATGGGTACAATCCTTCTTCTCAGGCAGAACACAGAGAGTAAGGCCCTTCCTCTCAGAACCAAAAGAGATCAGATGCAGAATCTCCCAAGCCACACGCTATTCAAAGTCAACATGGCCCCCTCGCAACCATCATCAGAAACCACAGGCTCAGCATTGTCTCATAGGCGGATGACACCCAGCTCATCCTCTCCCTCACAAGGAACCCAATACAATAAGGCACAACTTTCAAGAGGGATGAAGGTTTTCGCGACCTGGATGAGGAACAGCTGCCTGAAGCTCAAACCGGAGAAAACAGAAGTTCTCATCCTCGGCTCCAGCCCTTCCGCTTGGGACAACACCTGGCTCCATACTCGGTCTCCTAGAGACAGTATTTGTTCCTCCCATCCCAATAGGGATGGTCAATGAATGTACTTGCTGTCCTCTGTTACCTGATTGATAGTGGAACTACAGGTCCTATTGTTACTGGAACTGAAAGAGCATTAGGAGCATTCACTGTCATGGGATTGTTAGTCTCAGCTCCTCTGGGTTTCTCCACTCCTGTTAAAGGATTGTGTGAATTGGAATTTATGGGCATCATAGGTGCATCAGGTAAAATTACAGTAACAGGTTTCTGGCATGTTTTGAGGTTAATCCTCATTGTATATTGGGGGACGATTTAACAATAGCTCATTCAAATAGCTATTTCAAAAATTCATCATCGTTTTCATTCTCACTCTCATCAGTCAATGCTAATGTCTGAAAGTCCCCAAGATGTTTAGCATAGAACACATTGAACAGTAGGACATTAAGAAAAAAAAACGTAAGTGTTCATAAGGGCTCTTTCCCAAGCAGCTGTTCCACAGTGTGACAAAATGTGTTGCAAGTGCACTGTTCAGTCCGGGAGATGTCAGAGGAAACAGTTATAATTTCAATACAACTTGAAATATTGCAAGAAGTTCTCATACACTTTGGAAATTTATTCAGTCAATGGCTTCACTGAAAAAGGAACATGAGGCCTACATGCAATTTGGGCTAATATACAACAAGATCATGTTAATTTGTGAATTATATTAATAGGAAGCTAACAAGTGAATTCAAATATGACAAGATACATTAATAAATATTTCATACTGATTATAATTAATACATCAGTATAGTGAACTCATAAAATCTTTTGTTTTCAACATTAATCACATATGAAAATGCATATAAATCTTTGTCATTTATGTGTTATCCGACTAATACATATGTGAAATACACGCTGGAGGAGTTTCAAGACACCACATCTAAATATAGTTGTGTAGCATTTACTTTTCTTTTGTCATTTCCGGTGCACACATTATTACATAAAGTGATATTGTAGTAAATTTTCACATGGAAATCAAAGTAAATAAAAATAATTTCTTTTAGTCTTATTAGTTTCATATTCATTACATGCAATTCAAATCAATTAGCAATGATAATTATTAACCATGAGCTTTTTCTCCTACATTATTCTAACACATCTAAAAAAGTGAAAATAGTGATTCATGATTAATAGTCACATCTATATTAATTGAATGATTAATATTTCTCAAATCTATCCTTTCTTCTGCATGCTTTTATGATGCAGTAACTAAAATTCATATGTATGTCCATTTTCTGAACGTGAAACCTTGCCACATGTTTTCTATAGTTTACACAGAAGTTGTCAAATTCATTTCCTTTATCAATAATATCCTTTGATGTAAATTCTGCTCTATCATCTCAAAGCTTTTGATATAAAAAGGCAGTTCTCCTGATCACGGGCATTGTGACACCCCCCCCTTCATCGATAGTTTGAGTGGGGATGCTTTGGGTCCTGTTGAGCCAATGACATGCACAGTGCAGTGAGAGGCAATGTCGGACTTGACACCACTGGCTCAGGGGGCTCAAAACAGTGACATGACGCATCATTGATTGTGCTACGGATTATATCCCAGAGGCTTATTCCTCTTGCTGGAGCTATCCTGTTCAGTGCTACAGCCTCCCAAGGATCCTTTAACCCGTTTGCTGCGCCGCCGATTTTGCCAGCGAGGTAGTGATGCAGTCGGCCAATGGCCGACGGCAGCATGGAAGGGGTTAATATACATGTAACACCAGTGGCAGTGAAGTTTATATGCAAACAATGGTGTTCATCAAGTGCAAAAGGGGGAACAAAGGGCAGAGGTTAGAGAGTTGGGTGAGGGGCTTCTCATAAAATGACACTGTATGACTGAGAGTGAGTTGATAGCAGGGGGCATGTGTAGAAGGTAGGAAGGAGTGCATGTGTTGAGACTTCATATTCCTCGTCTGACACTTCGCGTGGCAGTATGATGCACTATTCTCTCAGGGCCAGATGTAGGTAGGCTATTACCGATCGGAATCGGCCGAAAATACCGATTTCCGTCCGTTTCCGATCGGTAGTGAGCGTTCGATATGTAGGTGACCAAAAATAGGCTGAATCGGTAATTATACCAATCGGTATATTTACCGAGCAGTAAAATACCGATAATTGAATGTTACCTATCGGTAATGTTACCTATCGGTAATGTTACCTATCGGTAATGTCACCGATCGGTAATGTTTCCTATCGGTAATGTTACCGATCGGTAATGTCACAGATCGGTAAAGTTACCGATCGGAAATGTTACCGATCGGTAATGTCACAGATCGGTATTGTTTCCGATCGGAAATGTTACCGATCGGTAAATTAAAGTAGGTAAAATTGAAAATCGAGATGTAGGGAGGCCCAGAAATACCGATTTTGCCTCAAAATCGGTATTTGAGAGTCGGAATTTACCATGGATTCAAATCAGGTGGTAACCAGGTGCAGCCTATAAAAAAGGACCCAAAATGCAATTCAGTTTGCACAATGGCGGCATTCTATGTAATAGCAAGACGTCTACGGCTACGGGAGGAAGGAGAGAGGGAATGGCTGAGACAGGAGCAGGTCTACAGGCAGAGGGTCACCCTGTTCATGCTGACAGAGGAGGAGATAGTACAAAGGTACAGGTTGGCTCCAGTAACCATCATGGAGCTCATCAGGGACCTTAAACCACTGTTGGAGCACCCCACCCCAAGGGCACATGCAATACCAGCACATGTACAGGTGCTGTGCAGCCTCCACCTGCTGGCATCAGGGAGCTACCAGAGCGTGTTTGCTGTGGCGGGAGGGGTGACCCAGAGCAGCCTCTCAAGGTTTTTCCACAGATTCCTTGACGCCATGTTGCACAGGATGGAGCATTATATTTCATTTCCATCCACCCATGCTGAACTGGTACAAACAAAATCAGACTTTTACCAGATGGCAAGATTTCCCCATATCATCGGATGCATTGATGGGACACACATCCCCATTTGTCCCCCTGCTGCCACCGAATACATTTACCGCAATAGGAAGTCAAGCCACACCATCAACGTCCAGGTGATTTGCAATGCAAAGTACGTCATCACAGACCTTGTAGCTAAATTCCCTGGAAGTACACATGACTCCTATATATTTCAGAACAGCGGCATCTATGAACGGCTGTCAGCAGGGGAATTTGGCGAAGGATACCTCCTAGGTAAGACAGAGTCTGCGACAGCATTCACACACATTGCAGTGAGACTTACAAGTATACATGTGAGTAATGTACTCCCATTTCCCTTTTAGGAGACAGTGCATATGCCCTACGTTCTTTTATTCTCACTCCCTACCTCAACCCCTCCACACCCAGCCAAAGGAGGTATAACCGGGCACATAAAAGTACAAGGAATGTGGTTGAACGGACATTTGGCATCTGGAAGAGCCGATTCAGATGCCTTCACAAGAGTGGAGGCGCAAGGCAGTATACCCCCACAACATGCTGCAAAATCATAGCTGCCTGTGCCATGTTGCACAACTTGGCTGTCAAAAAGGGTACAGAGGTGGAGTTGGAGGAGTACGAGGACCATGACGACGACAATGCCGTGCCTGACATACAACCTGCTGGAGTCACAACACCAAGTGATGGGAGATACAGGCGTGAGGAAATAACAGCCAACTATTTCTGAGTAAGTAATGACACACAGACAGGTTGTGAATGGAAGTAAAGTATTTATCTGTTGGCACGAACTTACAGCACTTAGGTGCAACAAATTAACATGTACAAAGGTGGGGACAACATGTCCAGGGTTACTTCACCCAAACTTTGATAGTCACTTTCTCTGCCGCTTCCCAGACACACTGGGATTATCCCCACTGCCTTCCTCCAGGCTTGAAGGCTCAGCTGTGCGCCTCCGGCCCCTACGAGCAGGCACCACAGCACTACCCAAGCTGCTGCGGCTACTACTGCCCTCTCCTTCAGCCACATCCAGGGCAGGATTGTGAGCAGCATTACTGATCATCATTGCCTCTAGGGCACTGGTTATTTTGGCTATGCCCCTTGTGACCTCTGCCGTATTTTGTGTTAGGCTTTCCTGCATATTGTTTCCTCTCCTGCATAGCTGTGCAGTGGCAGTGGCAAGGCGATTCAGCTCCCTGTTGGTAGCGCGGGTGTCCCTGCGCCTTGTATTCTCGATGTGGTCCATCTTATCGCACAGCTGCGTGATAGCAGACGTAATACCAGCAACTAGGTTGTCATTTGATTTTACCATGTCCCTGCTGCAATTGGCTATATCAGTAATGCCCTTCCCCATCTCTCCTACAGTTTGATTGAGGGCACGGAATTGCCGGTGGCAGGCCTGGATGGATCTGCCCTGCATGCGCTGGATGCGCACCATGCTTCCCTCCAGCCCCCGGAAGACAGTGCCTTCTCCAGTGCCTCCTGCAGTGCTGTGCATGCGGCGACGTCTGTGCATGGTGTCTTCATCAGTGTTTGCCTGCAGTGCAGCATGAGGCATAGGTGGAGTTTGCTCAGCCTGATCTAATGCTGCCTCCATCAAGGGCAGTGTGGCCACGAGTCGCCTCCTGGCTGGTGGTGTTGCAGGTGCAGCCTGTTGCATTACTGGGGAGGTCTCCGGTGAGAATACCAATGCAGGTGATTGTGACAGGTGTGGGGAGTGTGGAAGGTCGGGGGCTTGGCCTGTGCTCAGAGGTTTAAGGGATGCTGCTTGGTATGGGGTGTTCTGCTGCGCATGCATCTTACCTTTTGATTTGGCTCGGGCTGAGCTGTCCACTGCTCCCAGTCCCACCACACTGTCTGGCTCGATGGTAGACGCCACCAACTCCTCCAGCTCAGTCAGGGGGGGTGCTGGATTCCTGCCTCCTCCAGTGACACCAGCCTGTTTATGCAGCTCTGCAAGCTTCCTCTTGGTTTGGCTCCTGAGGTCATAGAATCTTTTCTTTAAATCCTCCATGCTCCTGCTGGTGACTCCCACTGCATTTACCCTTTCCACTATGTGCAGCCACAGCTTTCGCTTAGCTGACTCAGCCATGGTGAGGGAGAGCTTCCCAAATAGTTGGGTGTGCACCTTGACCACCTCCTCAACTAGGAGTTCAAGCTCAGTGTTGCTGAACTTAATTTTTCTCTTTCTCTCACTGCTGCTTGACATTATTCCTGGGTTTTAAACACAAACAACTCTCCCCCTGCTCCTCTCTCTGTGTGCTCTGCTCTGCCTGTCTCCAGAACTTTCTAATGAGTTGCACCTGGCTGGGCAGGCACTTCCTGGGAGGAAGGGGGAGGGTGGTTGCACCTGATTGGCTGTTGTGTTCAGTTTCACTTTTGTTTGCTGCACGTTTGTTTGTAATACCGATCGGTATTACCGATCGGTATTACAGATAGGTATTTCCAATGCATTCCTATGGGCCAAAAGTCCCATAGGAATGCATTGGATATGCCGATCGGTAAATGCCGATCGGTACATACCGATTGGTAATACCGATCGGTAAATACAGATCATCCGTTACCGACTTTTACCGAATCGGTAAATTTTTCCGAATTTTTACCTACATATCATTTTCCGATTTTTAAATACCGATTCTGTAAAAATCGGTAAAATTCGGTATTTAAAAATCGGTAAAATGGATTTACCTACATCTGGCCCTAAGTCCTCAAACTGTGGAGATGCTAGTTTTGGAAGCATAAATTGGACTTAGGTACTGGCACCAATGTTTCAGACCATCTAGCTCATGTGAATGCCTAATTTGTTTTGTACAAAATGCTTGATTCCGGTTGTACCAGGTTCCTAAAGACTCACAGCTAAATGGCAGAAACGATTGCTCAGAGAGATAAATTGATTTGATAAGACTCACACAATATGGTCAAGTTGGTAAACCGAGAATGCAACTAGTATCAGCAACTAAAACTCTCTGCCTCTTTTCCTTCATATTTTTATGATGCTATTCACCTCTGTAGAGCACTCCAGGGGCCAGATGTACGATGGAAAATTGCATGCACAAACAGGTTTGTGACCCGTTTGCACATGCAATTTTCCTCTTGGCTAAGTACAAATACTATTTTGTAATTTGCAAATAATTTGCGACTCGCAAAATAGTGTTTTGTGACTCACTATTAGAAAGTGGCATTCCCTTCCTAATAGCGTCTCGCAAGCCATGTACGAATGTTTTGTGAACGCAATTGCGGTCGCAAAACAGTTGCAATTTACCTCCCTCTTCAAGAGGGTGGTAATGCAGTTGCAAATTGGAAGGGGTCCCCAGGGGACCCCCTCCCCTTTGCAAATGCAGGGGAAAATATTTTTTAGGGGGCAGGCAGTGGTCCCAGGGACCACTACCTCCCCTTAAAAAATTAAACAAAAACGTTTCATTTGCTTTTTTAAAATGCATCCCATTTTCCTTTAAGGAAAACGGGCTGCATTTTTTTAAAAACTGCTTTATTGAAAAGCAGTCCTAGACATGGAGGTCTGCTGAGCCCAGCAGGCCACCATTCCTGGGAGGGTCAGCCATTCTCAATGAGGTCGTAAATTGCGAGTGCCTCATTAATATTCATAAGGCTCGCATTTTGCTACCCCATTGAGAATCGCAATCAGTGTCTCTGACACTGTTGTACATTGTAAATTACGACTCGTGATTTGCGACTCGCAATCAAGCGTATATGTTGCAGCCGCAATTTACACTGGTTGTACATATGGCCCCCTGGTTCCTTAATATAACTTTACTTTTCAGTATTCCGGGAGCACCATTCTAAACAGTATTGAGGCTTCCATTTCAGAGTGGTGTCTCATTTTCTTGTGACAATGTGTTATCAGTTTTGTGCATAAGGATGAATTAAGTGTCTTAACCTCAGGGCATTGATAATTAAAAGGGAAATATAGTTGAAACCTTGTGGAAGGGGGAGTGCCATGGTCTTAGAAATGCAAAGTAATAATATTAATCCATATTTGTAAAGCACAAACATATCACCCCTTAAGGTTTTAAGGCACTGTGGGCAATCGGGGGGATTAGGTGAGCTATTGCCCAGAGTGCTTGAACACTTGGCCCTTATGAAGGACTCTGCTAGTGCACTTCAGGCTAGGCCTGTCCGTAATCTAATGATCTGCACTCAAATCTTCATAGATCGCGCCTCCTTGGAATGCAGCTTCTGCTGCTTCTGAGACACCAGGCAGGTCCATCAATGCTCTTCATGGGCACCACAAGGTATCATAGCACACAAGTCTCTCGTACCTTTGCAAAAGCAATTTATTGTGGGCCTAAACACAGAAAAGGTGAAGGGAACAATGCTTGCAATTTGTCTAACCACTGTCAATCACTTGGGGTAGCATCCCAACCCATCATTCTTTTCTTCAGCATACCACCTCAGTTTAGATCCAGCCATATGTAAAATAGCCTTGACCCTGCTCCTCATGGGAACATTCGGAATACGTAATGAAGGGGTAGGAGCAGCGGAAGCAGCCCGCACATTAACTCCCCGGCCACCTGCAGGCGTTCATTGCGCTTGCATTTTGATGTTTTGTCTCAGCAGGGCTAGGTATTAATCACGAGTGGTATCCATCATACAGCTGTTGCCACACTGAGGGTAAGCAGATTGCTGTGCCACCCTGATTGAGACAGAGGGTATTTTATTTTATTTTATCGACACTATTCACGTGCACTTCACTTGTTTGAATTACTCTGGTCCTGAAGAAGCGCAACCGACCCTGTGTGGGCGAGACAAGCGCGAAACATGTTGACCTATGACCTTTGTCACCCAGGCATAGTGTGCCTTTGGGGCAATGTTTTATTTTAGCAGTTTTTTTACTGCTAAGGGTACAACAGTTACAATGTCGCTGCATGTTAACCCTTTTTATCTTATGAATTATTTTTTTTGCACGCACTTTTTTCCTATTTACCCTCATTGAACCCACCCCCACACACCCTCATGCACCATCCGGCAGTCCTATAAAAGATCTCCGACAAAGTGACCCGTCGGGGGGGCCCGTAGGGAATTGCAGCGCCGGCCCTACGAGGAGCAACTGCCTGATGATGAAGCATGACACCCCTTGGGGTGTGTGAGGGCATCAGAGGACAAAGTTTTCTTTCCCCTCACCATTGGGTATCCCCTACCTAAGGTTTTCTCTTTCTTTTTTGTATACTTTTCTTTCTAGATGCGTGGGTGACTTTTTTGCACCCTCAAGTATGGGTGACTTTTAGCACCCTACTTTAGGAACTGTGTCCTTTTGGTGGTTTAAATGTATGTATTAGGAGCATGGACACTGGGCCTTTAATAGCTCCTAGGTCCCCCCTCTTTGTGTGATATAACATTCCATTCAGAACTTCCAGGCCTGGTCCCCCCTGAACCAGAACACAAGCAACCTACGACCGGTTTCACCCTGATATGGGCTCATCAGTCAGGTCATGGTTCCAGTGGCACAGGGAGCACAGGACCCACATCTGGGCATACCCTTGCCACTTAGGGCAGTACATCCAAGCAGAAAAAGGGGAGGTGGGACTGCTTTCTATTAGTCTAACCACTGGCAATCGGGCCAAGCAATGTTACTGCCTGCTGTCCATGCCCTTTAGAAATTTTCCCCTGCCTTGTTTCTTTGGTACTGAATAATCGGGTCCCAAATATTCGTTCGCAATAATTTGGGGCCACAACACACTTGCATTATTTTACCTGTAGTATCGTTCCTTGAGAAATAGAACAACTCGTAATGAGGACTGATGTGATCTATCTTAGGGAAATGTTTCTGCATTTCTGGCAAAAAAAAATTCTAAGTATCTTTAGAAGTGCTTTCTGTAGTGCCCCAGCCACTATTTTCCCAACCTACAGGAAACCGAGTACCTGGATTGGCAGAGCCTTCTCGGTTGTGGCCTTTGTGACTAGAACCAGATCCCTAATTACCTCCATTTTTCCAAACGCCTCAAAACCTAGGTCTCTGGCCAACCTATCTTAACCTCCTATTTTCTTTAACAACTCCTGCATTTCATGTGATGCCACACACTTAGCCACCGATGGGTATCATGAATGGGTTTACTGCATTCTGTTAGTAATATTATAAAATAATATGAAATAACACTGCTTATATAATTTTTCTCCCCAGCCTAGATGAGAGAGGAGGTGCAAAATCACAATATAAAATAGTGCTTTCAAGTATTCCTTTAGTATTATCAAGCACATCCCTGCATAATAAATCAACAGCCCCTCTCCAATACAAATGGTTACTTCGAATGGCTACTTGTTGCTTTAGGTTATTTGGATTACATCCTATAATTCCATGAGTTATTTTTCATTTTATGGTGTCTCTACTTATGATTATTCACCTTTTCTGATCATTGTACCAAAGGAAACAAACAATAATGCGAAAGAAATCCATGTTCACACAATTAAAACATTATTTGAAAAAATAACCAACTCTATTGCTAATGTTTTATATTTTATTTCGTTTATTTTAGAATAATTGTTTTCTGAGGCGAGGAACTAAAACATGGAGAAAGCATGTGGTGCTAATCTAAAAAGCAACACGCTGCCAACTTTAAGCAGTGATATCAAAATCA
Source organism: Lissotriton helveticus (assembly GCF_964261635.1). NCBI lineage: Eukaryota > Metazoa > Chordata > Amphibia > Caudata > Salamandridae > Lissotriton > Lissotriton helveticus. The sequence goes on from NC_136067.1 coordinate 1,600,816,080, forward strand.
CATCTTTTGGTCAATGATATGAGTAATATTTTGATTTATTCTGGTATTTTTACGTGCTCAATTCTTTCTGAGTATGTGCCGTTCTGTGAAGAAAATCCCTATGGTATGTAATTTAGAAGATCACCCTTAACTGCTGTGGAAAATGCGTTTAATAACCTTAGAAAAAGAGCATGTGCTTATGGCTGAAACGTGACCACACGTTTTCCAAGTAAATAATGTAACATTTGAAAGGAAGTGGCACTGGTGATATTTATATGAATGGATCCATTATACTCCACTTGACCCCGATCATTTGTCATGTTCTCTGAAGGTTAGTGTAGAAAAGTATATTTTACGATTTCAAAACAGATAGTTTTCTACAAAGCAAAAATATTACTTGTTAAAATTCCAAATGATCTGAAAGCCTTAGGTTAATCCTTATATCCTTCATTCACTAGAATAAAAAAACTATAGGCTGTGTGTTGGATTTGTCAGTGATTGTTTTGTCATGGTTTTACCTAACTTTATTGTTGGTGGAGCTGCCAGGGCCTCATTAAAACAACGGTTAAAAGCGAAATAATTGTTTTGATCTCAAAAAGCCCACATTTCCAAAGTAGTCTCTGAACTTAAGGGAACTACTTAGAGTCTGATTATGAGATTGGTGAGGTGAACCTGGTGGTGTGGCATTGGGTCCCCCCCGCCCCATACCGTCGAGCCTGTGGTCGGGCCACCCGCCAGATTACGAGCATTTACTGTGTCTGGTGGGCTTTTTTTCTTACATTCCCACGACAGTGCCCTGAAAATGGGCACTGCAATGGGAACACCAAAAACAGGCCCTGCAAAGCATGTACTGTAAAGTCTATGGCCTGCAGGAATTAGTGTGCGTGCAGACAGGGGGCATATGTTGTGCACCCCTGCATTTTTATCAGGGCGCAGCGGCACAATAGGGCCCTGTAGGGTCCCCTTTTATTTTCCTCTCCACCACGGTTTTCATGGAGGAGGAACTGCCATGAATGCCGGGGCGGAGACGAAACTCGTAATATGCTTGGCAGGACCGCAGTGGTCCCAGCAAGCATATTGCAGCCTTCTGAGTGCTGCAACACTGAAATATTCAAGCATTGGTCAAGGGCTTTGGAGTTTATTTCAATTCAATATTTCTTTAATGCCAAAGTGCATGTGACATCAATACCACTGTTATTGGAAATACACATACTGTATAAAGCAGTAGAACGCATGCATTTCCCATGGTAGTGTGCCTGTCATCAGCCTTATTGTTGACGCCCTTGTTGTATGGATTTTAACCTAAAACTAAGGGACACAAAGAAGCTGTAGCAAGGTACATTTATGATGTGAAACTTCCATATTCTGGCTCACTTGACTTTTGTGTTGGTTAATAGAAACATGTTCAAATTCTCTTAAATTTAGCACAGACTACTTAAATCCTCAATACAAATGTCCCAGTAGTTTGATGAAATAATTGAGCCCCTTGAATTCTTGGGTTACATTTAATAACAATTCCAAGTTGATAAGTATTAGAAATTGGGTTTCTGGTTTGCAAAGGCATGCGCCCTGTCCATGAAAGAACCACAATCTTGGTCTGAGGAGGTCGGAAACACACCATAAATTAACGTGTAGCTTGGCACTGAGCAGTTATGCTTAAATTAAGAGGCAATGTATACAGTATTTTCTCAATGCATCTAACAGTAAAAAAATCAAAACACCACACAAAAAGATTCCACACGAAGTTAGAAAAATAGCTCTTACTTTCACAAATTAAACAAGACCAGAGCGACAAAAACTTCAATAAGTAGAAGTCGAGATATGGATTTTAAAAAAAAATTATGTAAAAATAGCACTTAAAATCAATGTGTCTATTGGGATATCTGGTCAAACCAGACAGGGACAAAGTCAAAAGTTCAGGCTGAACATGATGGAGCATGGGCCGGATACAGGGAACCCTCAAGGCCAGCGGAACAAAAGTACCTTGATCGTTGTCGCAACAGTGAAAATGTAGGGTGGAGTCATGCGATGCATTGGTGTCGATCCTGTAGTTGAGGTGATGAGTCAATTTTCTCCACGCAATGATGGCGATGCGCTGGTCCTGTTCCCGCAACAGCAACCATGCATCAATCCTGCTCTTGTAGCTGAGGATGTGTCAGTTCCGCCGGGGCAAGCACAAGGGTCTACTTCCAATGGGCCAGGCACTGGAGCAGGGTGGAAGCCGGTTATGTCCATGAGTCATCAGATCAGGAGGTTAGTCATCTAGCCTTTTGAGTCACTCTGGATTCAGGTGATGCAGGTCCATATTTACCCAGTGAGTGTGCAGCAGGACAACATAGCAAGGCAGCAGTCTTCAAGAGCAGCAGTCCAGAAGAGTGACAGTCCTTAAGCAGAACAGCTCCTTGGCAGAGTGGTTTGGAGTTCAGAAGTGTACTGAGTTGGTAGGGTCAGACGCCCAGTACTTATTCCCAATTGTGTCTTTAAAGTGGGGGTGACTTCAAAGAACGGTCTTTGAAGTGCATAGAGGTCCTCCCTTCCTGCCCTGACTCCAGACCCGCTACAGATGGTCATGCAGCCTTTTGTGTACAGGCAGGACACTGCCAATTCAGGTGTAATTGTGAGGCGGTGCCCAGCTCCTCCCTTCCATCCTCCCAGGAAGATCCATCAAGACGCACCCAAGGTTACCTGTGTGTGTGGCTGTCAAGAGGTAATACACAGAGTCCAGCTGTCGCCTAACCCAGCCAGTGATCAGAGAAAGGCAGCAAACACCAAATGACTAAGAACAGGAAAATGCCTGAATTTCTAAAGTGGCATTTTCAGAATAGTAACAACAAACCTAACTTTACCATTAAAGAGGATTTATCATTACCATTCCAGTAATACTAAACACAACAGATCTACCTTCTTTCTATATAGAATTATAAACTTATTAAATGTAACAAGGAGTCTCAAATGTTAACCTATGAGAGGGGTAGGTCTCTCAGAAGGGAAAAACTAGTTGAGGGGTTTTCACTACCAGGACATGTAAAACTTTAAAAGCACATGTTCTGCCTTTTGATTACATGGCGCCTTGCCCTAGGGGCTACCTAGTGACTTCCCTAGAGGAGACCTATATGTAATAAAAGGAGAGTTTAAGGCTTGGCAAGGGTTTTTAAATGCCAAGGCGACATAGCAGTGTAAGCTGCCCACACAGGTTTTGACATGACAGGCCAGAGACATGCTTAAGGGCTACTTGAGTGGGTGGCACAAGCAGTTCTACAATCCCACTAGTAGGATTTAATTTACAGGCCCTGGGCACAGGTAATGCACTTTACTAGGGACTTATCAGTACATCAGATGTGCCAGTTGTGGTTACATCAATCAAACCATGTTTAGAAGACCAGCACCTCCCCTTTACACTGGTTCGCAGAGGTAAAGTGGTCAGAGTCCTAAAGCCAGCAAAATGTAGTCAGCAAAATATGAGGCAAGCAGGCAAAATGTTTGGGGAAGACCACCTTAAGGCTGTCCAGTAACAATAAGGTTGTGAATGATGAATAAAAAGCATAATTTGAGTGTTTGTGTCCAGTTAACACATTGTTCTCTTTCCAACCTCTGTTCCCCTATGGAAATTGCCAGGTTATACTTGGTAAAATGTGCATGAGGAAACAAGCTTGGAAAGGTCCCAGTTCCAACAGTGCCTAGTTTGTAAACAAACATGGTGCCAGTGCCCAAGATTTTTATTAGGAGTTCACTGAAACTTGCACCACCTTATGATAGCCAAATGCTAGTACCAGCATCACCTACTAATAAGTGTACTCCCATAAATTTGGCAGTTTGATTTATACCATGTGACCCATAGATATAAAAATGATTTGGGCGGGTTTTATTTTAAAATTTTAATTGTAGATTGAATTGGTAAATGTTAAGTACTCTCCTCCTACTGTCTTTTGAAAATAGATTGACAGCACCACCATGTCTTGGACTGTCATAAATATGTGCAGTTGATAAGATATAAGTGCTTGTGCAGAGCGCTAGCAAACACCAGCACAAATTAAGCACGCGCTAGATTCCAAGCTACTTGTAAGCCCAATTTGGGCACAAACTCCAATATGCTCTCCTTTTTGAATTAACTTGTAATGAGGACCTTTGTGTCTGACTCACAAAATATGCTCTGTATCATTCGCTTATGCATAGGAAAATGTTGCAAATGCTACTTGAAAAATTCACAAATAAGACACAAACAATTTGTCCATTCAGAAATTGTGGAAATTCAAAACTAGCAGATTTTCTCCATATTTATCATTTAATATAATCATTAGTGTTAGTTGTCAGTCCAATCAAAGATTGCTATGTATACTTAAATGCAATCACAAGGCACATCTGTTCTAGGTGTTTCATAATTCATCCATGGCGACAATCAGTGGTTTGTAAAGTGCTGCAAATTACCAGTGTGGAGCTCAAAGTGCTGGTGTTGCTGTTTGTTTTGGGGTGATCTGTTCATTCATTCAAACAGCCAAGTCTTGGGACTTTCTCTGAACTGTTGGAGCTATGGGGTGGGCCTGAGGTGCAGGGGAAGGTCGATTTTAGCTTTGGTCTCCAGGTGTGAGAAGGAGCATCCTACGCTTGTGCTTCGGCGGACTCGGGGGTGCCTGTTAGGAAGAAGGAGGCAGATCGTAGGTGCCTGGTTGGTTGGTAGAAGGTCAAGGATTTGTTGTTGTAAGCTAGTCCTTTGTTGTTCATGCCTTTGTATGCATGGGTCAACATCTTGAACTGGTATCTCTTGTGGATCAGTAGCCAGTGTAGCTTCTTGAGGTGGGTTGTGATGTGGAATCATCTGTGGAGGACGAAGATGAGTCAGACTGCTGAGTTTTGTATTGTCTGTAGTCTCTTTAGGAGGTGTGCTGTGATTCCTACGTAGAGTGTTCCCTTAGTCCAGCCTGCTGGTGATGAGGGCCTGTATGACAGTCCTTCTGGTGTTGACTGGGTGCCAACTGAAGATCGTGTGGAGCCTGCAGAGGGCGTGGAAGCACACAGATGAGTCTGCATTTACCTGTTTATTCATGAAAAGCTTGCTGTGCAAGATGATGCCAAGATTGTGGGCATGGTCATTCAGGCCGGGGATGGGCCAAGTTCAGTAGGCCACCAAGTGTCTTTCCATGGAGAGGTGTTGTTCCCAAATATAAGGACTTTCGTCTTGTCCATGTTGAACTTGAGACAGTTGTCCTTCATCCAGTCTGTGAATTAATCATACACCTGTGGAAGCTAGCTCTGGTGGTGTTCTTTAGACAGTGAGATGATGAGCTTGGTGTCTTCGGCATAGGAGATGATGTTTAGCCTGTGTGATTGGACGTTGCTGGCACTGGGGGTAGTGTAAGTGTTTCAGAGGGTGGGTCTGATGGATAATCCTTGGGGGATGCTGCGGATGATATTCTTGGGTTTCAAGGTGAATGATAGCAGGCTGATTCTCTGGGTTCTTCCAATGAGATATGAGGTGATCCATTTGAGGGTGTCTCCCTTGATTTCAAAATGGCGTAGTCTGTTGATCAGTATGTGATTCGAGATGGTGTTGAAGGCAGCTGACAGGTCCAGGAGGATGAGGGCTATCATTTTGCCACTGTCCAGGAGGACCCTGTTGTCATCCATGGCTGTGATTAGGGCTGTTTCAGTGCTGGGGTTGCCTCAGAATCTGAACTGAGAGTGGTCCAGGAGGTTGTTGCATTCCAGGTGTTTGATGAGTTGCTGGTTGATTGCCTTTTTGAGAACCTTTGCTTGAAAGGAAAGCAGGGAGATGGATCAGTAGTTTTCTGTTGGGTTGACATATAGCTTCTTCAGGAGGGGCCTCACTTCAGTGTGTTTCCACTCCTCAGGGAAGGAGGCCGAGGTGATGGAGGTGTTCAGGACTGTCTTGAGCTTGTCACCAATTATCTCGCTCCCGAGGTTGAATACATGGTGGAGGCAGGGGTCTATGGGCACAGAGTTAATGAAGGAGATAGTGGCTTGAATTGAGAGAGAGCCCCAGTGGATGATCAAGTGTTTGGTGCTTGGAGTCAACGGAAATCGGGGCATTGAGGTCAAGGATGGCGTTGCACAAAGTGGGGCATAATCCAGGTAGTCTGAAGGCAAGGGAGCCTCTGATGGGGCTTTTTCCGCCTGTGTGGAGCTGGAAGCTGAGATGTTCCATTATCAGGGTCAATTCATCTGAGAAGGTCTTGCAGTGGATGGTGTCCTTGTAGATGATGGCAATTTCACCTCCATGTTTGTTACTTTGGTCCCGATGTGTTATCTTGTAGCCTTTGGGGGTGGCGATGTTCAGCATCGATGCAGGGTTCAGCCAGTTCTCTGTGAGGAAGGTGACGTCTAGGCTGAGGGGCGAGATCTCCGTGGCGTGTTTGCCCAGTGAACGTGCTTTGAGTAGGATGCTCTGGAGTTGCACTGTGGGAATCTCAGTCATGAGGTGAATGCATTCGTGTTTTCGGTGTCTCCGATGTTGTTCGTTTCTCCGGTGTTGCAGGAGAAGAGGCAGCGGCGACAGGTGAAAGGCCCTCCCACTGACCGTTGAGATGAGATGCAGCAGTTGTTGCGGTGTTTGGGATCCAGAGCTCAGAGCTCTGCAGCGGCATATATGTCGGTGGTAGGAGGGCCGGGGTTCCTGAGCAGGGCATGTTCTATGCATGAACGGATGCAAAGGGGCTTCCTTTGTCACGCCTTTGATGCACCAGCAGCATGCCGGCTGCATGCACCTGCTGTGGGCTCGCAGAGTGACCTCCATTAAGTAGGTTCCTAGGAGGTGTGAGGGTCATCGGGACGCTGAGGGCAGGACCGGCAGGAGGAATAAATAAACCAACAGGAAGCAAGTGGGCATTGGGGGGAAAGCAAACACTGAATAGACAGCAATCAGGGAAAGAAAAACACAAAGACAGCCAAAACAGAGCGCAATCGGGCTAATCCAAATAGCGAAACAGCAGGGAAACCAATCAAAAGCAAAGCAAACTGAGGCAGCAGGGGGAGCAGACACAGGGACCTGCTCAATGGGGTCACACTGCAACCTCCATTAAGTAGGACTTGAGAGGTAGGAAGGTCACTGGGAAGTGGTGGGTGGGCCGGCGGGATTGAGGAAGAAATAAATGGAAAGAAGTGAGCAGGCGGCTGGTGTAAAACAAACACTAAATAAACTACAATTAGGGGAAGAAAAACACAAGGTCAGACAAAACAGATCACAATCTGGCCAATCCAAATAGCAAAAAGGCAGGGAAACAAATCCCTGGATTGCTGTGATTGCACAGCATGTGCAATCATAGGATTCATAACAACACATAACATCTCAAATGACATAATTTGTCACAAATCAGTGCATGGTAGATTGGTGAGTTATAATTGGTGTAGTTTTGTTATCGAGCAGAAAAGTGTGCATGGAGGTGCTTACTTATAATAATTTGAAGGTCGTGATTAAATTGTAAATTAAAGTTATTATAACTATAACTTTGTCATTTCTAAAGTTTGTGTAGTTTAAGTTTGTTTTTTATAGTGAAAAGAAAAGTTTCCTCACTATAGCTAAGCTTTAACTTTCCTTTCCTGCGGAGTCCAATGTCGTCAAGGGCAGTGTCATACAGTACAGAGGAGGAGAGTGTTATAAAGTCTACTGTCGTAGAGTAGACTATTGTAGAGTGGAATATAGTGCAAGTAGAGTGGAGTAGAGTACTGTACAGTATAGCAAAGTGTTATATAGTGTAGTGGCATGGTGTCTCATATAGTAGAGTCAAGTATTGTAGAGTAGAGTGTCGAGTTGTACAGTGGACTGGTGTGTCCTACAGTAGAGTAGGGTTTCAAGTGTTTTAGAGTGGAGTAGGGTGAAGTAGCGTGTCATAGAGTGGAGTGTCATTCAGTAGAGTGTCGTAAAGTACAGTGAAGGGTAGTGTCATAGAGTGGAGTGCCATGTCATGTAGTGGAGCGATGTGTCATAGAGAGGAGTGGAGTAGTGTGTCGTCGAGTGTCAAACTGTGTAGTTGAGTGGTGTAGTGTGGATGGTTATAGAGTGGAGAAGAGTGTCATAGAGTGGCCTTGAGTGTAGTACAGTTTTGAAGAGTGGAGTTGCACACAGTGGAGAAGAGTGTTGGATAGCAGAGTGGTGTAGAGCGAAGTATGGTACAGTGGTGTAGAGTAGGATGAATTGTAGACGAGTGGAGTATAGTGGAATTTAATATCCTGGAGTGGGTTAACGTAGAGTGGAGGAAAGTGTCATAGAATGGAGTGGCATCTTGTAGACTATACTGCCGTGAAGTGCAGTAGAGTGTAGCGGTGTAGCATATAGTCAACAGAAAGTCAAAAATTGTGGTACTGAGTTGTACAAGTCAGTGTAGTGGCATGTTGCGCAGTACTGGAAAGTGTTGTAGACACAAATAGAGTAGAATACAGTTGATTAGAATTTTGTAGAATGGAGTGGTGTACAGTGCAGTGCAGTACAGTGTTATAGAGTGTGGTAGAGTGGATTTGCATACAGTATATGGAGTACAATGGCATAGAGTAGCATATAGTGGAGTGGCATAGAGTGTAACAGTGGCATAGCGTGGAGTACTGTGTCATAGAGTAGAGTGGAGCAAAGTGGGGTACAGTGGCATACAAAGAGTTGTGTACGCTGCCGAATAGTGCACTGAAGTATCGCAGAGTAGAATAGAGTGGATTAGAGTGTTGTACTGTGGCATATAGTATAGTACAGTGTTGTACAGTAGAGTGTCTGGGGTATAGATTGAAGTAAAGTGTTAGATAGTAGTATAAAATTTAGTAGCAGACTCTGATTATCAAAAAGGAGAACAGAGCATTGTAGAGTGGAGTTGCATAGAGTATAGTGGAGCCGCATAGAGTGGATTGTTGTATAGTAGGGTAGAGTGAGATAAAGTCTTGAACTGTGGAGTAGAGTCATGTGGAGCAACATAATGTAATGAGGAGTAAAGTATAGTAGAGTGCATTTCCGTGTTATAGGGTAGATTGGCATGGAATGTAGTGGGGTAGCATAGATAGTAAACTGTTATAAATTGGAGAGGGGTCTTGTACAGTACAGGGGAAATCTGTGTTGTAGATTTTAGAAACGTGTTGTATAGTGGAATAGAGTAATGTGCAATGGAGTGTACAGGCATAGAGTGGACTAGAGTGTCATAAAGTATAGTAGACCTTTATAGAGTGGAGTTATATAGACTGGAGGAAAGTGTTGTACAGTGGAGCAGAGTAGAGTGTAGTGGCGTTCACTGTAGTGGCGTAGACTGGAATACTGTACAGTGGGGTAGGATACAGTGGAATACCGTACAGTAGAATACCATAGAGTGGACTGTTGAAGAGTAGAGTGGTGTACAGTCATGTGGTGTAGAGTGGAGTAGAGTATAGTGGATTAGTGTAGTGCGGAGTTGGGTACATTGAGGTGGAGTAGCGTAGAGGTAAGTAAATTGTTATAAACTGGAGTGGCATTTCATAAAGTAGAGTGGAATGCTGTGTCTTACAGTGTTGCAAACTGTCGCAGAGTAGCGTTGCACAATAGAGTGTACTGGCATAGAGTCAAGTATAAATTTGGACAGTGGAGTTTACAAATATAGAGTGGAGTAGAGTCTTATAAAGTGGCACAAAGTGTACGGTAGTTTTATAGAGTGGAGTTATAAGGAGTGGAAGTGAGTGCACTGGAGTGGCATAGGTTGACGTAGCGTGCAGTGAAATAGCGTACACTGGAGTGTCGTGGAGTGGAGTGACAATCAGTAGGATAGTGGAATAGCATATTGTGGAGTAGCTTACAGTGGAGTGGCTTACAGTTGAGTAACATAGACTGGAGCACCGTACAGTGGAGTGGTGTAGTGTTGTACTGAGGAGTGACTTAGAGTGTAACAGCATACAATGTAGTTGCGTACAGTGGAGTGGAATACAATGGAGTGGTGTAGACTGGAGTGGCTTGTAGTGGAGTGAGGAAGATGAATTGGTTACAGTGGAGTCACATCCAATGAAATAGCGTATAATGGAGTTGAGTGAGGTAGAGTGGAATACCATATACCAGAGTGGTGAAGATGGCAGTTGCATACGGTTTTAATAATGTAGAGTGGAGTGGTTTAGAGTGGAGTTGCATATAGTGGTATAGCATTGAGTAGAGCCTACTGGAGTGGCTTAGAGTAGCACAGTATAGAGTGGAACAGCATAAAGTGGGTTGGTGTACAGTGGAGTGGTGTACAGTGGCATGGAGTAGAGTGGAATAGCATACAGTGGAGTAGCGTAGAGTGGAATGGCATTGAATGGACCAGCATAGAATGGAGTGGTATACACGGGAGTGGTGTAGAGAGGAGTAGCATATAGTCGAGTGGCATACAGTAGAATAGCGTACAGTGGAGTGGAGTTCAATGGAGTGGTGTAGACTGGAGTGGCATGTAGTGGAGTGAGGTAGATTGCATTTCTTACAGTGGGGTGGCATACAGTAGAGTGACATCCAATGGAATAGCATATAATGGAGGGGAGTGGAGTGGGGTAGAGTGGAATACCATACACCAGAGTGGTGAAGATTGCAGGTGCATATGGTTTTAATAGCGTAGAGTGGAGTGGTGTAGAGTGGAGTGGCATTCAGTGGAATGGAATGGAGTAGAATCTACTGGAGTGGCATAGAGTAGAACAATATAGAGTGGAACAGAATCCAGTGGGTTGGTGTACAGTGTAGTGGCATAGACTGGACTGGTGTACAGTGGCATGGCTGGGGTGGAATAGCCTGCAGTGGAGTAGAGAGGAATGGTATCAAATATACCAGCATAGAATGGAGTGGGGTACAGTGGAGGAGCATACACGGGAGTGGTGTAGAGTGGAGTATTATATAGTGGAGTGGCATACAGTAGAATAGCATATAGTGGAGTGGTGTACAAGTAGAATAGCATATAGTGGAGTAGCATAGAGTGCAGTGGTGTATACTGGAGTCATGTAGACTTGAGCGCATACTTTGAAATATGGTAGTGTAATAGAAATACACTGGAGGGGTGTACAGTGGAATAGTATAGAAAGAAGTGCGAAGAGTGGCATACACTAGAGTGGTGCACAGTGGAGTAGCGTACAGTCTAGTGGCATGCAATGACATAGCATACAATGAAGTGCTGTACAGTGGAGTGGCATACAGTGAAATAGCATATAGTGGCATAGCATACAGTGGAATAGCATACACTGAAGTGGCATAGAGTGGCATTGCATAAAGTGTAATAGTGTAGATAAATGGAGTTTTGTACAATGTCAGCATAGAATGGAGTGGAGTGTTGTACAGTGGAGTGGCGTAGAGTGTAAAAGAATATAGTGGAGTAGCATACAGTGGGGTGGCGTACAGTTGAGAGATGTAGACTGGAGTGGCACACAGTGAAGTGAGGTGGAGTGTAATAGCATACAGTGGAATGGCATACATTGGAGTGGCATCCAATGGAGCAGCGTTGAATGAAGTGGCATAGAGTGGAATGCAAAACACTGGAGTGGTGTAGAGTGAAGTACCATACAGTGGAGTGGCATACAGTGAATTTGCATAGAGACATACAGAGGAATAGAGTACAATGGAGTGGCATACAGGAGAATAGTGTAGAGTGCAATGGCATAGAGTGGAGTATTGTACTGTGGAGTCGCGCAGAGTGTAATAGTGTACAGCGGAGAAATGTCCAGTGGAGTGGTGCACTGTGGAGTGGCACAGACTGGAGCAGCAGAAAGTGGAGGTGTGTACAGTGTAAAAGAGTAGAGTGTAGTGGCATACAGATGATTAGCCTACAGTGTAATAGTGTTGAGTGGAGTGGCGTAGAGTAGAGTCTCATGAAGTGTAGAGGCAGAGAGTAGAGTGGCGTAGAGTGGAATAGTGTATAGTGGAGTCACGTACAGTGGAATGGCTTTGAGCGGAGTGGTGCAGAGTACACTGGAGTGGCGTAAACTAAAATACTGTAAAGTGAAGAGATGTATAGTGTATTGGCGTGCAGTGGAGTGTTGTACAGATGTTTGGAGAATTTAGCAGCAATATAGATTCAATATAGATTATGGTGTGGTGAGTAACGTAAAACTGCAAATTGCACTGCTTGCTGTTCTCAAGTTTTTCCAATCAATGCAGGGCCATGCAAGGTGGCCTTGCATTGCTTTGTAAATCTGAATTAAGTACTGATATGCCCATGCAACACCATGCATGACACAAGGTTACCACAATACAATAATACAGTTAGACCTTAGTTATTTTTTGGAGCACAGTATACAGTGGTACATTTGCTGTATACTGTGGTGCATGAAACAACAAGCCAGTATATAATTGGGTAATGGCTGTTTTTAGAAAATGAAAAGGCAGCACTATTGTTTTTACTACACTTTGGCTTTGTTCTGTATTAGGGCATTAGAGATAGTTCAGTAGTACGTTTTGTAGTAGTTCCTGACCTAATGCTACTTAATTGAAATGGTGATAGAAAATGTATTTATAATTTTTTTTTTTCATATCGTTCAATACTTTTATGGAGTACTGCGCTAGTACCTAGTAAGCAGTGGCGGCTCTCAGTGGGAGTGCTGCGGGGCAGTGGGGCAGGGTGGGAGTAGGTGAGTGGGACATATGACGGCCACGAGTAAAGTAAGTAAATAAATAAATAAAACTTTTTACCTTGTGCTCGCTGCATCATCGAGTTGGCGATGCAGCGAGCGCAAGGTAAATAGTTTCATTTAATTATTTACTTTCTTTACTCATAGCCGTCGTATGTCTGACTCCACTAACCCCCCCAACTTGCCCCTCCCCACCACACCACCCCGCAATACTCCCACTGCGAGCCACCACTGCTAGTAAGTACATCATTTTTTTTTACTTGTGTGGCATTTGTGCTGTATTTCTTTAGGTATTTCAGTGGCTCTCCGTACACATATTTTTACAGAATTTAATATGTTATATATTGTAAATACTCTGTACTACACAATATTTCTCAAATATAGTGTATTATACCATGTTTTAAGATTTTAAAAAATATATATAAATACTCCGGTGCATCTTAGGTATTACTGTGATACTCAGTGACATTTTTTTATTGATATAGAAATGTATACTTATTTTACCTACCTATCAACACTTTGCTAAAGTGGTAATTGGTAGGGAAGAAATATACAACCTAATACTTACCTATATCTAAGGCCCTATTCACAAACATTGCAAAGGGCTCTTAAAACAGCATGGCTGCCTTAAACCTTTGTAAGAGCAGTCATTATCTAATCAGATAATGACTTAATATATCCATGTACCATGGTAGTTTCATTAAATTTCATAAATTCAGCAAAAGTATAGCAGTCACAAATATCACGAAGTCTAAATGACTTATAACTTAAAAAAATGCTTTCCCTTCTTAAATGCAGTACCTAAGAAGGATTATCTGCGCACCATAATGTATAATCCTACAAATTTAATTTAAATCTGTTCCGCCGTTTTCACACAACATCAAATGCAATAGTTTATGGAAAATGCATTGATGGGAAAACGTGTTTTGGGACACTGTTTACATCTCACACCCCCTTAACTGCAAAAATGTACATCCTCACAAAATGTAGCAAATGCTATAGGTCTGGAACATTTTGGGGCCGATTCCGATTCGGGAAAAAACGCTCCGAATAGCCGTTCGGAGCATTTTCCCCCTATGAATCGCACGGAGAGGGCTCCGGATACAAATCGTATGGATGGTTTTTATCCCGAATCGGAATCGATCCCCTTGTGTTGATCCATCAATGGGTGGAAGGTATGGGGAGCAAAAATCTGAGGAATTCCTATAGTGGGAATCCTAACTATAACTACAGAGTGGCAATCAGATTTAATGTGACTTCTTTCTTTTTACCTATTGTATTTATATATTGTTATATTGGTTTACATAATCATGTGACCATAAATGTGTCTTTTATTTTCTCATGTAGTACTTTTTGAAACTTTTCCTATGTAGTCTAATTCATTGTTTATTGTTTGGACTTCCTTTCTACTTTTAGTAGTATTGTACTACATACATTAGCAAACTGTTAGAGGTGAAAATCCTCAGCAACAGTGGTCTTAGTATGAGTCTTTTAATTTCTGTAGTCCTGTGTTCCAAGCCAGAAGAGGAGTTGTTAAGTGTGGGTGGCCAAAGCCGTTCCCGATGCTGTGGCTGCACTTGACAGTTTGTCTTCTACCAGCGGTGAAAATGTAACTTACTTGCAGTTCATCTGCATGTCATTTGGTTTGAAACAAGCTATCACAGCCTGCCTCGGCATGCGGATCCCACACTGGTTGAACTGCATTTTAAGCAGGTGAGACTGATACCTCCTTCACACTGAAACACGTGTAGATCATATGTGCTGTGTCCTCATTTCCGTAGCCGCACAGACAGCAGTGCAATGGTTTTTGCCCCCTCAGCCATGGTGAAAGATGTGGGATACCTGGGAGTTTTACCAGCTGATGTTTCTGGACTTTTACCTTGGTGTTCCTGGAATATTCTAGGCTAAAATATGGCTGTGGACTAAGTGATGTGTAGACACTGTCATCCAGGCATGACTTGCTGCTGAGAAGGTGGCTTTGTCTTCTACTAGGGAAATGTTCCTTGCCTTCCGTGCCACCCTTTTGAAAATTGCATGCATAGTTGGAAAATCCCAGAGCTGGGTGAGATCAGTGTTTGTGAGGAAATCCTGTAGGCAATTTGTTTGCTGGTGATGTCGTTCGGTGCTGGGGCGCTTACCATAGTATGTGATTTAGACTGTTTTTGAAGGTGTTCTTGATTTTGTGCCAACAGGTTATTTAGGCACCCTTACTTGTTAGCTCTTATTTAGTGAGGCCAAACTCCAGCCGAATATGTGCTGCAGAGGCATTAGTTGGAATGTTGAACATGATTCTATAGGCCCTGATGAATGTGTTGTCCAAGGTTTTGGAGTCTATTAAGCTTAGGGCTTCACTACCATATGTGATAATGGGCAGAATTTTGGATTGTGCATCCTGGAGGAGAAGAGAGAGCATGGGGCTTGTCAGCTTGTATTTTAAGTGCCTCAGAGTTATCGCTAGGGCCATCCCTTTCCTTCTTATCATCTTACACTGGCTAGTGAACTAGCCTCCGTTATCAATTGTTACCCCTAGATATTTGTAACTGGTTGTATTCTGAATGTGGGCGTTGCCCTGGTGCCAGACATGTTGTGTATCCCTGCAGAGTATTTAGAAGGTGTTGCATACCCACTTGTTTGTGGGTGACTAAGACCACGTCATCGGCATATAAGATACTGGATAGAGCCATGCCACCGATCCTTGGGGCTTGTGCACTACATGAGTTAGGGACCTGTGTCAAGTCCGCCATGTGGAGATTGAACAGGGTTGGGGCAAGCATGCATCCTTGTTTAAGGCCTTTAGTAGTAGAGATGCACTTAGAGAGATATGTGCCATCGCCCAGTTTTACCTACATCCAGGTATGTGTGTGTAAACATGTTAGCATCTCAAGCAGAGCTTGCAGGATTTTCCAGAGTGCCAGCTTTCTCCAAAGTCTTTCTTGATCTATGTTGTCAAATGCTGCCCGAAGTCTATAAAGCAGGGATGGAGTGTCAGTTTTGGCGACTTTGCCATGTACATAGCAGCGACATAGTTAAGATGTTGATTGTTGTCCCTGCGGCATTAGAGAAACCCATTGGATTGAATGGTATGGTTTCTTGTTCTGCTGCACAAGCCTGGAGTTCTTCTAATTGAGTGCCAGTGAAGTACTGCGCTTCATTATCAAGTAATGCAACAAGGCGGTAATTCTTTGGTACAGTTTTGCCTCCGCTCTTGTAGATAGGAGCAATGGCAGAGCCCTTCCAGGAGGACGGTAGTTGTCCGATTTCCCAGAATAGTGAGTCTAATGTCTTTGCCCAGAAGTCTAAGTCCTGCTTTAAGAGGGCTGTCAGGATACATTTTGGTCCCAGTGCTCCTTCTCACCTACCTTTAGCAATTGGACAATTGATTGTTGTCATGTGAGATGGTCTGACAACTTCCTGATGATTTGTGGTGATTTCAGAAGTGTACTTCTTCTAGAGGTCTTGGACTGTGCTTTAGCTAATTATTGCTTGCAGTTGCCAGTCCATTACTAGTTTGTTATTTGAAATGAGTTGACAGGAAGTCTGACCATGTATCTTCAGGGATGTGTGCTGTTGCATTATTTTGTTCACCGTGGCCCAGAAGCTTGTTCTGTTTTTGGCTTTAGTGTCAGACAAGAGTTTTGTACAAAGCTCATCTTCCCTGGACCTTTTGATATCCCATTTTAGATTTTTGAACATGTTTCTCTGTTGTCGCAGTGATGATCTGAGATTTGGATCTCTGGGTTTGTGCCTCAGGAATCTCAGCATTTTGTTTATTGTCCTTTTCATTGCTTTTAGTTGAGTTTTAAGTTGAGTGCCAGGAAGTCATCCTGTTTCTAATAAATCATGGGGCGGCCTGTATTTGACAATTGTTGAAAAGGTGCTTGATTGCTTAGTGGTAAAAGTTTTTCATTTGCTTATGGGACTGTTTATGAGGTCATTTTGGTTCTGTAACAAGGCTTTCGCAAATGCAAGCACCTTCTCTGTGTTTGCTAATGAGGATTTGATTCTTTTAAGGTTGATTGTGTGGCTGGAGTGAGGGCCCTCTGTTACTCTTCAAACACTGATGCATTTGCCAGAAAGGGTAGCTCCTGTGGCCAGTTATCACTATCCCCCTTGTATCTTAGGCAAAATGTGGTTACGCTGTGGAAGAAGGAGAGGAAGATCAATGTGTAGTCTAAAGTTGAGCATGCATTTTCAGAGTTGTATGAGGCTGCTGGCGGTGAGTCTTCAAGAAATCTGTTGTTTAATGACCTGAAGTTAATGTGCTCCAGGTCTTCCAGTAGGTGTCTGTCTTTTTTGCTCACTCTTATTTGGAGTTTTTTGTTTTGTTCAGGAATGTTTCAGACCAAGGACTGAGCCCTCACCTCTTTGTTTGTCAAAGAGCCCAAGAGATGAAGGTCTAGGTCCTCTGAGAGGTTGAGATTAAGGGTGTCTTGTTTCTTTACAGATTTCAAAAGACAGTCCACAAGGTGCCTTGAATTTTGTTTATGTTATTATGTAGGCATTAAAGATTAGCACTTCCTCCTTCTTCCCTTTAAGATATGAGAGAGATTGTGGTATTCCTCGAGATCTTGATTGAGTTATCAGCTGTAGGAGGAGATTTCTTTAATAGTGGTTGTACTAGTTATTGACACATGGGTTGCCAGCCCGCCTGATAGGTGGCTGCATTGTGATTTTTTGGCTGCTGGAGTGGGAAAGATGTGAAGCCCTGCAGTTGGTGTGGTTCATCCATCCCATTTCCTACACCAAAATTATGTCAAATGATTTAATATACTAGATAAAGTCTGGGTCCACTATTTTGCTTTTTAGGCCATTAATATTCATGAACAGAGGTGAAGGAATGAATAGCTCTGTCAAGGCGGTCCTTCTTTTTGCATATTTTGTCATTGAGTGCCCACAAGCCCGTGAATGGTTCTAGTGACCCGCTGAGGGTCACGGTAGCCGGGCAATTGCTGTCATGGGGACTGGGGTCAGCTATAGCGACCTCTGTTTGCCTTCTCCCTTTTAGGCGATTGGCCTTGCGCTTTCCTGAGCACCGAGCTTGTGGTTTTCCTGTTGCTGCTGATTTTGTTCCCTATGTTGGTGAGTAATACAAAAGGGTGTCCTGTACTGTGGTAGAGCAAGATGCTTATGCCCCTTGACTTGAAAGATTCATGTTTGTCTAGTACTTTGTTGGCCAGCAACAATGATCGCCATGTGGCCTTGGTGGTTTCACTTTCCGAGTGTGCCTCAGTCCTGATGAATTCTATTAAAAGCAAGGTGGTTGTTTTTATGTCTCTTAAAGTTGGAATAGTTGATTGTAACTGCAAATGTTACCTCTATTCAGGATAACACAGTTCCATTTTGACTTGAATTCAGGTTTCAGAAGCATGGTACATTGGATTGGTTGCTGTCTGGTGGGGCTGTCACGTGTTGATTTTGTCCCCTTGGGTGCCGTCTTGGTGATAGCAGGTTCACTGCCCATGCTCCATGGTAGGCTTGCGCTGCCGATATGGAGTGATAGTTGACGTGCAGTAGTGCAGTGCCTGTCGACCGCCGAACACATGGGTCTTCTGTGCTGGCCGCTCTGGGCACTTGGCCCCCTGTGTTGTCTGGTAAAATTGGGAGGACAGGATTGGATTCTAAGGTTACCCTGGTCCTTGTGTCCCAGCTCCTGTGGTTTGTTTGTGCTGCTGCCAGGACTGTGCTTTCCCTCTCATTATCAGTTGCGTGATTTCTGGTGACTGCCGAGTCTCTGCTAGGGCCTCCCTGTAGGACCTGAGCCTGCAAGTTTGGCGGCATGCTTGTTGTAGTGCCTAGAGTTCTAAGAGGAGTGCCTGGTGCCCCCAAGGGGTTTGAATCTCCTCCTTGGGTGTCTTCTGTGGAGCTTTTTGCTCCCTAGGAGCTCTGTTGCTGGGATCCGCCTCCTGTCTGGAGGCTACTACGCTGATTCATGTTTGAGAAGTTGCACTTGAGCGGGTTCCCGCCATGTTCTGTTGTCTTGAACAAAAAAGTGGGTTTACTGTTATTTGACTTGTTTCTGGTCTTTTGTTGCAGCCTTTTCTCCTAAGTTGATAACTTTGTTTGGCATTTTGGGCTGGGACAGCTTCAGGTTGAGGTTGTGTTGATCTGGTAATGGAGGCTTCCCTGGATGGGATTCCTGTATTTACTGTATGTGGGGTTGTGAGAACGGCTCGCACCGGACTTTGTGTTTTAAAAGCTGCTGTGTTTGGAATCTTCTTGCAGTCTGTTGTATCCTTTTTCAGATCATCAAGGAGATTGGACAGCATGGAGGGGAGGGAAGAAGGGGAGGGAAGATTGTTTCTCAAGAATCGGCCCACAGCTGCAGTCTTGTCGGACTGGTACTGGAGGGCTTCCACAGTTCGTTGCATAGTACTTAGCAGGGAAGCGTACACTTTGGTCATTTGAGGCAGAATCGTGTTATTTAGAGGGGCTATACTTTTTGGGGTCCATGTATGATTTTTCTTCATGGCATTGAGCAGAGCCAGTTGGAAGAGATCTGTGTGCGTTTCCTTTTGGGGAATACAGTGAGTAAGATACCACCATGTCAGCCCATTCCTGGGTGCCTAGATAAGAAAGGACTTCCAGCTCATCCTACTGGATCTTGTGGGCCCCGGCCCCTCTTAAATCTTTGTGTGATCCCTTTGGCCTGACAATGTCAGCAGCAGGTAGAGGGGCCTGGGAGGGGCTATAGGGCAGTGTGGGTATTTTGTGTTCCATATCTTTGCCCTGAAACTCATTTTTGCTGGCATCCTGTTTTTGCATGTAGTGAGTTTCTGAACAGTGAGGGAAGTACTTTGTTTGGTGAGGAGAGTGTGTCTGTGCCGGTTTCATTGCATGGCTGGTTGCAGGCCATTATCAGGCAGGTGTGAAGGCAGTGTGGTGGTGCTTAGGGCAGGTGTCTCCCTCCCTTCTGAGGTTGCTGAGTTTTCTTCACATGATATATGTGGGGTGCCTGTCAGTCTCGTCCACCTGCTCCACTGTTGCTGGAGGTTGTGGTGCACGTCTTGTCTAGCTTGTGGTAATGTGAGCGCTGGATTAATAGGGTGCTGTAGGCCTTGTATCCTGCTACTGAATGAAAATATGGTGTGGCCTGCATCATTTAGAAAGAAGAATTCAGAGTAGATTTTTGGTTGGGAGAGGTTTGTGGAAAGGATCCATCCTAGGACCCCCTGATCCTTAGTACTTCCTGGTGGCATGCCTGTGTCACTGGGTTGAGGGAGACTAATGCCGTTAGTGGCTGAGCTTCCTCACCGTTGATTGTTAGGGCCTTCTTCTTGCATTTTGCATCTACGGTTTCATGTGGGGTGTTCCCCTTTTCTTTCCTGACCACATTGCATTCCTGGCGGAGCCTTGTTACATCCTTGGCTTCCTTGATTTCATTGACTTTGTTTGTGTATCCCTTTTTTCCTAGTGCCTAGAGCTGGTGCTAGGACTGTTGGTGACATTTACAGTTTGAATAGTTTGAATAGCTTGAGTTTACCTGAAAGAATGATCAGTTGAGTCTATGCTGTTTGGGTGGTGCCACTTTGTGCCATTTGATGTCGGTTGCTAATTACGGTGAAAGCTTGATACCAAGCCTCGACCCCAGGCCGGGATAGATTTGCGCCGCCACACCCCTCCAGGGGGCAATGAGCATGCATCCCCTGGTCAAAAGCCCAGTTGAGTTGGGAGCCAGGACTATCACGATGAATGCCTGGGTCTATTGTTAGTCCTGTTTTGATTCTGTTCTGGCTGCGGAGAAGAGCCTGCAGTGCGGAGATGAGAGATGCTTCTGGACGTCTGCCAACCGCACCCAGCCTGGCTGGGACTCTTCCACAGGTGCCCGGGGCACACACTCAGTGGCAGCTGGGTACAGCTTCCGCGCTTACATTTTGCGTGTTGTTTTAGCAAGTGGTTGTGGCGCTGAATACTGAGAGCAATCTTGGATAGCGGGTGGCTGATGGAGCACTTGTTGTGGTGTAGAGAAAAAATGGGGGTAGAGGGAGGAGGTGGCGAAGTGAGGGGTACAGTGGGCAGAAATCCAGGCTGGGCCCACTGAGCAAGAGTACTCCCTCACCAAGAGCCCTTCCCTCACTGGTCCAAGAAGGTCTTTTGGCAGACTTGCACCGCTCCTCTCTCTCTCTCTCCGCTCTCTGTTCACACTGCTGTGCACTGC
This sequence comes from Lissotriton helveticus, assembly GCF_964261635.1. Taxonomy (NCBI): domain Eukaryota; kingdom Metazoa; phylum Chordata; class Amphibia; order Caudata; family Salamandridae; genus Lissotriton; species Lissotriton helveticus. Next base: position 1,600,836,745 of record NC_136067.1, read on the forward strand.
ACCCCCAAAGCAAGTATCAGAGGGTGTTTGAGCAGTCCTCTGTAACCTCACCCCGACCTCCCTCACCTCTCATCTCAACTGTGTCTTGATCAGCCTCATCCTCAGCTGTCATGGGTGCTTAGTGTGTGGAGCTGCTGGGAGGCCTGCAACAGGGAGCGGCAACCACACAGTGGTGCAGGACCTGGAGCTCCTCAACTCCCCCCCAGGGTTTCCTGGGCCGCTATGGGCCCACCACAGATTGTGAAGCCTTTTCCGTGCTGGGACTGAGGGAGTCATCTCAGGGGAGGATTAGACAGGCCACAAAGAGTGCTTTTAACTGAGTCTCTGGAGCCCCTAGAGCCTCTAGGTGGCCACCCCTCGGTTTCGGACGCAAGGGCCCTCCTCTCCTCATTGCTGCTGCCATTGCTGCCTCGGCAGTCTGCAGTCCGCAGTCCGCAGATGCGATACGTCACTTCCTCCTTGCGATACATCACTCCTTGTGCACTAGAACTGGATCAATCAGTGTCAGTGGCTGCAGACGGAGTGGTGAAGTCTATCTATACTAATATAATAAAGAGAGACCCCAAACCTTTGAGGCAGGTAATCTCAGGAACCACAGCACCAATCACAACACCCAATACAGCGTTGGAAAGGGCAGTTGCAGCAGAAGGACATAGTCTCTGCAGACGCCCACCATATACATTTAAAAGGTAAAAGAACCGTGCCAGCAAAGTAGTCCCTTGTGGGCTTGTCTGCGTTGTGCTGTGGGCGTGTGCTGGGGGAGTGACAAACGCTGGGAGCGTGTGGTACGTTCCGCCCTTCATGCCATGTCTCATATCGTGTGCTAATCCCACCCTACTCCCTTTAAATACCCCTGCACTCAATAATCATAACCCACCCTTACTCCTTAAAATACCCCAACACCCTTAAACACTAACCCATATTAACCCTATAAATATACCCTGTACCCCAAAACCCAAACCTATCCCTAAACCGTAAAAAATACCCCTGGACCCCAAAACCCAAACCAAGCCCTGAACCCTAAAAATAACCCTGTACCCCAAAACCCAAACCTACCCCTCAACCCTAAAATACCCCTGTACCTCAAACCCCAAACCTACCCCTGAACCTTAAAAATACCCCTATACCCCAAAACCCAAACCTAGCCCTGAACCCTAAAAATACCATTGTACCCCAAAACCCATACCTATCCCTAAACCTTAAAACTACCCCCTTACCCATTAACCCAAAACTATATCTGAACCCTTAAAATACCAAAACACCCCAAAACATAAACCTCAGTACCCCAAAACACATACCCCTATACCCATACTTACCTTATCCAAACATTAAAAAGAAACATGCTTTTACCATTCATGCATTTACAACGAATTTCATTGTAAATGTATGCGTGGTAAAAGCATATAAAATGTAATGCCATGCGTTATAATGGCATTGCGGAGTCATGGTACTTTCGTAATGAAAGTATGCGGAGTGATGGTATGCGAAAGAAAGTTGCGGAATAATGGGTGTTTACCCTCCCCGGTAAGTACACTGGTGGCACGGCGGCCCACATCTCCAGCAACATACTCATATTTTTTCACCACCCATTTGAAAAATGCACAGGTCTCTCTCATTGATGGCCAGCACCGACACACACTTTTAGACACACCTCCCGCCACAAGTTCTAGAATTGCGAACTTTAGAGCTGGGGAGCTAAGTTCGAATCTCGGCATCAGCTCAACATCCTGTGATTCCAGGCAAATCGCTTTGTCTCCCCGTGCCTACCACACTTGAATGTGTTCATCTGTAATGTAAATTGTGCTCATGCCATGTTGTCGAGTTTGCGCTATATAATATTGCAAGGAAAAATAAAGTAGGGAAACTCGAGTTCACACACTACTGAACGCGCACTCTTAAGTGCATCAGCAGTGCACTGTGAATCGGAGAGTGTCACAGGCCTGTCACAGATAAGAAATGCTATCAAAACGAAATCCTACAAAACAATATACTACTGGCCGGCAGCAATTCATTCCCGGACAACGTCGAGACGGGCTGCTAGTATCACATAAAATACTAGGCCTTTATGAAGTTATTTTTATGATTGCATTTTTTTAGGGGTGTAAATGTTATAATGTAGACTAAGAGACACTTTTGTTAAAGAATACATATCATAGCTCTGACTATCTATTTTCACATTTTTCACCCCAAAATATAAAAATAAAAACAATGTAAAAAGAAAGAGTCCCAGACTTGTAGTTTAATAAAACTTTATTCAATATTTTTTAAGTAATCAATAATAACAAACATTTTATTATGTGCAATATTGAAATGTAATTTGATTACAATTGTTGGTAATATTTGGAGAAAGATGATAGATCTGCTTTATATATAGGGTGTTGAGTGTGAGGTGTGAGGGGAAGGAAAGGGTTTGACTGCTTGTGGGGGGTGAGCCGCAGGGCCTGGCCGCAGACCAGGCCCTCTGTCTAATCCCCCACCACACAAGGCCAAAGGCTGTGCCCTTGGGGTGGTTTGCTTTACTTAAAGTAATAAAATCCTGGGATGAGGGACAAAGTTCCTTCCTATTCTCCTCTTCTGCTGGGACACGGCCCACTTGAACCTCCTCCAAAGCACTTTAGATTAGTAGCTGTTGGCTAAACAATCTGTACAAGTTTTGTGGGGAGTACACTTTTAGGAGTCTTTCAGGTCTTTTTTTGAAAAGTAATCCTGTGAGGGACAAATAATCTCCTCTTCCACCGCTTGAGTGGTGGAGGCCACAGACATGACAGCATAGAGGAGGACAGGTTGTCTCCCTGTATTGGAAGCTGTTCTCTGCTTGCCCTTTGGCCCGAAGCTTCCTGAAATGAGAGAGTGCTGGATTACTCCTTGCAGGATGTCCCCTGATATCTGATGGTTGGGACATAGTGAGGACACCAGAGCCATTGCATCACAGAAGCAGTGAAGATAAAAACATGCCAGGAAATGTTAGTGTACAGATATAGTATCATCATATATTAAGATTTGTATCATACACATGGGCTAAAGTTGAACATAAAGATCTATATAAAAAGCAAGAGGGAAATGTGTTTATTGGCAGGCATATACAGATATGATGAAAGACATATAAGGTAGTATGATTTAAACAATATATAATTAATCAAATGTATTGATTGGGAACAAGGGTTGCCAAAGAAGGTGATAGGTAACACATACATTTACTTGCCAATAAAACTAAACAATTGAAGGATGTGTTTAGTGGCACAAGGAGATATGTTTTGACACATAAATTCACATATTACATTTCTTAGTTAAACAAGGAGTTTATTTTAATGGTAGAAAACAATATAGCACGTTCAGACCATTGTGAATAGAGAAAAATGATAATGCAAATTAAAAAATGATAATGCTGAAGACTTGCCAGTCTCTTACAACTGTCTATTGTAGATCACTGACAGAATCTCGACATCAAAAATATCGAGTTACAAAAGTGTTGATGCAAAAATATCGTTGTCCAGAATATCGAAGTTCTATCTACATAATGGTAAGTACAAAAATATCGGGGGAAAAATATCGTTGTATAAAATATCGTTGTTAAAATATTGTTTTTTTTATGTTTAAAAAATAAAGTGAAATAAAGGAAATAATACATATAATTAAGAAAACATAGTTAGAATTATTAGAACATGTTCAAAACTATAAGTATTATATATAATGTAAAAAACAATTACACATACATATACATAAAATATAATATATATGTACTTAATAATATTAATAAATAATTATTTTATTACATTTTAAACTGTTAGAAATATAATAAAATTATAAATACATATATATACACCTGCACCAATAACATAAAAATAAAAAAATATATATATATAATAAATTAGAATATTAAAATATTTTTCATCTTTTTAAAATACACTTTACACTACATTAACTAAAACAGTAGGGAAAATATTGGATAGCTGCGGAGTAAAAATTACTATTCCCACTTCAGGGAGTGAAACAGTAGGGAAAGTATTGGATAGCGTAGGGGTAAAAATGACTATTCCCACTCCAGTCAGTGCAACAGTAGGAACAACGTTGGATAGTGTTGGGTTAAAAATCACTTTTCCCTCTCCAGAGAGTGCAACAGTAGGGAAAGTATTGGATAGCATAGGAGTAGAAATTACTATTCCCACTCCAGTGAGTGCAACAGTAGGAAAAGTGTTGGATAGTGGAGGGGTAAAACTTACTATTCCCACTCCAGTGAAGACAACAGTAGTGAAAGTGTTGCATAGCGTAGGGGTTAAAAATACTATTCCCACTCTAGAGAATGCAATAGTAGGGAAAGTGTTGGATAGCGTAGGGGTAAAAATTACTTTTCCCATTCCACAGAGCGAAACAGTGGGGAAAGTGTTAGATAGTGGAGGGGTAAAAATTACTATTCCCACTCCAGTGAGTGCAACAGAAGGGAAAGTGTGGATAGCGTAGGGGTAAAAATTATTATTTCAATTACACAGAGTGCAACAGTGGGGAAAGTGTTGGATAGCGGAGGGGTAAAAATTACTATTCCCACTCCAGAGAGTGCAACAGTAGGGAAAGTGTTGGATAGCGTAGGGGTAAACATTTCTATTCCCACTCTAGCTAGTGTAACAGTAGGGAAAGTGTTGGATAGCGGAGAGGAATAATTTACTATTCCCTCTCCAGTAAAATAATTAAAAATAATTAACAAACCATTTTTTATTCTTTTTACCTCCCACCATATTCCCCTATAAATGACACCAGCAATGTTGTAAAACATAACACTATTAGCATAATTAATTAATAATTGATAATTAATTATTTAAAATTAACAAACAATTTAAAAACAATGATTAATAATTTAATTCATACAATTAACAGTATAAATCCATTTAAAATACATTTTAAATATAAAAATTAAATTACTTCCCAGCCTTCTCCCCTATCAACACACACAACCCGCTCATATAAAAATCACACAAATAATATAATTAATAATTATTTATTTATTATTATTAACCCTCATCCCTCGTTGCACAAGCCTCACCTGGACTTATTGAAGCACTCGGCTCCCTGTCTTCTGTTCCCGCTGTTGCCGCTGCGACTGGCCGGACCCACTCCGCGGGTCCCGCTGCGCGGCTGACAGCCTTGCTGTGCTCCATCTCTCTGCGGGGGTTTGGGTGTCCCTCTGACCGGCAGGGCTGCGAGCTTCCAGCGGGGGACTCCAAGGACCAGGAGCCCCCGCGCGCCCGTTACCACCTGGGCTGCTCTCCCTGCCGGCTCCACCCCCATTCTTGGTAAAACCGGCGGCCGAATACTGGACAAGTGGATCCCTCGTTGCACAAGCCTCACCTGGACTTATTGAAGCACTCGGCTCCCTGTCTTCTGTTCCCGCTGTTGCCGCTGCGACTGGCCGGACCCGCTCCGCGGGTCCCGCTGCGCGGCTGACAGCCTTGCTGTGCTCCATCTCTCTGCGGGGGTTTGGGTGTCCCTCTGACCGGCAGGGCTGCGAGCTTCCAGCGGGGGACTCCAAGGACCAGGAGCCCCCGCGCGCCCGTTACCACCTGGGCTGCTCTCCCTGCCGGCTCCACCCCCATTCTTGGTAAAACCGGCGGCCGAATACTGGACAAGTGGATCCCTCGTTGCACAAGCCTCACCTGGACTTATTGAAGCACTCGGCTCCCTGTCTTCTGTTCCCGCTGTTGCCGCTGCGACTGGCCGGACCCGCTCCGCGGGTCCCGCTGCGCGGCTGACAGCCTTGCTGTGCTCCATCTCTCTGCGGGGGTTTGGGTGTCCCTCTGACCGGCAGGGCTGCGAGCTTCCAGCGGGGGACTCCAAGGACCAGGAGCCCCCGCGCGCCCGTTACCACCTGGGCTGCTCTCCCTGCCGGCTCCACCCCCATTCTTGGTAAAACCGGCGGCCGAATACTGGACAAGTGGATCCCTCGTTGCACAAGCCTCACCTGGACTTATTGAAGCACTCGGCTCCCTGTCTTCTGTTCCCGCTGTTGCCGCTGCGACTGGCCGGACCCGCTCCGCGGGTCCCGCTGCGCGGCTGACAGCCTTGCTGTGCTCCATCTCTCTGCGGGGGTTTGGGTGTCCCTCTGACCGGCAGGGCTGCGAGCTTCCAGCGGGGGACTCCAAGGACCAGGAGCCCCCGCGCGCCCGTTACCACCTGGGCTGCTCTCCCTGCCGGTTCCACCCCCATTCTTGGTAAAACCGGCGGCCGAATACTGGACAAGTGGATCCCTCGTTGCACAAGCCTCACCTGGACTTATTGAAGCACTCGGCTCCCTGTCTTCTGTTCCCGCTGTTGCCGCTGCGACTGGCCGGACCCGCTCCGCGGGTCCCGCTGCGCGGCTGACAGCCTTGCTGTGCTCCATCTCTCTGCGGGGGTTTGGGTGTCCCTCTGACCGGCAGGGCTGCGAGCTTCCAGCGGGGGACTCCAAGGACCAGGAGCCCCCGCGCGCCCGTTACCACCTGGGCTGCTCTCCCTGCCGGCTCCACCCCCTCATCTCTCAATCCCCCAGTTATAAAAACCAAGTAACTTTCCCGCTGCGCGGGAGCGCGCGGGAGGGCGCCGGGAGAAGCCCGGGACAAGGGCGGGACCGTTTGAGGCCGTTCGAGGCCTAAGAGGACTGGCCTGGCCCACCCCCCTTGGTTTTAGCCATTCTTATTGTACCAGGACTCTGAGACTAGTGAGTACTCCACAGAAATTATAACTGTCATACATTATGTGTACTCGGGGGAGTCGCAGTAAGACTGCATTGGGTTTAACTAAGACAAATGGTACCTTGGATGATTTTTTAGTAAAAACTAACTTGGCCATAGATGCCGAAATAACAAAAATGCAGAAGAGGGTTTCCATTGAGTTAGATGCTGCCCGCAGACTCTCCCAAACATTCACTAATTCTAAAAAATCCTCCTTGGGAAACATTGCGTCGGCTGTATCCCCCCAACAGCTTTCATGCCCCCCCCCCCTGTTGATTCTCGCTGACGTTCATCACCCCCCTGTTCCCTCCTCTCCCTTATCATTAGACTCCTCTTTTATTTTTTCACCCACGATCTCCAAATCTAGTGAGGGCAAATTGTCTATTGAACAGGGAAATCTTACCAATTGGACAGACATTCCAGCTCCCTCTTTTTCTGTAATAAAAAGCAAAAACCTACATCGCCAAGGCCTGAAAAAGAAAAATTATGCAAAACTTGTCCATGCTCGCAAGAGAGCTAAAATTGCAAGGCAGCAGTTCTTCAATCACAGAAGAACCCTGCCTTATACAGGGGAGCCTAAACAAATACCACCTCCACCTATTCAGCTAGCGGGGGGTGATAGTAATCTTACTTATTCTAACTCTGTTACTGCCCCTGTTATAGAGAATTCTGTCGTCCCTGGCGATAATTTAACAAGGGGAGGGCAAAATGAGCTAGGGAAGGACACTGATAAAGCGGGTCATGATGATGACTTCCTCAAAACGGTCTGGGCTACCTTAAAACAATTATTGACACCTTTTGAACTCAGGTTGTCACGTATTGAGAACCACCTTTTGGAAATGGACAAAACCCTAGTATCCCTGGCCACACTTAGCCTAAAACAGCTAGAAGCAACATATCCTCAAATCACCGAGGGCGCTCCTCAGGCTACAAATGATGGCATTCAATCTGTACCAGCCGGTGACACTGGCACTCAAATGGCCCAAGCCTCTAAGGAGGCACCCCATGCCCCCTTAATCCTGTCCTCATCATTACCCCCCCCATTACCCAAACCTATTCCAATCCCTAAACCCCGGACAATTGCAAAGGTCGCTGACCCCCCATCATCTAATCCACCAACATCTGAGAAAGAATCCTACAAAAAAAAGGTGCAGCCCAAATCTTCTTCCAGAGCTGACCAGAAGGCAAGCAACCCTATCACTCCCCTTTTAGAGCGTAGAGCTTACCTACACCAAAATCATCAGAACTTTCGCGGAGGCTATATTGACCTCCCTCCTGAGGCCGGCCCCTACGTTGTTATCTTGGCTGGGGTTCCTTCGCTTGATACTGATACTGTGGAAACCCAGTGGTCCTTAAAGAACAAAGTGATCCACTGGCTAAATGTTAATAGGCAGCTCCCTCACAACAACAGGGGTAGGGTCCTAATGGCCAGGAGAGTCCCATGGGTGGGTCGCACTTATAAATCAATACCAGGAGACTGCATCGTGGTGTCATTTGCAGACCCCCATACTGCCCATCTCATTACCACATGGGATCCATATGCGACCAAACAAGCCATTGTCACTAAACCCCTTACCTTTTTTTACCCTCCTAAACAGGTAGTAGAGTGTCCTGGGGCCTGGACTATAGCCCACAATCAGAGAGGGAAGGGGCACGGGCAGGGATGGCAACCCACTAACAGCTGGTGGGAAGGAGCACCCACCATGAACAGGTTTGAATGCCTAGATCAGGTGGATTGACTGGGAATCATGGATCTTCCACCCCGGTTGAGCGACCAAAATCACTCAATGAATGGCAGTAGTAGTGATAAATCACCACTTAATGTCAACAATCCAACTCATTTGGTGGTGGAACAACCCTGCTCTCTCCGGCGCCCCCTATCAGTGCGGGCCACACAACATCTAGATAGGGCATATTTCCAAGCCCCGGTAGGCGTAATGGGGAATGAGGGACAAACACACCAGGAAGCTAGAGAACTAAAGCACTCACTGTTATCCTGGAACGTAGCAGGCCTGGGCAAAAAGATCATGCATACACCCTGGTTGGAGACCGTGCAGAAGCATGGTATACTCTGCCTGCAAGAAACTTGGCTTGCAGAGGAAAGGCACATTATGGGGTATCGAACATTTCACTCACCCGCTGTGCCTTCTCCACAGGGTCGAAATAAAGGGGGCTTGTGCATATACACTTCGAATGTAGGGGATATAAAGGTATATAACTTCCACTCTGACCAATATTTCCAAATTCTTTCATTTAAATGGGGCACCACACAAAAGATTATACTGGTGAATTTTTATAATAACATGCCAGCAAACGAAATGGAATTGATTTTGAATAAAATGTCCAATCACATCCATAAAGTAAGGGATCAAAATACGGGAGACCATACAGTCCTCTGGGTGGGAGATTTTAACTGTGCCATCTGCCCATCTTCTGAGTTAGGTTTGTGCGGCCTTACAGATCATGAGGAGGATGGCCCTCTCCACTTCTCACACACCAATCTGGGGTCTCTCCTAAACAGTATTATATTCTCTTTTGATCTCACCTTCGCTAATCAGGCATGCTCCCCCCCAGTTCCCTTTGCCCCAACATACAATGGAAGAGGCTGTGGAACGACAATCGACTTTGCATTGATATCCCCCACTAAACCCAATTTTCTAACTTTTTGGGAGATAGGGGTCGACCCAATGAGCGATCATTACCCAATTACCTTCGGGCTTAGGCTCTCAGATGAGAAAGCCAAGGAATCTAGCGGTGCACTTTATCCACTAGAGGTTACCTTCACAAAGATAAATGGCTATGTGATAAAGTGGGAGAAATTGAACCCCATAATCTTCTTTCACAACTTCATATCATCTTGCTTTGCAGACATATCTGTCTGCTTAGAGGAAGATATTGATCCTAAGGCGATTATGGCAGCTTTTGCTAATATCCAACTGTACATAAAAAATCATCTAACAAAGAGCTACAAAAAGAAGGGGAAACATGCAGGCGGGTGGTTTGATTCCAGGTGCACATTCGCCCTAAAGAACCTGAAGAAAGCTTTAAACACCACTCCGAGAAATAGGCTTCAAATTTCTGAGGCCAGAAGAGAGTACAGGAGGGAAATTAATCATCGGAAAGCAACGATGAAAAGGGAGGCCTGGGAAGCTTTGGGGGAAGCTGCCAGGAATAAGGACACTAACCTCTTCTGGAAAGTCATAAGATCAGTATATAACACCAATGATACGGACAACTGCATGGATGTTGCAATCACGGCAGAGCTCTGGGTAGAACACTATGCCAAACTTTACACCAACAGCCAGGGGGACACCAAGAATTACCAAAAGGTAATCCCATCCGCGAATAAACAAACACAGGATTATCTGTTAAGTGACCACCCAGTATCTCCATACCCAATTAATCTGGTTTTTACCACCTCAGAAGTTGAGAATGCAATCAAGGAAAGCCCCTCTGGGAAAGCCCCTGGCCCTGACCACACACCAGTGGATCTTTATAAAACAAAGCTTGAATTTTGGGCTCCCCTGTTAACTAACGTTTTGAATATGGGAAACAAATGCGGCTTAATTAACACCTGGTCAGACGCAATTGTGGTGCCCATTTTTAAAAAGGGAAACAGGGACGATCCCGCTTGCTACCGTCCTATATCCTTACTGGACGGCCTCATGAAAATCGCAGGAAGGATCGTCCTTAAGAGAATTCAGCACTGGGAGACAGAAGAAAAGGTCATCTCGGAATTCCAATACGGCTTCCGAAAGGGACTGGGTACCCAGGAACAATGCTTAAATCTCTCTCTATTGATGTCCAAATATACCGAGGCCAAAAAAGGGGACCTGTTTGTCACATTTGTTGACCTTAGCTCAGCATTTGATTGTGTGGATCATCTGCAGCTCTGGTCAACATTGGAACACATTGGGGTGGATCCTACCATTGTTGTTTTTATCAAGGAACTGTATAGAGATGCCGGTGCAAGAGTGAGGTTCGGGACCCAGGGGCAATGTACCCACAAATTTGCCATAAATAGAGGGGTCAGGCAAGGCTGCATACTTGCGCCCCTTCTATTTAGTTTTTATATTAACTCTATTGTAGAGCATCTAATAAATCAGCCAAGTGACTACCCAGCCGTTAACGGTAGGCCTGTACCCATCCTATTATATGCCGACGACGCGGCAATTATGTCCAGGACCAAGGTAGGGTTGCAAAGAGCGGTAACTGAATTCTCATCCTACATGGGGAAAAGAAATCTGAAAGTGAACATCTCTAAAACTTTCTCCATGCCATGCACCCAAAAAAACAAAAAGCCACAATGCTCGATATATCTTGACGAGCAAAGAATTGAGAGTACAGACACTTTTTGCTATTTGGGTGTTGTATTCGAGAGGAAAGGAGCTTGGAAACATGCAGTATCTGCTAGGAAGCTTGCCTTTACTCGTGCTATTGGGGCCCTGAGAACCTTTGCAGCCAAAATTGGGGGCAAACCAACTCCCGAGATGTTACAGATCTACCAAGCTAAGTGTGTAGCGACAGTCACTTATGGTGCAGGCCTATGGGGCTTTGAAAATGTGTCCTCACTTCAAACTTGTGAGAACCTTTTTATTCGTTATTCACTAGGTGTGAGTAAATTTACTTCAACTTTTATTACCCATATTGAGTCTGGCCTTAAATACCTCAGCGACACTATAAAGCTATCACCGTGTTTGCTCTGGCACAAAATCTGGACCACTACGGAATGCCAATTTAATAGAGAACTCATCACGGACTGTTTGCACCTCGATGCGGCACCCAAAATCAAATGGTTACGCCACGTCCGGCTGATGTTCTCAAAAATTGGACATCCTGAATATTATGATGACCCAGAGTCCCTAGAACATCTGTCCAGGCCAGCGCTCAAAAAACTTCTAATTACTCACCTAGAAAGTGTCAGATGGGACACCGAGAAACTCAAAAATACCACCCTGAGTTACCAAAAAATTACCCCTAATGAAGGTTTACAACTGTACCTCAGGATTGAAACTGCACCTTATCCTCGTATGCTTCTTACTAGGCTGCGGTTAGGCACTTTCTTCCGCATGGTCACTCTTCCAAAACAAAATGATTGGATTTCGTCGAATCTAATTTGCCCATGCGATGATCATTCATCCCAAAGTAATATTCACATTATGTTCTTTTGTAACCTGTATTCTGCCCCAAGAAAATTGTTCCTCTTACCGTTGCTTAAACGTTGGGGCATAAGAACATGTAAAGATGCATATCTGAAGTTACTTTTGCTTGATGAGGTGTATGTCATCTTTGTCGTTTCTCGTTTTTTAATGTCAGTGATGAAATATAGAAACTCTATGATGTAAATCTTACATGTTTAAACTTTATTAGCCGCTTTAACACGAGGCTTCCAGCCATATTTTCATTTTCATCATTGACTTTTTATAAATGGAAAATTGTTTTATACTCTTTTTATAAATGTCTCGCTGGGGAAAACCTTTTAAGTTGTTGTATAAAATGTATTCGTATGCTTTTATGATTTCTCCAGATAAATCGAATAAAGCTAAATTTGATTTGAACCAATTAATAACTAATTAATAACACATTATCTACCACAATTAACTATGTAAAATAATAAATACTTAATTATAAATTAATTGAAATTAATAATGAATGAATTATAATTAAATTACTTCCCACCATATCCCCCTATACACCCACAACCCACTTCTAAAAAAATAACACCTTTAAGATATTTACAAAATAATTAATAATAATTAACAACCGATTAATAACTAATTGATAATAAATTAATTACCACAATTAAAAATATAGCATATTAAATATATAAATTAATTAAAATTATTAATGAATTAATTATAATTACATTATTTCCCACCCTATTCCCCTATGAATCCACAACCTGCTACGGAATAAAAATACAACATGTAATTAAAAATAATTCATAATTTTAATAATTAATAATTTCTTTAAATTATTCCTAAATTTACTATAATTAAATTACTTCCCACCCTACTCCTCTATAAACTCACAACCTGCTATGGAATTAAAACACAAAATTTACTTTAAAAAAAATTAATAACATCTAAAAATGTAATACATATATTAGAAAAAAATACAAAAATATAGAACACATACATTTAAAATACATTCTAAAAAACATAACACTAATATAAACATCGATATTATTAACAACACATTTTTACAAACGATATTACTGACTTCGATATTAACTAAAACGATAATTCTTACCTTCATGTAGATATTCTGGTCACCAATATTCTTGATGTCGATATTCTGTACCATCGATATTTCCAACTCGATATTTTTGTACTTCGAAAATAAAAACTTGATATTATGTCTTGTCACCGTCTGTTGTACATGACCATTCCACATGTCAGCACCCTGACAGTAACAGAAAAGGAGGTGGTGGAACCTGGCAGAGTGACAAATAACACACAATTTCAAAGAATAATATGACATGATACACATGAACACATATAAACAAATATGATTTTTTTTTTAACAAATGTTATTGATTTTGCATAGAAGACAAAAAGTACGATCAATCAACTGGCTTAGATGGCAAACCCCCCAATTCACAACCCAGGCTGAACAGTTTACAACCTTCCAATATAATATGTCATAACAAGATAATTGTGCACTCAGTGCCTGGGTTCCTGTGCCATGCCACACATCTGACTCAACCATACAACTACCTACATCTACCTCCATCCCATGCCCACCCCTACATCATCCCTCCCCCCAGTGTGAAATGCTGCGAGCAACCCATCAAATGCAAAACCTAGTATCTCTACACACTAAGTCAGTTCAAAATATTGCTATGCGGCGTCCACCTTTCCCACTACCCTCTCTTCCTGTGCTGCTTCTATGCGATGCTCCGATAAAGAATGTACCCATGCTTCCCAAGCATGCGCAGCCTCCAATACCTTGTCACTATTCAGGCGACGCGCTTGTTGATATCTAACGGTGCTCTCACAACTCGCCCACTTCAGGAACTCGGCCCTCCACCTCACACGACTAGGTCTTTCCCTTGATTTCCAATGCCTCGTTATTTCCCGTTTCGCTAGTATCAGCCCCATATCCACAAACTTGCTCGTCACCTTGGTTTTGGGCGTGTGAGGAAATCAGTGTAATATACATGTTGCTATGTCGAAGTTTAAATGTCTTTCCGTTACCTCGTTCAGTGTATCTCCTATTTCTTCCCAGTAGTCCCCTAGTCTAGGACATCCCCACAACATGTGTTCCAATCCTACCCCTTTGCTCGAGCATCTGGGGCATGCCACATCCTCTACTTTAAAATACTTCCTAATCCTACCCGGCGTTAAATATGCTCGGTGTAGGATGAAGAAATGTACTAACTGAAATCTGGCATTACTCGTGCATTTCCACGCCCTCCTTATAATCTGTTCCCATGCTGTTTCCGGTATAGCTCTCCCGATGCCCGCTTCCCATTTGAGCTTCAATGCCTCCAATGCTACTAATCCCTCTTTCAGCATTCTAGAGTACAGACATGTGACTGCCTTAAAATGCCCTGCTGCCATTACTACGTATTGACACACCATTGTCGTTGTGGGTTCAGCAAGCCCTTCCTTCCAGTGCTTCCGTATAGCAGAGACCAACGCTGTGTGTACCAAGAACCCTCCACTGGGTAGGTCATACCTGTCCTGTGGGGCCTGGTACGGTAGTATTGCCCCGTCTTCATATAAATCACCAAGAACATGGATTCCTGCTTGTTCCCATGCCATCAGTGACGTCCAGTCGCCTCCATGAGGTAACGCTGTAAGCATCCCTAGCGGGATTTCAGGTGCATAGGGATGTAGCACTCCCGCCTTCCTTTGGGAACGGTTCCAGCACAGCCTTAATGTTCTCTCCTCCATTGTTAAATCAGTGAGAACTAATCTTTGCTGCATAATTATGAATGCCAGTACATGTCTCGGAATCCCCCTACCTCTCGTGTTTTCCGGACCCCTGAATTCCTTTGCTACCCCCTGTGTTAATACCTGTAGCTGGGCTGCCAACTAATATAGCTCTAAGTCTGGGACTGATAACCCACCATCAGATTTTGGTCTTATCAATATCGCCTGGGCCACCCTCCGTCTACCAGAGCCCCATAGAAAATCTACAATCATTGACTTCAACGTCCTAAAGATCGAGCACGTTATCCAAACCGGCAGAGCCCTAAAAAAATATAGTAATCTGGGTAGTGTCACCATCTTCAGTAATGCAATCCGTCCCATCAATGATAGCGGGAAAGTAGACCAAAAGGTCATGCTACTCTTCAACGACCTCACACACCTGCCTATATTCCCATCTAACATATCGCCCGCACTATGGTATATGTGTACCCCCAAATACTTCATGCAGTGTGGTTCCCAGCGCATCTCCCTAGGCATAGTGGGCGACACTTCCCCAGATCGCACCGGAAACAAACAAGTCTTGGCCCAATTGACCTTCAAACCTGAAATATCCCCAAACGTCACCAACAGGTCAGCAGCTCCCTCCAATGCTCCTTCCGCATCTCCCAGGAACATCAGCAGATCATCTGCATACAATGAGATAAACTGCTGGGCTCCTCTGAAATCTAAGCCCCTGTAGCACCTCCCTAGTCTGGCTGTTGCTGCTAGGGGTTCAATCGCTAAAGCAAACAATAATGGGGAGAGGGGGCATCCCTGCCTTGTGCCCCAGGCTACTTGGTATTGGGTCAAAATCAGCGCTCCCACCTTCACCCTGGCAACCGCAGATGTGTACAATACCCTGGTCCAGGCACCAAAATCCTCGCCTAACCCAAAACAGCCTAGTGTCTTATACAGATAGGACCACTCCAGGCTTTCAAAAGCCTTTTCTATGTCTACCGATAACACCATTGGTCTCTGCTCTCCAGGTTGCTTCTCCTCCAGTAGCTGCACTAGTCTCCTGATGTTAGTAGCTGTGTTCCTCGTCGGAATGAACCCGGCCTGATCTTCGTGTAATAAATCCGTAATATGCTGTAAAAGGCGGGTCGCCAAAATCCTACTTAAGATTTTATAATCAGTAGTCAGTATTGACAACGGCCGATATGATGCCGTATCAGTCCCCTCTCGCCCTGGTTTTAATAGAGGAATCACTAGCGCCTCCCTCATCGAGGTAGGGGGCCTACCCAGTTCTTTTGCCTCCCTGTAGACCTCTAACAATCTCGGGGCCAATACATGCACATATTGCCAATAGAACTTCACTGGTAGTCCATCTACTCCCGGCGTCTTATTGCGGGCCATATGCTTTATTGCACTGCTAATTTCCTCAAGTGTTATGTCGCGACCTAGGTGTTTTGCCTGTTCTTCCTCTAACTGTGGTAGTGGTAAACCCTCTAGGAAGGAGTCGATGGCCGAGTCCTCCTCGGCTAAGGAACTCCTGTATAATAACTCGTAATAACCCTGAAACCGATTAAGGATCTCAGGTTGAGTGAACACCGCATTACCTGCAGTGTCCCCCAGCGCCAGGATTGGTGAACCCCGTCTCACCGGATTAGCCAGCCAAGCCAGCAGCGCCCCCGCTTTGTCTCCTTCCGCATGTGCCTACGTGACATATGTTTTATGATCAAAGCAGCGTAATCTTTCTATTTCAACTGCCACTGCTTCTTTAGCGTCAATTACCTCAGCTTGCGCTTCGGGGTGCCCTAGTCTAGCTCTTTCGGCCTCTCTCAGTCTATGTTCGGCTCGGTCCACATCCTGCAACAGGACCCTCCCACGTGTTTACCAATGCAGAGTCCCCTTACAACCACCTTAAAGGCGTCCCACTCCGTTGCTCTGGTAGATGTTGTACCAGTATTTTCGTTGAAATAGTGCATTATCCCGTCACCCACCACCCTCTGAAAGACCTGGTCCTCCAGTGTCTCAGGATGCAGTCTCCAGGTGGGGATGGCAGACTTCGTCTCCATCCAACGCATGGTAAATAACAGTGGGTTGTGGTCGGACAATGTTCTAGTAAGGTACTCTGTATGCACTATAGAAGAGACCAACTGTTTGGAGCATAGAACTACATCTAGTCGGACGTGTAAGTCGTGGATTGCTGAGTAATAGGAATAATCCGTATCTCTTGGGTGGTGCATGCGGCATATATCTACTAAGCTCCACTTATGTTGCCACTCCAGCCTGTGTTTAGTCAGCCTATGGGCAGGGGAGTCTACCAGGGGTGGGTGTGGCCTGTCTAATGATATATCAGCTATAGAGTTGTAATCCCCACCCTGTATCGCCGGGCCCGTGAAGCAGTGTGCCAGTGTGCCAGATAGACAATCAAGAAAGCGTGCCTGATCAACATTTGGTGCATAAATACTACAAAGGGCTAAGTCCCTACCGCGCAATTTCCCCACCACAGCTACATATCTACCTTCAGGGTCAATAGTCTGGTGCGCCACTTGAAAGGGAACTCCCGCTGTAATCCAGATCAATGCTCCCGGTGCAAACACTGAATACGCAGTGCTAAAGACCTGTCCTCTCCATCTCCGCTGCAGTGCTATTCCCTCCACTTTAGTGAGGTGTGTCTCTTGTAGTAACGCTATGTGGACCCCTCTCCTAACTAGATATGCATGGATCTTGTGGCGTCATGTCATAGTATGGAGACCCCTCACATTCCAGGTAACACATGGTAGGTCAGGTATCGCCCCCATCAAGATAGTTCATTGTTCTCAACTCAGTACGTGTCACAACAAGCACATCGGTACCCTCCCCATCCCAACTTCCCACCCAACTCCCCCGTCTTCCCACCCCCCCAAGAACAGGACCTAGAACCAACTTGCTAGTCCCCATCCAAACGACTTCAACCAACAACACACACTGAAGCCCACCAGCATTAGCTGATGGCATGCCTTATGGACAAAGAGGGGAGCTCAGCGCCAACGGGATGCCGCGCACTCTCTAGAATACCTACAGCCTAGAAACCCGGAAGACTGCGCTATCCGTTTCCCCCCTCCCCCGAACAGAAATCTATAAGCTCAGCTTAGCCACTCAATTTTGCTATTGTGGAGGCCTCCAAGAGAAGACCCCTACCGCTCCCCATCTTCAAGCAATGTCTTCTGCATACATCAGCTAACCCAGTACCCCCCAACACACAGGAGCCCCATTGTACAGTTCCAGGATACGAGCCGTCATTCATCCAGAAGCCCATCTGCTGTTGCCTGGGTGACCGGCGGCAAACGTAAACTGTCCGCCTCCGAGTTGTCCGTATCTGTCCGTTCCTTGTCCCTTTCCGAGTCAGTGCCCTCCGGTATGCGACCTTTCTGTTCACTCGATAGGGCTGACACCGCCTCTAGAGCCCCCCGTCGTTCCATTTCCGTCTGCGACTCAGTCAGCTTCTGCAGGCCTCGTCTCCGGCGTCGGATGCGTTGTGATTTGCGCAATGGAAGCACCCCAGAAAGTTTGTGAGCCTGTCGGTCTGCTCCATCTTTACCAGCCCTGTAGGTTTCAAGCCATGTCCATGCTTCCTCTGGAATATCATGAAAACATGTGGTGCCATCCACTATGATTTAAAGTTTAGCTGGGAATAACAAGGAATATTGAAGGCCTTCTACTCTCAGTTCACTTTTGACAAGCAAAAAGGACAAACGCCGCCGCTGCGTCTCAAGCGTGTAATCCGGAAACAGATTGACCTTACTGTTTTCTACCTGAAAAGGGCCATCAGTCTGCGCCTTTTGAAGGAGGAAGTCCCTATCTCGGAAGTGCAACAGGCGCGCCACCACTGGTCGCGGGGGTCTCCCCTGCTGTGGTAGTCTAGCTGGCACTCTGTGCGCCCGCTCTAGCGTATAAAAGGTTGACAGACCCTCCGGCGCCACTACCATCTTCAAGCAGTTCTCTAGATATTTCACCATGTCTGTTCCCTCAATTTTTTCCGGAAGACCCACTACCCGGATGTTGTTCCGCCGGTTCCTGCCTTCAGCGTCCTCGGCTCTCCTCTCCAGTGCCTCTAGCCGGTCCAAGACATTCGTCATTGTAGCTTGCATTGCAGCCCGTACCGGTTCCACCTCCCAAAGTACCCCCTCCACGCACTTCACCCTATCCGCCAATTTAGAGTGATCCGCTCTCAGCAGCCCTAGACCCATTGCAACCTGAGTGATATCCTGCTGCAAAGCCGTGCGGGAGTCCGCTATCGCTGCCAGGATTTTATCAAATTGCTGCTGCATGCCCAGGTCCAGGGGAATGTCTTGGCTATCAGGATCTCCCAGACGCGAGAGGTCACTATCCGAGAGCTGTTGAGCCCCATCTTTTTTCCCTTTAGGTTTAACCATGGCAAAACAGTCAGGCCTTTTTACAATCCACTGCTAGGCCACGCTCAAGTCCCAAACACCTGGTTGAGATGGTTCTCCCTGCCAACAGCCACCGTTTCAGTGCTTCAATTGCCCCGATACCACAACTTGCGATGATCCAACCGGTCAAACCACCGGTCCCAGTAGCCCCCAATTCCTTCTCACAGCTGCACAGTCACCCTCACCAGGTGGTCAAATACCTCACCGACTGGCCCGGTGCCCCTGCCGGCTGCCGCCACCGCCGTCTTCACCCTCCTTCACAACATGGGACCAGATCGGGCGAGGCTATGAACCCCCAGGCAAGCCCCCGTTCGCCGCCGTTCCCAGCCAGAAAGCTAAACAGTAGGCAACCACACCATTCTGCGTTGCATTTCCAGCTGTGTGCAGACCACGGTCAGCGGCTCTCCCAGTTCACGCTCAGCTGCTCCCAGTGCCCCCGCGGGCTCAAGGCAAAGCACTACAATCAGCGAGAGCCCGGGGCATACAACAGGTCGTCCCTATCATTAAGCCTCTCCATGCTGGGCCCCCCAGACATTGGTGGTGCAGGGCTGTACCCCCCGTTCCTGATTAGGGCGCCTATCCGGGCTCCTCCACTTTCCGCTCACAGGCGCTCCCTGCCCTGCCTCCGCTCTCAGGCCGTCACAATCTGGGGACCTCTGCCTTCTCACCCTCTGTCCTCAGTTTCAGGCCACTCTCTCTTCCGCTCACCGATTTGGCTAATGCTGCCGTCGGTCTGATTGCAGCCCCGGATCCTGCCGCTGCCGCGCTCCCCGATCTCCGCCCAGGCTCAAGCGGCATCCAGCTCTTCTCTTTCGGGGGCAGTCGCAGAGCCCCGTCGGCATCGTCCAGGGCCGCATAGGACCCGTACAGCAAAGGCGGCACCTCCCTCGGAGCTCCTCAACCCCGCACTGGTGTTGTCCGTAAGGGGCTCTCAGCTACCCCAAGCCTCCAGGCATGCAACAGGATACCTTCTGACGCAGCAGTCACCGGCCGGAGCGAGCGCCAGTGTCCCGTTTCCTCTCCACTGCCAACTTGGGGGACGCCCTCGCCAACTGCGTCAGTGTTTAAGCTCCGCGTATCGCAGCAATATAGCCTCGCTCAGTTATGAAATCTCGTCAGCTCGCCCCCACTCCGTTCACAAGTCCTCCAGTGGGAGCAGGGGGTGCCCTATGGGGTTAAAACAGGATAAATGTGGGTTTCTCGCAGCGGAGCTCGGTGCTCACGCAGCCGTCCACATCAGCCTCCAAGCCACGCCTCCCATATAAACAAATATGATATAGATGTATTCATAATTTATATCAGCGTGGGGTGTAAAAAACGTAGACACAACAACTCAAAAATGTGGTAGTATCATAGAGATCAGTGTGGCATGCCTGTGTATGTGATTTATATGAATTTAGATGAATGCCTTGGCTGTCATACTGCTGCAGAAGAAGGTACTCTGTTATGCTACCAATGCAATTGAAATGGAGATTGCTTAAATATGAAGGCATTATTATACCTCTAATCATTATAAACTCTAAAAAGTGGGGTTCAACTATGTGTAAGTGAGACGTGTGAGATGTGTGGCTATGTGTCACAAGTGTAGAGTTGAAATGCAGTGGTAAAATAGAGGTATTTCATTTAATACATATCCTGGGAACCTTTTTCTTTATCTGCCTCTTTTCATCCTTCTTCTTTTTTACCCACCCCCGCACTGTACCACTGTGCATACTCCTCCCCCTCCAAGGTTTTATAGTCTGCAACCTCTTACCACTGTAAGGTTCAACAAAAAGGTAAAAGGGTGGTCTGTCTATTCCTCAGTGAAGTTCCTTTTGCTCTTGAATGGGAATGGATGATTCTAGACGCTGGAACCTTTGTATGGCTTACTGAAAGGCACACTGTGAAAGAGGAAGAGGGCAGTCTAGTGTGTAAGCCGTTTTTATGTGCTTGCTGGATTAATGTGAATCAAGTATGTGACTCAGCTCAGGTGAATGTTGCTTTCCTATACTTTTTCATTGTCAGTTTTCAATAGTGGAGGAAGACCATGTCATATAGGCATGATATTAAATCCACATACACACCCCAAATGCCAACAGCAATGGAGCACAACAAATCCGCAAGCCAAAGTGGGATGTACACAAATGGAAGGCCATGGTGACACACAACAAGCATGTGCACATCACATGCAAGACAAGGAACACAGAACACCCCCCTCAGACCATCAAACCACACATCGCTGGTACAGTCAGTGAAGTCAAACCACGGGCACCACAGTGCAACAACACAGGGAGACAGCAAGTCAAACCAGGTAAAGGCACAAGTAAGAAAGGAAGGCCTGGAAGTCAAACTGGGGGCAGCCACACATGCATACAACCACCTCACATGAGTACTCCAGCAACACAACACACAGGGCCCATTGACACACGCTATGACTACCAAACACCATGAGGAATGTACACACATACCCCACTCACACCAGCAGCACACAACACCAGTGCCAAATACACCGAAGGCTGCCAATACTTGCCAGTCCACACACACACAAACACACACACACCCTGAGTGAAGCCACAAACATCACACACAGGGATGCCACAGCAAATGTCTGCATAAAAACAACACACAAACACATAATCCAACTTAAACACACACAGAACCACAACAAAAACAGACATACCCTGTCAGCCAAACTGTGGCAAGACAAATAGAGCACAGATACAACAGGGGTGCACAACCTCATCACTCAGGAACAAAACACACACAACATACCACAAATCACATAGGAAGTGCACCATCACAGAACAATACAGCCACATCAAACCAACTACAGATCTACAGGCAGAAAAACTGAACAAACATTGCAGGACATCAGGGGATGCACATCAGGCAATGACAAGGCCACATACACATAGCACTGTACACACAACAAGCAGTGTGTGCACACCAAGCATACCAGTCACAAACAGACATGAGTGACACAACATCAACCCACACAACACAAATCAGCACAAACACAACAGCACACCCAGAAAGTGAAGCAACACCACAGGCAACACACATACATCCAACACAACAACAACAGATGCGCAAATCTGGGACACAAAGGTGGAATCAACTTGACCAGGGCACTGGGCAGCACACACAGCTGAACAGCAGATGAGCAACCATGACTGCCAAACAGCACAAGAACACCAGAAATAAACAATTAGGGAAAGAACCTGAGTGGTACATAGCTCCAGCCCAAAGAAATGCACCACACAGCACAATGTCACATATGAAGTAATGAGGAGGCACACACACACACACAACCCAAGGGGACAGTCGACATCTAAGTAAGGTGTACTACACATCAGTAGTGGACATGGCAGGAATGCACCAAACATAAACAAAGGGAGTCCAGACCAACAATGGGTAGGCATAAGAAGCACACATAGGGGATGGCATTACACCACACACACCATGCCATACAGCAGGATAAAAGGCACCATGTGCCTGCAATGAATGGAAAAACACAACCACAATGGCAGTGTGGAGCAGCAGGTCTGCACAGTCTACACAAACAGAATAAAGACACATGGATGATCAAACAAACACAACACTGATGTGCCAGTCGCATACTCTGCACACTCACAAGTGACTAAAACAACAAGTAGGAGTCAGACAGAACAGCATGGATACACCAACGCACTGCACACCTATTGACTACCCAAGAGCACACATCTCATGTAGGCCATGGGAACAGGAAAACGGGCCATCAAAATATGACCATATACATACACAGTTGGGCACACATAATGGAATAACACACATACATGATGACATGCTCGGCCCCTCCCGCCCTGGTAGCTATAAAAACACCACTTCTCACGAAAGCACCGATTGATAGTGTCCCGTGATTGTCCTGAGGCGGAAAGTCGGGACTTGTGTACTTGTGTGGTAGTTTGGATCGTGTATTTTAAAATTTGCACTTTTATTTTCCTTTTCGTCACAAACCTTGCTTTTAAAACCCGTGACAGTCGCAAAATTGATTATAATTATTGCGCAGCACTGACCTGCCTCTCTTTTGACCGGCCACCCGGTTCCCGCTCTCTTAGCCCCATCGCAGATGATTAGGTGCTGCCTGGGGTTTTGTCCTGTAGCGCCCACCATCTTGGGTGAGGAGCAGGCGAGCGGACTAGTGCTCGGCCCCTCCCGCCCTGGTAGCTATAAAAACACCACTTCTCACGAAAGCACCGATTGATAGTGTGCCTGTGATTGTCCTGAGGCGGATAGCTGGGACTTGTGTGCTTGTGTGGTAGTTTGGATCGTGTATTTTAAAATTTGCACTTTTATTTTCCTTTTCGTCACAAACCTTGCTTTTAAAACCCGTGTCAGTCTCAAAATTGATTATAATTATTGCGCAGCACTGACCTGCCTCTCTTTTGACCGGCCACCCGGTTGCCGCTCTCTTAGCCCCATCGCAGATGATTAGGTGCTGCCTGGGGTTTTGTCCTGTAGCGCCCACCATCTTGGGTGAGGAGCAGGCGAGCGGACTAGTGC
Source organism: Lissotriton helveticus (assembly GCF_964261635.1). Classification (NCBI taxonomy): domain Eukaryota; kingdom Metazoa; phylum Chordata; class Amphibia; order Caudata; family Salamandridae; genus Lissotriton; species Lissotriton helveticus. Next base: position 1,600,860,262 of record NC_136067.1, read on the forward strand.
TCGGCCCCTCCCGCCCTGGTAGCTATAAAAACACCACTTCTCACGAAAGCACCGATTGATAGTGTGCCCGTGATTGTCCTGAGGCGGAAAGCCGGGACTTGTGTGCTTGTGTTGTGGTTTGGATCGTGTATTTTAAAATTTGCACTTTTATTTTCCTTTTCGTCACAAACCTTGCTTTTAAAACCCTTGACAGTCGCAAAATTGATTATAAATATTGCGCAGCACTGACCTGCCTCTCTTTTGACCGACCACCCGGTTCGCGCTCTCTTAGCCCCATCGCAGATGATTAGGTGCTGCCTGGGGTTTTGTCCTGTAGCGCCCACCCTCTTGGGTGAGGAGCAGGCGAGCAGACTAGTGCTCGGCCCCTCCCGTCCTGGTAGCTATAAAATGACTTCCCCTCCTAGGGAGCACAGCGGGCGCGCCGGCGGCGCGCGAAAGGCAAGCCCGTCTGCGCTCGTTCGTGCCAGGCCGGGCCCAAAGGCTAGCGGTGCTGGACGATTCCTTTCCTACTCTGTTGACACTCTCAGAGAGTTACAAACCTCGCACCTGCCACTTCCCCCTGGCACAGCCGAGCGTATCAATTCCGCTGGCATTTCTCGCAGGACGCTCAGTACCCCTGATAGTTACGAGTGTGAAGTGACCACTGTAAGGAGCGAGACATCTCTCCGTGTGATGTACCTTAACACACGCTCCATGATAAAGCATCAATTAGATATTTTTATCCTCCTCACTACTGAAAAACCAGACGTGCTGCTAATTACGGAAACCTGGCTCACTGCAGACTCCCACCCAGACCTCCTGGCGGCCCTCCCCCCAGATTATTACATCCTCAACGTTAACCGTCCATCCGGCCGTCCTGGGGGTGGGGTGGCAGCCATTATACAGAAACAATTTAAATTTATTGCCATGACCTCCTTTGTTCTCCCAGAGGTAGTCAACCTGGTCAGTAGTCTGGAAATGGTGGCTGGTGCCCTCACGCTTATACTCATATATCGCCCCCCTCAATCCATGCCCTCGTTCCCTATCTCTCTGAGTGAACAGCTGGCAACTCTAATGATACATCACACCAGAATCGCTCTTTTTGGCGATTTCAACTACTGGTTTAACGATGATAAAGCTGGCCCTCATGCTACGGAATTATTCGAAGCCCTGACCAGTCTCAACCTGGTCCAACAAATCTCCACTCCCACCCATATCAAGGGTCATACTCTTGACCACATCTGGACCCACGACCTAGTATTATCCTGCCCAGTCATTTCCCCCTGCATTCGGTCGGATCACCACCTGATTGACGCCACCATTACAGTCAGTGGCAGGGTCAAGGCCCCTATCCTGGCAGGTGGGCTATCGCGCAAATGGAGCGCTTATGACTCCCAAGGCTTCCTTGCTTTTCTGGCCAATACTCGACCCACCACCGACATTGATGCTGGTATCGAGTCAATGGAAGCGGACACCAACAATTGGCTGCAGACGGCCAGCAACCAGTTTGCCCCTCTCACAAAATTTCCCCGCACCAGACAGAGCAACTCGCACAGATGGTTTTCCAACGTCCTTAAAGCACAGAAACTGAAGCTGCACCAGTTGGAACGGATTTGGAGACGTAATTACTCCGACACCGACAGAATACTCTTTGTCGCGGCCCGTAAAGACTACAAAAGCGCGATCTCTCGGGCCAAATCCACACACGTCTCGGACCGAATTCTTCTTGCCCATAACAGTTCTAAAGAAATTTTCAAAATTATGAATGAGCTCACCACGGATGATAGAACCCTTCCCACTCAGGCCCCAACACAAGAGACATGTAACGCTCTGAACTCCTTCTTCATTGATAAAATAGCCGACATCAAGCACTCTATCCCTCCTCTCCCCCCAGCAAGGCCACTGGACTCCTCTCCAACTAACCAACTGTCCCTGACCCATTTTCCCGCCCTCAACTCCTGCACTCTGGCCGAGCTTTCTGCCCGCATCAAGTCAGGCTCCCCCAATGACTGCTGCCCTCCCTCTGTTTTCCGGGATGTTTGTCTTACTTTACCGGAATGCATTCTACCTTTGCTGAATGCCTCTCTCAGCATTGGCACGGTCCCTAGCTCCTTTAAGGAGGCCATTTTAGTGCCCTTGCTGAAGAAACCAGGAGCGGACCCTGCAAATCTCTCCAACTATCGCCCTATCTCCCTCCTGCCCTACCTGTCCAAGCTCCTTGAGGCCCACGTTACCCGCTACCTCTCAAACTTCATCGAGAGCTCCTGCTATCTCGAACCCAACCAAGCGGGCTTCAGGCTGGCTCATTCCACCGAGACCGTCATCCTGGCAGTACTGGACGCCCTGAGGGGGAACGCAGACAGGGGTATAGCTCAGGCACTGGTGCTACTGGATCTGTTGGCTGCCTTCAACACGGTGGACCATAACATCCTTCTCCACCGTGTCGGACAGGCCGGCATCCAGGGCCCTGCCTTCGAGTGGATCGGTTCTTTCCTCCCGGGCAGAGCTCAAGCAATCCATCTGGGCTCCTTCATGGCGACCAAGGCACCCACGACGTGTGGAGTCCCTCAGGGTTCCTCCCTCTCACCCCTACTTTTCAATTTATACCTCCGGCCACTGATCCACTCGTTAAAGAGGTGGGATATCACGGTTTTCAACTACGCCGACGACTTACAGATCATCTTCCCTCTTGATTCCCCCGATTCGGCAGATAGCTTTCAAGCAGTAATGCTCCACATACAGCAGTGGATGAACCACAACCAACTAAAGCTAAACCCAGGAAAAACGGAGCTTAACCTACCTGGAAACAGCTCCGCACACTGGGGCCCCCAGTTCTGGCCTAGGGAGCTGGGCCTTCCCCCTGCCCCAGTAAGCACAGTGAAGAGCCTAAGGGTGGTCATCGACATGGAGCTTTCCCTTAAGGCTCAAGTGGGGGCCGTGATCTCATCCAGCATGTGCCAACTGCGCAAAATTTGCAAAATTGGCCACTTACTTTCGCACGCGGCGCTGGTGCAGGTCGTGATCTCTTTGGTACTTTCTCGCCTCGATTTCTCAAATTCCCTATACCTTGGACTACCACAGTCACTGCTCCGCCGTCTCCAAATTGTGCAAAACCAAGCTGCCAGACTTATCCATAAAACCCCGAAGTGGCAATCTGCTAAACCCCTGCTACGCAAATTGCACTGGCTACCAGTCGAACAAAGGGCAGCCTTCAAGATCGGCTGTCTGACCTTCAAAGCTCTTCACTGTACCAGCCCTTACTTTCTTAAAACCTTGATCTCACAGTACCGCCCGGTGCGCAATCTCCGGTCGGCTCGCCTTCACCTGCTGGTCGCCCCTACCATAAAACTCAAAAGGTTCGGCGGCCGCAGGTTTATCCATTTGGCCCCTAAACTGTGGAATCCGCTCCCCTTGTCAGTCAAGTAAAGCTGCTCTGTACTGAACTTTAGGAAACTCCTGAAAACCTGGCTTTTCACCCAAGCTGGTTAGCCTGCCTCTTGGTCAATCTCAGCACCTCTCAGCGCCAGGAAACTTATGGTGTCAGTGCGCTATATAAATTCCGCCTAACATAACATAACATAACATTGGCCAGCCTGCATGCAAACCTGTGCACAGAATCACGCTCTGTGCTGGCAGTGTCCCCCAACCTGACATGTGAACAATGTAGCCAACAATTAAAAACCTTGAAAATGAGAACTGCATCACAGGTACAATTGACACCACAGATGCCACAAGTATCAGTGTCAGAAATAACTGAAGTCCCTGTCACCCCTGCGAAAAAAGATTAGGCAAGCAAAGAGCTTGGCAATGTTGAAGTGCCACATAGAGCATGGGGCACAGCCAAACATATGCACAGACCACATAACTTTATTCAGTAAGGACACTGACAAAACAGATACCAGGAGTAACTGTCTTTATTCACATGTTGCACAGATAGGCATCAACAGTAGAGAATAGCAAGGCACGAAATGCAGAGTATATCCATGAGAATATGCACCAGCAAGGGCAAAATAGGAAGACCATTAGCCAGTTCAGGGTGCACAGCATATACATGAGAATCTGCACAGGCAAGCTCAATACAGGAAGGCCAGTGGCCAGTTCAGGGTGCACAGCATATACACGAGAATCTGCACAGGCACGCTCAAAACAGAAAGGCCAGTGGCCCGTTCAGGGTACACAGCATATCCATAAGAATCTGCACAGGCTAGCTCAAAACCTGAAGGCCAGTGGGCAGTGCAAAGTGCAGAGTGAGTACACAAGAGGCTGCACAGGGAATAGCCCAACACAGCAGAGCAACAAGACCAGTGGGCAGGGCAAAGTGCAGTGCAAGTACATGAGAGGCTGCACAGCGAATAGTCCAACACAGGAGAGCAACAATGCCAGTGGGCAGGGCAAAGTGCAGAGTATGTCCATGGGCAGCTGCACAGGCAAGGGCAAAACAGCAAGGCCAGTGGCCAGTCTAGGGTGCAGACTATGTCCATAAGAAGTTTCACAGGGAAGGGCAGAACAGCAGTGAACGACAAGGCCAGTGGCCAGGGCAAAATGCAGTCAGTACATGAGAAGCTGCACAGGCAAGGGCAGAACAGCAGTGAATGACAAGGACAGTGGGCAGGGCCACGTGCAGAGTCAGTACATGAGAAGCTGCACAGGCAAGGGCAAAACAGCAAGGCCAGTGGCCAGTCTAGGGTGCAGACTATGTCCATAAGAAGCTGTACAGGGAAGGGCAGAACAGCAGTGAACGACAAGGCCAGTGGGCAGGGCAAAATGCAGTCAGTACATGAGAAGCTGCACAGGCAAGGGCAGAACAGCAGTGAATGATAAGGACAGTGGTCAGGCAAAGTGCAGAGTCAGTACATGAGAAGCTGCACAGGCAAGGGCAGAACAGAGGTGAATGACGAGGCCAGTGGTCAGGGCAAAGTGCAGACTCCGTACATGAGAAGCTGCACAGGCAAGGGCAAAACAGGAAGCCCAGTGGGCAGTGCAAAGTGCAGAGTGAGTACACGAGAGGCTGCACAGGCAAGGGCAGAACAGCAGTGAACGACAAGGCCAGTGGGCAGTGCAAAGTGCAGAGCGAGTACACGAGAGGCTGCACAGGCAAGGGCAGAACAGCAGTAAACAACAAGGCCAGTGGGCAGGGCAAAGTGCAGAGCAAGTACATGAGAGGCTGCACAGGGAATAGTCCAACACAGCAGAGCAACAAGGCCAGTGGGCAGGGCAAAGTGCAGAGCAAGTACATGAGAGGCTGCACAGGGAATAGTCCAACACAGCAGAGCAACAAGGCCAGTGGGCAGGGCAAAGTGCAGAGCAAGTACATGAGAGGCTGCACAGGGAATAGTCCAACACAGCAGAGCAACAAGGCTAGTGGGCAGGACAAAGTGCAGAGCAAGTACATGAGAGGCTGCACAAGGAGTGTGTGCGACTGTACCCTTCCATGGGCAGCAACACAATCAGGGGGTAACAATGGGCAGTACATGCCGACCTGTGTGAGAGACAGGTGTGTGAGGGGGACTACCACTCACACTTGGCTGTCAGGCGGACTGGGAGCTGGATGTGTGTCGTTGACAGCAGGGGCACCTGACTGGGGAGAGAGAGGCCCAGGTGAGGTAGGGTTATCAGTGGCTTGGCAAGCCGGAGGGCTGTTGGACCAGGTGGTGTAGTGGCACGTGGAGGTGGAGTCATGCAGACCTGTGACACAGTGTGTGTGGGAGATGTTTGAGGTGTGCCTTTCAACTTCTTGGGGATTCGAAATGGCTTCCTTGTACTGGGATTAATGGGAAGTGGTGTGGACACAACAGGCACACACACCAACAAAGCTGCATCAGGTGCAGACACTGGCACTCCCTCTGGGGACGTGCTGAATCCTGCGGAACGCTTTGTCGGCTTCGCCTCTGGCCCTCTTTCCCCTGTTTGCCAGGTGTACCCCCTACAGTGACCTCCTTCCCCAGCTTCACTGGGCTTTAAATGGGAGTCGAGGTGGTGGGGGAATGTGCCTCTGAGCCCTTCCTAGGTGTACCCTTGCCATGCACCACCTCCTCAGTGGACACAAAAACTGCATGCCTCTCTTTGTGAGATGCTTTAGGAACAGGAGAGTCTTTAGCTGGGGATGCCTCTGAGGCATGTGAGCCTGAGGTCTGCTTTTTTGCTTTTTGGGCCTTGCTTTTGACTGACAGGCTTTTGTCTTTGCATTCTGGGCTGGCTTTGCTCTTTTGTGAGGATGGTGTCTGCGGGCGGCACCGCTTGGGTTGTTTCTGCTGTGTGCTTTATGTGCTGTATCGTGACTGTGATGTATGTGATCCGTGGTCACTATCATCAGACGTGGCCACTACCTGGGGGGTGGACAAAGGCCCTGGAGCAGGAATGGGAGTATGTGCCTGTTGAAGGGCAGACGTCACTGTCGAGGACAAAGCCTGGACAGTACGGTGCAGCCCACCCTCGTTGGAATGTATGCCCTCCATGTAAGCAACCGGCTGGGCAAACTTTTTGTCATGGTCAATGAAGGTATTGAGGAGAGCTGTCTGGCCCACACAAAGCTGGCGCAAAAGCTCAACAGACTCAGCACTGAGGGCAGCAGGAGGGACAGGTGCAGGGCCAGCGGTGCCAGGTGCGAATGAAACTCGTACCCTCTTACTGACATGGACACGGGCAGCACCAGAGGAAGTGGATGGGAGGGTGGGCACTGGCCACTGTGTGGTAGAAGATGATGCAAAGTCTCCATTCCCTGTGCCCGCAAACATGGATGCATCCCGCTGGCATCAGATGATGTGGTACTTTGCATCTCGGGCTGGGATTCCTCCAACAGAATCCGGTCCCCCTCTGAGGCGCTGGTGACATCTGTGTCTCTGGGCTCCTGTGCAGCTGTAGTGCTAGTCTCACCCACACTGGTGTCCGGCTCCTGTCCCTCCGTGACCACTGGTGAATCTGCATGAGAGAAAGATGCAGGGTCAGGTTTGTTGCAGCAACAGAACAAAGCAATGCAATTAATACAGTACAAAAGAGGACCAAATCTACATGTTGCACACCACACTCTGCAATCAAATTGCAGCTACTCACTACATAGACCTCAAAAGTGGATGTAACCCTGATTATCTGTCATGACTGAGCCATGTTATGGCCACACAGCACAACACCCTGCCTGTGGCTGAAGTCTACCAGACACACAACTAGCTCTGCGCACACCTAGGGACATGATGTGGGCACACCACTTGTTGCCACTGACAGACCTGGATGGAACAGGAGGGGACAACACAGGCACCGATTACAACATGACAGTTCACAATGGCAAATAGCTCATGCCAACAACCAGGTTGTACTATGGGGCCCACAGACTAGTGCACATTGTTGTCAGATGTGTAGGCCTTAACATTAATGGTGCATGCAATGAACGCATAGATGACGTCACACTCAGTTTGGGAACACTGGTGTTCACTCCCAATTTGATTACCCAGACTACCCCAATGCTGAATAAACATGAAGAGCACAACACAGACGGCAATGGGAATGCACAGCAGGGAGGATCACCTTTGGTTTTTTTTTTTTTTTTTTTTTTTTTATTCATCATCAAGAGTTTTCCAATTCATTATTACATTAATACACAGAATATATACATTAATTAATTAAACCAACAGAAAAAGGAAAGACATAAGAAGAGGATTTCCCTCCAAGATATCTAAATAAACATATTCAAACAAAATATATAATGGAAATCAAATAGGAGCATTTTCTAGTCGTCTTCAAGCCTCTGTTTCCATTCCGCTACTGGAGCCCATATTCGTTTGCCCAATTGTTTTACCTTCCATCCCCTTTTGTCATATAATGCTTTCTCTAGTGTATATATGGCAAGTGATCGTGCCATCCATTGCTGTAACGCTGGCGGGTTTGGGTCTTTCCACATAATTGCAATACACAGCCGACTTACTGTCATTGCCAAGTATATAAATTCATCATGGCGATTTTCTACCCCCTCTTTGGTGACCCCTAGAACCATTACTACGCTTGCCAAGTTAATAGGGATCCCTAATGCTTGATCAAAAAATTGCTCTAATGATCGTTTGAATGGATCTAGAGCTGGACATGAGGCAAACATGTGTACCGTATCGGCCTGCCCGCTTTGTCACCTCGGGCACGTTATACCACTCGTCCCACCCCATCGTGCAATTCTGTGTGGCGTATAATAAAGCTCAAACATAGTCTTATATTGCTGTACTTGGAGATTGGCTACTCTTAACACTGAATTTGCCAATTTGAGCAATTTTTCAGCCTCGTTTCCTGACAAGCCTAGCTTTTTTCTCCATTTCTCACACACCTTCCCACAGTCGTCCTCGTTAATTTGGATCATTTCCCTGTATATTTGAGATATAGTACAACCCTCCTCGTCTCTCACATACTCCATAATTTCCTCTTTCTTATCATTAATGTCACCTCCCTGTTTTCTTAACAAAGCTGACCGTATCTGTAAATATTTTAAAAAGTTTCGGCGCTCTAGATTATATAGCCGTTGCGCTTTATCAAATGTTATAAAGCCTGTTGCATCAGTGAGATCCCCGATAGTCCTAACCCCTAAAATGTCCCAGCCCTTCATAACTTGGTCATGAATACGCCTGGTAACGACGTATTCTTGAACAGTGGAGTGTAATAATTCATCCTGCCAGGAGAAATATACAGATCCTTAGAAATGATCGTAATTCCAGAACTCACGACGCTTTTTAATGGAATCTTACTAAATGGTGATATACCTCCTAAATCTTGGGGAGAAGCAGTGATAGTACTTATCCCTAAACCAGGGAAACCCCTATCAGAATGTGGTTCACATAGACCAATATCACTTCTTAACAGTGACTACAAAATCTTTACAAACATCATCTCCACGAGATTGGCCAGCATTATTGGAAGTATCATACACCCTGATCAAAAGGGATTCATGAAAGGCAGACAGTTGGCAGAGTTAATTCATGAACTCGTGGGGGCTATCGACATAGCAAATACCACCTTGCTACCCCTAGCTACTCTGACTTTAGATGCGACCAAAGCATTTGATAGAGTTAATTGGTTATATCTTAATGATGTATTAAAAAAATTCAATTGTGGGGAAATCTTCTGCAGAACAATTAAATTACTCTATAATAATCCGTCTGCAAGGATAATGGTTAATGGGGGCCTGACGGACGCTTTCAACATAACCAGGTGTACAAGGCAAAGCTGCCCGCTTTCCCCACTCCTTTTTAATCTATATGTAGAACCGTTTGCTCAAAAGCTCAGGACAGAGGCTAACATTCCATCTTTCTGCTACGGAGAATGGGAAAAGCGGGTAGCTCTATATGCGGACGATATATTGATATGCACATCGGACCCAGTCATGGCATTCCCAGGAATAATAACATGTGCAACAGAATTTGGACAAATATCGGGATATGACATAAACTCTAGTAAGACAGAGGTTATGGTTTGGAACCTTCAAAACATTTTGTTGGAGGTAAAAATTTCGACAGCTATGAGATATTTAGGAGTTAGAATAACACAAGATGTGGATAAAATAGCACCAAATAATTTAGAAAGAATACATTTGGAAAGTAAGAAACTGTTAAAATCCTGGTCTCATCTTCCACTCTCTATATCTGGTAGAGTGAATCTAGTTAAAATGTGCATCCTCCCCAAGTTCACCTTTATTTTTAACACAATCCCATTGGCATTTGAGTTGAAACAATTAGAAAAGTCACAAAGAGAAATCAATTCTTTTATTTGGAATTATAAAACTACAAGAATATCATGGAAGAAACTAAGAAGAAGAAGGGAAAAAGGGGGGCTTGCACTCCCAGACTTGGTCTACTATTCATGGGCTTTTCAAATGTCACACACGAGAATGCTATTGAAATCACCAACTAACTTAAGCTCTGATTCTTTGTACAAAGCAATAATACTGGCGGCAAATCTAACACCTGAGGGATTTATGTTTAAATTTGGCAACTACCAATTTTTCTAAAAAATTAAACTAAAGATGGCACAATCATGGGCTAAAAATTGGTATCATATAAGAATAAAAATAGGCCTGTCATACTATTCCAGTTATTCTCCAATTTGGGATTCACCTGGCTTACCAGAATTTTTGAAGGATAGGTTATCAACCATCATAAAACAAGCAGGGATTGCTAGATGGGGCCAATTGATTATAGACGGAGAATTAATATCCTGGAATGTATTACAAGAACTGGCAGGAATAGAAATTTCTAGATTTAAATATATCAAATTAGATAGCTGGCTCAGATCTCAAACTAATACAGATCCTAACATTGGGAAAATTAATACACTTGAACAAATGCTGGTAGAGCGACCCAGTGGAGGGAAAGAAATAGCCACCTGGTACTGGCAGCTGCTAGAAGAAAATGATGGGGAGTTTAAATTACCAAATGAGTTATGGGGGGCAGTGACTGACATTCAATGTGACGAGAAATGGCAACAGTCTTGTGTTTTACTATACAAAACGGTAAAACCTGCATGGCTAAGACGCAATCACTTGTTTACAATTCACTGAGCTTACATCACACCACTAAAATTGTCTAAATTTCTTCCAAACAAAAAATGTAATAAGTGTAATATGGCTGAAGCCAATGACATACATATGTTTCTAGAATGTCCAGATCTATTGAATTTTTGGGAACAGGTGAGGAACACTCTGAATTCAATTTTACACACTTCTTTGTCAATCACTCTTCCACTAGTCATTTTTGGAATAGAGGATAACATCAGAGGTATGGAGAAATCTTTCCTTTTTTATGCGATCTTACTGGCAAGAAGGCAGATTTGTATTCAGTGGATAGAAAAAACTCCCCCTTTACACTCCCGGTGGTTGTCATCTTTATACGAAACTTCTAAAATGGACCTCCAAAGAAACGCCAGTGAACGCAATTTGGCCTTTTGGGATTTTTTGGTTAGCTGGAAGTAAACCCGTTTTTTTTTTTTTTTTTCCCCGGGTCCAATGATTATGCCATCAATGCTCTTGGACCTAGGGCCAGCTCCAAATCGATTGGGTCCTATAGGTTGAAAAATACCTAGATGGAGCTAAACAACTCCTTCTCAGCTCTGGGACATACATACCATTGGGTATTCCAAATCACGATGTTGAGATTTGCAAGGAGGTTGGTTTGACCCTTTTTCGGGAAAAAGGGAAGGCAAATGAGGACAAAAAAAAAATAATAATTCATCTTCTCCAATTTAATTTTCCTCCGAATCAGAGACCAGACTGAAATTACAGCTCCTAGGGTCTTAAATTTCACTTTTTTATAGTAGATGGTTTCATTAAATGTAAGTAGCCACTTGTTGGATTCTTTGATTAATAGCTCATATGTGTCTGGGACGCTCTCGCTGGCCCTCCACCGATCATTCACATTCCCACCTAAGAGCCCTCTGATATATTGCAGGACTGTCGCCCAATAATAAGCCTTAAAATCAGGTGTTTCCAGACCCCCTCGCTCTCTTGGTAATGACAGAAATTTTTACGTCCTTCGTGTTTTGCCTTTTGCCCATATGAAACGATTCACAACTCTCTCTATTTCGCTGAACCAATTATTATTGAATTTTAAAGGGATAGTTCTAAATAAATATAGCACCTTTGGCAAGAATAACATTGTTATTACATTACTGCGGCCTATTGTAGTGAGATGCAAATTGTTTATTCTATCCAAGTCATTATTTGCTTTTCTGATCACTGGACCCAAGTTCTTTTCCACTATCTTTGATAGATCTGATGTTACAGTAATCCCAAGGTAAACTGCTGTCTCTGTTATCCTATGATCTGCCATCGTTATCTTTTGATTAATTACAATTTGTGTTTTACTGTGGTTTAATTTATACCCAGCTAGCGCTCCATATAGTATTGCTTCCCTTTCTATTTCGACTAGTGCTGAAACCGGATCTCCTGTCGTAATGGTTAAGTCATCAGCGTACCCTAAGATTTTAGTTTCATGCCCGTTCAAGACTATGGGTAAAATGCTTTGGTTTAGCTCTATTTTTCTTATAAAAGAATCTATATAGAAGGCGAAGAGTAATGGGGAGCAGGGGTACCCTTGCCTAGTTCCTCGTCTGATGTTTATTGACCCGCACTGCTCTCCCATAACTCTGAGCCTTTTCCTTTGATCCCTATATAGTGCCTTCAAGGCCCCAATGCAGCCGTCCCCTATGTTTGCTTTCTCTAGAGCAGCCCAGAGGAAGCCCCACGAGACCCTATCGAATGCTTTCTCAGCATCTAAAAGTATGAAAGCCATAGGGTCTTGTGAGGCTGCCGTTCCATCAAATAACATAAACACTCTTCTTATGTTGTCTGCAGTACCCCTCCCGGGGATAAACCCGTGCTGTCGGGGAGAGATGATCTTGCCAATCACAGAGCTTAGCCGATTGGCCACGATTTTGGAATATATCTTTGTGTCACTGTTCATTAGACTTATTGGTCTATAAGACCCGGGATCCGTTGGAGGTTTGTTCTTTTTGAGAAATACTACCATAGTGGCTTCCCCCAAGACTCAGGAGGTGTCGTTCCACTTTGCGTAGAAACCATAAGTTTAAAAATATCCTCTTCTAAGATCCGGAGAATTTTTTTATAAAATTCTAGCGGTAATAGGTCAGGCCCTACCGCTTTCCCCTCGGGTAAATCCTTAATAGCTCTCTGTACTTGCTCTAATGAAAAGCTCGTCTCTAGTACCCTTTTATCCTCCGTAGTAAACTTCTCTACAAATGCGCTCTCCAGATAGCTCTCTATTTCACCGCTCCCAGCCGTTATGTCAGGATTGTATAGTTTCTGATAAAAATCCTGAAACAGTGCACAGATCTCCCTTGGCGTTGTAGCAATGACCCCCCCTTCTGACTGGATCTTTTGTATTTCCCCCTTGGTGGCCGCCTGTCGTGTCCTAATAGCTAATAAGTTGCCTATCTGCTCGCTGAACTCATACTGATCTTGCTTCCAAGCCCAGTATTTTTCTGCTGCTTTTGATGCAAATATTTCCCCTACTGCTGCTTTAGCTATGGCCAGCTTTTGTACTATCCTTTCCACATCGTGCTTATCCCTAATCGCTTGAATAAGCTCTTCTTCTATTCTATCGCCTCTTTCTCCTCCTCTTTCTCTATCTTATTTCGCTTCAATGAGTAACTCAGCGTTTCTCCCCTAATGCCAGCTTCATGGCATGCCAAACAACGGCTGGAGGAGCCGACCCTCTATTTACCTTGAAAAATTCTTTGAGCCAACTTTCCATCTGGCTAACATATTTAGCAAATAAACACCGCTAATTAGGACCAAAGGGATTTTAAAGACCGGGCTCTGACAGATTCCCCAGATACATTAAATAACAAGTATGTCAGAGGGTCTAGAAAAAGAACTCAAAACAAAGCACACTCTCTACTCCAACTATTCATTTAAGCATGTGTGTTGACAAACTAAGGTCATGCCTGTAGTGGTCAACCAAGGATGCCAATCAGTCACCATACGGAACCGCCCTTCATCATTTGGGATTCCGAACAAGACCAAAAACAGGAGTACCCCTGTACTATCATGATGGAGGGTCCAGATGTATATAAAGGTACCTTTAACCAATCAAGTAGATCGTACTGTGGTCTTGTTTACTCAGTTAAGAAAATCGTAGCACACATGTGATATGCGGGACTGATGTTTGCAGTGCACAAAAATATGTGTGAGAAAAAATTAGGAAAATGTGATTAAAAGTGGATGAGAGGATACTAATAACTTTATTCTAGTGCTACCCCAACCTCCACTATTAAAAAGTAGTTACTGCCAGTCACTATAATATGGACTGTCTGGATGGTTTAAATGGTCAACATGTTTCAGCAATAATTGACATAGTTGTCATTGCTTTCTTCAGGACCGAGTCTAGTAATGGCTACTGCAAATAATAGTGATAAAAGAAACCAAAATCCGTGCTCAAAAATCAGAACAGATACGGACATCACCTGAATTCACTAGGGGTCCATGTTGTTTCATTTCACTCTTCCAAGTCGTATGAAAATTACTACAAGGAAAAACACATGAAACCAGAAAAAATAGTACTTAGCGTGCAAAGTTTAGTTCATGATTTAAAAGTGTAGATTCTTGTTAAAGTCAAGTGACCATATTACGTGTCACTGGCACAGTATCAGTGCAAATATCCAAATATTGGCTCTGGTTATTAGAAATACCAATCTTGTATAAAAAAGCCACCTTACCGTACTTGTAAGAGGACATCACCTCACCCCACCTGGCCACGGCTCAGGAAAAGGGGAAGCACCGCTCTATGACAAAGGAGATAAACAAACAGGACTCTGTTATTCAAATCCCTTGCACAATGTCTGAATTTATCCAACTGTCCGCACAACCAATCAAAAATCCATTGCAACCTATTGGTATTCAATTCTCAATTGTTGGAAAGCCAAGATCTCATGTTTTCAACATAAGCATTACGAGAACAATACCTAACGCTGATCGTTTACACAGCCTGAGAGTAGCGTGTCATAAGTGAGCTAACATCAAACATAGCCTAAAAGGACGCATGTTTCGAGTAAGCAGATGAGCTCGAACAAGTAAGCATCAGGCATCCATACTAAAATGCTGCTTTAGCAGCAGAGAAAGAACTATATCCTCGCCTACCTTTCCGTCGCTACTTCACCACTCGGCATCCAAGCGGATCGGGGAGGTGCCGCGGCCGGCTAAAGCAAGGGATTATAACCCTATACGTGATTGGTCAAAGGGCCGATCACGTGGTACGTTGTTTTGATGACGTGCTGTGATGGATAGAAGGAGGTTGCTGAATGGTTCAGCACCCCTGGTTGTCAGCCAATCACCAAAAACGACGATCACCAGAAGACAAACCCAATATCCCTTTACTATTCCCTATGTGACTTTTAAAGTAAAACTTTATTCACAAAGACATTTTGGGTAAACAAACAAGATGTTACGTATTACACGGGTTCAATCGCGTGTTAGTGATGGCAAGAAGTATAAGCCGAAGCTGTTTCACTGCATCCAACGCAGATAAGAGCTTGAACATTGGCAATAGTCTACGCTGATGCTTATCTGTCTTTATGAGTCAGAGTGTCCCAAAGAAATGGGGAGGTGATATATATGGGCGAATTTAGTTGATATGGATCGACAAATGTTTATGTTCTACGCTCCGTAGTACTGTCAGTCTCTCATTCTACTATTTACTTATTATACAGAATATCCCACAAGTATGGACCAATATTATGGATATTCAAAAATATGGATATTCAAAAGGGAACAGTGATATAGACAGTAGATCATAAAGCCGACCAGGGTATGTCATCATTCAACCCAGTCCGGTTAGTTCCCAATTTGAACACCCATTTTTGTTCTTTGAGCAATAGATATTTAGACACATCTGAAACATGTGATGGAATATGTGGTTTTTCAATAACTGTCCACACGAAAGCCGTTGAAGAATGACGTGCTTCAAGAAAATGGTTTGTCAACTTAGTCGCCTGTCTCTGACACCTAATGGTGCTTTTGTGTTCAGAGATCCTGACCTTGATTTTACGGGTCGTCATGCCTATGTATCTGAGACCACAAGGGCAGGTGATCAGATAAACAAGATTATCGCTATTACAATTGGTGAATTTGGTTTGAATCCACGGCCTAGACGTTCCTTTGTCTATTTCTGTTGTCTTCATTGTTTGAGGGCAGGCTTGACAAGTGCCACAGGGATAGTGGCCACTTACGGGTGGCAAGTCCCAAAGAGCACCCACCGCCCTGGGTCCCTCTTCACGCGGCCGAGTATGTACCAACCGGTCCCTGAGATTGGGTCCCCTTTTAAATGAAAACAGGGGGCTCCGTATAGAGACCTGATCAGAGTTCAGAATGGACCAATGTCTCTTAACCACTTTCTGTATGCTGTTTGATAAGGTACCGAAAGTTGTTACAAAAGTGGGCCTCTCCATAGGCGGTTTAGGGACAGATGGTTCCAGGAGAGCCAACCTATTGTTATTCCGGGCCCGCTTCAGTGACCGGTGTACTAGTCTGGGAGGATATTTCCTGGAAATCAATTGGTCCTTGAGGGCCAGTGAATGTGTTTTGAAAGCCACAGAGTTTGAACAGTCCTCTGAACCCGTAAAAACTGTCCATAAGGCAGATTCTCCCATAATGATTTGGGGTGGTGGCTGTCAAAGCACAACAAAGAGTTTTTTGCCAGCGGTTTCCTGTACAGCTCTGACTGCAATCCATCCGGAGTCGCTGTGATAAGTAAATCCAGGAAAGCTAGTTGATCACCCCCTATTTCAATAGTGAAGCGGAGGAAATTATTTTTGTTGTTTAGCCAAACCAAAAAATCATTACACCTTTCTTTAGTGCCCCGCCACACCACTAGGACATCATCGATGTACCTTTTCCATATTTTAATACAATCGATGAAAGGATTTGTGGTTACCAGTATGTGCACTTGTTCAAAAGAATGAACATAAAGATTTGCCAAGCTAGGAGCGTAAACGCTCCCCATACTGGTACCTGACGTCTGGAGGTACATCGAGGTCTCAAATTGAAAAAAATTGTGTTTCATTGCCAAGGTGGCGCAGGCCATAATGAAACTAGGTGGTGTAATGCTGTCCAGGTCTCTTGACTGTAGCATAAACTGTATGACTTCAAGGGTCTCGTCCTGTGGAATTGATGTATATAATGCTTCCACATCGAACGAGACGAGAAGATCCGTGGTCGCATCGAAATCAATTTCTGGTAACAGACGCAATACATCAGTCGTGTCCTTCAAATAAGTAGGCATCTCTTGAACCATAGGACGCAGGAAATGATCGACAAATGTCGATAACGGTTCGAGGATAGAGCCGATGCCCGAAATGTTTGGACGCCCCGGAGGTGGTCTCTGCTTTTTGTGCACCTTGGGTAGGGCATAAAAATATGGTATAATGGGGTGTGCGGTACAAAGAAAGGTGGCCTCCTGTGGCGTAATCCATCCTTCGGACAGAGCTTCTTCAGTCATACCTGCAATGGTAGTCTGCAGTTCCTGAGTAGGATCAGTATCCAGGAGTCGGTAGGATCTCACATCGCCCAGTTGGCGTAGACATTCCGTCCGGTAAGTGCTAGTGTCCAGCAAAACAATCGCACCACCCTTGTCTGCCGGTTTTATCGTCAGTTCCTTATCCGTAGTTAGCGTTTTGAGAGCCAGTTGTTCCTCTCTGGAGAAGTTATTGTAAAACATATTCTCTTGATGTACAAAAAGGTCTTCCACACTTTTTTCAATCGCCTGCTCGAAGGCCAAGACCTTCGGAGGCATCGAGTGAGAGGGTGGGTTGAAAGTGGATTTATTTTTCAGCCCTGTGTTTGTGTCTCTACTGTCTCGTGATTCAAGTTCTTGTTTATTTGCAAAAAAGAAATGTAATCTTATCTTGCCTAGAAATCTAGACAGTTCAAGTCGTGTTTCAAAATGGTCATTCACGTGTGTAGGCACAAAACCTAACCCTCTATTGAGAGTCTTCTCTTCAATAGGTGTCAGAATGTGTTGGCTCAAGTTGATCACAAGGCTGGTTCCAGGCTGGTTGATGCTTGTTCCTTGTTCTTCGAGGTCGTGCTCCTCAGGTTCCTCGCCGAAGTTGCTGGCGGGCTGTAATGCACCTGTGGTTGCTGCTGGCCTCTTCTTCTGCCTCGGGACCGTCACCGACCTCCACCTAAAAAAGGCTGGCCACCAAAGTTTGTGGGATATTGTGGTGGAAAAGGTCCCATCGGTTGAAGTCCCATCTGAGGGGGAAATGGCGGGCCTCCGAATTGCCACGGATTTGGTGGCCACCATGCTTGTGTTTGGTTCTGTTGATTACCTCTCCAGTTGTTCTGAAAGTTTCTTTTTCCTCTTCCTCTAGCTCGAGATCCCGGATCAGTGGAGCCAGAAGGTCTTGGCCTTCGAGCAGGCGATTGAAAAAAGTGTTGAAGACCTTTTTGTACATCAAGAGAATATGTTTTACAATAACTTCTCCAGAGAGGAACAACTGGCTCTCAAAACGCTAACTACGGATAAGGAACTGACGATAAAACCGGCAGACAAGGGTGGTGCGATTGTTTTGCTGGACACTAGCACTTACAGGACGGAATGTCCACGCCAACTGGGCGATGTGAGATCCTACCGACTCCTGGATACTGATCCTACTCAGGAACTGCAGACTACCATTGCAGGTATGACTGAAGAAGCTCTGTCCGAAGGATGGATTACGCCGCAGGAGGCCACCTTTCTTTGTACCGCACACCCCATTATACCATATTTTTATGCCCTACCCAAGGTGCACAAAAAGCAGAGACCACCTCCGGGGCGTCCAATCATTTCGGGCATCGGCTCTATCCTCGAACCGTTATCGACATTTGTCGATCATTTCCTGCGTCCTATGGTTCAAGAGATGCCTACTTATTTGAAGGACACGACTGATGTATTGCGTCTGTTACCAGAAATTGATTTCGATGCGACCATGGATCTTCTCGTCTCGTTCGATGTGGAGGCATTATATACATCAATTCCACAGGACGAGACCCTTGAAGTCATACAGTTTCTGCTACAGTCAAGAGACCTGGACAGCATTACACCACCTAGTTTCATTATGGCCTGCGCCACCTTGGCAATGAAACACAATTTTTTTCAATTTGAGAACTCGATGTACCTCCAGACGTCAGGTACCAGTATGGGGAGCGTTTACGCTCCTAGCTTGGCAAATCTTTATGTTCATTCTTTTGAACAAGAGCACATACTGGTAACCACAAATCCTTTCATCGATTGTATTAAAATAGGGAAAAGGTACATCGATGACGTCCTAGTAGTGTGGCAGGGTACTAAAGAAAGGTGTAATGATTTTTTGGTTTGGCTAAACAACAGAAATAATTTCCTCCGCTTCACTATTGAAATAGGGGGTGATCAACTAGCCTTCCTGGATTTACTTATCACAGCGACTCCGGATGGATTGCAGTCAGAGCTGTACAGGAAACCGCTGGCAAAAAACTCTTTGTTGTGCTTTGACAGCCACCACCCCAAATCATTACGGGAGAATCTGCCTTATGGACAGTTTTTACGGGTTCAGAGGAACTGTTCAAACTCTGTGGCTTTCAAAACACATTCACTGGCCCTCAAGGACCAATTGATTTCCAGGAAATATCCTCCCAGACTAGTACACCGGTCACTGAAGCGGGCCCGGAATAACAATAGGTTGGCTCTCCGGGAACCATCTGTCCCTAAACCGCCTATGGAGAGGCCCACTTTTGTAACAACTTTCGGTACCTTATCAAACAGCATACAGAAAGTGGTTAAGAGACATTGGTCCATTCTGAACTCTGATCAGGTCTCTATACAGAGCCCCCTGTTTTCATTTAAAAGGGGATCCAATCTCAGGGACCGGTTGGTACATACTCGGCCGCGTGAAGAGGGACCCAGGGCGGTGGGTGCTCTTCGGGACTTGCCACCCGTAAGTGGCCACTATCCCTGTGGCACTTGTCAAGCCTGCCCTCAAACAATGAAGACAACAGAAATAGACATAGGAACGTCTAGGCCGTGGATTCAAACCAAATTCACCAATTGTAATAGCGATAATCTTGTTTATCTGATCACCTGCCCTTGTGGTCTCAGATACATAGGCATGACGACCCGTAAAATCAAGGTCAGGATCTCTGAACACAAAAGCACCATTAGGTGTCAGAGACAGGCGACTAAGTTGACAAACCATTTTCTTGAAGCACGTCATTCTTCAACGGCTTTCGTGTGGACAGTTATTGAAAAACCACATATTCCATCACATGTTTCAGATGTGTCTAAATATCTATTGCTCAAAGAACAAAAATGGGTGTTCAAATTGGGAACTAACCGGACTGGGTTGAATGATGACATACCCTGGTCGGCTTTATGATCTACTGTCTATATCACTGTTCCCTTTTGAATATCCATATTTTTGAATATCCATAATATTGGTCCATACTTGTGGGATATTCTATCTAATAAGTAAATAGTAGAATGAGAGACTGACAGTACTACGGAGCGTAGAACATAAACATTTGTCGATCCATATCAACTAAATTCACCCATATATATCACCTCCCCATTTCTTTGGGACACTCTGACTCATAAAGACAGATAAGCATCAGCGTAGACTATTGCCAATTTTCAAGCTCTTATCTGCGTTGTATGCAGTGAAACAGCTTCGGCTTATACTTCTTGCCATCACTAACACGCGATTGAACCCGTGTAATACGTAACATCTTGTTTGTTTACCCAAAATGTCTTTGTGAATAAAGTTTTACTTTAAAAGTCACATAGGGTATAGTAAAGGGATATTGGGTTTGTCTTCTGGTGATCGTCGTTTTTGGTGATTGGCTGACAACCAGGGGTGCTGAACCAATCAGCAACCTCCTTCTATCCATCACAGCACGTCATCAAAACAACGTACCACGTGATCGGCCCTTTGACCAATCACGTATAGGGTTATAATCCCTTGCTTTAGCCGGTCGCGGCACCTCCCCGATCGGCTTGGATGCCGAGTGGTGAAGTACCGACGGAAAGGTAGGCGAAGATATAGTTCTTTCTCTGCTGCTAAAGCAGCATTTTAGTATGGATGCCTGACGCTTACTTGTTCGAGCTCATCTGCTTACTCGAAACATGCGTCCTTTGAGGCTATGTTTGATGTTAGCTCACTTATGACACGCTACTCTCAGGCTGTGTAAACGATCAGCGTTAGGTATTGTTCTCGTAATGCTTGTGTTGAAAACATGAGATCTGGGCTTTCCAACAATTGAGAATTGAATACCAATAGGTTGCAATGGATTTTTGATTGGTTGTGCGGACAGTTGGATAAATTCAGACATTGTGCAAGGGATTTGAATAACAGAGTCCTGTTTGTTTATCTCCTTTGTCATAGAGCGGTGCTTCCCCTTTTCCTGAGCCGTGTCCAGGTGGGGTGAGGTGTTGTCCTCTTACAAGTACGGTAAGGTGGCTTTTTTATACAAGATTGGTATTTCTAATAACCAGAGCCAATATTTGGATATTTGCACTGATACTGTGCCAGTGACACGTACTATGGTCACTTGACTTTAACAAGAATCTACACTTTTAAATCATGAACTAAACTTTGCACGCTAAGTACTCTTTTTTCTGGTTTCATGTGTTTTTCCTTGTAGTAATTTTCATACGACTTGGAAGAGTGAAATGAAACAACATGGACCCCTAGTGAATTCAGGTGATGTCCGTATCTGTTCTGATTTTTGAGCACGGATTTTGGTTTCTTTTATCACTATTATTTGCAGTAGCCATTACTAGACTCAGTCCTGAAGAAAGCAATGATAACTATGTCAATTATTGCTGAAACATGTTGACCATTTAAACCATCCAGACAGTCCATATTATAGTGACTGGCAGTAACTACTTTTTAATAGTGGAGGTTGGGATAGCACTAGAATAAAGTTATTAGTATCCTCTCATCCACTTTTAATCACATTTTCTTAATTTTTTCTCACATATATTTTTGTGCACTGCAAACATCAGTCCCGCATATCACATGTGTGCTACGATTTTCTTAACTGAGTAAACAAGACCACAGTACGATCTACTTGATTGGTTAAAGGTACCTTTATATACATCTGGACCCTCCATCATGATAGTACAGGGGTACTCCTGTTTTTGGTCTTGTTCGGAATCCCAAATGATGAAGGGCGGTTCCGTATGGTGACTGATGGGCATCCTTGGTTGACCACTACAGGCATGACCTTAGTTTGTCAACACACATGCTTAAATGAATAGTTGGAGTAGAGAGCGTGCTTTGTTTTGAGTTCTTTTTCTAGACCCTCTGACATACTTGTTATTTAACATATTTAGCATCCTGTAGCAAATTTCTCTCAAATGACCAGTTAGATACCTCTTTTTGATGGCTTGGAATAGATATATCTAAGATCACGGGGTTGTGATCTGACATCACCCTCGGCAGTTTTTTAACCTTAGAAACAGATATTAATGATGGTGAAATCAGAAAATAATCCAACCTTGCTAGGGCCTTGTGCGGAGCAGAATAATATGTGCTGCCCCCTCCCTTTGTATTTTGCTGTTCCCACAGATCGATTAGCCCATTATCTTGCATCAATTGTATAAATGCCCTATGGCTCTTCTTCTTCCGGCCACAGAACCTAGCTGGGTCGTTCTTCCACAAGCCGTGTAGGCCATTGATATTCAAGTCCCCACACATGATAATTGGCGTGGGCCAGCTAGCCATTTGCGTGTTAACATAGTTAAAAACGTCTGGATCATCCACAGTGGGAGCATAAACAGAACACAAAGTAAAATTAAATCCTTGCACCTGGCATTCCACCATAGCCCATCGACCAAAGGCATTTGACTTCTGTTTTTTCACTACCAGCGTCCTACCTCGTGCCAATATAGCCACCCCCGTGTTCTAGTCCCCTGCATTGTACATGTTAATAACTTATAGCCCAGTTGTTCTAATAAATATTTGCGAGAAGCTTCAATATGAGGTTCCTGCATACATATGATATCAGCGTGCATTACCCTTAGATATTCCCTCAAATCTGTCCGCTTTTTTGCATCGTTTAGCCCGCATATGTTAATTGTGACTATCCGCATACATTTTTCCTATGCTTGCCCTTCCTTATCCTGTGTAGACCGCTCTGATCTTTATTGTTCCCTAATGATGATGCTTTTGTCCCTTTTTCCACCCACGTGCTCCCCTTACTCCCCCTGTTCCCCACCCTCTCCCTGAACCCTCCCCCCTTGTCCCCCTTCATCCCCCCACCTAGTGAAGCAAGCAGACCTAAGGTCTCTGTGATGGAGTCTGGCCATCAGCCTCCCTCTGCCGTGTGTTATATATCTTGTGCGTTTTTAATGAGAATCTGATCCTTCCCCATTTGCCTTTTTCCCCGACTAAGTGTACGCTGGAAATTTAGCTAATTCCTCTCCTATCCTTCTCTCCTCATATATGTTCTCACACCCTCAACCCTCGCCCAAGCCGCCCCATGGTCCCAGATGACCTGTACCTAAACAATATGCCTCACTATAACAAAATAATAGTATAAAACATCATAGGGCAGTATTGTCCTGACCACCTGGTTTCAATGTGTCCATATATGCCCTTGCTTGTATTTTGGAGGTAAAGACTCTGGTGGTGTTTTTGTATATGATTTTCAACCTTGCTGGGTTCATTAGATATGCCTGCAAGCCCATTTGGTTACATGGGTCCTGCAATTCTCTTAGTCTCCACCGCCTTTCCACTGTCGTATGACAGTAATCTGGGGTTGTAAAAAAGGTCTGGTTCTCGAATGTACATTTGGCGTTGGGGCGAGCTTTAGCATACACTTCCTCTCTCAGCAAAAAATTGCCGAAGTAAATCAATATTGCCCTTGGTCTCTGTGTTTCTCCTTGGGATCTTATCGTGCTCTTCTTCAGAGTCATTGGGAATCGATGTACTCTTTGAACTTCTTTTTCCCACTCCCAGTGGCTTAGCTCTGGAAATGTTCCTTTTAGAAGTTTTAAGACGTAAGCTCTTATGTCGTCCCCTTCCTTACCTTCTTTGATGCCCAGGATCCTAAGATTGTTTCGCCTTTGGCGATTTTCTAGATCTTCTAACTTCCATTGGACATCTACAAATTGCTTCTCATACCCGTTTAACATAGCAGAGTCCTTGGCTTACCGATCTTCCAGGGCACTTGTACGATCCTCCAGGTGACATACCCTTGTATTTGTGTCTGTGCAGATCTTTGCAACTTTTCTAATCGCACCTTGCAGGTTCTTGGTTGCAAGATGATTTTTTTCCCCTCAATTTTTGTCTCGTCTTGCAGTTGCTTTATAGATTTTAATATCAGTTATAGTGTTGGGGTCTCCTCCTCTACTTGTCCCTGACAGGTTGGCTCCGGATAGGTCCCCCGAATGGCTGAGTAATCCCATTTCAAAGCTGCTTCTGAGTTTACTCCACTGAACCGCCTTTGCCCACTGGCTATCTTTTCTTAGGACTGCGTATCTCTTTGCCGCCTTGATAGCCGTTTTCTCCTGGTGGCTGAGTCCTTTTCCTTAGGAGAGGCTCTGCTATCCACTTCTGTGCTAAAGATAAGGCTGGTATCTGTGGGATTATCCCCTCCACTCTCTTCAATGTCCAATGTCCGATGGGGAACCTCTGGATCCGTCCGTTACTGAAAAGAAGTTGTCGGCTATATCCTGATTATCCTCCGGGCCGCTTGGACCACTACTTGCTGTAACCTCCTAAACTAGTATTTCAGTCGACAGCCTCTCTGTGTCAATAGTGCCCATCAGGTTAGCAGCCCCCAGCCCCGTCGCCACCATCACACCATGAGGGCCTGTGGTAGCTTCTTGTTGTTCAAGTATCAGTATATCAGGGTTGTTTTTATCCTGTGCCAATTCCCGCCCGTCCCCCAGACCGTCCATATTCTCTCCCGATTGCGTTTCATGTGGCGCTGCTTGAGGGTCGGGAATCTTTAGATCTTGCTGCACATTTTTCTTGCCCTTAGGGGTGGCCACTTTTTTAGGTCTCGCGACCTATCAATGCGCGCAAGCGCATTGAGCGGAGCGAGAATTCATGTCCTCAAAATCCTCGTCAAACCAAGGGCTTCTTGCTGCGGTTTTCTTTAAGTTCACGTGAATCACGTGACCAAACAAGCACGCGCATCAGCCTCCCTCCCTCCCTCCTAATTGCATTTTTTCACGGCCGCACAGCACATCAATGGGCTTCTCCCAGCGTGTGCTGTGCGGCTTCTCCTCCCCTAATTATTCATGGCTGGCCGGTGGCCAGCCGTACTTTCAGTTTGCCGGCCGCTCTTGTTGGTTTAAAGCTTCAGCGCGAGTCGCACACATTTGTTCACATTTGCTTCAAAGTAAAAATAAAACACACATTATGACGTTGTAGGCAGTTCTTGTTTAAAATGATATAAACGAAATGTAATCTTGTTGTGTTCGTTTTCGTGCGGAGCGAGAATTCATGTCCTCAAAATCCTCGTCAAACCAAGGGCTTCTTGCTGCGGTTTTCTTTAAGTTCACTTGAATCACGTGACCAAACAAGCACGCGCATCAGCCTCCCTCCCTCCCTCCTAATTGCATTTTTTCACGGCCGCACAGCACATCAATGGGCTTCTCCCAGCGTGTGCTGTGCGGCTTCTCCTCCCCTAATTATTCATGGCTGGCCGGTGGCCAGCCGTACTTTCAGTTTGCCGGCCGCTCTTGTTGGTTTAAAGCTTCAGCGCGAGTCGCACACATTTGTTCACATTTGCTTCAAAGTAAAAATAAAACACACATTATGACGTTGTAGGCAGTTCTTGTTTAAAATGATATAAACGAAATGTAATCTTGTTGTGTTTGTTTTCGTGCTCTTTCCGACATGCCGAAGAGCGAAGCTTCTTTAAAACATCACATGTAGTTCATTGAAAGTGTTTCATTACTTCTGGAATCAGTGCACGCATGTGCATGCCCCACAACCACGCACGTCTGTACATTTACATCAGGGTGATAGGAAGAGGATAGCGAAATGGAGACAAATGCTGTTCACCTTTCAAAATGAAAACAACGCGATAATAAAATACTGACCACGCACGCAGGAGACCCAGCGTGCCGCACGCATTTGTTCACATTTGCTTCAAAGTAAAAACAAACACACATTATGACGTTGTAGGCAGTTCTTGTTTAAAATGATATAAACGAAATGTAATCTTGATACTGTTATGTGTGCTCCTAAAAATACCACACATTTGCAAATAATTGTCATTCATTGAATGTACTGTCCTTAAAGAACTGACCGAGCAGTGCCATCCTAAGGAGAATATATCTCTGCCCAAACATAGTATTTTCAGTTTCCCGGCCGCTCATTTTTGTGTTTGTTTTCGTGCTCTTTCCGACATGCCGAAGAGCGAAGCTTCTTTAAAACATCACATGTAGTTCATTGAAAGTGTTTCATTACTTCTGGAATCAGTGCACGCATGTGCATGCCCCACAACCACGCACGTCTGTACATTTACATCAGGGTGATAGGAAGAGGATAGCGAAATGGAGACAAATGCTGTTCACCTTTCAAAACGAAAACAACGCGATAATAAAATACTGACCACACACGCAGGAGACCCAGCATGTGTGCCACTATATTAACTAACGCTGCATGTTTTACTGACAGCATCTGTTAGCTACAGCTGGTGTTAAGGGGTCCGTCCGCTTGCAGCTGTTTGCATAGCTGCGCTGCCCAGCCAATCTTCAGCAAGCTGCCGGCATTCTGAGTCCAGGTCCTAAACCCATTGTATGGACGGACTCAGATACTCCTGCACCCCCCTATTCCCAGCCGATAGCCTTATCCTGGCCTCTGCAGAGGTGCCAGACACGGGTGAGTGGCTTGCTTTGTGTAGGATGGAGATTTCAATCTCCTAATAAATAATACGCACCCCTGCCAGAGCAGTTCCTGTATCAGTTGTTTCCTGTAACATCCCAGTTGTCACGTTGGTGAGAAATTGCACGAATAAAAGGGTTACCTACCAGTTGTAAATTAATTAAAGGGATGCATACCGCGCCATAAAAACTACTGAAAACACTTAATGAGAAGAGAAGTCCTGCTTTTTTATTGTAATAGCGCTGTATGTTGTTAGAGGGAGAGAGGCTCATGGTTACTTTTTCCATAGTTCTTTTATTTTTAAAATTGTTACAAATCACATCCAAAACTCACCTTCCTTCAGGATAGTACTAGTTTTATGGGGTGGACACACACGGTGCAGGGAGTTACCAAACCTCTTTAGTCACTTTATCTATCTATCTATCTATCTATCTATCTATCTATCTATCTATCTATCTATCTATCTATCTATCTATCTATCTATCTATCTATCTATCTATCTATCTATCTATCTATCTATCTATCTATCTATCTATCTATCTATCTATCTATCTATCTATCTATCTATCTATCTATCTATCTATCTATCTATCTATCTCTCTATCTATCTATCTATTTATCTATCTATCTATCTATCTATCTTTTCTTATCTATCTATCACCCTCCCTCTATCTATCTATCACCCTCACTCTATCTATCTATCTAGCGCACACACTCTATCTATCTATCTTTCTATCGCCCTCACTCTATCTATCGCCCTCTATCTATTGCCCTCACTCTATCTATCGCCCTCCCTCTATCTATCGCCCTCCCTCTATCTATCAATCGCCCTCCCTCTGTCTATCTATCACTCTCTCTCTGTCTATCTATCGCACTCACTCTATCTATCGCATCACCACAGCATCACTCAGGGGCACCACAACATCACTATGCACTACCACAGCATCACTGAACGCCACAGCATCACTCGTCGCCACCACAGCATCAATCTGTGCAACCATTCAACAACAACTAGTTCAAATATGTTCTCTCAATATTTCAAGCTTTATTACAAATGTCACAAAAAGATGTTAATATGTCACTTCTGTTCTTGAATTTTCGTCACAAAAAAATACACTGAACATAGTCTTCACAAAAGTTATTTATAAAAGTTTAAGCTATTGCCATTATAAATTACAATAACTTTTATTTAAGTATTAAGCATTAAAAAAAATAAAAGCCATTGATATTTGTAATATCAATACATCTAAGTCACATAAATACAACACATATTGCATTACAAATGCTTTAGGTGTCACATTTGTGAAAGTTAAAACTATTAGCATTGTAAATGACAAAGCTATTAATTTCGCTATTTTCAAAACCAACACATAAATAAATATTTGTCATTTACAATACCAATAGCTCAAACTTTCCTAATGCGAGACCTATTGGCAACGCCAGTGCTTGTTTCCTGGGGTCAGTGTGCTCTTGCTGGTTAAATTAGCTTGATTAGCTGGAGCAAAATAGCCCGTAATATTCTTAGAGACCCCACTGTTTGTCCCGGGAGCAAGATGGCGTCTGGCTGACGGCATTGAGAGCACTCCCGATGCCGATATAAGATAACCGATGAAAAATGGTGCTTTAAATACACGTACCCATATGGAAGCGTTATGGTGTGGCGGTGATTTCTTCGAAGCGGCAGAGAGGCTGATCCTGGGATTTTTGGTGGCTGCAACACCAGTGCTAACGGAGCTACGAGCTCGCAGTGCCTCCTCAGACGGAGCCGGCGGAGTCAGTGCGACCGGCAGAGCTTGCAGAGCTAGGGAGAGCGGTAGAGCGCCGAGTTTCAGATACCGAGATAGCCCGGACGGGGAGATCCAGAATGACGCGATCAGAGCCTTGCTGAAGGCATACCAAGTATCTCTGCAACTTGCAAAATGGCCCCACAAAATATACGAGGGGGAAGAGGAAGAGCCCCAGACCCCGAGCAGCAACCGGCCCAAACCATTAAACACTCGACATCCCAGAAGGAACTGGGGAAGAGCAAAGATGCCGATGATACCCCAGGTGAGAATGGGGATGCAAGTAAAAAGAATGACATAGGGTCAGGGAGTAACACCAGGGGCAAGAAGACGGGGGCTGCGAACATCGGGATCACCTTTGTAAGAACAGTTTGGGCAAATGCATGACAATGGCACCCAGCCCAGCAGCCACTTACATGACACTGCACCACTCCACCAACATCACATAGGCCGGCGCTGGCACAGGCTCTGTACACATGCAGCCGCTCCCAGCCAAAGTCACCCTCCCCAAATACTCACCCCTGCCTTGCTGTTGATGCTCCTTCAGACATGCATCCAGCTCTTGCTGAGTCACGGCCAAGATGCGGCCCATCAGTGGTGTCATGCTGCGCCGTGCAAACCGCCCAGTGTGAGGGAGCAGCTCCAAGGTCATCTCTGCCCAGTTCTTTGCCAGCCGGCTGATGTCGTCCCGCCTTCTGTTAGATACCCCCAGAGCTCGCACCTTTGCTGCAATGGCCCTCCACACGGCCTTACGCTGGTGTACCTTGAGCTGCAAGCATAGGAGACAAGAGGGGGAAATGATCAGTGACACAGTGCCATGTACCAACATCTATCAGTACAGTAGCAATACACAAACTCATTACAAAATCTAATATCTGTCCATCCCACCCTGGGGTACATCTCACATGGGCACTCTGCATGGGCTAAGCTGATGTGATTGCATGCACTTGTGAGGGGGTACACAGTCCCTGCACATCTCACACACATGTAGGATGCCAGCACGGAACCCCCTATGTGGCTGGCACACATTTCCAGTCCTTTGCTTGTCTGGGCACCACATACATCACATATCAACCTCTGTCTGGGGGTGGACTCACTGAGTGCAAGACTGTGCAGTACTCATTGTCCATGCCCTGTGAATATATCAGTATGTCATGTGTGTGGCAATGAGGGACATGGACTCACGAACAAAATATAGATCAACACAAGTCCTGTCGTGTGCAATCTACAGGGCTGAGATGGTGCATAGTTGGATTTGACTGTGAAAAAACAATAGTAAAGACACAGTAAGTGAATTGATGTGACCTCGTCTTGGTGGGTGGGCACTGTGCTGAGCATCTGGGATCACACTGAGATGGACAACAGGGGCACACACAGCCATTCAGCCAAGCAATCACAGTTCTGGCACCTGCATGGCCAACATACTGCGTCACTGTATGGCTGACAATGCAACACACTTCACTCATACCTACAACTGCATGCAGGGAAACCTTTGACAAGGGACACACACTCATTCCCCCTAGAGACAGCATGTTTGTCAGTGCATGACACAAACCCACACCCTCAGGCATATACTGCATCAGTCCAACTACATGTGTACCCCCCTGCCCTACACCTCCATTTTTGATGACTTACCACAACATTTGGGGCACCATACAGCCTTGGGTACTGTGTGAGCACCTCGGCCACCAGAACCTTCAGGTCCTCGCTTGTGAATGGACTGGCACGGATCTTCTCTGTCGTTGTCATCCCTGTGGACATGGAACACCTGTGGTGGAATTGGATGGTGAGGGGTCTCAGGCAGCAGTCCCTGGAGGCAGCAGCAGGTGACGGGTCTCTGGCAGCGGTCCCTGGAGGCAGCAGCAGGCGAGGGGTCTCTGGCAGCAGTGCCTGGAGGCAGCAGCAGATGAGGGGTCTCAGGCAGCAGTCCCTGGAGGCAGCAGCAGATGAGGGGTCTCTGGCACCAGGCTCTGGAGGCAGCAGCAGATGAGGGGTCTCTGGCAGCAGTCCCGTGAGGCAGCAGCAGATGAGGGGTTTCAGGCAGCAGTCCCTGGAGGCAGCAGCAGGTGAGGGGTCTCTGGCAGCAGGCTCTGTGAGCAGTGGAAATGTGAGGCTCACTCCCACAAATATATAGCCCCCTGGGGTCGTTTCAAAGGTGCCAAGCTGCAACAATTGGTTGTCCACGTCTGCCTCATGCAAAAGCATCCAATGACCACCTGATTGCATCATGCCACCGCAATCATCATTCCCATTGGCTCCAGGGCATGCTCCATGGCGGTGATACACTGCAGGTGCCCGGTGTGCACTACCGCGACAGTGCATCTTTCAAAAGCATCCAATGACCACCTCAGAGATGGGGAAGCATGCCTACCATGATTTTCAAAATTGCATCATGCCACCGCAATCATCGTTCCCATTGGCTCCAGGGCATGCTCCATGGCGGTGACACACCGCCGGGGCCAGGCGGTAGCTACCGCGTTTTTGGGTGCCATACAATGACATGAGGCACCACGATTTGGGTGGCGGAGCATACCAACCGCCATTTGGGCATGTCTCCATGCCAATGACTAGCACACCGGTGTCAGGGGGGGTGCCGGTGACACACCGCCGGGGTCCGGCTGTAGCTACAGCGATTTGGGTGCCATACAATGACATGAAGCACCACAATTTGGGTGGCAGAGCATGCCAGCCGCCATTTGGGCATGTCTTCATGCCAATGACTACCGCACCTGTGTCAGAGGGGGTGCTGGTGACACACCGCCGGGGCCAGGCGGTAGCTACCACTATTTGGGTGCCATACAATGACATGATGCACTGCAATTTGGGTGGCGGAGCATGCCAACCGCCATTTGGGCATGTCTCCATGCCAATAACTACCTCACCTGTGTCAGGGGGGGTGCCGGTAACACACCGCCGGGGCCAGGCAGGTAGCTATCACGATTTGGGGGACATACAATGGCAATGGCCATCGGGCACACTTCAACAGTGCACAGTGGCCACATGGTGAAGGGCACATCATTGTGCACACAATGCCAATGTTCCATTGACTCCACTGGTGCTCACACAGGCTATGGTTTTGTATGTGTGACATAGATTGGCCTGTAGTCCCTCACATGTCACGAATGAATTATATGGTCGATGAGGCAGGATAGTGTTGTAGTGGACTCTACAATGTGTACACGTATCCATGTGTTGAGGTGCAGTGATGACCTCGGCAATGCTTGTCTCACTGTATGATGTAGTTACTTACTTGTGTTCTACCTTCTGCTCATACACACAATTGTCAGTTCACCTTCAACTGTGGTCATTGTGTTGTGGATGTGTGCCAAGTGTGAATGATGCATTGAGATTTTACAGGTACAGCAGCTAAGTTTGAGACAGTGGTGTTGATTTGTTACACATTGGCTGGATGCCACGCTCCCAGCAGTGCACATGTAAAATGTGGCCATATCACTATGTGCATTCACATTGACCTATGTGGTGTTTGAGGCACTTGTGTATTGTAAATAGAGAGGTGTGCCCTTTGTGTAGCTCAAACGTCCACCCATGTAAACTGGTGTGTCACTCAATTATCAAGTCAGTCTTTGTTTTTGCTGTGTCATCCAGAATGTGATGTGCTGAGGCCATCTCATGATGGATTTCATTGCCTTGTGTCCACTTTCAACTCAACTAGGAGGAGGCCAAATCTGATTCGTCACTTGACAGTGCTGGAGGACATGGAGAATGTGGCGATCATTCGCAAATTCCTTCTTGACAGAGCCACCCTGAAAACCCTTTGTGATATGTTGGAGCCCCACCCGCAGCCTCGCTGGATATATCCAACAGCTTTCACCCCAACTCATAAAGTGATGGCAGCACTCCATTTTTTGCCACTGGATTGCTCCAGGAGACAGTTGCCAGTGCTGGTGCGATGTCTCAACCGATGTTCAGCAAGGTGCTGCTTGATGTCCTGTCCGCCATGGAGATATACAAGGAAAGATATATCAATTTCCCCAGGGGTGCTGAATTGCCAGCTGTGGAGGGAGACTTCTATTCCCTTGGGTACATCCCCCATGTTGTTGGTGCCATAGATTGCACACATGTCGGTCTTTTGCCACCACAGGCAAGTGAGCACATATTCCGGAATTGCAAACATTACCACTCCATCAATGTGCAAGTGGTGTGCCTGGCAGATATGATCATCTCGCATGTGTGTGCCAGATTCCCCGGCTCAGCCCATGACTCCTACATCTGCGGAACAGCATTGTGCCCTGGCTGATGGCTAATCTGCTTCCAGAGCGTGCATGGGTTGTGGGTGAGTATGCCTAGTCGTATGGCATGCTGGGTGTGTGACCTGCTGGCCTCTGCCTGTGCAACACTGCAATGTTTATTTGTCGTACCTAGGTAACTCTGCATATCCCAATCGTCCATGGCTGCTGAGCCCACTGTAAAATCCCAGGACTCCGGCTGATTTCCGATACAATGAGGCTCATGGGAGGATACGTTGTGTGGTGGAGCGTACTTTTAGTCTGCTCAAGTCACATTTCCGCTGCCTGGACAAAACCGGATGTGCATTGACATACTTGCCCGGGAAGGTGTGTCAGATCGTAGTGGCATGCTGCATGCTCCACAACCTGGCCATTCGCATAGAGATTCCCCTGCTCCTGGATGATAATGAGGAACCAAGGCCCCCGCCTGCACAACAACCTGAGTCTAGTGATGAGGACAGTGGAGAGGAGGAAGGTGGTGACATGCGTCAACAGCTTATCACCTGCTACTTCACTTGAAGGTGGGTGACGATGTACAACATACCCATTGTCTGGTGATATTGCTGTTGTCGTGAAGGGCTATGTGCGAATAGTAAAAACAGCCAGTTGTCAACTCAGCTGTGGATGGATATGTTACTATGACATGTCATCTGTGAACATATACGGGACATGTATGTTAACACTTGTTGCCCATTGTGTTGTCTGCATGTTGGCTTATGTAGATGGTCGGTGTTTTGTAATGTCTGTGATGCCACACTCACACCAGTGATTGTTGTTCTGTTGTGTTTGCCTACATACAGTACATACTCCTGATACATTATGGACATGTTGAATACTGTACATCGTGCACTAAAGACAAAGCTGAGACAAAAAAAGTGTGTAAGGTATTTTATTTACAAAGTTGACATGTGAGGGGGGTGCAATTTTATATAGCGGTGGTGGGGGAGCAGTGAGTTGACAGTCATGGTAAATGAGATGAAAGAGTAGATACCACATTGATGTGATGACCTAGTCCAACAGACAGATGCCATTCACAAGGCAGTGTGGGAAAATACAGTCCAAACAGTCAATGTAGTGGGGAAGAGGGTTGCCATCAGGGCTGGCTCTGTGACTGGCGTTTGGCAGGTGCTTTGCCTCCAGAGACTTCCAGGCGCTTCTTAGGACAGCCCCTTGGTCGCTTGGCTGGGGTGGGCCCTGCTGTGGTGCCAGCGGTGTCTGAGGACTCACCCTCTCTGTGGCTGCAGGGGAGGATGGTGAACTGTCCTCCTGCAGCCCACCAGAGGGGGTGGAGGTGTTGATAGTGGCGCAGGCCTGTCCCTCAGTAACGTCACTTGCTGGCCCATGAGGTCCACCATTTGTCCAATGCGGCTGTCGATGGACCTCATCAGCAGGATGAGCTCGCCTAACAGGTCGTCCGACCGGCCACTTTGTCCCAGGTCCTGCTCAAATGCCCCAAGGACTCTGGTGATGTGTTCCAGGGATGGGGTCCCAGCCTCCTGGTATCTGGGGGTGACTCTGGCCCTCCCACCTACACTGCTGCCACGGACCTGTCACCTCGCCAATGTGGGTCCCCGCACACTCTCCCTGCGGCCTCAGTTGTTGGGGTGGGGTGGTCATCCTCTAGGGTGGGTGTTGCAGGTAGCACTGATGGTGGTGGTAGTGGCGGTGGCAGTGGACGCACAGGCCATAACAGCAGGGGTCTGCTGTGCAGTTGGTGTTGCAGCAGATGTGGTGGTGGGGAGGATGGGTTCCTGGGACCTGTTGCTCCCTGACACACCAGATAGACCGGCCTCGAGCTCATGGTCCTGAAAATCCTGGGAGTCTACATCTGAGAGTCCATGTACCGGGGGGAGACTGGCTCTGCAGGTCGTTGGTGTTGTCCTCTGCAGTAAGTTCTTGGTCAGCTGTGGATTAGATGGGAAATGGTCATTGTAGTGCCCTCTGCCAGCATTGTGTTATCTGTGTGTCATCCACTGTCTGTACACTACACAATTGACTGATCTTCACATCGTTTTCTATGTGCACTACTGTGCCTCCTAACATGATGCAGTGGTACATACATTACTTGTACATTGTGTGAGGTATCAAGGCATACCATGCAACTCGTGCAGAAATCATGTTCACAGGGACCTGTTGCCATGTAGAGACCAATAATTTACAACTAGGGGTGGTGATGGACAGAGTCTCTGAATTAAGCAGAGTACTCTCACCCAGTCAAGAGATCAGGGCCAGATCCAACACCGTTTTTTAGCTCATTGCACCATCCCAGTTTCAGAACCTGGCTGTATGCAAATTAGTCTGTCCCTGGCCCAGTGCATCATGGGAACAGGGCAGACCAGACTACAAAAGCCAATTCTTACACTGGGAAGGAAACAAGCTTCCGGGGACCGGTTTCTGGCATTACAGCCGTCTTCGGCCCGGCTTGCTTGAATCCTGATGGTGCAATGAGCAAGGGACTCACATCTGAGCATACCCTTCCACGCTTAGGGTGGACAAAATAATTTACAACTAGGGGTGGTGATGGATAGAGTCTCTGAATTAAGCAGAGTACTCTCACCCAGTCAAGAGATCAGGGCCAGATCCAACACCGTTTTTTAGCTCATTGCACCATCCCAGTTTCAGAACCTGGCTGTATGCAAATTAGTCTGTCCCTGGCCCAGTGCATCATGGGAACAGGGCAGACCAGACTACAAAAGCCAATTGACTGGGTGAGAGTATTCTGCTTAATTCAGAGACTCTGTCCCTCACCACCCCTTGTTGTAAATATAGCCATGTAGAGACCAGCACAAAATTTTTTCATTGTTGACTCCTTGCTGATTTGTCTGACCTGGCAGACGTAACATCTGCCCATGGACTGCCCATTGTATTGTCCTGCATATCTTTGTCCTGTCATGTACATATCTTGATTTATAACCCCACACGGGCTTTCTCATTTTTTAAATGGTCCTTGTTGGTTGGGCCCCATGGCAATGCACTCGTCAGTGTGTGCTTGGCATGATTGTGCCCAGTCTTCCTTTTGCATGTGCATTGGTGTGTGACTCTTTGGTAGCTGGGACAGTTCCCTTTGCTTACCTGTGTGCACACTGTGCGTGGCAAGCTGGGTCGCTGTGCATATTTGTGCAATGAGAGGGCTGGTGTTGCCATATGGCACCATTTCTTTAGTGACAAATGTGTGGGTGCACGTACTGGCTACTTACCTGTAAGGTCCTCACATTTGGCTTTGTGGCGTGGCACATCTAT
This sequence comes from Lissotriton helveticus, assembly GCF_964261635.1. Lineage (NCBI taxonomy): Eukaryota > Metazoa > Chordata > Amphibia > Caudata > Salamandridae > Lissotriton > Lissotriton helveticus. The sequence continues at coordinate 1,600,895,849 of NC_136067.1, forward strand.
GTGTGCGTGGGGGAGGATAACATTCTGTTCAGTGGTGTCATGAGACAGGAGAATATGTCTACCTACCTAGTAATTTGGTTTAGGTGGTCCATTATATGACACATGCATCTGTGTGGTATGGTGTGCTCCATCTTGCTGTACTGGGGAACAAGTGTACATGCTGGGAATAGTAGTGCAGGCCTCCCACCCCCAAACTGCTAGCCCAGGGAAGATGGCTACCTAACTGTAAGTTGGTTTGTGGTGATAGAATGGCTTCCAACTGCTCCTGGTTGGGGGAGTGCTCCATCCCCTTTTGTATCGCAGTGCTCCATCCCGCCCAGGTGTGGGACAGGGGGCATGGTGGGAATTGTAGTCCAGGCCTCCCAACCCAAAACAGCCCCCTTTGTGAAAATGGCTAAATACCTGTTAGGTGAATGTGAACAATGCAATGGCTGCCACATGCTTCTGGGTGGGAGGGAGTGCTCCATCCTGCTCAGAGGTAGGGCATGAATGCCTGGTGGGAGTTGTAGTGCAGGCCTCCCACCCCCAAACAGCCCACCTTGTGAAAATGGCTACCTTCCTGTTAGGTGAAGGTGAACATTGCAATGGCTGCCACATGCTTCTGGGTGGGCGGGGAGTGCTCCATCTAGCTCAGCTGAGAAATAAGGGAGCATGGTAAGAGCAGTATTGCAGGCCTCCCACCCACAAGCTGCCCTCCCTGGTAAGATGGCTGCCTACCTGTTATGTGAGGGCGAACAATGTATTGCTGCCACATGCTTCTGGGTGGGAGGGAGTCCTCCATCCTGCTCAGGGGTGGCACAGGGGGGCCCGGTGGGAGTAGTAGTGCAGGCCTCCCAAACCAAAACAGCCCACCGTGTGAAAATAGCTACCTACCTGTTAGGTGAAGGTGAACATTGCAATGGCTGGCACATGCGTGTGGGTGGGGGAGTGCTCCATCTTGCTGGGGTGTGGGCCAGGGGGCATGGTGGGAGTAGTTGTGTAGGCCTCCCACCCCAAAACAGCCCTCCCAGGGAAGATGGCTACCTACCTGTTCGGTCATTTGGTGTACTGCAATGGCTTCCAAGTGCTTGTGGGTGGGGGAGTGCTCCATCCTGCTGGGGTGTGGGCCAGGGGGCATGGTTGGAGTAGTAGTGCAGGCCTCCCACCCACAAACAGCCCTCCCAGGGAAGATGGCTACCGACCTGTTAGGTCGCTTGGTGTACTGCAATGGCTTCCAAGTGCTTGTGGGTAGGAGAGTGCTCCATCCTGCTGGGGTGTAGGCCAGGGGGCATGGTGGCAGTAGTAGCACGGGCCTCCCACCCTCAAACAGCCCTCCCAGGGAAGATGGCTACCTATCTGTTAGGTCGTATGGTGTACTGCAATGGCCTCCAAGTGCTTGTGGGTGGGGGAGTGCTACATCTTGCTGAGGCGTGGGCCAGCAGTGCCTGGTGGGAGTAGTATTTTAGGCCTCCTACCCCCAAACAGCCCTCCCAGTGAAGATGGCTACTTACCTGTTAGGTTGTTTGGTGTGCTGCAATGGCTTCCAAGTGTTTGTGGGTGGTGGTGTGCTCCATCCTGATGGAATGTAGGACAAGGGTGCATGGTGGGAGTTGTAGTGCTGGCTGCCTGTACACATGCTCCCATGGTAATATTGCTAGCTACGTTTAGCGTAAATGGGAGTAAGGGAATGTTGGATCTGTGAGACAGGTTTTTGTGGGTGTGTGGTGCAGATTGATGGTATTTGTCTTAGGTGGTGTGGCTTTGTAGTTGTGCAAGACAGTACATATCAGTGCGGGGGTTATCAATTGTTTGTACTTACCAGCCTCCACTCCCCCGTGTACTCCTGTGAGACTCTTGGGATGCAGTATGGTAAGCACCTTCTCCTCCGATGGTGTAAATGTTTTTTGTGGAATGGGAGGGCCAATGCCAATTCGGTTAGCCAGCTCCCAGTTCTTGCTCCTCTTTTCTGGAGTGTTGCAAAGGATTGTGGTCAGGGTAGGGGCTGGTTTTATACTTAGCGATGTGTGTGTGTCCAAATGGGGTATTACTGTCAGGTGTGTTGTGGGTGTTGTCCTGGGAATTGTATGTTTCTGTTTGGCATGTGTTTGTTTCATTGGGATGTGTTTTGTGTATTTGGGGGGCATGGCTACTTTGAGTTGTGCAATGTTTGGCAATATTGTGAGGTTTTTGCATTGTCCGCCATTTTTTCTACGGATCGTCTTCAGTGATGGCTATGCTGCAGCTCTTCCGCTGGCTCTCCCATTGTTTTCTACTTCCATGGCGGTCGGGGCGATTTTACAACCGCCATCCTAATGACCCCCATAATTTCCCCTTTGTGAATCAGCTGCTGAGCGACTGTACATATAACATTTAATGTGAATTAACTCATTAACTTTTAACCCCACTAAAAGGTGCCATGCCAGAATGCATCGGTCGTCACGTCTTTGTTATGGATTTAAGCGGAATTGAATAAAAACATTGAAGTTTCCTTCTGTGGCCAACGGATTGTTTTCTGGGAGCTGGGAATTAGTGCAGCTGTATGTGTGGTATTTGGGAGAGAGGGTGGAGGAGTGAATTAACTCAAGGGACATCTTTTACCCAGCGGGGAAGCTATTTTTTCTGTAAAAAAAATCTCTTTCCCTCTTTCCCTACACTTAATTACCTTATGGAATGCTCCCTTTTTATTTCCATCCTTGAAACATACTTACTTCTACCTCTGACAGCAGCAAATTTACAGGTGTTCCCATCATGCGAAAATGTTACAAGAGGTATGTGAATATCCACAAGCCTATAAGTGTACGAGTCTTTACATACTTTTATCGCGTGCCCGTCTCAAAAAAATCCACAAATTAGCCCATAACCTTACAACTGTGATGCAGCAGAATTGCCACACATTTGTGAATCCCAGCTCATAGTGTAAGATATAAACATTGTTTAACTTCTGTATAGGTAAACACTGGAAATTGTATTGTTGCATTCATGATGGAATGGAAAAACAATTGTAGCCACTAAATCAATAGTTTCATTTACAAGAGAAATGTCCCAAAATGTCATGCTTACTTACTCTACCTTGAACATCTTTAGAAATGTGAAAGGCCACCATAATCAGATGTGAGAAAGGCAGACATGTTTGGATTTTCAAATGTTAACGAGATGTCATATTGTGAAAGGAGGGCAAAGGTGACAGCATTTGCTCATAGCAGACATTGACACATTGGCCAAGTGTGACACTGGATCTGAGAATCATTAATTGCTGAGGCAATAATCACGACAAAACCAGAGAGTAGCAACCTGAGAACGTGAGGAGCATTTTTAGAAATGATTGGCAGAAAAAGATGCATCATTTCTGATCTCAAGTTCTAGTTGCATAATACTCTTTTAATATTAATGATTTTTTTTGCTTTCGAATCACTGAACAGTATCATGTCTAAAACACATGTTTCTGTTGAGAAATGTTTGGCCTCAATTATGGCATTTTGGCGTAGGGGAGTGCAGCAAGGCACCTTGCCATGGTGCCCACGCCAAAGTGAAAGGGCACGAATGCACTGTATTTAAGCAATATGGTGCATTCCCGTCTTTTCTGCCTGCGCTGGTACTGTTTCGGTAGCCTAGCACCAACATAGGCACCCTTGCACCATAGTGCAAGGGTGCCTCCATGGCAGACAGGATTGTTTTTGTGCAGGAAGGGCTACCTTCATGCACAGGAACAATCCTACGAGGCAGAATGCAGCACACATAGAAAGAGGAAAAAAGTGGGAGAAATAAGCATATTTCTCCTTGATACGCCTCACCTTTGGAGGCAAATGGATTTGGAGCCTCCTCAGGTTTACATCACTTTGTAAATCTGGGTCAGTGTCAAATTCCATGGGTGTTGCATGGGAGCCCACTTCAACGCCGACGAAATGCCTCCTAGGCGCAGAGTGAGCCTTACTGATTTATGAGACCACTCAAAGCCACACAGGGTGGCTTTGCGTGTCTTTCTAAATCTTTGAGAGGCCTGTATAACGCATGTACTACTTTACTTGGCCCAAAAGTGATGCAGGGCTTTCATAAATAAGGCCCTTTTTTAATAATAGCTCAGATCCAGATCCAGGGCATGCACAGATATGTTGCTACAGGTTTTTGGGCATTGGATCTATGTAGTGCTAAAACATATCCCATATTTATTTATTTATAGAAAGGGATTTTTCTATTGGAAAATATTGTTTTGCCTGCCGGAAGGGAAAAGAAAGAGTCTATCGGAGTAAGACATGCTTATTCATATAAGAAAGTTAAGAGAATCAGGGGCCTAAGAAACCTGGAAACTGAAGAGTAGGTAACACCGAAACCTGGAATATGATACAACTACTGTCAGAAAATGCTTTGTCTTGCAGGCCTGAAAATGCAGGACTAATTGATTGGTGGTCTGGAATTAAAGGTATGAAAACATATACCATATTATAGATCTATGGGTCAGGATTAGAGGTCATGTGTACTTACATTAGGAGTAGCTTTATCTAAATTGCGATTTTCTCTGAATCAGAATTAGGAAATCGCTATTCCTAGTGCATGAAACTTTTACTTTTAAATTACTGATACGTGATAGGTCAAAGATTGGCATACCTCATGAATATTAATGAGGTAGGTCACAATTTGCGACCCATTAGGAATGATAGCCATTACAGGGATGGTGGCCTGCTGGGGCCAGCAAACCAGCATGTCAGTGATTACTTTTAAATAGATCAATCATTTTATTTTTAAATGCAGCCTGTTTTTCTTCAAGGAAAGTGGGATATGCTAAAAAAGATACATTTGAATTACATTTTTGAGTAGGCAATGGTCCGTGGCCCTACCCGCCCTAAGGTTGGAGGGGGGCAGAGAAACCAATCCAGGTGGCTAAAACATTTTTCTAAAATTCTGCAGAAAATTTGAGTTGCCTCCACAAATCTGTTGCAAAATTAAAAATGAGGGTTGGATCCAGCACTACAAAAAATTAAACCTTCCAGGGTAGGCCAGGGAAGGAGATAACACACATGTTGTCCCTGGTCGCACTCTTGCAGGTGGGGAAACAAAGTTTGCATGGCAGGAGCAGAGAGAAAAACTGTCTCCCGCCAGTTAGGAGCAGCTGATTCCAACTACATTCAGGATCGGTGCATGTAGGGGAGCCATCCAGGCTGTGGGTCCTGGGACTTCCCCGTGGAACACAACATTGTGTGTTGTGGATGCCCCATGTGGGCATCAGGGCACCCATGCCAGCCCACAGGGGATGTGGTCCCTGGGGCCTGTTAAGGCCTATAAATGCTCAGAGATCGAGGCCACACACCCCTCCCCTTAAAAATAAATATGATCCCCAGGGCCTGTAAAGACTCAGGGAGGGGTGCTGGCATGCTCACCTTAACTTAACACTGCAAACACCCGGGGGAATGTGTTGTTGGGGGCCTGTAAAGGCTTGAGTAGGGATATGGAGCCCCCAGGTCCATAAAAATGAATACAGTCCCAGGATATGGGGTTCTCGAGACCTGCAAAGACTTGGGTAGGGGGCGCATGCCTCCCATAGCAAAAAACAATAAAGAATTGCCGCCTCCTGCCAGCACCCAGGATGAGCTCTGGGAGGGCAGCTGGTGGGGCCACAGGAGTCATGGGGCTTCCCTCACATCCCTAAATAGGGGTCTGGGTGTCCTGGGAGGGCACCATGACACCCAAAATAAAAAATATGAGTAATAAATGAGTGGCAGGAGATGCTCTTTTATTGTTCACTGCTCCTATGTGCATGCATAGGTTTCTCCAGGTTAAGTGTACCACAATTAAGTATCGCCCAGTGTTTGTTTATGATTTTAGACACTTCATTGGACACCGTGGTGTAAGTCGTGACACATATCCGTCGTCTGTTTTTGCTAGTCCCCTGTTGTTTGTCCTCCAAAAGGGCATCCCTGTGGTTGTTCTTTGCCCTCTTCATGGCTTTGTTGATAATCCTTACTGGGTACTTCCTCTGTATTAGTTTCTTTTTGAGGTCACAAGCCTGTGACCTTAATTCAGGTCACAGGCTTGTGACCTGAATTCAGAGAGGACGGTAGTATGCACGCGCTAGATCTAGCGTCTTTCCAAAGCGCATGCGCGCTGCAACAGACGCTTAAGGAGCATGCGCTAAGCTGAGATCAATGGCGGCAGCGCATGCACTGACACTGGGCTGAAATACAAACCGGTCCGACAGGACCTGCCTTATAAGGACTCATAATCAGCCTAACAATCATTGATTTAACCTTATTTGGGCACAACACCGCATCCGCCCTAGTGCAATTACCGGCTATACTAATTAGGACCACCGGGTACAAATACCACACACGGCAGTCTCTGACATCCATTCCAGCGGAGCAGCGTGTGGGGTAAGACGGTGGACAACTCGTCCCGAGTTTGTGAGTATACTGCTGGCAACACTGAGCTTTCCTTATGACAAAGTGAGTAAGAAATGATTTTAAAACCCAATTGTTTTTTCTACCTAGATTGCACAAGTAGCAATCACCCCCAGACGTTCTAGAGTGCTCATGAAGCAAGCAAGCTATATCTATTAAGTATGACCTACACTTCCTTGATATTCAAATCTATAGACAATCATGTGTGTTTTCTACGTTGTATGTCTTGTGAGTTTTTTTCTTTTACAGGGCCAACTGTGCTAATGGTTTGTTCCAGGTGACTGCACCTGTCTGAACTACCCGTGATTAAGGTGACCATTCTTTTTATTTTTTATTTTTCAGGTCATGCAAATGCATGTATCCTGAGCCAAAAAACCGCTGTAGGCACATTATAGCCTATATTTTTTCTACACTTAATAATTAATTTTCCACTTTTTGTTACTAACACAAAACTTTTGAGTTACAAACTAGTGAAACGTGAGTAAGGTGGGGAAGTTGTGCCCCCATCCTGAAGAAGGAGCACATGCTCCGAAACATGTCGACGCACACATGAGGTACTGTCCATAACCACGACAGATAGAACCTCGCACTTCACTTCTTTTAGCAGTGCCAGCCCGGGGTTGTGAATAAAGTTTTTCCTATACACCCACGACCAAGGTACTTTTTTTAATTCTTCACTAAAATCCCACCACTCACATAAATATCCCTATCACTTGCACCACACGCACCACACATAGTCATTGACATCAGTGCTCCCGCGTAGTAGTAGGTCGCAGCACGCCGCATCCCTGTAGAGGGGTGCGAAGACCCCGATGATGAAGCATGACACCAAGGGGCCTTTTGGTGTGTGAGGGGTATTTTACAAAACACTAAGTGCTCCCACACCCCTGTGGGCAACACTTCCCTGCTAGTAGGATTCCTCTTGTTTATGTATGTAAACCCTTGGGAACGGCAAGCAGTAAATGAAAAAAGTCCAGACGGAACCTTGTTAGCAAAAATCTGTCAAAGCCCGACATTGGCCAAGTCAGGTACGGTTCTATACGGGGTGTAGATTTTATTACAACATATTTACAGACACTACTTTCGTTCAATTCCACCTCCTATTGATCCAGCGGCCTATAGAAAATATATCATAAACTACGCTACCCAACTTCATAACCTATAAACAAAATTCTATACTAAATATGGACCCATTTATAAACCTGACATATTTTGGGCCTACTGAATCAGGTGGTCAAATTAAATCTATATACACATTATCTACAAACTATATACATTTTTATACATCTGCGGAAAGAATGTTGTCATTAGAATAAAACTATACCATTTAAATGACCACCATTGGCGACGTGATCTAGCTAATAGTAACCTACACTTCTAAATAACCAAGACCAGCTTGTTTGTCAAAAGTAAGATTTTATTTACTAAATTATGGTATATAAGTTGATAGTTTTATAAATGAATTTTATTTGCAATAAAGCAAGCATGATTGTAAAGAAATATAAGAAAATACAATTTAAGCAAGTAAATCAAAATTAAAGTGAATATTTAAAGTTTAACATTTCTAAAATCTATTTCCCTAACTGAGCTAAATAGATAGAAATTAAAGTAAAGTTCTTTGAGGATTCTTACGTGTTCCACGCAAAGTCCAACAGCACATCACCCTCATCGGAAAGTCAGAAAGCAGCAGCCAGCCCATCCCTAAGGGCATGACTTTTTATACCTTTCTATGCTAACTAAACTAAGCAAAGGAAAGTTTTCAGAAATCTTCGACGTCCCATTGGCTGAGAGTGACAAGTGACATGTCACCCAGTTTTCAAAAAGTTCCACTAAATCATATTTCATAGAGACCATTGTTCCTTCCACGTGAAGCCAGAAGCTTCCTCATATTGCAACAAATGTATTAAGTCATTCTCGCAGCGTCCATTGACTTTCATTATACTTCCGCGGATGCCAAGTTAAGGACTGACAAAATGTTCACTTTCGACCTTGGCCATGTCCGACAGAATGATGACAGCATTAGTTTTTGCTTTGTGAACGCAGCTTTTGACGAATAATTTATTTCAGAATGGGCGTCTCGTGACTTTCTGCAGAATTACATGTCAGCTCTTTTCTGCGACTCAATTGATTAGGCCCAAAAGCAGGCAACTTATGATTTCTAATATAAAACAAACACAAGAAAAGTATTAATGTAAGAAATAATGTAGATTCTGTATCCACCCCTTGGTTCACTAATTAATTAACCCACCCGATTAATCAAAATGTTACCTAGCCATTGCAAACAAATAAAGCAGCGTTTATATCTACCAGTCTCCGTTATTCCATGAGACCCATATGCACCTAGAATAGTAGAAATGACATCACACAGACAAGGAAAAGCAAAACAAGCACATGCTTCTTTTAAGTTTGCAGCAGTTAGTAATGACAAAAACGAAAACAATAAATTATTTTATTATTTTGCACGAACAAAAAGATGCAACATTTATGCACGTTTATGAGCACACATGTTAATCCCCCCACGTGTAAAGTTTAATCTAAGTTGTATTAGCACGACATATCACAAATCATTAATATTTTTATTCATGTTATGGAAATGTGACTTCGCGAGTTTAAACAAAATTTTGTTTTCTATCTCGCTCCATCAACTCCCTCATCTGGTGATTAACAAATCACCACACCAGCACTCAAAATTTTGGTAAATTAAATTTTTAAGAAATCGATTCAAATTCATTTGTATCAGTAAACCTAAAAGTCTGTTTCTGCATAATCTTTGCAATTAATCATGACGCTCTCTATGTAACTCCTGTAATTCGATCTCCCTTTCTTCTTCTTTTCTGAGTTTATAGATTCTTTTCTTTTCTTTCAACTGTTTCTTTCTTTTATGTAACAAACAACCTAATTTGGTCAAAATAAAAATGAATACTATTATAATCAAAGGTGCCAGAATCTTGCCAAGAATTGAACTTCCGATATTATGAAACCAGTTTTTAATTGCTTGAAACCTTTTTGAAAGTTTCCCTGTAAAATCTTCTTCTTCTAAAGGAATTATCTCTGAATGCATTTGTGTAATATTCTTAATATACATTTCAATATTCTTACTTTCATCAGGTATATATGTACAGCAATGTTGAACATGTAAAATGCCACAGACTCCTCCCTCTTTTGCTAGGAGTATGTCTAAAGCAAGACGGTCTTGAATTACCATAGATCTAATTGCAATAACTTCAACATTCACTAATTTAAACCCATCAGCTGTGTCAGTTGATAATCTATCAACTATAGTGGACAATTTTCTGATTCTCCCTGCATTTAAGGTTATACCAACAAAAGGTATTACAGCTTGAAAAATATCTCCCAGAACTTCAGTAAAAGTTTCTCTTTTAGCTCTATTTACATAATTATGAATTTTAAACAATCCTTCTGAATCTCTGTCAACATGAAACACTTTAGGAAAAACAATTCCCACATAACAAGTTCCATACCAATGGTCTGGAAGGTTGTAGTAGGCTTTGTCACCACAAACAAAATAAATTCCAGGAAAGATAGGATCTTTTCCACCTTTAAATCCCCAACCTCCCATAATCTGATAAGTATCTTCACAGTTACTTGCACCTACAAAGTAATTATCAAAAAGTGTATTATCTCTTCTAATGCAAAGTTTTCCACTAACTGGTTTGTCTATGTGAATTGCAATATTTTCAAGCATTTTGCCGTTTAATTTCTCATCCTCTTTTTGCCAGAAGGCTGACTTAGTCTGCTTGACTAATTCATTTCTTTTATAAATTGCTCTTCTCTCCTCTACCATATTCAAAAATTTCTTTCCTTCAGCACTTAATTTACATGTAAGATTATTCTTGTAAGCATACTCATAAGTGAGTTCATTAGTAACAAGGAAAAATTCTCTCATTTGTTTTGCTTTCTTATGCTTATTTAAAGCGTTATCAATTTTAATATTAGCAAAAATCTCATCATAATTTGAATAGTAATATTCTAAACGTCCAGTTTGATAAAATAAACTAGTTAATACACTACATGTTACAGCATAAGTGAGAGGAAGCATGTTATATGTTACTCCCTCAGAAACAGAAGCAGGTAATTTAACACAGACATAGCAGTCTTTTGCATCCATTACCTTAACATATTCACTCAATAGCTTTGTGAATGTATTACTTGAAAAATCACCTATGGATTTATCTTGATGAATGTTAGGCTGATGATCAATAACTTTTGCAGACGCACTATGTTTAGTTTGGCTAACCAGAGCTTTGCTTGTTAAATTAACTTTGTGTAATTCTCTATTCATTTCTAAAGGGATAATCACAGCTAGTACCAACCAGAGCAGAACTAAAATGAGCAGACATACCAGAGTCATCTTACAGCATCTTTTAAAAACAGAACACTTTGAAGTGCTCTCCTTAACATAAGGCATTTTTGGTTAGTTTTAGCCTCAAAAATAAAAATAAATTTTACAATTTATATACACCCCCCTTTTAAAATATATTTTTCTTTTATAACCCTAAACAAGATTTCTTCGACCTTATGTCATACATAAGTTTTCTTTAACTAAACAGTTTTTCTTCGACCTTGTGTCAACTAACAATTTTTCTTCAGCCTTTTCACTAATTTCTTGGATTTCGTTTTCTTCTTCACTACTATCATATATGTCAATAACAGGTGGAATTACTAAGTAAGTCCACTCAGGAGACTTGTATTTCTGGTTTGGTCTTATTATTCTCTTCCCTTTTCTCGATATCACTTCAATTTTCCTTCCAACTCCAACTTCTTTTCCAGGGCTCTTTTGACTACTAATTTCTTCTACTTGTTCTATTGGCTTTTTGATCAATCTGACTCTCAATCTTCCACCTGGCCAGTAGTCTGCTTTTCTCACGTACTTCTTCTTTGGTTCAGAATTATTTGATTCTGACTTCCAAGTCCTTTTCTTTCCGTTTTCACTTTCACCTTCCACGTCACTTTCTTCAGTTTCGTAGTCTGAAATTTCAATTGACTCAGGAACTTCTCTATTCGGCAATTTCACTCCTTCAGGAACTTCACTTTGTCTTCCATCACTGGTACTTGGTAATTCGTTCTCCTCCTCTTCCTCAATTACCTCCAACTTCCCAGATTTCGGATTTTTGTTCCTTACTTCAGAGTTTGTTCTCTGCCTTTCGATACTCTCCTGGTCTGAAACTTCTTTTGGTTCAGCTTCTTTGTCTTCAATAGAGACAACCGAATCTTCAGTTATCTTTCCTTTTAACAGATTCTCTTCACCTTCAGAATCTATTTCAATTATTTCCAAGTCTTTTCTTGTCAGATTTCCATTCACTGGCACAGTTTCCAGATGTCGACTTTCTTGTCGATCTTCAGAATCTGGAATTACTTCACCTTCTATTTTGCCTTCTGCTTCTGAATCAGAATCATCTGTGGTATCACTCTCAATATCAGAACTCTCAGGAGTTGGTACTGGAATAGTATGACTAGGATGTATCCAACGTTTCAATCCTCTGCACTTTACAGCATTAGTAGTGATCAAGATTATCTGCCTAGGTTTCTGCCATCTAGGAGCTAGACAATTCCTTCTCCGATGTACTTTCGTTCTGACCCAATCGCCAGGTCTCAGATCATGAGTCAAAACTTTTTCATTTGATTGAGCTTCAGTTCCCACCTGATTAGACACAGAAGTTACCATATCAGATAACCTTTTACAGTAATCCAAAATTGCACTGTCATTTATGCTCAACAGTTTACCTACAGGTACAAATGCTTGTCTCATAACTCTTCCCATTAAAATTTCATGAGGACTCAAACCTGTCTTTTTATCTGGTGTACTTCTTAATGACATCAAAACAAGTGGAAGAGCATCAGTCCACTTTATACCTGTTTCAAGACACATTTTTCCAATTCTGTTTTTGATTGTTCCATTTATTTGTTCAACTACTCCTGATGCCTCTGGTCTGTATGCACAGTGTATTTTCTGCTCAATGCTCAAAGCTTCGCAAATTAACTTCATCAGTTTGTTATCAAAATGGCTTCCTCCATCACTCTCAATAGTGACTGGAAAACCGTACCTTGGGATGATTTCTCTGAGCATTAGTTTTGCTACTGTAATTGAATCACAGTGTCGTGTAGGGAAAGCCTCTACCCATCGTGAAAATAAGCATACAATTACAAGTACATATTTCAAACAATTGTGTAAGGGCATTTCAATGAAATCCATTTGTAACCTGGTAAAGGGACCACCTTCTCGACCAATTATTCCTGTCCCCACCACTGATTTTCTGTTTGGATTCATTTGTTGGCATGACAAACACCTTTGACAAAAAGATTCAGCAATAGTTCTAAACTTGGTATTGAACCATGTTTCTCTGAAAAGTCTGACCATAGAATCTCTTCCCAGATGTGCTGGACCATGATATAATCTGACCATATCAGCAATCAAACAATTTGGTAAGACTACTCTGCCATCTTTGTAAACCCACACTCCATCTTCTTCACGTGGTCTACAATCTGATCTTAACCACAAGTCTTTTTCATCATCTTCTGCTTCATTTTGTAAATCTCTAATCTCATGCCATGTTTCTACAACAGTTGTTAGCATTAATGAATTTGAATCAGTTTCTTTACTCCTCTCCCGATTGTATGAATAATTTTTCCTTGCGCAGTATTTAGCTGTTTCATCTGCGAAGGCATTTCCTTTGGAAATATAATCAGTTCCTCTAGTGTGCGCTGCACATTTAACAATGGCAATTTCTTTTGGCAATTGTATGGCTTCAATTAATCTCCTTATGAAAACTGCATTTTTAATTGGTGATCCTGTTGATGTCATGTATCCTCTCTGTGACCAGAGTTGTCCATAATCATGCACAACTCCGTACCCATACTGACTATCAGTAATGATGGTAACTCTTATATCCTTTGATATTTCACATGCACGAATTAAAGCAATCAATTCAGCCACTTGTGCTGAACGAACTCCTTCAAGACATGATGCTTCTTCAACATCTACGACTGTACAAACTGAGTATGAAGCTTTCAAGACACCTCCTTCGGATCTTAAGCATGAGCCATCTACAAAGTAGACAAAATCCGATTCAGACAAAGGTCTGTCTTTGATGTCTTTTCTTGGTTTTGTGCAGAATTCCATGACATCTAAACATTCATGTTCTGTTTCAATGTCATCAACAATTTCTGAATCAGGCAGTAATGTAGAAGGATTCAGATTCAAACATCTTGAAATCGAAACATTATCTGCTCCTAGTATGATTTTCTCATACTTTGTCAATCTGCTACTTGTTAAATGTTGAGTCTTACCTCTTGTCAGTAATATTTCAACTGAATGAGGCACAAAAACTTTCACAGGAAATCCCATAATGATTCCTTCACTTTGTTCAAGGCTGATACTTGTAGCTGCAACTGCTTTCAAACAACCTGGTAATGCTTTTGCAATTGGATCAAGAACTGCAGAGAAGTATGCAATAGGTTTCTTTAAATTTCCATGTCTCTGAATTAACACAGATAATGCACATCCTTCTCTCTCACTGCAATACAGTTCAAAATCTTTCTCATAATTTGGCATACCTAAAGCAGGAGCTTGGCATAAGCTCTTTTTCAGGTTCTCAAAAGATTCCATCTCAGCATCATTGAGAATAATTGGATCTGAGAGGCAAGATGGCTGCCGTGCGGAAGGCTGTGTGAGCAGCTCGTTCCCTGGCTCCAGGCGTCCGGCGTCCGGGGAGGAAGGAGAAAGCAGAGAATCCGTTTTTTTTTTTTATGAGGAAAATTTGTGACCTGCAGCGTTCCTGAGCTATATGGTTTGAGCGGCGCTCTGTGGCCGCATTCAGCTGTACTCGATCACATACCTGGCGGCATTGGCGTCTCTCCTACTGCTGGACATTTCAAGACGGAGGCCGTCTGAGGCGTCGCCTGTTTCCGGTTGTTACCCTGAGTCGGTGCGCTGCAACTAGGCGGCTTCAGCGGTTTGGAGAACGGCAGGCGGAAGCATTGCGGGGAAGTTTGTTCGGAAGCCGTCAGCGTTTTGTACATAAAACGCGATACGTGATACAAAGTATCTTTTGAAAGAAAACACGAATGTTGCTGAATTTTTGTGAGCTCAAACGGCGGTCCCCGCTGTGGCGTGCTACAATTTGTCTATTCTGGGCACAGAGCGGTGTCTTTCCTGGCAGAAGTGGAGGTGGAGGTGGCACACGGAAGGGGAAGAAAAAGACACCGCTACCCCCGTCAGTCAGCACCCGCAGTAATAAGAAAATCGACGCGGGTCGAACAGAGAGAAACGCGGATCCGAGTTTGGGCGTTGTGGGACCTGCTATGGCTGAGGCTCTGGAGTCTTCGAGTTTAATCCCTGCTAACAACGCAAGTAAACAGGGTAAGAACACTGGTAAACTACAAGCTAAACCTAATGAGACTGCAAGTGTTAAGGACGCTATGTTACAGACTCTGCCAGCTCTGTTCGAGAAGCAAGCGGCCAGAAAAAAAACAATAATCGATAATAATGCGCAAAGTAGTGATGTGATGGCTACTCAGCATGAGCAATCTATTATTACAGTGGAAACTGATAATGATCCGGTAAATAATTCTCCAAATTTGCCGCTGGCTAATCTCTTAAAGAAGGGTATTATGGGAGATGTAGTTCATGGTGCTGCTGGTATTATTCGTTCTTGCTCGTTGCCCACGCTATTGGTATCAGTATCAGCGGAAAGTGAACAGTCTAAGATACTGGTAGACTCGGTAGACTCGGCAGTGCATACTAATCTGGAGGCCTCTGAGAAGTTTTTTTCCCTGTCAGAACTATCTTCGGATGAGGCGACAGGACTCCACAAAGATTGGGCTGAGATCAGCTGTGAGAGCCTATCTTCAGACGGTGAATATAGCGTGAGTCCTGATGCTAACACGGCTACTACCATTAAAAAAAAACTTTGGAAAAAACGGTCATTACGTGTGGGTAGTAAGGAAGTCGCTGCTAATCCATATAAAGAGGGGACTATACTATCTTCAAGTTTGTCTCCTAGTTTGGAACCCGCTTCTGCTACTGATGCCACGGATTTTGTGGGAACCATATCAGATCCGGTTTCTGTCTCTGTTCCTGGTTCGGCCACTATACAAGACAGTAGTGAAGGTCCTGAGGAGATAACTTTGAAGATGATTTACGATACCATGATGAACCACAGGGCTGAAAGCAAGGCCGAAAATTTACGCACGCAGGTTACCTGTGCCAAGGTTAAAAATTCAGTTCGCCGTGCTATCAAGATGTGCTCTGAGACCACCGATAGAGTTGTTGAAGCGGAGACTAGAATAGCAGTTTTGGAGGAAGAAAGCATGGCACAGAGACAGGAAGTTGGTGATTTTATGGCCTTAAAAGAAGATTTGTCCGATAAGATTGCTAATTTGGAGAATCAGGCCCGTAGAAGCAATCTACGCTTTCTGGGAATTCCGGAAAACAAAGAAGGATCTGATCCACGGCGGTTCATTGTTAGTTTATTGAAGGATGCTTTTCCTGATATGGTAGAGTGGGACTGGGCTCGAGAAGTACAACGTGCGCACAGGTTCCCCTTCACTGTGCGGGGTCCACGTCAAGGCCAAGCAAATTATCCTAGGGCTATTCTGGTCTCATTTAACAATTTTCTTGCTCGTGAAGCTATCTATGCGTCAGCGAGACCAGATAAGAAAGCGGATGGACTTGGCTGCCAGTTCTTTGTTCGACCGGATTATTGCCAGGCTACAGTGGCTCAACGATGGAGGCTGAGACAATTGATTCCCGATTTTCAAAAGAAGGAAGTTGGTGTATTTCTTCAAGGTCCTGCTAAGTTAAAGACCGTGTTCAAAGGCACAGTCAAATATTTCATTTCAGAGATTAAAGCCAAAGAATATTTGGATTCTATTTGAACTACAATCTGATATGGTCTATATGGTCTATAAGGCTAAAAGGGCTGTCTGCTTAAGTAAATCTTGTTGAAGCTGTGTTTTTCTTCTTTTCTTTTTCTTTTCCCTTCTTGTGTTTTTTTTTTTTGAGTAAATAGCCTCCTTTTTCTCTTTCTTTCTTCTTATTTCTCTAAATTTTTCCTCTAACTTTTTCCTATTGATCTAATTGTTTCTCCTTTTCCTCTCTCTGTTTGGACGTTATGGCCCAGGGACACGGCACCCATTCGTTTTAGGAACTGAT
The DNA here is from genome assembly GCF_964261635.1 of Lissotriton helveticus. NCBI lineage: Eukaryota > Metazoa > Chordata > Amphibia > Caudata > Salamandridae > Lissotriton > Lissotriton helveticus. Next base: position 1,600,912,391 of record NC_136067.1, read on the forward strand.
AGTTCCTATGCCTCCTATAATGGGGAGGGTGGGGGGAGGGGTTCTGGGGAAATGGGTGGGGGTGGGAATGGGTAAGGGCTGGTGGTGGGGGTGTAAAGCAGAGGTATTCGTTGCAAGGATGTTAATTTTGTATTCTAGTTGGTATTTAAGTTGTAGTAGTGAGGACTTTATATTGCTGAGATTTGCAAATTTTTTTCTCTTTATTTCAAAATGGTGGGAAAGATGATTAAGGTGAAAATATGCACAATTAATATTAATGGGCTCAATGACTTTAAAAAGATTGCAGCGTTTCGCTCTTTGATTCAGGCATTGTCTATCGACTTATTATGTATACAAGAAACTCATGTTGCCTGGGATAAACGTTCGCTGTTAGATAAGTTGGGTTTGGATGTACTACTTGTTTCTAAGCAGATGGGTATAAAAAGAGGTATAGCTATTTGTATGCGAAAGGGAGCTGCGAAGTGTTTGAAAACTTTAGCTGATAAATGGGGCAGATGGGGACTTGTTGAATTAATTATTGGTGGGTCTAAATTTACTTTATGTTGTATGTACGGGCCAAATTTAGATGATGCGGAAGTTTTTAATACCATTAATGCAGAATTAGCTACTTGGGCACAACCTATGATAATATGTGGGGATTTAAATATTCATTTGCCGGCCGACTGGAATATTAATTCAGGAAGGAGGTATATTGGTCATAAACCTAGAACCTATTATGCCCTTCGTGAGTTGGTTTTGAATAACGGATTAATGGATGTGTGGCATAAAAAGTATTCTAAAGATCTTGGTTATACCTTTTATTCCTATCCACATCGTAAGTTTGCCCGATTAGATTATTTTTTTACGTCTTTGCAGTTTTTGGAGACAATTAGTCTTGAAATTCTTCCCCAAGTCATGTCAGACCATAATCCCATAATTGCTGAGATTGAGGTTTCTATAGAACTTCCGAACTCAAGTAGTTCTTGGTCATTTCAGAGAAATCTGTTACTAGATGATGAGTATTTACATTTTATGGCGACTGTTATCAATGACTATTTCTCTACAAATAACGACTCAGCCCCCCTACCAGTGGTGTGGGACGCTTTCAAATCAATAGTACGCGGAGAGACAATTAGTTTCGCAAACTTTAAGAGAAAAAAAACACAAACAGAATTTAAGGAGAGATTGAATAAGATCAGGTCAGCTGAGATGGATTTAATGACGGCGTGTAAAGATAATGTCGGTATAGAAGAGGCACAACTACGTCTTGTAATTGAACGCTCTGGTCTACGGACCCATATTGCCGATAAAGTAGCATCAGACTTTAAGCTTTTCAAAACCGAACGTTATGAATATAGCGAGCGTACAGGTAAAATTTTAGCACAGCGTCTACGACAGAAATCTTCTTTTAATGAAATTAAGGGTATTAATGATATTGACGGTGATTACCATGAATGTAGGGAAGGAATTCTAGAGTCATTTTTGGGGTTCTATAAAACATTGTATAATGATCTAAACAATGAAGTGGACAGGACTTTGAATCCCGTAGATTATCTTTACGGCACTAATCAATTAGTATTGGGAAGTGAAAAGACTGATTCATTTGGATGTTTAATAAGCTGGGATGAGATTGAGCAAGCTATTCTGGGCCTTGCTGCAGGTAAAGCTATGGGATTCGATCAGATACCTCTCGAATTTTATCGCACATTTCGACATATGCTGAAGCCAGAATTGGTAAAGATCTTTAATTCTGCATTTTTCGGGAAACCACCTGATTCCTGGTCTACTGCTATCATAGTGGTGTTCGTGAAGAAGAATAAGGATCCGAAAGAATTAGGTTCATATCGACCTATATCTCTTATTACGGCTGATAGTAAAATCTATTCTAAAATTCTCGCAAATAGGCTTAACCAGGTAATGTCTAGTTTAGTCTCTAACATCCAACATGGTTTTATTAGAGGTAGAGATACTACTGACCATGTGAGTCGTGTTATCACACTTTTAGATTGGGCTCAGGCAAAGGAATCCCCAGTCGGGGTGATCTTACTCGATGCTGAAAAAGCGTTTGATAGAGTAGACTGGGGATTCCTTTGGGCTGTGTTAGAAGGGAAGGGGTTTCCTCTACAATTCATTCAGGCGGTTCGGGCATTGTATTCGGGTCCTAAGGGTATTATAAGATTGGGCACTGATTATTCAAGACCTTTTCCAATTACGAGAGGGACGAGACAAGGATGCCCCTGTTCCCCGCTTTTATTTGCATTATATCTGGAATCTTATTTAAATAGACTTATTTTGGAACCGAATATTCCACCAGTTCATCTTTTTGGAGTAGACCATAAAGTTCTAGCGTATGCGGATGACGTCGCAATCGTTACCTCTGACGTCTCTTCTGCGCTACCTACAATAATTAACTTAGCCAACGAGTTTGGAAAGGTTTCTGGCTATAAGTTGAACATTACTAAAACCCAGATTATTCATTCGGAGACGGGTAAGCCTATGGATATTCCATTAAATACTACTGGTTCTTATCTTGGTGTTACTCTATCCTCCAAGGTTGAGGATATTGTGGCACTAAATGTAGACCCTTTGCTCATATCCTCTAATAGATTGTTAGAAAGATTCAATAATCTACATCTGTCATTATATGGCCGTACCAACGTTATCAAGATGATGATCTTCCCAAAATTTTTGTATTTTTTTCGTACCATCCCTCTATTTTTTCCAATGTCTCTCTTCAATAGAATAGATAGAATGTTGTCTAGGTTTTTATGGGGATATCATCGTGTTAGAAGATCTTTAAAATGGTGCACCCTCCCATCAGAGCTTGCTGGTTTGGGGTTCCCGAATTTTAGAATGTACTACTGGGCTATTGCTCTGAAATCCTTTCGGGTGTTGCTTTTTCATGATTATGCTCTAGATCCAGCTATGACACCCTCTATTTTTGAAATGCTTTTAGGTGCTGATGCACGGCAATGTTTGGTGAAAGTTATTGAACCTAGCTATTATAAAAAAACAAAGTTCAAGGTGGTCCTTGCGGCAGGCTTAATATGGAGGCAAATGAACAAAAGTCTATGCTTAGTCCCAAAATTGAATTATTATACACCTTTGTTTGACAATAAGTCATTACCTGTTATTTTTCAAGACATGGTAATTTATCGATGGTACTTGAGACAGATCTATTCACTCGGTCAATTGTATCAAAATGGGTGCCTTTTGTCCTTTGATAAATTACAAGAGATTTTTGGTTTGTCTAGGAATGATTTTTTTAAATATTTACAGATTCGTAGTTTTTTGGGGAAAAAAAATGTTTTATTTACTGATACCATGGAAACTATTGATATTTTAGAAAGTTCTAGGAAGAATAGTCGTATTGGTATTATCTACCAATTAATGAATGGTAGGATGCAGAATGATTTGGATCATCATACTCGGAAATGGGAGAGGAAGCTTTGTATCGTAGGGATCGATCTGGTAAAAGCATTTGAGCTGAGTAAAAAGACGTTAATTAATAGCTCTCTTAAGAGTCAACATTTTATGTCCACCCTAGATCTTTACTATACACCTGCAAAATTGGTAAAATGGAAAGCTGTAAAGGGTATCAACTGCAGTCGCTGCGGTACTCTAGCAGCCGACTCAATCCATATGTTCCATAGTTGTCCTAAACTTGCTGATTACATTGAGAAGATTGAAAAGTTTTTATCCAATTTGTTACATGTCCGGATTACGTTGCATCCTACTATTATTATTTTCGGTGTGTATTTTCCTCCTCAGGAGTTTACAATAGATCAAGAACATTTTCTGTTTATTGGAATGTCTATTTATCGAGCCTGTATTACATCTAGATGGTTGGATGTAGATCCTCCAACGTTTGAGTTATGGTTGGGAAAATTATTAAATGTTTACAGAATGGATAAAGCAGTTTACAAACTGAAAGGACTCAGAAAGCAGACTTTTGGTCGGAAGTTATGGTCACCAATTGACAATTGGATTTGAATTGCATCATTGTTTCTTTATGTAAAGAATTCTGTTTGACTTTGTATTTTCTTTTCTTTTTGGTTATGTCCTTGCATGTATTACCTCTGCTAAAAAATAAAAAAAAAATAAAAAAAAAAAAAAAGAGAATAATTGGATCTTTTACATCTGACTTTGTCAGTCTTTGTAGTGGTTTTGCAATTACTGAAAATCCACTTATCCATTGTCGACAGTAACCTACCATTCCCAAGAACATTCTGACTTGTCTTTGTGTTCTTGGTGGTAACATTGCTTGAATCATTTTTATTCTCTCTATTGTTACTTGTCTTTTTCCCTTTGCAATTCTGTGACCAAGATATTTTACTTCTTGTTTGCAAAACTGTAGTTTCGCTGGGGATACTTTATGTCCTTCTTCTGCAAGGCGATTTAACAGAATTATTGTGTCTGTTACACAATTTTCTCTTGTCTTTGCAGCTATTAACAAATCATCAATATACTGCACTAGTGTAGACCTGCCAGGTAAGTCTAGGTCTTCTAATGATCTTTTTAACAGTTCGTTAAAGATTGAAGGACTTTCTGTATAGCCCTGTGGTATTCTTGACCATCCGAGGGTCTTACCTTGGAATCTGAAAGCAAATATTTCATAACTGTCTGGATGTAAGGGAACAGTAAAGAATGCATTGCAAAGGTCGATGACTGTATACCATTTAGCATCGTGTGGAATCTGAAATAGAATTACTGCTGGATTTGGAACTACGGGACAACATGGAACAACAATTTGATTAACCTTTCTCAAATCTTGTACGATTCTAAATGTTCCGTTAGACTTTTTAACTCCCATAATTGGTGAATTACAAGAGCTACTCTTCATTTCCTTTAATACACCTTGCTTGATCAATTTTTCAATTATAGGTGTAATACCTTCAATTGTTTCTGTTTTCATTTTATATTGTGGAGTGTTTGGAAATTCTATTCCCTGTTTCAATGTAATTTTTACTGGATCTACGTTTTTCATCAGACCCATCTCATTTCCACTAAAATCCCATATTTCAGATTTCACTGTTTCTTTGAGTTCTTCAGGTAGATCTTTTTCTTCAAATGCAGGAAACAATTTTGTTTCTTCTGCTTCTATCATCATCATTGTCATTCTGTATAAACCATCTTCCTCCATTGTTTGTAACTCAACTCCATCAGGAGAACAATATATTCTACAATTCATTTTACATAGGATGTCTCTACCTAATAGATTTACTGGACTACTATTACAAACCACAAATCTGTGTTTATCTCTGTAGTTTCCAATTTCAACTGGTACTGGATCAGTTAAGTCAGTTTTAATTTGCTGATTACTTACTCCAACAACTTGGATGGTATCCCCAGAGAGAGGTAGGTTTTCAATTTCCACTGATCTAACAGTAGAACGGGTAGCACCAGTGTCCACTAGAAAAGTGATGTCTACATCATTAACTTTCCCGTTTACAAAAGGACCAGACTGGTCAACCTCAAGAGTGGCTCCAACAACACACTCTTCCTCCTCTCTCGGGCACCTTCAGCAATAATCATCAGAATCGCTGTCTTGACTTTCTGTTAATAAGAATTGTTGTGAAGCATTTTGCATTTGAACCCTTTGCTGCTTTTGCTGTTTTTGTGGTTTTATTACCTGTTCACTTCCCTGAAATCCCACGTTTGGATTATATTTTTGAACTCCCCCACAATTCGGAAAAGGTGGTTGTGGTAATAGGTCTTGACGATTATTCACCTGTTGTTGTTGCTGTTGCTGTAACTGTCGTTGAATATTAAATTCGTTTAACCCCTGTTGCATCTGTAGCTGTCGCTGCAGGTCAACACCATTCTGCATCTGTGGATTCAATAAGGGATTCTTTAAGTTTTTAGGAGGATGAGGACACTCGTCCCTCCAATGTCCAATTTCGCCACAATTAAAACAAGGTAATCTTTGCTTCAGCTCCTCAATCTTTGGGCTAAATTTCTTTGGGAAATTATTACTTTTAAACTTTCCTTGTATCTGGTTTGTATTTCCAGTTTGAACAAAATTAGTGTTCTTATTTCCCATGCTGGCAATCTGTTGCTCAGCCACTTTTACCTGAGCCCACATGGCTTTCTCCTTCAGCTTCTTCTGTTTTACTTCTATTTCGTCGCTACAATACTTTGCTTTTCTTAGAATATCATCTACAGATAGTGATTGCCATCCGACAATACTAGTTCTGATCATTTCTCCAATTTCAGGTTTTAGTCCATAAACAAATCTATAGACAAAATGACTCATGTCTTTTTCATCTAATTTTTCATAACCACTGTATTGTTTAAAGATTAACAGTAATCTTTCATAAAAAGAATGAACTGATTCTTTCGTTTCCTGCTCTGTTCTTTCTATTTTAACCCAATCGACTTCTTTGGGTGGAATTTTGTTTTTCATCCAAACAATTACTTTCTCATAAAAATCCATTACAAGTGGATTAGGAGCACCTGTTTCTTTAATTCGCTCAGGTTCTGCTTTTGGCCAACTAATCGATATTTTGCATTCTGTCCAAAGATCAGATGGAACGACAATGTCAAAAAATCCATCTAAATCAATCCACAGAACTTTTGACACTTTGATGAATCTATCAACTTGCCTGTACCACTCAACTGGTTTCTCTCTCAATTTTGGAAAGTCATTTGTGAATAACAGAATGTCCTGTCTCGACCAAGGGACATGAACATATCCTCCACCTGCAATTTCTCTCATTGGAAATTGTTTTGACAATTTATCCAATCTTTCATCTTCCTTCTTTTTCGTCCATTTTACTCTCCATTTATTCAGTTCTCCTAGCTTTTTGATATAGACAATCAAATCTTTAATGTGAACTATTCTTCCCATTGAGTTCAAACTCTCAATGTCACTTTCTGAAAAGTCTAATCTGTAATGCTTTGCAAAATTCTTTTGTTTACTCACATCGATTTCAAGTTCTGCTGCTAGATCCTCTAGTTGATCATATTTATTTTTCGTTTTCCACTGAATGCTTTTGCAAATGAACAGTAGTTCATCATCCCGATAGTAATTTAAACTATCTGGACCAATTGTTCCAATTATTAATTCTTCGATATTCGCTTTTAATTTGGCCACATCTAGTTTTGGTGTGGTTACCCTGACTTCAGGACTCCCTATATCTGATATAGCACCCATTGGTGTTTTTGGAGATAAATCCTCATTAAAGGTTAAATCAGGCATTCTTGATTTAGAAGTGTTTATTTCAGATAAATCTGAATAAAATTTTTCAGCAGCCTTTTGAATTTCTGTATTTAAAGGAATAGTTAATCCAGTTTTGCTTGTTTCTCTTTGGTCAAATACAGGCTGAACAGGACCAATTGTTACTGGAACTGTCACAGCTTCCATGCCTTTTGTCATTCTTTTTATCAGTTCTTCCTTTGATCTTATATATTCATTATAATCAACATCTTCAACATTTCTTGCCTCTCTTGTATAATCTTTTGGAGGTTCCCTTGCTCTTGGAGTCATTGTAAAATGTCTACCTTCATTTCGAGCATTCTCGAATTCTGGTCTTCTAGGAGTTTCATTGATTTCACAATTATTTGGATAAAGTTTAGGAGCTTCACTAATTGGAGGTGCACTCGGTGAAGTTTCAGTAGAAACCACCGGAGTAGACCATGATCTAGGAGGTCTCAAAGGCTGATTAGGCTGATTCTTTCTAGCAGTTGTATATATTTCTTCCATAACTGCATCCTCAGATTCACTTTCCATAGATTTCCCTGTAGGAGTACCCATTACCATTTCATGAATTAAATACAATCCTTCACTCATGTTTCCCTGTCTCCACATTCGCAATCTATCTTCATGAGTCTCTCTTTTCCAAGATGGATTTTTAGAAGGTCTTTTAATTCCACTAGCTTCTCTTTGTAACTGATACATCTCGTCTTCCCACTCAACTAAAGCTTCAAATTGAGTTGGTCTCGGTTTTGGAACAAGAGCATTCATTTTCTCTCGTAAGTTTCTTAAGACTCTTACATTAAATGAACCTTCATCAGGCCAAGTTAAAACACCGTCGTTTTTAGTATAACGTTTCCAACTGTCAAACCATAAGACAGTATGATATCCATATTCACCTTCCATGTACGCTGCAGGTGTTTTATACTTATGAAGTAGTTTACCACCTCGCGTTTCGATTTTCTTGTCAGGTGAAAATAAATTCTTAAATTTCTGAAATAATGTTGACTTTTTCTCAACATGTTTAAAATGATAACTCATTTTTAAGAGTTAAATCTAATTCACAAAATCGTTCGTAAAATATTTCCGGGATGTCTCGCAAAACAACCAATCCGTGCGCGAAACACACCAACAAGCCAATGACAGTTGAGCTACGTCACTTTTCTGCTCAACCAATAAATTTGGAGATTTTCCCAAGGACCAATCAGCTCACAGGTCGTCAGAGACTCAAGAGCCAATCAGAATATAGCTTGTGACGTAGGTCACCCAATCCCAGCGCGGCTCTGTGACGTACACAGCAGCTGCGGTTTCTCGTTTCTCACTCCTGGCGCTTACCCCTCCTTCACAAAATCTTTTCACAGCGCCATTTTAAGAACACTTTTCAGTGTAAATTAATTCTTAACAATGACTATAAAGACAACATCTGTTCGTTTCACTATTTAGGATAGTTTACATACATTCAAGTATCCACACTTCGGAATAGACGGCGCTATTCACCCTAAGGATAATATTCAATTGTCAGTAGAGTAACCTTACCCCACCCTTCTAACACGTATAATTATGAACTCGCTTTGCTCTGAACCCACCGCGAAGTGAAAGTTCTAAGAGTTCCACTTGAACATAAAATACAATTCAAACTCGCACTTTCACACTGAAATTTCCCTAATTTCAAACACACATGAAATCCGTACAGGACTCTCACCTGTTTATAGAAATCATGCACCGTTAGCAAAATAACGACGTTATCCGTACAGGACTCTCACCTGTTTATAGATATGAAACATGTACCCGTACAGGACTCTAACCTGTTTATAGATAATCATGCACCGACGCTAATTTACCCTTCACTCAAGCTCGGATATAACTAATACTTTTATCACAGTGAGTTTTATGGAAGGCGCTTTGTCCCTATTCTCATGCTGCTCTAATTTCTTAGAAAATCCTCACTATACAAGATTCAGACCTAGCCCTAAAACTGTGCTGCTCGGCGACAACACTATGGTACACGGCGATACCTCTTGTGATACTCGGCGATATCACTACAAACAGAACAGATGGCTTGCGTGACTAATTTCTCGCCACACAATCTATACCGGTATAGTTTACAGATAGCACGAAAAACGAACTTAACATGTGTTAAAACATCGATCCTATTTCCATACCATAACACTTTAGTAACCCTTAGCAACCAACATATTACCTTGGTTACCCCTTAGCAACCATCAATTTCTGCTACCAGAGAATTGATCCAGCGGCCTATAGAAAATATATCATAAACTACGCTACCCAACTTCATAACCTATAAACAAAATTCTATACTAAATATGGACCCATTTATAAACCTGACATATTTTGGGCCTACTGAATCAGGTGGTCAAATTAAATCTATATACACATTATCTACAAACTATATACATTTTTATACATCTGCGGAAAGAATGTTGTCATTAGAATAAAACTATACCATTTAAATGACCACCATTGGCGACGTGATCTAGCTAATAGTAACCTACACTTCTAAATAACCAAGACCAGCTTGTTTGTCAAAAGTAAGATTTTATTTACTAAATTATGGTATATAAGTTGATAGTTTTATAAATGAATTTTATTTGCAATAAAGCAAGCATGATTGTAAAGAAATATAAGAAAATACAATTTAAGCAAGTAAATCAAAATTAAAGTGAATATTTAAAGTTTAACATTTCTAAAATCTATTTCCCTAACTGAGCTAAATAGATAGAAATTAAAGTAAAGTTCTTTGAGGATTCTTACGTGTTCCACGCAAAGTCCAACAGCACATCACCCTCATCGGAAAGTCAGAAAGCAGCAGCCAGCCCATCCCTAAGGGCATGACTTTTTATACCTTTCTATGCTAACTAAACTAAGCAAAGGAAAGTTTTCAGAAATCTTCGACGTCCCATTGGCTGAGAGTGACAAGTGACATGTCACCCAGTTTTCAAAAAGTTCCACTAAATCATATTTCATAGAGACCATTGTTCCTTCCACGTGAAGCCAGAAGCTTCCTCATATTGCAACAAATGTATTAAGTCATTCTCGCAGCGTCCATTGACTTTCATTATACTTCCGCGGATGCCAAGTTAAGGACTGACAAAATGTTCACTTTCGACCTTGGCCATGTCCGACAGAATGATGACAGCATTAGTTTTTGCTTTGTGAACGCAGCTTTTGACGAATAATTTATTTCAGAATGGGCGTCTCGTGACTTTCTGCAGAATTACATGTCAGCTCTTTTCTGCGACTCAATTGATTAGGCCCAAAAGCAGGCAACTTATGATTTCTAATATAAAACAAACACAAGAAAAGTATTAATGTAAGAAATAATGTAGATTCTGTATCCACCCCTTGGTTCACTAATTAATTAACCCACCCGATTAATCAAAATGTTACCTAGCCATTGCAAACAAATAAAGCAGCGTTTATATCTACCAGTCTCCGTTATTCCATGAGACCCATATGCACCTAGAATAGTAGAAATGACATCACACAGACAAGGAAAAGCAAAACAAGCACATGCTTCTTTTAAGTTTGCAGCAGTTAGTAATGACAAAAACGAAAACAATAAATTATTTTATTATTTTGCACGAACAAAAAGATGCAACATTTATGCACGTTTATGAGCACACATGTTAATCCCCCCACGTGTAAAGTTTAATCTAAGTTGTATTAGCACGACATATCACAAATCATTAATATTTTTATTCATGTTATGGAAATGTGACTTCGCGAGTTTAAACAAAATTTTGTTTTCTATCTCGCTCCATCACTATCAATGCAGATTCCGAGAAAGGGAAATTGTTTTCCTCACATATGTAACATCAGATCTGCTAATAGAATCAGGTCTTATAAAAATCTCAGGACGCCCCAATTCTGAGAAGCGGTCTTTCAGGTATTTAAGCCACGGGATTTTGTGCATGTTGTCCCAAGATAAGGCTTCTCTCATAAGTTGGTGATTAAGTGGCAGGTCTTTGTTTAACCAACAATTTAGCCAGCAGATTAGGGGTCGAAGGGCTATGGTATCGCTTAAAAAGGGGGCACCCAGTTCTTCATGCACTATAAAACTGGCCTTTCCCCTTGGGACCCCCAACATCTGCTTCAAAAAATTATTTTCTACTTCCGCCAATTCGTTGATTGCCGTGTGCCCCCAAACCTCACTCCCATAGCAGGCTAACGCCACACTCTTTGCCTGGTACATTTTTAGCAGTGTAGCAATTAGGCGATTGCCCATTTTCCTGGCAAAGCTAAAAATGGCGGCGTTAGCCCGAGTTAACTCCCCCCTTTTCCTTTGTACTGCAGGGCCCCAATTCAACTGGTTACCGAACAGGAGTTTTTGGTTGGGATCTCCTCCCCATTAACATGAAATGAAAACGTCTTTTTGTGGCCCTTCCCTACGTTCATTACAAAAGATGTTGTGTTGTTAATGGCGAGATCTCGGGATTTCATGAAGCTGTAAAAGGAGTCAAGTAACAATTGAAGCCCTTTTGCGGTCCTTGCCAACAAAACGGCATCGTCCGCATAAAGTAAAACTGGTAGGCCTTTGCGCCCAACATAGGGGTAGTCTGCTCCGGTGTTGAAAAGGTTCTCCTCCAAATTGGTAATATATAAATTGAAGAGAAACTGAGCTAAAATGCAGCCCTGTCGGACTCCCCGATGCACCCCGAAATCCCTTGTTACCTTTAGCTCTTGGGAGTAACGTACATTGGCTCTCGTATCCTGGTGCAAGTCTGCCAGCAAGTTAACTAGATTTTGCTCCACGCCCATGTGGCCCATGGCCTCCCAGAGCTTAACCCAATTGACACAGTCAAAGGCTGATGAGAGGTCCATAAAAGCCATGTGTATTGTGCCATGGCGTGCCAAAGTGTATTTTCCCAGGACCATATACAAGTTGAGGCACTGTGAAATCGTGGAGTGGCCTGGCCTAAAACCGTATTGGATCGGGGAGATTATGTTATGCTCTTCCGCCCAGGTTTTTAATCTGTTCAAGATTACCCCCCGCTACTTTGACCACAGAATCGATTAAAAATATTGGTCTGTATGAGGATGTACTATTACGGTCCCCTAATACATATATTTAACAAGGACCCCCTGAATACACAGAAATGTAGTTCCTAGACCAGGGAAAAGCAATTGAATGGTATGTATCAATCTAGGCAACAAAAACAGTAAACATAGGAAGGGACTGAGCTACAACATTAGTTTTTGATGAAAAGTATACAATTTTATTCAAAGTTATTAACATACATATAATTTCATGTTATACAATCAATATCAATAGTGGCAAATGTAACATGAAAAATAAAAGAATTCAAAGCATCATTAAAAATTCACATTCAAATTAGTACATGAATATACATAAGATAGAAACACAGTAAAAAAAGGAGAAATGTGGCAAATTATATCTCTACGCGCGTTTCGGCGGACCAGCGCCTTCTTCTGGAGCAGCCACGATAGTTCTAAAAAGAAAATGCCATACAATACAAATTATATATGTTCTTTTAGATCCTAGTTTATAACACATGAAATTTCTACTTCCTAATGTTATTAACAGTAGTCTCAGTCTTTCCATAACATTTTAACATGTCTACATCTTTTCATTTCGTTTCCTTGCCTTATTGGCAGTCACAGGTTATAAGATATATTTTCTTTAGTTTGGGGAGTATTGTGGAAGACCCAATCCATATTCATTGCGGTGTATAATCACACATATGATATATTATTTCAGAATTATGATTCCACAGATTGGTGACATGGAACTGGATAATGGATATATAATTCCAAGTTTCTAATGTAAATTTCATAGTTATAAGCCACTTATATAAGGATAGAAGATTGAAGATTAAATACTACAGGCCTAGCTTGATAGAACTGGTAGGTAAAGTTTATAATCACCTATTTATTACAGTTTAGAGCACTTATACAATTGCTTTCAGTATGTAGATCCAATGAGTAGGAACACTTACTTAAAAAATTGAAGTATAGTGTGAATGGATAGATCTGGTTCTTATATAGAAATTCTTTTCACTCGATTTCAGAGGATAATACTATAGACTAGAAAGAAACAATAGGGGAACAAGATAATATTGTCAATTGGTCCATAAATACTCTTTTGAATTCAAGGTTCTACTTGGAGATGGCTTTTACCTATTTTGATTTGGATCCAGGGATGGGTTTCCAAAATGCAATCTCTGCTGTCAGATGATTCCAAGAATTAGTCTTTTTTAGTTGTATATTTCCTATTGAATATAAATAAAATTGCTTTTATAAGTTTTGGGAATGTATTATGACTGAGGCAGTGCACAATTTGAATTTTTGTGGTGTTGACTTAAATTAATTGAGTTACCTGAGAGGTGTAGAAAAGTTTCATTTAAACCCGCCAACCGGAAGCAGCCAAAAAATCAGAGGAATACTCATTTGCTTGACAAAGCGATACTATAATCCTCCTGATGTGGGGATCTTGTTAAAAATGGGTTCCTGTATATTAGGGGGACAATATTTCATGGTAAGCGTTTGTTTAGATGTTGTATTTAGCTGGCAGTTTCGCTGGCAGTTTAGTTAATTTTGGTCCATACAAAAAATAAGTAAACAGCGATTACCTTTATGGTTAGGTTCCAATGGGGTTCAATAAATGAGGTTAAAATAACTCCCTGTCTGTAGATAAAGACAGATAAAAAATAACTTGTAATTTCGAGTAGATAGCGCTAGGAATTACCAAGCTAGAGATTTCACATAAGGTGATCTTACCCAATAGATATTAACAGGGCTCCTGGCTTCCGGCGGCGGGATATGGGGTTTCTGTATTCCTTTCGCGATCGATAGTAAATGATTGCACCCGGTCCCCTTTCTTGAACACAGGAACTATCGTGGAGACCCCCCACGACCTGGGGCATCCAGATACAGCGGGCTGCATTAAGCACAGCAGTAAGAACAGGCGCCCACAGTGATATACATGACTTAAAAACGTCCGGGGGAAAGCCGTCGGGCCCTGGAGCTTTATTACTTGTTAAGCCCTTGATTCCCTTTTCAACCTCGCTAATGGAAAAGCGGGTTATCTTCTAAAACACCATTTTTAAAATCAGCTTGTAGTAAGTTACTATTAAAAATAGAGCTAAAATGAGAGACCCGATCTTCTTCTGGTATGTTGGAGCGTACAGCAGGATTACCTGTTAATTCAAAAAGAGGTTTATTTATGATTTCCCAAAACTTTGCACTGTTTCCAAGGATTTTGGGATCTAGCAAATTTTCCCAAATGGAGGCCTTCACTTCTGATTTGCGTTTCGCTAAGGCCTTATTATAATGAGTACGTGATGCCCTGATTCGTGCCAGGTCTCTAGGCCTGGCCTTTACGGCCGCCTTTAAGTCACGACTTGCCTTAGAACATGAATGATCAAACCATTTTGGTCCACAGCGAGCCGGCCCCGTTGAGGGCACGGTTAACATTGCCCCAACTTTAGAAACGATACCGTCGAAAGCAGACAGGGTCTCCTGGGGTGAAGGTGCCGAAGACACACAGAGAGACAACTCAGGGCCACACGTGTTGTTAATTAGTTCATATAAGTGGCTCAAGTCTACCAGTGCGCACTTTAAACGACGTTTGCCATAAGTACATTTTAAGATACCACCATCTGACCTCTTCTTACGCGATTCAAATAACACACCACCCAGTTGAATACAAACTGGATTATGATCGCTATGTTGGTTCTCCTGAATTTTAAAATCCAAGATAGAGGTACCAAGGTCACCAGATAAAAGTATATGGTCAATGTAGGAACGCCCTGAGTTGCCTTTATAGGTGGGTACATCATGGAGGAAATGGTCAGCCACCACGGACATGGCCGGGGTTAGATTGAATTCATTCAGGAGATCATTCAACAAATTGCCCCGCCTTGTGTGATCAAAATGAAAACCTCTCTGTCTGTGGCAACCCAGTGAACCTATTACAGTGTCCCCTGGGTTCCCACAGGGGTGTGCGTTAAAATCCCCTACAATGAGTATTTGGTGTGGGAGGCTCTCCATATTACTCCTAAGGAAGTTACCCAAATCCACGAGTCTACACTCGCCGTTGTGATTTACAGCGTTATAAAAGTTGATCAGGGTTAGTGAGTCTTTCCCTTTCTTGACCAACAGCACTTGGATGTCAGTGTTACAAAAGGAGTACCTTTTGACTGTGCATATTAATGCTAGATCAATAAACACAGCCAAGCCCCCTTTGGCTCTACCGCTACGTGACGACTCCGCAGGTACAACGAAGCTTTTATACCCTTCTATGGATGCGTTGTTCCCGACCAGCCATGTTTCTTGGAGACATACCACTGCAAAAGATCTTATAAAGGCTACCCAGGTCGGATCACTAATTTTGCCTGCCAGCCCAGCGATGTTCCAGGAGATTATATTAAATCTAGAGGTCAACGATTCAGTAGGGGCCATCACACTTGTAGCTAAAGCTTTTTCTGGGGGATCCACAGGACTGATTTCAATGCTAACCCCTGCGATTCTATTTGCTATAGTGTCATCACTCTGAATAATTTTTGACGTTTGAGTGAGTTTGCATGTTGATACGAGGTATACTTTATCTAGGCCTCTATGATTCAGGGGAACATTATCTGCCACTAATTGCCCTGGATGGGGCTCGGCCACGTCAGTTGCCCTAGCTGTATCATCTGTAGATGTAATAGACGTGTCCCGTGCAGCAGTTAGAAAAACCGGATCTACCTTCATCTGTTCCCTATTTGCTGTCCCACTTCGTAATTTGGAAGAATTGTAACTAGCGGAGAGTGGAGTCTTTGCACAGAGTCAATCCACTGCTTCAAGGTCTCCCTGATAGTGGAAGGTGTTACATCGATTAAAAATAGGAACCCTATATTGATTATCATGAAGGTCGTAGTACCTATTTTCATGGGTATAATTTGGGTACAGATTACCGTTAGTTATGTGTTGGTAATCATAATGATCGCGAAACCTGCTTCCCTTTGTGTAGTGTTGAGACGTATTTCTTTGGGTCATGGGGGTTGGTGCGTAAAAGTAACTGAGTTCGACAGTTTGAATCCTACTTTCTAAGTCGCCTTCCCTCCATCCACTAATATAGCTTGCCACGCGCCTATCTTTAACATTTATTATGATACAGTCGCCTGCTGAGACCTTGTTTCTCTGGCCCACCCAATCTACCCTTCTAACGTTAAGTATTTGGCCATTTAGGTATGAGGGAATTGGCCTATAACTGGTTAACCAATGGCTAACTTTATTTTTTAGTTTGGTGTGATTTTCCGATTTCCCCTCTCCTAGTGATGGTACACCTATCATGACCACGGTAAAAGGGTGGGATTCAGGGGGTAGATCTATGCGCCCGTTCTTGTTAACAGGTCTTGGTATTTTGGGTTGCTCTGGCTGACTATTACTAACAGTTGTGGTCAAGCCCTCTGCCGCCCACTCACTCCCATCCCCCCATTTGTATTTTATGCTACTGCTTCCCTTAGATGTACATCTGGAGGGGACAACACGACCCTGCTTTCGCCTTGCTTCTTTTGAGACTCCTTATGACTTCTATCTGGAGGTATCGGTGTCTGTATCTGTTTAGCTAACTTGCGGGTAACCGATACAGCTTCTTGGGTGTTTTTGTTGTTTAGTGAATTAGATGGTTTATCTTTATATTTATGTTGAGGCTGTGGTTTGTGGGATTTGATACATTTTGTCAAAATTTCATTATTTTGCTGTTGTACTACTTCTAGTTTCTCCAGTTTCTCCCCTATCGTTTTTACCCTTTCATGAATGGGGAGCATGAGAGACCTCATTAGGTGTTCCATTTTTTCCATAAGGGTCTTCACACAAGTAGAATTATCACAGACCTGGTTTGCTAATTCGATGGTGTCTTGCCCTGTTATTGTGATAGGTTGTGGCACCCTTTGTAAATCTGGGTCAGTGTCAAATTCCATTGGTGTTGCATGGGAGCCCACTTCAACGCCCATGAAATGCCTCCTAGGCGCAGAGTGAGCCTTAATGATTTATGAGACCACTCAAAGCCACGCAGGGTGGCTTTGCGTGTCTTTCTAAATCTTTGAGAGGCCTGTATAACGCATGTACTACTTTACTTGGCCCAAAAGTGATGCAGGGCTTTCATAAATAATCCAATTTTTTTAAATTAGCTCAGATCCAGATCCAGGGCATGCACAGATATGTTGCTACAGGTTTTTGGGCATTGGATCTATGTAGTGCTAAAATATATTTATTTATTTATAGAAAGGGATTTTTCTATTGGAAAATATTGTTTTGCCTGCCGGAAGGGATAAGAAAGAGTCTATTGGAGTAAGACATGCTTATTCATATAAGAAAGTTAAGAGAATCAGGGGCCTAAGAAACCTGGAAACTGAAGAGTAGGTAACACCGAAGCCTGGAATATGATACAACTACTGTCAGAAAATGCTTTGTCATGCAGGCCTGAAAATGCAGGACTAATTGATTGGTGGTCTGGAATTAAAGGTATGAAAACATTCACCATGTTATAGATCTATGGGTCAGGATTAGAGGTCATGTGTACTTACATTAGGAGTAGCTTTATCTAAATTGCGATTTTCTCTGAATCAGAATTAGGAAATCGCTATTCCTAGTGCATGAAACTTTTACTTTTAAATTACTGATACGTGATAGGTCAAAGATTGGCATACCTCATGAATCTTAATGAGGTAGGTCACAATTTGCGACCCATTAGGAATGATAGCCATTACAGGGATGGTGGCCTGCTGGGGCCAGCTAACCAGCATGTCTGTGATTACTTTTAAATAGATCAATCATTTTATTTTTAAATGCAGCCTGTTTTTCTTCAAGGAAAGTGGGATATGCTAAAAAAAGATACATTTAAATTACATTTTTGAGTAGGCAATGGTCCGTGGCCCTACCCGCCCTAAGGTTGGAGGGGGGCAGAGAAACCAATCCAGGTGGCTAAAACATTTTTCTAAAATTCTGCAGAAAATTTGAGCTGGCTCCACAAATCTGTTGCAAAATTAAAAATGAGGGTTTTATCCAGCACTACAAAAATGTAAACCTTCCAGGGTAGGCCAGGGAAGGAGATAGCACACATGTTTTCCCTGGTCGCACTCTTGCAGGTGGGGAAACAAAGTTTGCATGGCAGGAGCAGAGAGAAAAACGGTCTTCCGCCAGTTAGGAGCACACCTGATTCCAACTACATTCAGGATCGGTGCATGTAGGGGAGCCATCCAGGCTGTGGGTCCTGGGACTTCCATGTGGAACACAACATTGTGTGTTGTGGGTGCCCCATGTGGGCATCAGGGCACCCACGCCAGCCCACAGGGGATGTGGTCCCTGGGGCCTGTTAAGGCCTATAAATGCTCAGAGATCGAGGCCACACACCCCTCCCCTTAAAAATAAATATGATCCCCAGGGCCTGTAAAGACTCAGGGAGGGGTGCTGGCATGCTCACCCTAACTTAACACTGCAAACACACGGGGGAATGTGGTGTTGGGCACCTGTAAAGGCTTGGCTAGGGATATGGAGCCTCCAGGTCCATAAAAATAAATACAGTCCCAGGATATGGGGTTCTCGAGACCTGCAAAGACTTGGGTAGGGGGCGCATGCCTCCCATAGCAAAAAAAACAAAAAAGCATTGCCGCCTCCTGCCAGCACCCAGGATGAGCTCTGGGAGGGCAGCTGGTGGGGCCACAGGAGTCATGGGGCTTCCCTCACATCCCTAAATAGGGGTCTGGGTGTCCTGAGAGGGCACCATGACACCCAAAATAAAAAATATGAGTAATAAATGAGTGGCAGGAGATGCTCTTTTATTGTTCACTGCTCCTTGCAAGGAGCACTCCATAATGCTCTGCCAGGCCTTTTTCACAATATTTTTTTGAGTTTGGTTGTGCCCCTTGAAGGGGAGAGGCAGTACATTTATTTTAATATTGTGGGGGGCTGCAGGGAGTGCAGCAGCCGCCACAACATTAAACACTAAATCTCTTGGGTCATTAAATTCATGACCCCACGAGAGCTTATCATATTTTTTCAAAGCACTCCTAGCTGGAGCTTTATGTTCTTCAGCTGAAGTGCAGAGCCCCCTTCTGGTTAACTGTATCGCTACATTTTGTAGCTTAAAAAGTATTGAAAAAGGTGTGTTCCAATTTTTTTTTTTATAAAGCTTTATTATTTTTCAGTTATTTATAGTTATTGTAATTTTTGCACGAAAGAACTACAATCATTGTGAAGCCCATTGGCATAGCCAGTACAATCGTGTACTAATACAACATATTCAAGCAACAAGGAAAAAGCAGACCAACAACAAACCCTTACGCCTTACACTTAGACCGCGCATTGCCATAGTCCTAGAGTCCCCCTGTGTCAATGCAGCATGCAAAGGAGGGTAAAGCGCCTCCAACCAATTAACCCTGTCACTTTAGCAGACCATGTGTAGCAACAAATCTAACAAGTGAGCAGGAAGGTTAGGCGGGTTGGGGATTGTGCTCAGGGGAGCCATGGACCCAGAAAGAGAAAAGAAAGCATATTTGTATCACAAAATGCCACACCTGTCTCTTAACCCCTTGGCCGCGGCGGTAATTCCGCCGCGGCACTGGGGGGGATAGGGGGCCGCGCAGCTCCACCATGCTCGTGACAGAACCACTCCATCACGAGCCACGGGTGTGCTGTGATTGTGATGGAGTGGCTCCATCACGGCTCCGCCCGCTCAATAGAACGCACCGCGCAGGCGCGAAATCACTGCAGTACAGGGGAAGCGGCCGGGCTGAGACGGAACCACTCCGTCACCAGCAAAGCACGTCCGTGGCTGATGACGGAGTGCTTCCATCACCAGCATGGATGTGGTTAAGGAATAGACCTTCACCATAAGTGCTTAAACAAAGAAAGTGTCCCCATGTTTTACAGAATTATGGCAGTCTATCATTCACTTTATAGACTACCTTCTCGAAAGTTTCAACCTCCTGCATATGTTATAGTCAGGAGTTAAGCGGTGGGACCTTGTGAGTCCTCCAAAGGCACAGAATGCCTATCTTAGTAACCCCCATAGCCGTAGAGACTCAACGATTCATAGAGAGAGAGAGAGAGGAGTGAAAATCAGTGGTATCAAGCAAGAGTGCCATCCATGCGGTCAAACCTCTCTGTGTATTTAAATTTGATGTCACGTGGTCCCAAATTTGGCACCAGTAGCTATGTACCCTGTTCCATTTAAATAGGATGTGCACTACATCACAATTTGGCATCCCACAACGCCATCAGTTTGAATACGCCACCAACTTGGCCCTGCCTAGTCTGTCTGGTGACCAATGCCAACAATGGATAACCTTGAAGTGGCTGTACTTTCTGCGTGCTTCCCTCAATCCTTTATTATAGTTGCCAAATATCAGTTGCCAGTCAAAGTCAAAGTCAAAGTCAATGATCTTTGTTCGGTTATTCAAACAAACAACCATAAAAGCACAATTCAATAGACAGATTGTTTTAAAAAAAGGTTAAAACGATCTAAGACTCTCTTCCGAAGTAAAAAAAAACACAATTCATCATGTACAATACAGTGTTTAAAAACAATTTAAAACATTTAACCCTCCATGCTGTTCCTAAATTTTAGTGCTAATTTTGGAAACCATATACAAATAAAGTGCAATCGTGAGTTAGCAGCTGTAAATAACAAAGTGCAGGTCTAACCTGTGTAAAGTTCATATTTTTGAGCAGGGGCTTTAAATAGAGCCTCCGAGGAATGTCATAGTAAGGACAAATAAATAAGAAGTGCACCAAGTCCTGCGGAGACACATTGTCGAAGCCGCAGGACGGTAGCACTTGACCTCGGTGGCAACTCTTGGGAACGGCAAGCAGTAAATGAAAAAAGTCCAGACGGAACCTTGTTAGCAAAAATCTGTCAAAGCCCGACATTGGCCAAGTCAGGTACGGTTCTATACGGGGTGTAGATTTTATTACAACATATTTACGGACACTACTTTTGTTCAATTCCACCTCCTCTCGATGCAGATTCGGAGAAGGGGAAAACGTTTTCCTCACATATGTAACATCAGATCTGCTAATAGAATCAGGTCTTATAAAAAGCTCAGGACGCCCCAATTCTGAGAAGCGGTCTTTCAGGTATTTAAGCCACGGGATTTTGTGCATGTTGTCCCAAGATAAGGCTTCTCTCAGAAGTTGGTGATTAAGTGGCAGGTCTTTGTTTAACCAACAATTTAGCCAGGAGATTAGGGGTCGAAGGGCTATGGTATCGCTTAAAAAGGGGGCACCCAGTTCTTCATGCACTATAAAACTGGCCGTTCCACTTGGGACCCCCAACATCTGCTTCAAAAAATTATTTTCTACTGCCGCCAATTCGTTGGTTGCCGTGTGCCCCCAAAGCTTACTCCCATAGCAGGCTATCGCCACACTCTTTGCCTGGTACATTTTTAGCAGTGTAGCAATTGGGCGATTGCCCATTTTCCTGGCAAAGCTAAAAATGGTGGCGTTAGCCCGAGTTAACTCCCACCTTTTCCTTTGTACTGCAGGGCCCCAATTCAACTGGTTATCGAACAGGAGTTTTTGGTTGGGATCTTCTCCCCATTAACATGTAATGAAAACGTCTTTTTGTGGCCCTTCCCTAGGTTCATTACAAAAGATTTTGTGTTGTTAATGGCGAGATCTCGGGATTTCATGAAGCTGTAAAAGGAGTCAAGTAACAATTGAAGCCCTTTTGCGGTCCTTGCCAACAAAACGGCATCGTCCGCATAAAGTAAAACGGGTAGGCCTTTGCGCCCAACATAGGGGTAGTCTGCTCCGGTATTTAAAAGGTTCTCCTCCAAATTGTTAATATGTAAATTTAAGAGAAACGGAGCTAAAATGCAGCCCTGTCGGACTCCCCGATGCACCCCGAAATCCCTTGTTACCTTTAGCTCTTGGGAGTAACGTACATTGGCTCTCGTATCCTGGTGCAAGTCTGCCAGCAAGTTAACTAGATTTTGCTCCACGCCCATGTGGCCCATGGCCTCCCAGAGCTTAACCCAATTGACACAGTCGAAGGCTTATGAGAGGTCCATAAAAGCCATGTGTATTGTGCCCTGGAATGCCAAAGTGTATTTTCCCAGGACCATATACAAGTTGAGGCACTGTGAAATCGTGGAGTGGCCTGGCCTAAAACCGTATTGGATCGGGAAGATTATGTAATGCATTTCCGCCCAGGTTGTTAATCTGTTCAAGATTACCCCCCCCGCTACTTTGACCACAGAATCGATTAAAGATATTGGTCTGTAGCAGGACGTACTATTACGGTCCCCTTTCTTGAACACGGGAACTATCGTGGAGACCCCCCACGACCTGGGGCATCCAGATACAGCGGCTGCATTAAGCACAGCAGTAAGAACAGGCGCCCAGAGTGATATACATGACTTAAAAAGGTCCGGGGGAAAGCCGTCGGGCCCTGGAGCTTTATTACTTGTTAAGCCCTTGATTCCCTTTTCAACCTCGCTAATGGAAAAGTGGGTTATCTTCTAAAACACCATTTTTAAAATCAGCTTGTGGTAAGTTACTATTAAAAATAGAGCTAAAATGAGAGACCCACTCTTCTTCTGGTATGTTGGAGCCTACAGCGGGATTACCTGTTAATTCAAAAAGAGGTTTATTCATGATTTCCCAAAACTTTGCACTGTTTCCAAGGATTTTGGGATCTAGCAAATTTTCCCAAATGGAGGCCTTCACTTCTGATTTGCGTTTCGCTAAGGCCTTATTATAATGAGTACGTGATGCCCTGATTCGTGCCAGGTCTCTTGGCCTGGCCTTTAGGGCCACCTTTAAGTCACGACTTGCCTTATAACATGAATGATCAAACCATTTCGGTCCACTGCGAGCCGGCCCCGTAGAGGGCACGGTTAACATTGCCCCAACTTTAGAAACGATACCGTCGAAAGCAGACAGGGTCTCCTGGGGTGAAGGTGCCGAAGACACACAGAGAGACAACTCAGGGCCACACGTGTTGTTAATTATTTCATATAAGTGGCTCGAGTCTACCATTGCCCACTTTAAACGACGTTTGCCATCAGTACATTTTAAGATACCACCATCTGACCTCTTCTTACGCGATTCAAATAACACACCACCCAGTTGAATACAAACTGGATTGTGATCGCTATGTTGGTTCTCCTGGATTTTAAAATCCAAGATAGAGGTACCAAGGTCATCAGAGAAAAGAATATGGTCAATGTAGGAACGCCCTGAGTTGCCTTTATAGGTGGGAATATCATGGAGGACATGGTCAGCCACCACGGACATGGCCGGGGTTAGATTGAATTCATTCAGGAGATTATTCAACAAATTGCCCCGCCTTGTGTGATCAAAATGAAAACCTCTCTGTCTGTGGCAACCCAGTGAACCTATTACAGTGTCCCCTGGGTTCCCACAGGGGTGTGCGTTAAAATCCCCTAAAATGAGTATTTGGTGTGGGAGGCTCTCCATATTACTCCTAAGCAAGTTACCCAAATCCACGAGCCTACACTCGCCGTTGTGATTTACAGCGTTATAAAAGTTGATCAGGGTTAGTGAGTCTTTCCCTTTCTTGACCAACAGCACTTGGATGTCAGTGTTACAAAAGGAGTACCTTTTGACTTTGCATATTAATGCTAGATCAATAAACACAGCCAAGCCCCCTTTGGCTCTACCGCTACGTGACGGCTCCGCAGGTACAAAGAAGCTTTTATACCCTTCTATGGATGCGTTGTTCCCGACCAGCCATGTTTCTTGGAGACATACCACTGCAAAAGATCTTATAAAGGCTACCCAGGTCGGATCACTAATTTTGCCTGCCAGCCAAGCGATGTTCCAGGAGATTATATTAAATCTAGAGGTCAACGATACAGTAGGGGCCATCACACTTGTAGCTAAAGCATTTTCTGGGGGATCCACAGGACTGATTTCAATGCTAACCCCTGCGATTATATTTGCTATAGTGTCATCACTCTGAATAATTTTTGACGTTTGAGTGAGTTCGCATGTTGATACGAGGTATACTTTATCTAGGCTTCTATGATTCAGGGGAACATTATCTGCCACTAATTGCCCTGGATGGGGCTCTGCCACGTCAGTTGCCCTAGCTGTATCATCTGTAGATGGAATAGACGTGTCCCGTGCAGCAGTTAGAAAAACCGGATCTACCTTCATCTGTTCCCTATTTGCTGTCCCACTTCGTAATTTGGAAGAATTGTAACTAGCGGAGAGTGGAGTCTTTGCACAGAGTCAATCCACTGCTTCAAGGTCTCCCTGATAGTGGAAGGCGTTAAATCGATTAAAAATAGGAACCCTATATTGATTATCATGAAGGTCGTAGTACCTATTTTCATGGGTATAATTTGGGTACAGATTACCGTTAGTTATGTGTTGGTAATCATAATGATCGTAAAACCTGCATCCCTTTGTGTAGTGTTGAGACGTATTTCTTTGGGTCATGGGGGTTGGTGGGTAAAAGTAACCGAGTTTGACAGTTTGAATCCTACTTTCTAAGTCGCCTTCCCTCCAACCACTAATATAGCTTGCCATGCGCCTATCTTTAAAATTTATGATGGTACAGTCGCCTTCTGAGACCTTGTTTCTCTGGCCCACCCAATCTACCCTTCTAACGTTAAGTATTTGGCCATTTAGGTATGAGGGAATTGGCCTATATCTGGTTAACCAATGGCTAACTTTATTTTTTAGTTCGGTGTGATTTTCCGATTTCCCCTCTCCTAGTGATGGTACACCTATCATGACCACGGTAAAAGGGTGGGATTCAGGGGGTAGATCTATGCGCACGTTCTTGTTAACAGGTCTTGGTCTTTTGGGTTGCTCTGGCTGGCTATTACTAACAGTTGTGGTCAAGCCCTCTGCCGCCCACTCACTCCCATTCCCCCATTTGTATTTTCTGCTACTGCTTCCCTTAGATGTACATCTGGAGGGGACAACACGACCCTGCTTTCGCCTTGCTTGTTTTGAGACTCCTTATGACTTCTATCTGGAGGTATCGGTGTCTGTATCTGTTTAGCTAACTTGCGGGTAACCAATACAGCTTCTTGGGTGTTTTTGTTGTTTAGTGAATTGGATGGTTTATCATTATGTTTATGTTGAGGCTGTGGTTTGTGGGATTTGATAAATTTTGTCAAAATTTCATTAATTTGCTGTTGTACTACTTCTAGTTTCTCCAGTTTCTTCCCTATCGTTTTTACCCTTACATGAATGGGGAGCATGAGAGCATTAGGTGTTCAATTTTTTCCATAAGGGTCTTCACACAAGTAGAATTATCACAGACCTGGTTTGCTAATTCGATGGTGTCTTGCCCGGTGACTCCCTGGGTGTCTGTTATCTGGTTTTGGGCTATTATTGTGATAGGTTGTGGCACCCTGTGGGTAATCCTCTGTGTATGGTTCGTGCTTCTCCTCTGCCCAGGTCTAGGTTTGTGCCATGCAATCTTCGGTTTTGCCCTGAGTTTACTGGCAGCCCTCTTAATTCTTCTGGGTAACAAATTATCTGTGTGCTCTTTCCCTCTCGAGCACTCATTTAGGGGGCTCCCTTTATCAGATGAAGTACAAACTTCATTAGCGATGCAAACAACAGCCCCTTCTTCTCCGTCTAGCTCATGAATGAGGTTGGAGGGTTCTACATTTATCTGCAGGCTAGGAGTCAATGATAACCTGCTTTCCCTATTGTCAAAGTCGGGTGGTAGGGTTTGATCTAATGGGATTATCTGATTGCTATCTATGTTTGGGAGGCCTACGAATGAATGCATGAGGATAGAATCCTGTGAGTACACGGTAGTATTAGAGGTGTTTGCATTCGTAGTGATTTGAGTTGACTGGTTGGCCAAACACATACTTGGGGGTAAGGAGAGACGCCTCTCCGTACTCTCAATTGCGTTAACCACTACACCTATTGTCTTTTGGAGCATTCTATCGATTGCGGTGAGAGTTGGGAGTGGAGTGGTAACTTGCGCCTTTTTCCTTGAGGTGGATCTGGTCGACATTGGCGTATTTTTCGACTTATCCATGTTGTAATTTCTATGCACGCTACAAGTATAGTGTAGAGTACCCCCCTAGATACAATTATAAAACAAACACAAGGTGTAGACGTGCGAAAAAATGGAAGAACGAATATCAGAAAATGGGAAGGTCATAAATCACCTGGAGCACAGTTACAGGGGGCACGACTAAGGGGGGTGGCCCAGCCCAGCCTCCTCAATCCTCTGAGGGCCACAGAGGGCCCGCCCTTTGCCCGGGCTTTGTCCGATGCTCCCGCGCAGCGGGGGCTTCTGTCTACTATATAGGGAGCAGAGTGAGCAGTGGGCGGGGCCGAGCTGGTAATGCAGACCAGGTGTTGCAGGTCACGCAGGGACTCCTGGATGATGGAGTCCCTGCAGCGTTCTCTGCCCCTTCCACAGCCCACAGCACAGCGCCCGGTCACAAGGGGCTCGCACCACTTCCCCCGGTGTCTCTGAAGCGACACCCGTGCAGCGGGTGCGGCGAAGTGTGGGCTCAGTCCCGATAAAATTCTCCAGCGAAGTACTCCTAATTCGAGGGTCCACGGCAGTGACAGAGTTGAAAAAGATTCCCACAAAGGTCCAGGAAGCACGGGATTTTCAAGAGAGCAGAGTGAGCAGTGGGCGGGGCCGAGCTGGTAACGCAGACCAGGTGTTGCAGGTCACGCAGGGACTCCTGGATGATGGAGTCCCTGCAGCGTTCTCAATAGCCGGCTCTGCCCCCTTCCACAGCCCACAGCACAGCGCCCGGTCACAAGGGGCTCGCACCATTTCCCCCGGTGTCTCTGAAGCAGTGTTGAGACGTATTTCTTTGGGTCATGGGGGTTGGTGGGTAAAAGTAACTGAGTTCGACAGTTTGAATCCTACTTTCTAAGTCGCCTTCCCTCCAACCACTAATATAGCTTGCCACGCGCCTATCTTTAAAATTTATGATGATACAGTCGCCTTCTGAGACCTTGTTTCTCTGGCCCACCCAATCTACCCTTCTAACGTTAAGTATTTGGCCATTTAGGTATGAGGGAATTGGCCTATATCTGGTTAACCAATGGCTAACTTTATTTTTTAGTTCGGTGTGATTTTCCGATTTCCCCTCTCCTAGTGATGGTACACCTATCATGACCACGGTAAAAGGGTGGGATTCAGGGGGTAGATCTATCCGCACGTTCTTGTTAACAGGTCTTGGTCTTTTGGGTTGCTCTGGCTGGCTATTACTAACAGTTGTGGTCAAGCCCTCTGCCGCCCACTCACTCCCATCCCCCCATTTGTATTTTCTGCTACTGCTTCCCTTAGATGTACATCTGGAGGGGACAACACGACCCTGCTTTCGCCTTGCTTGTTTTGAGACTCCTTATGACTTCTATCTGGAGGTATCGGTGTCTGTATCTGTTTAGCTAACTTGCGGGTAACCAATACAGCTTCTTGGGTGTTTTTGTTGTTTAGTGAATTAGATGGTTTATCATTATGTTTATGTTGAGGCTGTGGTTTGTGGGATTTGATACATTTTGTCAAAATTTCATTATTTTGCTGTTGTACTACTTCTAGTTTCTCCAGTTTCTCCCCTATCGTTTTTACCCTTTCATGAACGGGGAGCATGAGAGACCTCATTAGGTGTTCCATTTTTTCCATAAGGGTCTTCACACAAGTAGAATTATCACAGACCTGGTTTGCTAATTCGATGGTGTCTTGCCCGGTGACTCCCTGGGTGTCTGTTATCTGGTTTTGGGCTATTATTGTGATAGGTTGTGGCACCCTGTGGGTAATCCTCTGTGTACGGTTCGTGCTTCTCCTCTGCCCGGGTCTAGGTTTGTGCCATGCAATCTTCGGTTTTGCCCTGAGTTTACTGGCAGCCCTCTTAGTTCTTCTGGGTAACAAATTATCTGTGTGCTCTTTCCCTCTCGAGCACTCATTTAGGGGGCTCCCTTTATCAGATGAAGTACAAACTTCATTAGCAATGCAAACGACAGCCCCTTCTTCTCCGTCTAGCTCATGAATGAGGTTGGAGGGTTCTACATTTATCTGCAGGCTAGGAGTCAATGATAACCTGCTTTCCCTATTGTCAAAGTCGGGTGGTAGGGTTTGATCTAATGGGATTATCTGATTGCTATCTATGTTTGGGAGGCCTACGAATGAATGCATGAGGATAGAATCTTGTGAGTACACGGTAGTATTAGAGGTGTTTGCATTCGTAGTGATTTGAGTTGACTGGTTGGCCAAACACATACTTGGGGGTAAGGAGAGACGCCTCTCCGTACTCTCAATCGCGTTAACCACTACACCTATTGTCTTTTGGAGCATTCTATCGATTGCGGTGAGAGTTGGGAGTGGAGTGGTAACTTGCGCCTTTTTCCTTGAGGTGGATCTGGTCGACATTGGCGTATTTTTCGACTTATCCATGTTGTAATTCCTATGCACGCTACAAGTATAGTGTAGAGTACCCCCCTAGATACAATTATAAAACAAACACAAGGTGTAGACGTGCGAAAAAATGGAAGAACGAATATCAGAAAATGGGAAGGTCATAAATCACCTGGAGCACAGTTACAGGGGGCACGACTAAGGGGGGTGGCCCAGCCCAGCCTCCTCAATCCTCTGAGGGCCACAGAGGGCCCGCCCTTTGCCCGGGCTTTGCCCGACGCTCCCGTGCAGCGGGGGCTTCTGTCTACTATATAGGGAGCAGAGTGAGCGGTGGGCGGGGCCGAGCTAGTAACGCAGACCAGGTGTTTCAGGTCACGCAGGGACTCCTGGATGATGGAGTCCCTGCAGCGTTCTCTGCCCCTTCCACAGCCCACAGCACAGCGCCCGGTCACAAGGGGCTCGCACCACTTCCCCGGGTGTCTCTGAAGCAACACCCGCGCAGCGGGTGCGGCGAAGTGTGGGCTCAGTCCCGATAAAATTCTCCAGCGAAGTCCTCCTAATTCGAGGGTCCACGGCAGTGACAGAGTTGAAAAAGATTCCCACAAAGGTCCAGGAAGCACGGGATTTTCAAGAGAGCAGAGTGAGCGGTGGGCGGGGCCGAGCTGGTAACGCAGACCAGGTGTTGCAGGTCACGCAGGGACTCCTGGATGATGGAGTCCCTGCAGCATTCTCAATAGCCGGCTCTGCCCCCTTACACAGCCCACAGCACAGCGCCCGGTCACAAGGGGCTCGCACCACTTCCCCCGGTGTCTCTGAAGCGGTGTTGAGACATATTTCTTTGGGTCATGGGGGTTGGTGGGTAAAAGTAACTGAGTTTGACAGTTTGAATCCTACTTTTTAAGTCGCCTTCCCTCCAACCACTAATATAGCTTGCCACGCGCCTATCTTTAAAATTTATGATGATACAGTCGCCTTCTGAGACCTTGTTTCTCTGGCCCACCCAATCTACCCTTCTAACGTTAAGTATTTGGCCATTTAGGTATCAGGGAATTGGCCTATATCTGGTTAACCAATGGCTAACTTTATTTTTTAGTTCGGTGTGATTTTCCGATTTCCCCTCTCCTAGTGATGGTACACCTATCATGACCACGGTAAAAGGGTGGGATTCAGGGGGTAGATCTATGCGCACGTTCTTGTTAACAGGTCTTGGTCTTTTGGGTTGCTCTGGCTGGCTATTACTAACAGTTGTGGTCAAGCCCTCTGCCGCCCACTCACTCCCATCCCCCCATTTGTATTTTCTGCTACTGCTTCCCTTAGATGTACATCTGGAGGGGACAACACGACCCTGCTTTCGCCTTGCTTGTTTTGAGACTCCTTATGACTTCTATCTGGAGGTATCGGTGTCTGTATCTGTTTAGCTAACTTGCTGGTAACCAATACAGCTTCTTGGGTGTTTTTGTTGTTTAGTGAATTAGATGGTTTATCATTATGTTTATTTTGAGGCTGTGGTTTGTGGGATCTGATAAATTTTGTCAAAATTTCATTATTTTGCTGTTGTACTACTTCTAGTTTCTCCCGTTTCTCCCCTATCGTTTTTACCCTTTCATGAATGGGGAGCATGAGAGACCTCATTAGGTGTTCCATTTTTTCCATAAGGGTCTTCACACAAGTAGAATTATCACAGACCTGGTTTGCTAATTCGATGGTGTCTTGCCCGGTGACTCCCTGGGTGTCTGTTATCTGGTTTTGGGCTATTATTGTGATAGGTTGTGGCACCCTATGGGTAATCCTCTGTTTACGGTTCGTGCTTCTCCTCTGCCCGGGTCTAGGTTTGTGCCATGCAATCTTCGGTTTTGCCCTGAGTTTACTGGCAGCCCTCTTAATTCTTCTGGGTAACAAATTATCTGTGTGCTCTTTCCCTCTCAAGCACTCATTTAGGGGGCTCCCTTTATCAGATGAAGTACAAACTTCATTAGCGATGCAAACGACAGCCCCTTCTTCTCCATCTAGCTCATGAATGAGGTTGGAGGGTTCTACATTTATTTGCAGGCTAGGAGTCAATGATAACCTGCTTTCCCTATTGTCAAAGTCGGGTGGAAGGGTTTGATCTAATGGGATTATCTGATTGCTATCTATGTTTGGGAGGCCTACGAATGAATGCATGAGGATAGAATCCTGTGAGTACACGGTAGTATTAGAGGTGTTTGCATTCGTAGTGATTTGAGTTGACTGGTTGGCCAAACACATACTTGGGGGTAAGGAGAGACGCCTCTCCGTACTCTCAATTGCGTTAACCACTACACCTATTGTCTTTTGGAGCATTCTATCGATTGCGGTGAGAGTTGGGAGTGGAGTTGTAACTTGCGCCTTTTTCCTTGAGGTGGATCTGGTCGACATTGGCGTATTTTTAGACTTATCCATGTTGTAATTCCTAGGCACGCTACAAGTATAGTGTACAGTAGCCCCCTAGATACAATTATAAAACAAACACAAGGTGTAGACATGCGAAAAAATGGAAGAACGAATATCAGAAAATGGGAAGGTCATAAATCACCTGGAGCACAGTTACAGGGGGCACGACTAAGGGGGTGGCCCAGCTCAGCCTCCTCAAGCCTCTGAGGGCCACAGAGGGCCCGCCCTTTGCCCGGGCTTTGCCCGACGCTCCCGCGCAGCGGGGGCTTCTGTCTACTATATAGGGAGCAGAGTGAGCGGTGGGCAAGGCCGAGCTGGTAACGCAGACCAGGTGTTGCAGGTCAACCAGGGACTCCTGGATGATGGAGTCCCTGCAGCGTTCTCTGCCCCTTCCACAGCCCACAGCCCAGCGCCCGGTAGCAAGGGGCTCGCACCACTACCCCCGGTGTCTCTAAAGCAGCACCCGCGCAGCGGGTGCGGCGAAGTGTGGGCTCAGTCCCAATAAAATTCTCTAGCGAAGTCCTCCTAATTCGAGGGTCCACGGCAGTGACAGAGTTGAAAAAGATTCCCACAAAGGTCCAGGAAGCACGGGATTTTCAAGAGAGCAGAGTGAGCGGTGGGCGGGGCCGAGCTGGTAACGCAGACCAGGTGTTGCAGGTCACGCAGGGACTCCTGGATGATGGAGTCCCTGCAGCGTTCTCAATAGCCGGCTCTGGCCCCTTCCACAGCCCATAGCACAGCGCCCGGTCACAAGGGGCTCGCACCACTTCCCCCAGTGTCTCTGAAGCGGCACCCGCGCAGCGGGTGCGGCGAAGTGTGGGCTCAGTCCCGATAAAATTCTCCAGTGAAGTCCTCCTAATTCGGGGGTCCACGGCAGTGACAGAGTTGAAAAAGTGTCCAGTCATAGTCCAAGAGTTCTCGGCCATCCAGCTGTCATTGTCCAGCTAGCATGTAAGACCCATCCCACCCAATCTCTATGCAGTTTGTCACTCCCTTCTGGGGTCAATTAAGTCTCTTGGAGGCGCTCAAAATTCAACCAGTGATCACCTAAAAAGTAATGTAATGTGTGAGGCAGTTAACCTTAAGAGACACAATCATCAAAGGTCTCCAAACTCTGCGGGCATGTGAACAGGTGACATGGCAAGTGAGAACTCTGTGTAGAGGAGTGGCCTGTGCAGGAGATTTCCAAGCCTCTCTTGGATGAATGGTACTCACAATCTAGTGTGTCTCAACCCAGGAGATCAAGATATGTCACAGAGGCAGTGCCAGAGCACCCTGAGCTGCAGGAGATAAGAGGGGTATTCACTGGGTCAGCTACTTATGTCAACATAAAAGCCTGCGCTACCCAAGCTGAGAGAGATAGAGGTGCTTATTGATTGGACAGAGAAAGGAGCGAGTGTGGGAGTGTTTCATCAGTGCACGTGTGTGCCTCAGTATTTAAATGACTGCAAGGGTTATAAGTGGGTGTTTGGGTGACTGCATAGGTTCTGCGTAAATGTTATAATGATTGCATAATTACAGCCTTGTTACTTGACTAAGTCAATAGATAGTACCTAGATGATTAGATGAATGTGTTTGTAGTGCCTGCATACTTCAATAACTATATACTTTCTGCCTGCCTGTTTGCAAGAGTACATGTATAGTTTCTGGATAATTGAATAACTCCATGTATAGTGAATCACTGATTTAATGAATTCCTGAGTAGTGGCTGGGTGATTCTATGGGTGCCTGAATACTGCCTGATTGACTGAGAAGGTACATTCATTGCTGCTAGATACATAGCAGTTGTCACTATATCTCTGAATCATTGGTTATCTCCTTCTGTCAGTATCAAGCTACCTGTTTTACTGTATACATGCTTTTCTTCTGAGCTGTTCGTGAGTGAAATCTAGGTATCACAATTGATATATAATCACATACATGGTCCTCTAGAAAAATACATTGCTTTGTTACTGAGCGTGCACACGCATCAGTAAGTTTCTTAAACTGAAACATTTTCAACGCACAAAACCTTTTGTATATGACATACCTACATAATTTCTTAAATTCTTCTGCTTCTAAAACATAAATTCATCATTTCTCAAACAAAAGTTAACTCAAAATGAAGCTAGCGTGAGATCTCTTGAGGCATTCTGCACTAATAATCCTTCTCAATTGTAAACAAACCATGTTTAAAGAAAAACACTAGTCCTACCATATACATGAAATGTTCATCAGCCTTACCGAACATAGATCACCATGTAAATATATATGTGATTTCTTAATAGATGTACACCTTCAAGCCATCTTTCCCAAAATATATACCTCTCTGCATCTTTAAATAAACTCAAAAGTCCCACTGTATATATAGCTATGTGCAAGCACAAAAACCATATATCACCATCTAAGAATATGCAAAGTAGTCATATAAGTTAAAAATCACATTGACAAAGACTTCCCAATACATACCTAACAAGTATTACTTCTTTCTAATTCATATAGAGGCAGAAACCATGTTCTCATCTTTTATTTCTCACTACACTATCCTGTTTAATAATGTTATTAAAAGTACTACAACTCCCAGAATGCAAAGGACAGATGAACCTATTCTGCACATGATGTTTAGACATTTAAAACTTTCTCAGTTCCTCATTGCAACTTCACACAAAACTATACTGTTATTTTTCAATAAAATACACAATGTAATTAAGAGGCACTAATTCATGTTTCTCTTACTTCACAAAACATTCACCACTAACCTCTTAAACAGATACCCTCTAATACAGTACATCTCATATATTTGTTCTCATCACTGTGATACTCCTTTTAATCAAACTCCCATATATACCTTCATTTTTAATGTACATTTTAAAAATAATTACAACTTTATATACATACCACTAATTCAGTTTGTAGATTATATTGTTGTTTTAGATCTTTCTGACTAGTTTGACACTGTTAGGATTAGTAAAAACTAAGCACAAGAATGGTACACCACTCTCATACGTAGCAAGTCTAAAATGGCAACTTGATCAACTTTCCACTCTATTATCAGGAGAAAGGCAGCAAATGAAATCCTGTTTTTCATTCTAGAGTACTGCATTTACACTTATGAAAGGTTAGTATCTGTTATCCCTTTCCATCTCTTTCAAAAGGAGGTTCCTGTGGCAGTGTGTTCATGATGTTTTCGCGATCATTGCAGAAAAATTGTGAAAATAAACGGGAGTTCAAACCGATATCTACCTTAATTTTAATGAAATGTAAATACTGTACACCTTTTTATTACATAGACCTCAGTTGTAAATTAAAATTTGCCATTACTTACATTGTGTCAGCACTCCTCAACTTTTCAAAAAAAATTCTGTCTCTTTAACACCCTTCCCCCAATACAGCAGTGTAGCTAGCAACCCAGTGGTTTTGCATTGTTCGCCCTAAGTTGGCAGGGTATGCCCAGACGTGGGTCCCTTGCTCAGTTTGCTACTGGATTCAAGCTAGCCTGGCTGATGATGGCTGATTAGCCAGAAACCGGTCCCAGGATGCTTGTTTCCCGTCCAGGGAAGACATGGCTTGGCAGATTGAGCTGGACTGTTCCCATGAGGCACAGGGTCAGACTGATTTGCATATGGCCATGTCTGAAATGGGGTGGCGGAGTGAGCTAAAGAATTATGATGGATTAAACCCAGATCAGTTGACTGGGGGTGAGTGCTTGCATTTTGCAACACTCCATCCATCATCCCCTTTGGTTTTGCTTTGTTTGCCTTAAGTTGGCATGGTATGCCCAAACGTGGGTCCCTTGCTCCCTTTGCCATTGGATTCAAGCTAGCCTAGCTGATGACGGCTGATTAGCCAGAAACCGGTCCCAGGATACTTGTTTCAGGTCCAGTGAAGATGTGGCTTGGCAGTTTGGGCTGGACTGTTCCCAAGAGGCACAGGGTTAGACTGATTTGCATATGCCATGTCTGAACTGGGGAAGCGGAGTGAGCTAAAAAATGATGATGGATTAAACCCAGATCAGTTGATGGGGGAGTGCTTGCATTGTTCAACACTCCGTCCATCATCCCTTTGGTTTTGCTCCAAATAAGATACAGCACTTGTGGTTTACTCCACAGACTCAAAAGCATTTCCATGTCTGTATTACATTTCAGTTTTTTAAAGAACAGCGAATAATAAGACTTCTTTCTTAGCCATCCAACACACTACATAATTGTATTCACGTTCATGCTGACAGCATCCAATGAAATATATATATATATATTTTTGTAAAAACAAACACCTCCATTTTAACTTCTTTTCATTTGGAAAACTACCTCATTCAGCTCCAGCCTTCTTCTGACTGCTATTGCTCCTTTACTTCAAAATGCTTATTGTATGTATTGTGGGCTACAGCTAAATCCGTTGGGCTTATGATGCTGCAAAAAAGACAGGTATAGACAGGGACTTGGGTTTGTCAAATGTGCAGATTACGTGGTTTGTCCATAGAGGGTTAAAGTTTCATCAGTTGCTGGCTTTGGTTAAATCCATTGTGGATTCCCAAACTTCTCACTTCATGATTGTGCACTGTGGTGGCAATGACCCAGGCACATTGACTGTGGTAGAGCTGGAAATCCTAATGAAAGAAACCTTTGCAAAACTGATGTCGCTTTTCCCTCACACTGTCATGGTGTACTCCAATGTATGCCAAAGACAGAAATTAAAGTGGTCAGATCAATTTTGTCCACGGATTGACAAAGCCAGGAAACATGTTAATAAAACTGTTTCTGCATTCCTCAGACACCATCACATGGGCTGTAGCTATAACAACAACCTGCATTTTGACATGCACGGAATTTATAGGAATGATGGAGTGCACTTTACAGATGAAAGCAATAAGGGTGTTTCTAAGTAACCTGAAACTCTGCACCTGGTCTTATGTGTAGCAGCCATATACACACTACCGACACAACGGCTCTTGTCAAAGCCACACTTGTACACGAAATATTGTGAAGTTTTTTCTAATGTTTTTTTCTTTTGGTTTTTGGGGATCTTTCAGATGATGTCACGATCCCCGGACACGTTGCGCAAACAGAAAACAAAAGCAGACATTCAATGGCCAACAACACATCCAAAAATAATATGTTAAAAAATCTATTCTGAATATTGCTTTACACACATTACTATATACATACTTATTTTAAGGCATGTTTAAACTCATATTTTTTTACTAAGTTTCTTTAAAAACCATCTTTCAGACCAATTTCTCATTTTTGTGGTTATTCGAGATGTCGCGATGACGTTGTTAACCGGGACAATCGCGCCTTTTCCATAAAGTCTAAAACACATACATCCACACTTACTACAGCATTTTACACACTAGGGATTTATTTACTGTACACTTCAAACTCATGTTTTTCTAGTGGTATTTCTAGAACAAACATCTCTAAAACCTGTTTTATATTTTCGCAGTGAGGAAGAGGATCTCAATGACGTTGGTCATCGTGATCCCCACGATTACGTCGCTAAAGCTGAAAGCAGGAATTCAACAGCCACACCACATAGAAAAATGTAACTTTGTAATTAATTCTAACCATCATTCAATCAATCAGGGTGTTTAAAGTGTGCTACTCACCCATGAGGATCTCAAGGCACTGGGGGGGTGCTGCTCCGGTTCAACAGAAGAGCCAGGTGTTGAGGCTCTTACTGAAGATGTGCACAGTAGGGGAGCCTCTGATGTAGACTGGAAGCTCTTTCCAGGCTTTGGCAATGTAGAAGAAGGCTCTTCCACCCTCTCTGATTCTGTGGATGCGCAGGGTTTCTGCCAGGACCGGGTTGGCAGAGCAGAGGTTCCTTTAGGGTACATGGAAGGAGACTCTTTCGTTGAGGTATTTGGGTCCGATGTTGTGGAGGAATTTGTAGGCATGGGTGAGTAGCTTGAAGGTTCCTCTATTCTCAAAGGGGAGCCAGTGAAGGTCTCACAGGTGTTGGGTGAAATGCTCATGTTGTGGGATGCTGAGGACTAGTCTGGCCACAGTATTCTGGATGGTCTGAAGTTTGCGTAGCAAGGATTTGTTGATTCCAGCATAGAGGGCATTTCTGTAGTACAGTCTGTTTGTTATGAGTGCATGGGTGATCGTCTTTCTGGTTTTGGGGGGATCCACTTGAAGGTCTTGCGGAGAATGCGGAGGGTGTTGAAGAAGGTGGAGGCGACGGCGTTGATTTATTGGGTCATGTTGACGGAGGAGTTGAGTATGATGCTGAGGTTCCATGCGTGGTCCATGCGGGTGGGGGAGGTGCCGAGGGCGGAGGGCTACCCGGAGTTGTCCCACGCAGAGGGGGAGGGTCAGAGGAAGAGGACTTCTTTCTTCTCCGAGTTGAGTTTCAGACAGCTGCTGCTCATCCAAGCAGCAACGTCATTCATTCCTTCTTGGAA
This sequence comes from Lissotriton helveticus, assembly GCF_964261635.1. Lineage (NCBI taxonomy): Eukaryota > Metazoa > Chordata > Amphibia > Caudata > Salamandridae > Lissotriton > Lissotriton helveticus. Next base: position 1,600,949,708 of record NC_136067.1, read on the forward strand.
GCTGAGTCTGGTGGTTTTGGGGTCTTTCTTGAGGGAGAGGATGAGCTCTGTGTCGTCAGTGTAGGATATAATGCTGAGTCCATGCTGTCTGACGATGGCAGTGATGGGGGGTCATGTACATGTTGAAGAGTGTGGGACTGAGCGATGAGCCTTGTGGTACACCGCAGTTGATCTCCGTTAATATATGAGAAAACAAATGTTAAAAGTGAATTCTTTAAATGGATAGATTGCTGGAACAGCAAATAGTACATGACTTCTTAGGGATTCTGAAAATGTTAACCCCTGAGCACAGTGATAATCCACATTTTAATCAGGGTTATGTATCCTTTGCAAACAAATCTCATATATTCAGCTTACTTCATTAATTTCTAGGGAATATGTGTGAACCCCTTTATTTACAGGACTTGTAAATCCTGATCTAATGACAGTACAATTTGGATAGCCTGTCAGGTCTAACGAGATCTGATACAAAGATGTTGACTTTGGCTACACAAGACTGGCCCAGGATTAATGGCAGAACAGCTTCATCAAAACATAAGAGAGTTACCCTTCTACATGGAAAAGGGACATTGTATATATGGTGTAAACAGTAACAAACTCCCTTTTCACTTAAAACTTTAGCTTACCTACCTGGGTGTAAGTGATGAATATTATCTTGCAGATCGGTAGTACAAGGATAGACCTATTGTTGTATGTACCACCTCAGAGCAAATTTGAGTAGGGCCAAACCTTCTAGGTAATGCTCAAAACCTCAAGAGCTCAACATTAATGCATACACAAGTGAACATAAGGTAATTTTATATGAATTATAAAGTATAACAATAAAAGCCACTAAATGGTATTTAGAAAAAAGAAATTCTTTGTAGAAGAATAGCTTCATATATTTTATTGTTTATCAGACCAGAATATTAGATGAACACATTGAATATGAAAGATTTAAAAAATAAAATCACAATTCCAGTCTGTCAATACAAAATATAAAAATAAAATTGGCAAATACAAGTGTTTAAAATCTTGGACAAAGAAGAAAAAAGAAGAGAACAAACTCTTGCACAATAATAATAGTATGAATCATCATATCTGCTGGGTTATAACAATCATGAATACGGATTATTTATCACATTACACATTAAAAAAATTATGTAAAAAAGGTTTAAAAGAATTATACAACAAGAGCGGGCCCCCTTCGGAACAGCGGAATCAAAAGTGTTGACGCAGCGTTTGGTGAATCAAACAATACTCATCACCTTCTTCCGGACAATTGGTAAAGCTTTTGCTAAAGGTAAGAGAAAATGAAAAATCACTCAAAAAACGTGACTATTACTACTCAAATAGTACATTATGTTCACTTGTTTTTCCGTAAAATTAATAAAGAGCCTTAAACAGGAGGATTATTATTCTGTAATACAAAAATACTACTCTGATTGTGAAGGTATAACCTAAAATCTTTCTCATTAATTTAAAACCTCCAATAGAATACAGATGTAAAAATTAATAAAATATAATGAAATACAAGTGTAAACTAATATAGGGGGGATTCCGTCTTGCTCATATAAAGTAATACCACCTTCCCTATAGTGCTCAATCAATCTATATTCAGGAAATCCAGAATATGTCTAATTTATATTCCAGTTAATAGAGCTTGGATAGGTATAATAATTTTTCAAAGTGTACTTAAAACCTTGTAAGAACAACAGGATTCTGATATTTCTGTGAAATACAACAGGAAAGGTACATAGTTTAGTTATGGTCTTATAAGTAAAGTGCCTATAAGTACATACAAATGAATGCAATCCACCCCACTTACTTGCGAGGTTGTCTTTGTAGCAATAGTCATCTGATGGGTTAACAAAAACACTGTGACCAGGTAACAATAAGACCAAGAACAGGATTGCCTATGTGTTGGTACCAAGCAAAAGAAAAGGAAGAAATGGAAAGGACAACAATAAGTCCCCTCAGCCTGAATTCATAGATGTATATAATGAGAACCAAGTGCGTCTCTCATCTAAGCATGGAAGATGTCTGGACATCCAGATCACTTTCCAGAATCTTAAAATCCAGGTTATTAAAAATCGCTGGATAACAGCAGGCTTGGTAGTGAGCTCTACAATGAAAGAAAGCATCAAGCCTTTAAATAATATGAAAACACTCTGCTAAGTGTTTCAACAACTATCTTTGGTGAGTGCTATATGTTTAAAGTCCTAATGTTAGACTTGAATAAATAATTACCCGGGCAGAGGGGAACTCAGAGTTAAAGTCTCCATGTCCTCTACGACACTATTGTCCGTCGGTGCTGTTGTTACCAGTGTCTAATGAACCAAATTCTTCTAGTACCCGTCTCTATTCTGGTTAGGATTGTGCATCTTTTTACAGAGAATATGCAACACCCCTGCATACAGTCCAGGGACATCTAAACCGCATTGCTTCAAATGGCGTCCTATTTATGGTGCACCTATAGGATGTCATGACAGGCCAGCTTAGTCAAGTTTAATATATGGCAGCCATGTTGGAGTGTGCAATGATTCACTTTCTACTAGCCAATGTGGGCGCATTGTGGCTACTATTAACTAAACATGAATATAAAGTAGCTGTTCAATAGTGAGTATCGTACTTATATCATATGCAAATACAAATGAAAAAACGAATAAAAATTAAAAATGTGAAAAAATAGTAAAAAGAATAGTAAAAAATTGTTTAGAGTGGCATTTTTTACAATCTTTTACTATTCGTTTTTTGGAGTCTTGTGGCGATTATTATTGGTCACACAAGCACCGTTAGTGAATCATCCCTTGAGGCTTGTTCTTGTAATAGAATTATTCTGTGCAATCCACTTTATATTATGCTATAGAGGAACGCAATGTTGCAGTTCTGTCAGGATTGCACGGATAATTCATCATGGCCCCTAAAAAAACGAGTAGTAAGTTTATAATTTTTTCACATTTATAATTTTTTACACTTTTTATTTTGATTAATTTCTTAATTCAAAATTTAAATAGGCCCCAAGTTCAAGTTTTCTGTAAAAATCTCATCTTTGTAAGCAATAGCACGCTGACGGTCACAACACCAGACATGGATCTGAAATTAAAATTAATTTTAGACTATTTTCCAACAGGCTTGAAATCGGTATTTGGATATAGCTGAAGACAGGAAATCCCTACAGATAGGCCCTCTAGTGAAGGGTTTGAAATTGAAGGGAGCGAATTGTGAAGTAATTGTGGGCTGATGACCATCCACTCCATGACACCTGGTCAACCCTCTAAGCATACTTGTGTTGGTAAATGTCTTCCTTTCATTGTGCACATCTGCCCTGGCCATCCTCACCAGTCTATGCTTCCTAGTTGCCATAGGATAGAAGTCGTTGTGAGCAGCTGGAAATGCCCATACCTGTCAGCTCAGGACTCAGCATGATCCATGTTGAACTGATCCATGGAGCTGGAACATAGTGATTGGGGAAAGCAGATGAAGCATATGTGGTCAAAGCAAGGTTGATGAAGTCAACAAGTGATTCCAGGATAGGTGGGATGAGTACATGTACTGTTGTTTCATTCACCTGTAGAGCAGGTATCCAGAATAGGGTCCACATGTGCCCTGAGGAACATGGCTGATGGAAGAGAGCTGGGTGATGCATTTGCCTGGTAACATTGGCAAAGGTATTTGTCATTCTGTATAGCAAATCTTTTACTGATGGTTACTTGCATGACCAGTGGATTGCATGAGATTAATTAATCTGTGAACCTCTGCGACAGACATTGGCATTATGACCAGTCCCAGTTGGGGAGCCTTGACATCATGTGTAGTGTCAGTGGTAGTCAGGCATTGTAAGGCTGGTGCTGCAGGGTAAAACAGGGGTGAGTTAATGTTCCCTTGAAATTGGATGCATATAACATGGCTATGCAACATACACATGCTGAAGAGGGGAGAAAGGATAGTAATGCAGTCGCCACAAAACATGAATGCCATTAAGGGAGATGATGAGTGGAAGGAGGAGTTTTAAACCAGGGGATCTGTAGTTCAATACATTATTCAAGACACCTACCTAGCTGTGCTAAGGAGGTGGCCTGGCTGGCCTCTCTGTGTGATAACTGTGTACCTTCCCCACTGATAATGGGGAAAGAAACTGAGAATTATGAAATACTGAATATACTAAATCAAACAGATTAAGTTCTCTGTGCTATTCAAATGGTATGCAGCTGGAAAGGAAGTGTGAGCTACACATACTCAATAGGAATATTACAAATGAAGATTGAGGAGTGATGGGGCATGCTGTCACCACTGGAAGGTTATATAGTGTAAGGGGAAGCAGCTTGGGAGACATGTATATATTGCATATGTTAACATGAATGAAGATACCTATCTGGCTTTGCCACAGGAGTACGTTGTATGGCGTGTCTCAGTAGCACAATCAAGGCCACCTCATTGGTGGTGATGGCAGGAGAAAGTAGATATTGCAAATCTGGAACTGTAATTGAGAAAGATATAGGTACATGTCCTGCTCAAAATGTATGTAATTAAGAATGAAATTTGAACTATCGATAGTAGATCGGGATGAACAATACACATGGACACAAAGAAGAGAATAGTGGGAGAGGGTGAAGATTATAACTATTATGGGGAAGAGGTCACTACTTGGCTCTGCCACAGTGGTGTATGGCTTAGCTGAATGGTACCATTTTCCTGTCCCCTATTGTGGTGTGGGCAAGAAGCAAAAACTATTGCAAGACTGTTGCTGCAAAACAGGACAGACATGGGTACTTCTTGTTCCTATTAGAAACAGCGGAAAAGGAAATGCAGACTATGTATACTCCACGGGCAGGCACATTGTGTTAAGCATTGGGAAGCAATTGTGGCCCATGCAAGCAACATGTTATTTGGTTGAGAAAGGTCTACAGGACAGACTGTATGGGTGATGTCATGAGTCCAGTGACATATCTGGCTGTGGCACAGAAGTGGGCAGTATGGTGGCTAAGTTTGAAACATTGTAACACCCTGCCTTTTGGTGTTACAGTGGGTTGCATAGGTAACAATGGGCCTTCAAAGATGAAGGACATATGGCTGTATTGATTGCTGTACTGGTGTTGACAACACATGCAAGCCGGGTTTAGGACCTTAATACTTTTTCAAGATGGTGTTGAAAAACCCAAAACAGCCTTCTTAGTGAGCCTGTCTGTGTAAGGTTTTGAGATGGTTGAGGTCACACCTACAAGGCTTACTGATTGCAATTTGTTATGGTACTTCCCTACCCTAATAAATGTGATCTATGGAAAAGATGAGCTACACTGCATTTAGCTGTGTGTGTCATGAATAACATGCTGCTCCATGGAGGTATGTAAATACATGATCTAGGTCTGCCACCAATCATTGCAGCTGGCTCCTGTCTCTATGTGTACTTCTTCAGTACTTCTCATCCTTCCTGATCTCCCCCATACAGCATGGTTTCACCTCCACTGTATTCACAGTCCCAGACAGATGCTGCCACAAAATGTATTGCCTGCTGCACTAAGGGTTTATGAAGGCAGAAAGAAAAGTCCCTCATAGAGCTAATCCATATAGTAGACCAAAGTGTCTTCTCCTCAGTGAAGTTTCTCTTCCTCTTCATTGACATAGTCCCATCTTCATTTGGTGTCTCAGGAATACAGTGCTGTTGGAGAGGAATGCAGCTATTTATGTGAGGGTAGATGGGAGGGAAGCACACTGCTTGGCATAACAGCACTAGCACTTCCAAATGTGTTGTGCATCTCTAGAAATATGTGTTTCTGGAATATTGGGCGCCATCAGCAGAGAGCAACACGTTTGTTGGAGGTGCGTGAAATGCTTCTGAAGGTTTTGCAGGTTCATCCCATAAACTCATCAGCCCAAAGGTTCCAGAAGGAATCAAACAATGAAGGGGGGAGGGGAGCAAACTGTTTGTCATAACAGCACCAGTTCTCTCCGATGCATTCTGGGAGAGGCAGTAAAGAATTGGTCACTTTAAATTGCTCATAAATAGCAGCGTGGTCGCACGTGCTGGCAAAGCAAATGCTTAAAACTCTGGACATGAATGTTTGAGGATTCCGCTTTTAATCTGTTTGCTTGAGTAAATACTTGCAAGTCATGGCAAGCTCAAATGCGATGTTTTAAATTTATTTTCATCACCTGCAATGATTTACCAAGTACAGTTCCATAGCTCAATACTATGTTAATGTGGCACATGCTATGCAACCTCATCTTTTGAATTCACAATATTTCATGTGCATTGTTACATTATAGGCCTGATGTAAAAACGGCGCGTTCACAACCAGTTGGTGTTTTCGCACACTGGGTTTTGAACTTTATTTCATTTTGTGATGAGTAAAGTAGTAATCAGTTGCATTACAAAACGCACATTTACAGGGGGTCGCAAAACCTCCTGCTTCATTTATATGCATGGGTCAGCAGGCTTTTTGTCCCCTTGCGAATACCTGCAAATGCAGGGATGTAGGCCTGCGAGAGACAGCAGACATCAATCTCTGCAGAGGGCCACCTTCCACTTTGCAAATGGATTAGCACCCCTTGCAGGAAGCCCGTAGCCTGTCAATGCTAAGAGTCTAAAATTGTGGTGGCAAAGCATTGTTAAGCATCACTGCAACTTTCAACGAGTGGAGAATTTCCCCTTTATATCCTTTTCTCTTTGGATGCTGATTGGGTCATAAAAGGCACTTCTGAACATCTTTGTCAACTTGCAAAGTGCCTTCAGTCTTTTCAGATGTGTACTTTTGTGGTTGTAAAACCTCTGATTTCTGTCCTCACTGGTTATGAGACTGAAAAATAACTTGGTTAATCGAAACCTACATTCACGGATCGAGTCATACAAAATTCCAACTATCATTTGCACATTTTAGGTGGCTCATTGTATGTCTCCACATGAGTAATATTTCATTTGTAAGATTTCTGAAACAAATTCGGAGCTTACACGTGTGTGAGGTCGTAATCCTTCAGGCGAGTAGATATCCCCATTTATGTCAGTCAAGACCTGGAAAGATTTGAGGGCAACATGACTTATTTTTTTAAATATGCCACCAAATAGCTCAATAATGTGAATAATTGCCCACCGAGCTACGACTTTTTATTTCTGGCGGTGCGTAATCACTATTGAACCCTTTTAAGGTTGATGAAATCAATACAACTGCTTAATTTGTGTGTGATATGTAAATAGTCATTAAAGTTTTTTCTCCTTATTTTGATTTATTTTTATTATTTCATCACCTCTTGACTATGACCGACTATTTTACTAACAGGGCATATGCGTGCATTGGTGATCTTTGTATTCCTGTGTCTATTAAACATTTAAATAAAAAAGGATACCTGTTACCTTTGCATCACTTACTGGGTTACAATGTCTGACTTAATATGTATTTAAGCACAATACAAGAAATATATACACAGGGCCTCATTTACAAGGATCTGATGCATCTGCATAGATATGCACCAGTTTCTTTGCACAATTGCCAAATGCCCTTGTGCCACCAAGGATGCACTGTATTTACAATACAGTTCTCCATGGCGCAAGGATTAACAAATTCATTAGAGATTCTATTGCATCTGTTAGCACAAAAGTGACGCATTGCTGGAGTTACTCATGAAAGTGACGCAACTTCAGCACTGAGCCACAACAGACAAGTGAGTCCCAAGGCCCTACGTCATTCCTTACGCCTGGTCTTAGCAGGCGTATGGATTTTGACGCAGTGAAGGCGTAGAGTGACGCAGTAAAAAGTTATACATTTCACTGCGTCAGTACTACATGGCTTTTTGCGTGGGAACGCCCACCCTGCATACATTATACTTGATGCTGGTATAATGTGACACAGGGCTTTACAACGTGACGCATCTCACTAGACACGTCACGTTATAAATTGGCCGCAATGTGGCACATTGTTTACGCTGCTGCTGCGTCACAAAAGTGACGGAATAGCAGCACTAAAGTGTTGCAAGATGCTTGTAAATCTGCCCCATAGTGTGCAAGTGCTTATTTCTGTGCCTCTCTGAGACAATATTGAGACACTGTGCTTCTCCCTCTGAACTTTCCATTTATTTCCCTGTTAACCTTAGCAGAGATCCCGTGCTAACCCAGCAGAATGTCCTCCCTGTGAAGATTTCTTCCATGCCCTCAGCGTTTCTCAAATTTCTATTTTCTTTATTACAGAAGGTGTTTGCAATATACCACCAAGGAGCGTGTTTACTGCTTGCTGTCTAATTTTATTGTACTGAATGTATAGTGACACCAGCTCTCCCGGCAGATAATATAGCTGTGAGCGCACATGGTGACCTTTCAGAACTCATGCCTGACTTCATTCTCAGATCTCATTAAACACTAGAAATTATCCACTAAAGGAGCAAAACCAGAAGTGCATGCGTTCACTGCTGACGGTGCTGAGAAGAGTGGGATTTAAAGAGTACGGCAGGACAAAGAGAAAAAGAATCTCGCGATGCAGAGAGGATGGCGGTGGTGATGAAACAAGCTTTGAGAAAAACAATAGTTTTATTATTTGTAAGGGAAAGAGGTTTCTCAATGTTAATGATCACAGAGCAGCAGTGCAAGCCCCGTTCACACAAAGATGTGGAAGAGATGCGGGCTAGTAGCAAGAACCCGCGACCTTGGAACTGAGGAACCAGGTTTTTGAATCATAACCTTGTGATTCTTGGCATGCCACTTAACCCGACCCTAAACATGTGTAGCGTCTTGTTCTCTTCTAAAGAGGTCTCATGCCCTCGGGTCAAATTTGCACCATGTAAAACTGCAAACTAAAAAAACAGCGCTGCAAGTGTATCTCATACAGAACACAAGCTTCTTTACATACAAGCAGAGATGTTTTATGTCATAGGCAAAGTGGGCTCTGGCCCAGGGCCCAAGCCTTTCAGGGCCCCCCTGATAGAGCAAGCTCTGTTCTGCAGAGAGTCTTGCCATGATAACCTTGACTAATTAATTCTTAAACAGGTTGATTTAAATATCGTTTTTCTTACATTTATTTTTAATATGGGTGATGTGTGACAGTCTATTACAGACCTTTTGAAGAGAAATGTTATTTATATTTTATGCAACATCCATAAAAAAGTTTCTTTTAGATCAACACAGAACCTCTTATGTGAGAAATGTAAGGGTGTCACACAGATAATTTGCAGTAATATCAGTGAGCTGCTGCTGTGCTACAATATTGCCACTGTCCCTGAATATTAAGGGGCCGATTCCGATCTCCGTTGGAAGGGCTCCGAATCGGGTTCGGGATTTGTGGGTTGGATTCGGGGGCTGAATTTCCATCTGGTTCGTACACGGGTCCGGACGACGAAGTATGATGCGAACAAGTGCGAAATCTCCGTCCGAATCTTTTCCGGGTCCGAACCGCTCCGTACGTCTCGGCCCTAAGCTAACCGTGACGCGCAATGGAGGCGAATTCTGACCGAGCCAGTATGATGCTCGATTCCGACTGCCCGATCGAGTCGGAGCTTCCGGCTTGCAATAGCTCCTGGAGCTGGACTTTGGGGGTCCGCATCGGACCCCCTGTTACCCGCAGCCTTACGGCTCAGACAAAGGGGGAGACCCATGGGTCTCCCCAACACAGGCATGTACGGTGCGGATGGCAATGACGCGTACACACTGTAGGGGGCGCACTTGTCCGGAACGTGATCAGTCAGTCAATGGGAGCCCATGTACGCGTTGTACAACCGGCTCCCATTGACTTCAATGGGAGTCCGACCGAAACGAATCCGACAGCATACGGCCGCATCGTACTCGCTCGCTCGGACTGCAGGAGTCCGGATCGGTCGGAAAACACACCAGATCCGGCTCGGTCGGAGTGATTTCCGACCCAGATCGGAATCGGCCCCCAGGTGTAAACAAATCTCGAATTTGGAGTAGTGTGTCTGTTCACTGTCAGTGACCTGGCCAAAGAGAGCATGAAAGAGCTCAAATTGGATCATAAATGCAAAGCTGTTCGGAACAGGGGCCCCCCAAAAAAATGTGTCCCAGGGCCCCCAAAATATTTAGGATGTCCCTGCATGCAAGGGGTACAGCACAACTGACAGCAACGGAAACATTTCTCCCAACGGACAGTTGGTACCGGAATGTAAAATACAGGAAGTCCTAAAAAACATGAACCAGTGACCAAAGCTTGCTGCTGGGGTTATACACAGCAGCAAGTGCTGCACTATTGTTCTGTCACTTTCACTGACATAGTTACTGTGTCAGTCCAGTCTCCATGTACAGCACTCCATTGGTAGACCATTAAATGTATGCAACACTACACTAATACCAAAGAGCAATGCATTCTCATATTTATTTGAAATATGCTGTTTTACACATTTATGCTGACGTATTAGTCATATGTTTTCGTCCATGTTTAGTTTATTTTGCCCAGTATTGTTTTCCTCTGCCTCCTCGTATTTGTAGTTCAACGTTTAAAATGTAAAACAAACTTCAAGTATCAAAAATCAATGAAAACAGACCTCTGGAGTTTACTTGAATGTCACGGATTATATATATATATTTGTGGGAGGAGCTCTGTGAATAATTAGAGGGGACTCTTTTCTATGGACTGAGGCATTTGAGAAAGGCTGAGCGCCGAAACCGGTCTTGCCGAAATTCTTATGAATAAAGCGTCCAAACGAGCCCCGCTGTGTCCCTTTCCTTCTTTCTTGACTAGGGGAAGCTGTTGTCATATTTCGCGCACAGCCTGTGGTGCGCTAAAGGGACCCTTCCTGAGAAAAGTGGTTGTGGAAACACCGGCAAGCGGAAACTATGTGTGGAAGCTGAAGTTTGTGTCCGAGGTATCGGAATATCCACGATCCCCTACTCACCTGGCGTCATTGAATGGCTGCTGCAGCTTTGCGGTTCAACAGTGTGTGTAGAGGCACATTCAGGATGTTGTGTCTCCAGCTGATGTGCTGCTTCGTGAGGAGGTGGGAAGTTGGGGACCCGAGGACGCTTATTCCAGCAGTATTTCCATCAAAGACTGCTTGCTGCTGTGAGCTCGTCATATGGCTCTGTCACACGGAACCCATGCCTGATTCTAAGATGGCGCCTACAATACACAGCTACCGCTGTCCCTGCCTGCTCATCAAATGTGCTGTTACGACTGTTGCTTCGACTGGGGGGTCCTGTGCTGCGGGCTAATCCTGGAGGGGACAGACATCTTGCACACCATGCTCCCCTGTGCCCTGCCCTAGCCCAGGACCCCCAGCCCTCCCAGACATCGGAGCTCAGGATCGGAGGCCCGAGGCATGACCCCCCAGCTCTCCCAGACATCGGAGCTCAGGTCTTTCTTCCCTGACCCCTGGTCTCCGGATTGATCTCCTCTGCCCCAACTCCTCATGGATGATGAGGCTGTGACTTTACAGCGGACTGCCTTTCTCCCCTATCTCCGGACTTACTGGCTATGGCAACCCTCTTCCTGGACTTTCGGACTTGGACCTTTGTGCTCCTCGCCATTTTCTTTTATGACTCGCTTCTTCTTCTACCTTTCTCCTCCGCCATTCTAGTGATCTCTGACCTCCCCCCTTTGTCCTTGCGACCTTTCAATTGTCTCTCCTGTTGCCTGTGACACACTCCCCACTGTCTCACTCATTACTATCTGCTTCCCTCTCTCGTTTGTCTCACTTTCCTGCCTTTCTCTGTCCCCCCCTGGGTGCTGTGACTGCATCCCCCCTCCGACCCCACTTCATGGAACTGTGCTTTTCTGTATATAGAGATAACTCTGATCACTAGTATATGCAGTAGACCTGAGTGATGTCACTGACCATGTCATGAGTGATGTAATATGTGACGCCATCAGCAGTGCATTGCACGCGCAAGTTATAGTGAGTCCAACTAACTATAACGTGGGAATTTCAATGGTTTTATGCGAGTAAAATGTCCAGCTAACTATAACTGGTGTGAAACCTATGGTTTTTTTCAGTGAATTTAATAGGTTTTTTAAATGCTAATTCCTAACTATAACTGGTGTGAAACCTATGGTTTTTTCAGTGAATTTCAAAGTTTTTTTAATAGCAAATCTCTATAGCTATGAAATATAATATTTTTTATAATGAATTTTATATTGTATATTTTTGTAACACTATTTTTTAATGTATATTTTTCCCTTTTTTTTTTTTTTGCCCTGGAGCGCTCCCGGTGAGCGCACGGGTAAGCGCAGTGTTACGGGGCGTTCCCGGTGCGCGTACCGGTGAGCGTCCCGTTAGCGCTATTGCCGCGAACGAAAACAACATCGTGACGTATCGCGTAGCCGCGACGCAGTGCGTCATAAGACACGTATCGCATAGCCGCGAGATGCGTCTTATGACGCACGGCGTAAGCGCACCCGGAAGTGCCCGAGCGCATACGATCGCGCAACGTAAGCGCCCCGGGACGCGCCCCCGGGCACATAGCGTAAGCGCGTCAAGCCATGTGACTTTAAAATAACACTTTTCATTGGTTCAGAACATTTTGTTTTTCCAAATATTGAGAAACCAACCCATTTCTCTTACTATTGCTTTGTACTTGGAGAGAGCAAGAGGTGTTCTGTGCATTATCTGCTTCTCAAAGTTTCCTGATCTACAGCAATGGCTGCAAGGGAGTCATCCAGCAGTGATTCTGATGGTTTTTTGCCTGAGGACCCTCCTCACCACAAAACAAAGGACCACTTCATTTGGAAATTTTTTGACATCCCTGAAGGAAAAAAAAAGGTTAATGCTGCTAAGGTAACCTGCAAGATATGTGGCAGTATTTTATCCAGAGGCAATCCTAATAGGAAATATAGCTTTGGAAATGCCACTTTAATTAGGCATGTCCAGAGAATACACCCAAATAACTATGCCAGGGAGAGTGTCAGGGACCTGGCACGGAATTTACCAAGAGATGGCGGCAGCACCTCCACTGGTGGAGCAACACCTTCAAGAACACCACGTGGAAGAATGGTCCCTAACGTGCAGCCGGTCTTTGCAGGCATAAAACTTCTATGCGTGGACTGTGATGAACTGCTCTGTTATGGGGAGCAGAGCATTGAACTCATTGCTATAAAGAGACAGGAACACTGCTGCCCTCCCCGTCCCTTATTTTTCACAATTTTTTGCTCCTGTTGAGCAGTTTTGGAATCCCTGTTTTTGTTTTTCCCCTGAAAAAAATCCAAAAAAAGTTAAAAATGTTCAAAAAAAGTATAAACAATATAAAACAACAAACCTAAGGGGTCAGAAGGGGTCTACCCTGCCCCCTTTTGGTCATTTCCCCCTTTGTTTTTGCCACCTCTTGTGTCTCGATCCTACCGAGATTGTCATTTGAGATGTCATCAGTGATGTCACTGACTATGTCATGAATGATGTAATATGTGACACCACCAGCAGTGGATTGTGGGTGCGCGAGTTATAGTTAGTACAACTAACTATAATGGGGAAATTTCAATGGTTTTATACGAGTGGAATGTCCAGCTAACTATAACACCCCTGAAACCTATGGTTTTTTCAGTGAATTTCTAAGGTTTTTTAAATGCTAATTCCTAACTATAACACGTCTGAAACCTATGGTTTTTTTCAGTGAATTTGCAAGGTTTTTTAAATGCTAATTCCTAACTGTATAAGGCCTGAAAACTATGGTTTTTTCTGTGAATTTGCAAGGTTTTTTAAATGCTAATTCCTAACTATAACATGTCTGAAACATATGGTTTTTTCAGTGAATTTCAAAGATTTTTTTAAATGCTAATTTGTAAGTATTTTTATTGTTATTTTAAAATTTTATAAATACATTTTTTTAATCTTTTTATTTTTAGATGTTATTTTTTAAATTACATTACACATTTTTTTAATTATTTTTTTTACATAAAAACATTTTGTTTCTCATTATTTTATATTGTTTATAATATACTTAAATTATTTTTATAATTTTTTCTTTTTTTTGCAGTTGCGCACCCTACGAACACCCTACTCATTTACTGCGCAAAATGTGTCTGCCATTTTAGGGTCGCTGTCTATGATCCGCGAAGGGTGTGTGATGGGTACAACTTTTCCCACGTGGTTGCTATGCGACTTGTGCGCGACGCCTTGTGCATACGCAAGATGTACGTATAACGCGACGTGAAGGACGCGCAGTAGCGAGTGACGTCATATACATATAAGACGCGGTGTGTGCACGACGTCCGCGATTTTTTCAATGTTAAAAAACATATTTATATATATATATATTTAATGTAAATATTAAGACAAGAGATTATCTGAGGTTATTATTTTAATAATTTTCTTAAACTTTCTTAAAAAGTACATCGCTGTTTTCCTATGGGTAGAAATTCACTTAGCAGGTAAATAGTTTTATCGTTACCTTTTCTTACTCGGTGGTGGATCCTGGATACAGCACTGCTGCATCTCCTCTAAACAGTTCAAAGAATGCAAATTACCAAAGACGCGTGGAAGCCCACGTCTTTTTAAAAAAAAGAATATTGCTAGACCGTGTCGATCATACGCGCACCCCGTGATTTTTCTGAAAAAAATAAAAATAGGGGCCCTGGGAGACCTTGTGGGACCCCTTAAGGAAACCTAGAGGATCAGGGTGTGTCTACCTTCCCCCTATTCACGTTTTAAACACACATTTCACACGCTTTTTCAGCCTCCCTTGTACCGACACATAAAATGGCTGCCAACAGTTTCTAGTTTTGAATGTTGACAACCACTTGACAGTCAATTAGCCTTCAGCTCGTGATTGGAAGGGTGCGCTTATGGTACGATGACAATAAGCGGAGTATACCTATTCAACTTTTTATGGGAAGTGGGCAGCGTGGCCCCCCTCCCGTGCCCAATTCTGGGCTCCAGGGTCCCCAGCCCCCGGGGCATGGCTAATTATATATTATTATTTTATGGAGGAGCGCTGCAAAGCCCCCCCACCTGAAGCCACTTCAAGACCACGGGGACATCCAAACTCCATCTATGTATGTACCCCGTAGGAGTTGCCTTCACTTTGCGCATGCATGTTTGTGGTAGCGCATGCGTGTTAATGTTACGCATAAGCACAATACGTACCACCGTCTGGATATGTACCCCTAATGTATTTCATTTTATTTGGGCATGCTCAATTACAA
The DNA here is from genome assembly GCF_964261635.1 of Lissotriton helveticus. Classification (NCBI taxonomy): domain Eukaryota; kingdom Metazoa; phylum Chordata; class Amphibia; order Caudata; family Salamandridae; genus Lissotriton; species Lissotriton helveticus. The sequence continues at coordinate 1,600,964,752 of NC_136067.1, forward strand.
CATGTCCAATCACAGCTCTCACACCCAGTGACATCATGCTCAACCAATCATCCTTCTGCAAAGCATTTATAAGCTGCCAACATTCTTGAACTTTTCCTATTCCGCAGTCACAGCCATTGAGAGTGTTCGTATCCACTTCTTCGTGGGTGAGCACTTTTTTTAAGAGTAATTAAATTAATTAATCTGAACAATCTTTAAATACCGTGTAAATGCAAATTTATGTTCGATTTGGCAATGCTGTTTTTAAACACGCTTTCCTGCTTTTTTATATCGTTAAAGTTGACTTTGTAACTTTTGTTTCTGTGCAAATCACTTAATCCTGGTGCGTTTTTTTAATTTGCCAAGCGCCACATGGCCACTCCTACAGCAGTGTGCTACGTGCTGTTCAAGTGAATACGATGTAGTTTTTCTCATGTAAGTAGTGCGTCACGTGCCCCATGCATTGCAAAAGTAATGTTTTCAGCAAAAGTATATTTAGCATGGTTTCCAGCTCTTATAACAAATATTTTGCTTTGGTAGGCGATGTTTCTGAGCAAATCACCTAATCCTGACGCATATAATTTTAAGTAGTGAGTCACATTCTGCTTCCACTCCATGCACTGCACATGTAATTGATTGGTCAATGTTGTATTTTAGCATGCTCTCCATGTTTTTTAATAACCTTAAACTTCATTTGCCCCCTGTTCTATCTCATTATACAGATATCTCAACCATGAGACCTACTGGTCGCCACAAGCTGTCCTGCCCATACACTATACCACATGGTGGTGAACAACTCGATACGCCAGATCCACTGACTGCTCTCCATATCTTATCATCCGAAGATTGCAATGGAGCTAATGGAGTTATAACGTTTGTCTTCAACATTTCATGATCGAAAACCATTCTGAGATAAGCACTTGTGTATTTCATATGTTTGCAGACGGATAACTGTGTTATTGTCATGTTTTACTAGAATTCGTAGGCATTCTAAAATCAACCAAACGTTAAAAAAAAGCAAGTCCGCCCGATTTTATTGCCCAAATATGTGATTTAAAATTGAACAATGTATGAGTTATAATTTTTCTTGTGTCTATAAATATTTTTATAAAATATAAATCTGCATTGTGATAGTCTTATAGACGTTTCTTTCTGAAACCCATTTCTCATTTTAATGCTCGTTACACGTTTTCAGCCTGTACTTCAGATACAAAGTAAAAATGTTTTTTTTCTTTTTTTTTGTAAACTTGTCTTTTAATTTTACTTGCTATTTATTTCTGAATTTCTAGATCATGGAAGTCCAAAAAGGGTTCTATCAGATCAAGATCAAGCCCAGGAGTTTGTGAATGAAGTGAATGACCAATCTCGGCCTAACATTTGTATAATGCAATACTATTTCCTATTTTGCTGTCCAAATATAACCTCTGCTGATTACTTTTCATCCCCAATCCTATTGAGAACAATTGTTTTCATGAACATTAAAATTAATCTTGGACATATGTACAACAACATTTACATTTTAAACTCTTTTTTTCAGTTACCACAATGTTACATAAGTCAGCAGCAAGTTACCAACATAGAAGAAAGTATATCTTCCTGTTCCAGTTCATTTCACAGATGTATCAAATATGGCATGAACTAGTTGTATGAAGACAGAGAGGTTCACACATTTTTAACGGACAACTTTAAGGTAAATACTCACAATACGACTACTCGACGAAGTTAAAAAGTAACTGATATAAGTACTTGAGGGGTTTCCGGTGGCAGATAATCTCAAATTCACACTTGTACGGATAGGTCTGGTACAGGGTAGATCTCTGTATAACTAAAGGATGATTAGGTTTTAGGATGGCATACAGAGCTCCCAACCTTATTACTTTTTTTCTTTATGGGTTCCAAATTGGGGACGAATATTAGGCTGTGCAGTAGAGGTTGACGGTGTTGCTCCACTGGTACTTTGTCCTCCTCTTGAAGCAGGAGGAGTCTCTCTCAATCTCCTTAAATCTTTCCTTGCAAAGATGACTGGATTCTTAGTCTGCAAGTGCTTCTGCATACTTGCAGTTCCACACCAGTCCTCTTTATTGGGGTCTCCTCTTGAAAGCAGTCTTGCATATGCGGCAAGTAACTTTTCTTGCATTCACCTTTTTTTAAGACTTATGAAAATTAATTTCAAATCATTCAATAAATACGGTGTCACTGTGCATTGTGTCAAATGCTTTATTAAAAATATGTAGAAAATGTTCCCTTTAATTGTTGTTAACGTCTTTACAAAAGAATTTGAAAGGAGAAAGTAGGAGATGAATAACAAGAGAGGTAGGACGTTATATCTCAAACTGCAAAAATTGATAAAAAGGGTGGACCAAAGTCTGCATGTACAATGCCAGTTGAAGCGTTTCAGGCACACTGCAAACATTTAAAAAAATATAAATATCGTCAAGTGTTACTTTGACTTGTAATGTTTGACCTCATTTAGTCACATCAATCTAATTTTAAACATTCATTTTCTTTTTTGTTTTGCAGATTAACTACAATGCTTCTTTTGAACTCCATATGATATGTTGTTTATTGTTTTGTTAGTTATAGTTATAGTTATTTATTGTATTGTTATCTTTTAGTTCCAGTTCCAGTTATTGTTTTAATAAAAGTTAATTAAAAAAGTACATACGTCTGTTTTTTTTTGTGGGGGTAGCAGTCATCAATAGAAATGATATTTATAATTTGAAGTATAATTCTGAGGCTAACTCATTAGCAACATAGGCCCCCATTAGGATCACCATCCTATCGGAAAAAGGGACAGCCCGCATAAGGGCGGGGGTCCCGATGGTGGCATAAGGATGCGCCCGCCACAGTGGCGGGCGCATCCAGCAATCCTACCATTGTGGTGGGCGGTGCACTCAGCACTGCCCGCCACAATGGCAGGAAAACATGCTGTGCACTTCCATGCACAACTTGGCAGGCACCGCGCGGTGTCTGCCATGTTGTCCATGGAACTGCTGGGGGGTTACCCCCCATGCGCACCCCCCACCACCTGGAGTCCTTGGGGGCCCCCAAAGCAGACTCCGCATTGCTAAATGCCCATCCTAATATGGCTGGCTGTGTCTGATAGACACCGCCACCATATAAACCCTTTTCTGCCCCGGTCGCCTTGCAACCGGGGCGGAAAAGCGGTGGACGGTCTTTCCGTCCGCCGCGGACCACCCAGCCATACAAATATGGTGGGGGGGTCATTCCGGCACGGATGGCGGTTGGATCGCCCCGTCAGGCCGGCGATAGTGTGGTGAACTTTTAACCTCTGTGCTCACGTAAGTGTTCCATGAACTGTTACTATGATAACAGGCAGAGAGCCATTTGGGGGTTGGTTTAAAGGTTACTGGCTGTACAAAAAACGTTATATTTATCCAGGATCTTCTACATCACAGAAAGGAAAGCAAAGTAAAACAAAACACTGTGTACCAGATTTACAAACCCCTTGCACCACTTTCGGGTCCAACCCCCCAACAACATTACAAGTATGTGGTCTTCAACGACCCCCCTCAATCCCCGGGAACCACCACCGCCTGAAATTTGTATATTACGGGACGCAAACTGTGTGGCCTATGTTTATATTTATTCACATGCCACCTTGCGTGATGCACCACTAGGATACAGGAGGACTTCAGCCCCAGGAGCCGCAGCGTTAACCGGACCGAGACCCGGGATAAAAGCTGAAAGATCAGAATCAGAGCCTAAATATCCTGTACCCACTGTTCAGAGTGAAAAACCCAAAACTGCGCCGAGTCCAGAACCGCTCCGATGAAGAGGAGCCTCTGAGAGGAGCACATGTGCGACTTCGGCACGTTGATGGACAACCCCAGCAGGTGCAAGAGGTCGATCGTAGCCTGGAGGTGGAAGACAACTGTCTGGGGCGAGCCCGCCTTCAAAAACCAGTCGTCGAGATAGGGGGAGACTGGAACACCTGATCTGCGCAGTTAAGTGAATAAACATGTGAATAAATCTTTCTACTTTTCTACGAGACTATAGAATATTGTCCATATACCACAACAATCTGCGTTTCAATATGCATGGCATCTATTAAAGAGATAGTGTACATTTAACAGATGAAGGAAACCGAGGCTTCCTCATGAACTTTAGACTCTGCATCGGTACTTTCTTGTAATTACTAAAATCTCTCAATAAACACAAGGGCTCTTTCTAGAACCACCCAACATCTATACACATAAGCTTGATATATATCTCAAAAATACATGCTTCATTTTTTTCAGTGTCCAAATGCGTGGATCCAGTGCGCATTTGGCGACTTTTTTGTAAAAAAGAATTCTCACTTTTTTTGCCCTACAGGTCCCTATGTCACCCCCTGAGCAGGCCTAGGGGGTCAGGGTGTGTCTAACCTGCCCCTGTTCACGTTTTGCCAACATATTTCACAGACTTCTTTACCCTCGCTTCTACCGAGGCACTGAGGGCCATATGTATGGAAGTTGCATTTTGTGATTCTTAAATAGCGATTTTTAGAGAATCGCTATTTGAGAATCACAAAATGCTATGTATGTAGGATTTTCAAATAATTTAGCGAATCCTACATATTCCTTAATTGCGAATCGCAAATTGCAATTCGCAATTAAGGAATACCTCCCCATTCATTCCTATGGGCCTAGAGGCCCATTGGAATAAATGGGGAGACATTCTCAATTTGCGATTCTCAATTAGAGAATCGCAAATTGAGAATGCAATTTCAAGGGTGCCAGGGTGTCAAAAAGACACCCTGTTGCACCGCTGAAATGTGCATGAGTGCCCATGTGGCACACATACATGCCATGTGCCATGTGGCACATATACATGCCCCCTAAGGGCATGTATGTGTGCCACATGGCACTTTGAAAAATGCTAAAAAGTGCATTTTTCAAAAAATCGCAAATTACCACCATCTTCAAGATGACCTTCTTCTGTACAGGAAAACATTTCAGCTGCTGCCAGGTTCTGCATTGGAATGCTATGTCTCAGCAGCAATGTCCCTCATAACCTGCACCTCCAGCATGCTTGGTGCCCCACCATACATTCTTTGCATTAGTTTAATCTACCAGGCAATGTTGATTCCTCTGCTAGATAGAGCTACATGGACCCGTCCTGACCACTAGTTACAGTACAATGCCCCCTGTATGCTCTGATAGCGGAGAATTACTTTGGGCTTTATTGAAAGTACCACTGCGGGTCAGCTCACATTATTCTGAGTGTGGTGGTCGGACTGCCATGAGACCACCTGATCCGCCGGGATCAAGGATCCTGCTGTGCCAACAGTCTGCAACTCGCCTCAATATGTTGGCGGTGCCGATGCCGGTACTGCCGAGCATATTATGACCTACATATCCACTGCTTTTTTCATGGCTGTGAGCCCACCACGTAAAGGATGGCGGACATGCAGGAAAGGGGGTCCTAACAGGGCCCCAAGCCAGGTTGGGCCTAGGGATGCATGTGGGGGGTATGCATGCCACACCATGTAGGAACGTGCTACAGGAGCTCGCTGTCACGGCAGCGGTCTTCTGTGAAGGCTCCCCTATGAGCCTTACACAGCCGCCACTGTGAGACCGCCACAGCTCCACCTGCCCGCCCTGGGTTACACTCATAATCTGGTGGGCAGGCACACGATGTGCTTGGTGGTCCTCTTGTGGATACAGAGGTGTAAAATTCTAAAAGTGTGTCGAGCTCCAACATATTTTGAACCTTTTGTGCCTTTTCGGAGCACAATGTCAAGAGCAACGTCTGCAGTATGTGTCTGATCTCCCGATCTCTCTCCTCTCTAACTTTAGACCCAGGTCATGGGCCTAATTTGCTTATATGCTCTTTGCTCTAAGAAGCCCCTGCTCCCAAATCAATACAATTATTTTACAACTTTGAAATTCATTCAAAATCATGCACGGGATAACACTTGGACTCAAGGTCATTTTACTCAGTCAGCTGTATAAACCTAATAAGCTGTGCTTTGCAATCCTGCTGCATACAGCCAAAATGAAACCTGTTGCCAGGCAGTAATACATTTATGATGTTTAAATAATTTGTGCATGAAAATATGCTTAAATAACATGCAGTGCTGCATATACACTGAATCTGCATTAAACGCACATAGTAACAATCTCTACCATTCCGTGAAGTATAAAACATACATCATAAATGATCTAACATGAGGTCAAAGATCAAAGGTCACTATAAAACTCAATCTCTCTTTCGTGGATAGTATGCATAGGATTAATCTCAGTAAAGATAGGTTCGACTTCTGAAGAATGCAGGGCAGCTAGTGGTTTTGATTAGCCATGCCATAAAACGTTAAAGGTCAAAATGTGTAGAGTAAAAGTGTTTTTCAAATGATTAGCAATTGATGTAGGTTGCTGCAGAGGCAGGGATTTGTTCTCTTATTTTCAAGCCGACAAGCAGGTAAATAGCAGCATTATGGGCTCTCTGCAGATGTAGAAACCCATATGAAAGCTGACGGTGCACACAATTAAGGTACACATTTTCCAGGGCAAAAAATGACACAATAGCTCGGAATTATAGAGTTTAAAACACTATTTTTGACAACTGCAGTTATTGCGTAGTGATAGCAGAATAATAAAGGAAGCTTTTCTAGAGGTTGTTAAAAGAATTAAGGTGGGCGACTGCAACACAAAGCTGATAGATAATTCATACCATAGAAAATAAGATGACGGGCTGTTATAACGACTGTGGAGCACACATTGGGCAGACCTAACGTGGGCACAATTGTGATTGTAATACTAGGTATGCACAGGTGGAAGCTGGATAACAAAGTGGCCTCAAAATTCATGGACTTGGTGCTGCGAAAAGGAGCATTACTAAAAATTGGAGATTGCAAGCTTCCTCTTCGGTGCAGGCTTGACGAAAAGTGGTCATCCACAAAATGCCCATCTTAGACTCTTGGGAAGCCTTAACTCGTAATTTCCAAACAGCACATAACGTTGACTTTAGGCCATCCTGATGACTCATTCTTTAAGGGCCTCGACACAGTGGGGCTTATTTCGAAGCCCCTTGCGCCGCCAGTGCGTCACTTTTAATATGGGAAAAAGGGACGTGCCGGTGGCGCAAGAGGCTTGTAAATAAGTCCCAGTGTTTCTTGAAAGACTCCACTTACTTCAATCCAGAACACTGATTACCATATACACAAGTGTATTCTACCAGGGTCACTCAAATGTCCAGCAGGGATGCGCTGGGCCACTTTTTTGGGCTATCTCCCCAACAACTTAAAAAATAAAAGCATTACGCACCACCGGCAGAGTGGGTCATCAGAGTGGGTTTCAGGCATAGATACCTATTGGTCCCATATCATGAGTGGCTATTCAGCCACACCAACATTGTTGTCATCCGCACAATGTATCTTTGGAATGGTAATTTTTATTTTTAACATGCTTAGCAGTATTTTAAGAGGGCAAGACTATGAGGCAGATTTACAAGGAACTGACACAACCGATAGGTGAGTCCCATACAAAAAGCCCTGCGTCATTCCTTACGCCTGGTCTGAGCATGCGTAGGGATTTTGACTCCGTGAAGGCAGTGAAATGTTGTAAATTTCAGTTCTACATGGATTTTTGCATGGGAACGCCTAGCCTGCATACATTATACCTGGCGTAGGTATAATGTGACGCAGGGCTCTACAACATGACGCATCTACCTAGATGCATCATGTTTGAAATTGGCTGCATTGTTTTTGCCGCCGTTGCGTCCAAAAAAGTGACACAATGGCATCTCAATGAGGCGCAAGGGGCCTGTAAATCTGCCCCACAGTCTCTACTGAGCCCCCATTTCTGTCCTTGACAGTGATGTCTCAGTTAAAGAAATCTGGAAGCCAAAAAAATGAAACAAAGAAAAACAATCTGAGTGGCAAGCAGTGAGGATGTACCAGACTATACACTTCGTGCAGGGTCTGGTGAAGGAAGCAGTAGGACCAGGATGATGACCAGTAGGAGAATAAGTTCCAGAGAGTGCACCATCAGGGGGCCAGGATGACCAGAGCCACGAAGATGAGGACAATAAAAAACAGGGCCAGAGAAACCTAATTCATGAGAGCCAGTGTTGCCAAAGCCAGAAGGACCAGGAACAAATAGATGAAGTGAAACAGGACAAGGATAAACAGGACTATGGGTACAGGAAGCAGAGAGAGAAGGATCAGACGGACCAGGAAGATGTGCAACAGAGGGATCTGGACTCAGTGGACATGGGCCCAAAGGAAACAAAGTACCAGTGTTAGGAGGAACATAAGGCCCTGGACCATAACAACAAGGAGGGTTAGGAGGGCATGAGTTCACCGACCAGGACCAGAGAGACGAGGACAGCCAAGGCCAGCAGTTGCAGATCTAGGTAGAACGACCAAAGAGGACAAGCAAAAGGAGACTAGTGGAAAGAAGGATCATACACAAAGGACCTAAACCATAGAGATCAGATCAAGGAGGACCAACAGTCCAGAAGCTAATGGTCCAGGATCTGCAATACCGCAGATGGAAAGGAATAGAGCTAGCAGGACAAGGAGACCTGAGATCATACCCGGATGTATAGAGAGACCAGGATGGATAGAGAGGCCCAGAAAGTCCAGACACAGTAGGAGTAGGATCCGAAATTCTATGCGGGTCAAACTCACAAGGATCCTAACTCAGGGTGACAAGGACTACATGAACTAGGGTGACACACAACATTAGAACTAGGAGGCCGAGGCATGAGGGAGCCCAGAGCCAAGAGGACCATTAGTAGGAAGACCATGATAGAGGGGACCATGGTAAAATGTACAAGAACAAGGTAAACCAGGAGGACTAGAAGAGGGCAGAAGGAGGACTGGGGAAATCGGAAGGCTAGAGATACCAAGGCCAGTGGGACCAGCACCAGAAGTTAATATGTTCTGCTATTTGCACGGACACCTGCCAAACAGTGCAGAAACTCTATCATTTAGCTAGCAGCCAGGTAAATAGTCAAGCTTTTTTGCTGTTTGCATGATGGCAAGCTAAGCAGTGGAGAATTCCAATTTTTTTCTGCCAGCAGCTGGGTAAATAGTGACGTTTTTCTGCTATTTGAACAGCCTCTGGCTCAACAGTGCAGAATCTCTATTATTTAGCCAGCATCACACAGAGCTGTGTGTGAGCAGCTTGTCAGCGCAGGTTGATTTGTCCTGTCACTGCAGATCTGCGGAAACACAACTAGACACTAGGGAAGGAGGTTGATGCAGGCACAACATCACCACATTCTACTGCTTTCTAAGGTATGTGGAGACCTGGAAGAGCTGAAAGAGGGTGAATAGCACCACCAGTTAACATGCCACTGCAGCACTCAGGTCTCTGGAGATCAGGGCAAGGCAGTGGAGAAAAAGAGTAGTGATCACTTCCCATTTTGATGTCACAACAGCCAGGTTAGTAACTGTTGTGATGTCACTGCACTGAATATCCAGACATCCATTTGGCTATCTTCCGTTGAGGCTCTGACAGTGAGCATCATCTCCTTGCAGCAATCAGTAAAATGTTGCTGAATCAACAATGTCTCACTAGGTTGTCCTTGAGGACACCTTACTTTAATATGCACATGTGCCATTTACAATTTAATTGCAATTTTTGTCTAAATCCTGGTCCTGTGTTATCAGTACTTGAATATAGAGTGAATAACAGTCGCTTGTGTCATGGATTTCCTATGGTGGTTCGTCACTATTGAGCCAAATGCATTCACCGGCTATCACATAATTTTGATGAAGTATGTCCTGGTTGCGCTTAAGGGCGGCTAAAGTATGCTTTCGTACAGGTAAACCAAGATACATATATGAGCCACTGAGTGACATTACAGACACCTTCAGACCTGTTCTATTGCAGGTATCAATGCTACCCTGAAAGGCTCTGAGCACCAGTGTGAATGACTTCACAGAATACGATCCTACTAAGCACTTTTTTGGGGTTGCGCATGCGAGAACTTGCACATGCGTCTCGCTTGCTAGACACTATTGTTAACAAAAAACGACTTGGAGCCTGCCTGTTTCGTACCATTTGTTGGATTGTGCTGCACTGTTCTTTTCAGCCTTGTAATTCGTCAAGGCACGTCTAACATCATTTCCGTTCCTCTCTGTGGATCAGGGACCAAGCACTGATTGATTTAACTTAATCAGTGCCTGTTCGCTGGTCCCGACGTGATTGAGGTACTATTTTGTTCTATTTAAATTTTAGTGCCCTGCACACAGAAGGCATTTGACGAGCAGAAAAATGATCAACAGGGCAAACAAAATTGCAAAGATTTATTTTCTATAGTTGACTTTTTTTTTTATAAAGTCTTTTCTCACTTTGCACCCATGTTTTCTTTTGTTTTTGCTCTTGGGTGCTGTTTTCAAAAGAGGAGGATTATTTTATTGCATGATATTTTAACACATAATCATACAGTACATCCTAATCCACCCCACTGCAATAAGCCCCACTCCAATCCACGACACTCCACCTCTCCTCACTGCACACCAATCCTCCCTACTCAATCCAATCCACCCCAGACCAATCCAACCCACGCCACTACAATCCAAACCACTCACCCAATCCAATCCGCTCCAACCCACCCCACTCCAATCCTCCCAACCCAACCCACCCCACTCCAAACCAAAACTATCTGCCCCACTCCAATCTTCCACACTCTAATCTGCCACACTCCAATTCAAAATATTCTGCCCCATTTCAAAACAATTTGCGCCACTCTAATCCAAAGCAATCTGCCCGCAGCAATCCAAAACAACCTACCCTACTCGAATCCAAAACAATCAGCCCCACGCCTATATAAAACAATATGCCCCACTTCAATCTGCCCCATTCCAATTTTCCCCACACCAACCTTGCCCACTCCAATCCAAAACAATTGTCCCCACTCCAATCCATCCTATTCCAATCTTTCCCACTTGAATCCAAAACATCTGCTCCACTTCAATCCAAAACAATGGGCCCATTCCAAACCGCCACTCCAATCAGTCCCTATCCAACTCACCCCACTCCAATCTAATCCAACAAACTCCAACTGACCCACTCATCCCAATTCACCCCACTCTAATCCACCCAACTCCAATCCAATCCACCCCACACCAAACCATTCCACGTCAATCCAATCTACCCACTCAATCCAATCTACCTCAACCCACTCCAATCCACCTCTGCCTCTCCAATCCGCCCCACTCCAATACAATCCACCCCACTCCAATTTAAAACAATCTGCCCCACTCCAATCCAAAACAATCTGCCCCACTCAATTTGAAACAATATCCCATACTCCAAACCAAAACAATCTGCCCGACTCCAATCTAAAACATTCTGTCCCACTCAATCTAAAACCATGTTTTACTCTAATCTTCCCCACTCCAATCTGCCCTACTCCATTCCAAAACAATCTGCCCCACTCAATTTGAAACAATATCCCATACTCCAAACCAAAACATTCTGCCTCACTCCAATCCAAAACAATCTGCCCACTCTAATCCAACCCCACTCTAAACTGCTCCACTCCAATTAAAAACAACCTGCCGCACTCCAATCAATTCAACTCCACTCTGCCCCATTCCAATCCCAAACAAATTGCCCCACTCATGTCTGCCCTATTGCTGTCTGCCCCACTCCAGTCCTCTGCACTCCAATCCAAAACAGTCTGCCCCACTCTAATCTGCCCCACTCAATCCAAAACAATCTGCCCTCTCCAATGTGCCTATTCCAGTCTGCCCCTCTCCAATCCAAAACAATCAGCTCTACTGCAATCCGTTCCACTCCAATCTTCCCCACTCTAATCCCAAAAATCTACCCCAGAACAATCTGCTTCACTACAATGCAAAACAAACTGCCCCACTCCAATCCAATCCACCTCACCCCAATCTGCCCTCAGCCCAATTCACACCACTCCTATTCACCACAATCTACCCCAACCAATCCAGTCTATCCCACTCCAATCCAATTCACTTCAATGCAGCCCAATCTAATTTACCCAGCTCCAATCCAATCCCATTTCATAGCCGCCCCACTCCCTCCCCAATCCACCCCATTCCAATATAATCCACTGTGATCCAATACCAAACAATCTGCCCCACTCCATTCTGCCTCACACCAATCAGCCCCACTCCATACCAAAACAATCTGCCACACTACACTCCAAAACAATCAGCCCCACTCAATCTAAAACAATCTGTCCTACTCTAGAATACATAAATTCAAAAAGGATGGTAGTATGTACACCTTGTTTCATACTTGCAAGTGTTTTTTTTTAAGTACAACAATTTCAATTGTTACAGCGTGCAACCCTGCAAAGTATGCCATCCATGCGCGCAAGATAATTCAACCAAGATTGTGGAGCCTTGTCAGGTCCCAACTCAGGGTGCACTGCAGTGAATGAATTTCGCAAACAAATCTTGGATGGACTACTCCAGTATACCACACTTCAATCCAAAACATTCTGCTCCACTCCAATCTGCCCCACTTGACTCTGCCCCACTCAAATCCAAAACAATCTGCCCACTCCAAACTGCCCTACTCCAATCTGCCCCACTCCAATCCACCCCACTCCAATCCAATCCACCTCACCCAAATACAATCCAAATCACCCCAAACCGATCCACCCTACTCTGATCCACCCCACCCTAATCCAATCCACCAAATACAGCTAAATCGAATTTACTCCACCCCAATCCACCCAACCCCATCCCACTTCAATCCATCTCAATCCAATCCCCCCAATCCAGTTCACCCCACCCCACCCCAATCCGATCGAATCTATGACATAATATCGACAGACAGAAAATCGACATACAAAAATATCGACACACAAACATCGACATCAAAAATAGCGGAGTTATATCTTCATAATGGTAAGTACAAAAATATCGAAAATATAATATCGTAGTACAAAAATATCGGAATGAAAAATATCGTTTTTTAAATGTATTAATAATAATGTAAAAATAATTTAAAAATACATATAATTTTACAAATATTAAATAAAAACATTAAAACATATTTTAAAAATTATAACTAATACATATAAATTTAACATAAATTTATAACTCTACATATAAATTAATATATATACTTACTCCACATATTGCAACAGTAGGAAAAGCGTTGGATAGCGTAGGGGTAAAAATTACTATTCCCACTCCAGAGGGTGCAACAGTAGGGAAAGCGTTGGATAGCGTAGGGGTTTCAATTACTGTTCCCACTCCAGAGGGTGCAACAGTAGGGAAAGCGTTGGATAGCGTAGGGGTTTAAATTACTATTCCCACTCCAGAGGGTGCAACAGTAGGGAAAGCTTTGGATAGCGTAGGAGTAAAAATTATTATTCCCACTCCTGAGGGTGCAACAGTAGGGAAAGCGTTGGATAGCGTAGGGGTTTAAATTACTATTCCCACTCCAGAGGGTGCAACAGTAGGGTAAGCGTTGGATAGCGTAGGGGTTTAAATTACTATTCCCACTCCAGAGGGTGCAACAGTAGGGAAAGCGTTGGATAGCGTCGGGGTAAAAGTTACTATTCCCACTCCAAAGGGTGCAACAGTAGGGAAAGCGTTGGATAGCGTAGGGGTAAAAATTGTTGTTGTTCTGCCCCACTCCTATCTAATCCACCCCATCCAGTTCACCTCCTCCAATCAACCCGACTCCACTCCACTCAATCCAATCCACTCTACCCCAATCCAATCCACCCAATCTACTCCAATACCTAATCACCCCACTACCTCAATCCACTTCAACCCACTCCACCCTATTCCACCCCACGCCAGTCTACACCACTCCAGTCTACGCAACTCCACCCTACGCCACTCCAGTCTACACCACTCCATTCTATGACACTGCACTCTATGACACTGCACTATATGATGCTCTCTGCAAATGAACCACTGAACCACTGAACTCTACTCCCCTCTTCTCAACTCTGCAACCCTGCTCCCCTACTCCACTCTATGACACTGTACTCCAACAAATCAAGTCTACAACACTATACTCCCCCCACTCCACTCTATTACACTCCACTCCACTAACTTGTATCCATGCTGAACAGCAGCCACATTTTTTGTCCAACATGGCAAAAAAACAATGCGACCTATTGACTTTGCCAGTGTTTGTCATTGTATACCTCTTGTGCCGTCACATTGTCACAAGCTCACATTGTCGCAACCCAGAGGAAAGGATGCTAGCCCTGTCTGTAGTACCAGAAGACCAATTGGTTAGAGTCATTGAGTAGGATTGTCAGCTAAGGTTAAAAAAATTGGACAAACAATATGATATTGGGTTTCAAATGACTTTGTTGTTTGGGGTCAAAAATTTAGCCACGAGCACCCCCACCATAGGTACTGCGTGGCTGTGAAAAACATGAATTATTGATGTGGTGTTCATTCCTTAGTCTTAGACTTAACAGCTTCAAGTCAAATATTTGTATGGTAAGTTGTGTACGTGTTGATCTAAATGCAGCTAGACATAATTGCTAAGTTCTCATGTTGGCATTAATATTCTTAGTAAAATAGAATCATCTTGCCAAATGCTGAACAGATGGGGGAAGTATGACAGTTCAGCGATCTTTAGAGAGTCTGACTGCTATTTATTAAGGCTACTGACGGCACAAGAAACATTACCCGTTATTCTGAAATCGTACCAGATTGGGGATGTCTCAGTGAGTTGAACGTTTACTGCTGATGAATGTAGCGATCGGGACATCATGATTTTGTATCTTGCTTGGCATTGGAGACTCTGCCTTCCATCCTTCTGAGGTAGGTAAACTAAGCTACCTTAATTGGATAATAATGTTTTCTTTTATTTACAACACACAGAAATGTGTTAAACAACTCTTAAAAGTGCATACAAAATTACTCATAATTGCGGAGTGGCATGGTTGCTGAGACCTGAATTTGCCATCATATTGCAATTCAGGGCTTTAAGTGGGCTGTGTCCTGCCGGTGCTCAGCAACGACAGTCCTAAAAACCATGTGCTGGGACGGGTCCCGATCGGGCTCTCCATTTTTGCCCTCAACTTCAGGATGAAAAAAAAACCTTGACTCTGCAGCAGTGCCACCCTTCACTGCCTTTGATGTAACTTCAAGGAAACTTGTTAGAGTTCTTTCACAGTCTCATTTCAGAACTGAAGCATTTTCAATATTCTATGCAACAAAGCCTTATGTGTTGCTTATTTATCTTATGCAACTAATGGAAAGGGGCGACCACTCGGTCCCCCCGAACGTATGGTGGAGTACCCCGATCCCCCCGGGAAACCGTTTTGGGCGGGGAGGCGTGGCTTGGCTGGTATGCCCGTAGTGGCGTAGCCGGGGCGCGCCTTTTTTCCCGCCCAAAGAAGGGTTGTCCTAGACACCTACACCGTTTTAACCGCCCCGTAGGCGTGTTGGGGAAGGTCCACGCCCTCCCGAAGAAGGATAAAAGGAGCATCTTGCCAAGGAAGCATCCTCTTGTTCCTGTGCTTGGAAGCTGCACCTCCTCGTTGCTCGTGAGCCCGAGACGGAACAAGGAGCCAATTTTGAGAACTTGTAATTTTTTGTGTTTCTCTTTCAGTGAGTCCGAAGCTTTGGATCCAGGACCTCGTTGGAATCCCGCGATACGATGCCTGGCAAGAGGGTCGGAAAGAAAGTTGGGACTGAACAACTGCTTCGCACGCTGGTGAAAGATATGGCGGACATGAAGAAGCAGATGGCGGCAATGAATGGTAGACCGAAGAAGACCATCGGGCCAGCATTGCTGGGAATAGTCCCTGCCGGGAGAGGTAAAAGGGTCAGGAGTAGGGCGGCAGGTGGGGAGGCCCCGGTTCTTGAGTCACCACCGGCGAGCCCGGTCGGTCCAGTGGGGGCCCCAGTTCCGATCCCGAACGCGGGATAGCCGATCCCTGTGGTAGTTACGCCTATGAGTGAGGGGGATATGCCTCCCGAACTGGCCGCTCAGTTGGCGGCATGGTTGGGCAAAAACAACGAGAGTGCTCCGGCACCAAGAGACACGGCGGCAGAGGCCAGGTTGATAATGAAGCAGTTGCGGCAATCGAGAGATGCTGCGAAGGCACCTTGTCCTCTTGTTTCCCCGCAGGTTCCCTCGGATAAACCGGCACCGGTCGTTGGAACAACAGCTGCAACAGATACGGCTCATGGTTCTGGTAAGCAGCCGTTGCCGATAGCAGGGGAGGGATCGTTACCCTCTAGGAGGGAAAAAATTGTTCAGCATATCCCGATGGATGTGAAAGAGAGGATTTGGGCCGATAAATATGTGAACATGTTTTCGTTGTTAACCGATCACTATGAGATAGAACACGTTAAAAATCAGAAGGAGTTGTTGCATCCGAGTGTATGGCGTGCTAAAATGGCGGGTTTCAGGGTGGAGGAAACAATCGCTAATTGGGCCAGGGCGTTCGGTATGTTTACTGCAATCATGGGGGAACGTAGGCCTGAAGTATTATCAGAATTGGCCTGTTATCAGACACGTATTATGGAATTTTTTGAAGCATATGAAGGTAATCAATGGATGGGTTATGATAACAAGTTTCGTAAGGCCAAGGAGCACGACTCATCCCTGACGTGGGATTGTTTCGACTCAATTTCCTGGCAGAAGCAAGTTATGCCGAACACGGCGAGGTCGTCTTCTTTGGGCGGGAATGGCGCAGATCCTCCCCGCCATTACTTGGCGGCGCCCTTTCGGGCAGGCGCCAATGGGGATCAGCACAACAAGAATAATGGGAACTCAGGTAAAAAAGGGGTGTGTTGGAGCTTTAACAGAGGCAAGTGCACTAGGCCACAAGGAACATGCAAGTTCAGGCATGAGTGTGCAGGGTGTGGACAGTCCTCACACCCCGAGAGTTCGTGCAGAGCAAAGAATGGTGAGACGGGAGGTAGAGGGGGGGCCAAACAGGTCTAGCATCGCCCGAGGGGCACAGTTACCTACTCCTGTTGACATCATGGCATTGATCCCTTGGCTGAACCGATACCCAGACCATGTCTCCGCTGGGGTGTTGCGAGACGGTTTTTCATATGGTTTCCGCATCCCGGCGGGGGGTTTACGGGGGGAAGCACAGTGTAAGAATCAACTATCTGTGCAACGAAACACGACGGTGGTGCAGGCAAAAATTGCAAAAGAGGTGACCCGAGGTCGGGTTGCGGGGCCGTTTGTGCACCCGCCTGTTGTTAACTTTGTATGTTCGCCGTTGGGAGTAGTCCCCAAAAAGGACCCAGGTGAGTTTCGGTTGATCCATAATTTGTCTGCTCCCAGGGGTCTTTCGGTGAACGATGCGATTGACCCGGGACTGTGTTCGGTGCGGTACGCATCCTTTGATGAGGCCGTCGCCATGTTGAATCGCCTAGGGCCCGGAGCGCTGATGGCTAAATCAGATATTGAGTCAGCGTTCCGGTTGCTCCCGGTACACCCACAGGATCAGCGCCTCTTAGGTTTTGTGTTCCAAGGACGTTATTACATGGATAAATGTATGCCGATGGGTTGCTCCATTTCTTGTGCATATTTTGAGAAGTTCAGTACCTTTTTGCAATGGGCGTTCACTAGAGCCACGGGCCTCACACAGGTAATGCACTACCTTGATGATTTCCTGTTTCTGGGGGCAGCCGGGGGCACGGAATGTGAACAGGCTTTGATGGAATTCTGTAATCTCATGAAAAGTTTTGGTGTGCCATTGGCACCGGGCAAGACAGTGGGGCCATCTACGTCTCTCGAGTTTCTTGGAATTGAGCTGGATTCAGTAGAGGGGTGCTTCCGTTTGCCCAGGGAGAAGGTAATGAAGTTTAAGGCCGCACTAGAAGTATGCATTGGCGAGAGGAAAGTAACTCTCCATCAGCTGCAACAGGTTGTGGGTCAGCTTAACTTTGCCCTCAGAGTAATACCGATGGCCCGCCCCTTTTCTCGCTCTATCGCACAAGCCATGGTGGGTCTCAAGGAAGGACACCACCGCACAAGACTGTCAGCCGAGGTTCGCCAGGACATGCGCATATGGTTGGCATTTCTGGTGGATTTCAACGGTCGTGTCGTGTGGAACAAGCCAGCAGTTTCCTCCGAGGAGCTGGGGTTGTGGACTGACTCGGCAGGGAGTGTGGGTTTTGGCGCCATATTTGGTGAGAAATGGTCGGCACAAACATGGCCGGCGTGGTGGCACGATAGTGGGCTCACAGGTAACATCGGGTTCCTCGAGCTGTTCCCCATTCTGGTGGCCTTGAAAACATGGCCAGAGGGGTTGCATGATCGTGCTGTGGTGTTCTGGTCTGATAATATGACTGTTGTTGAATGTATCAATAATCAGGCAGCACGTTGCAAATGGATTTTGAGATTGCTGAAAGAAATTGTCCTGATATGTATGAGATTAAATGTCCACTTTAGGGCAAGACACGTGCCGGGGGTACTGAACCAGGCAGCTGATGCACTCTCTCGTTCCCATATGCAGGCCTTCAGGGGTTTTCTGCCCTCAGCGGACTTGGTGGCGGCACCATTTCCCGAAGCTCTCTGGTCTCTCGGTGCCCCGGATTACAAAACCTCGTGGGAGAGAGTTTAGCACCCAGGACAAGGAAGGCATATGAAGGAGCGTTCCGTTCATATTGGTCATTTTTGGGTTCAACGGGGGGGGAGCATTGGGGACAGGAGGAGTCTGTTCTGCAATTTCGGGTAGCACTACATCAGGCAGGCCGATCACTGGCAACAGCCAACAGGCACAGGGCCGCCATTGCCTTCATGGCACAGGCGCATGGCATCCAGGACCCCACATCGTCCTTTCTCGTGAAAAGAGCGTTGCGTGGGTGGCAACGCCTTGAGGGTCGGAGAGTGGATGGAAGGCACCCGATAGATCTGGCTAGGTTGTCCCTGTTAATGTCCGTACTCCCTGCGACTTGTTCATCTCAATCAGAGACGGTGCTGTTCCGGGCCGCTTTTGCATTAGCATTCCATGGGGCTATGCGGGTGAGCGAGCTGGTAGCAAGGAATAAGTGGGATACGGGGGGAGGTCTGTGTCGAGACCACATTCAGATCAAGGGTGACACAATGGTGGTCACAATAGCCAGTTCCAAGACCGATCAGGAAGCCATCGGGGACAGTGTGGTAGTCCAGCGGATCCCGGAGTCTCCCATGTGCCCGGTAAAATGCGTGGAGGAGTATTTAGCGCAGAGGGCGGCAGCATGGGGGGGGAGTTTGTTGAGACACACCGATGCCACCCCACTGACGAGGTTTCAGTTTCAGCGGGTTTTATCAATGGCAATCGCGTCAGCGGGCTTGGACCCGAGCGATTTTGGGACCCATTCCTTCCGGATAGGGGCTGCTACGGAGGCTACAGCCAGGGGTCTGAGTGTTGAAAAAGTGAAACAATTGGGGCGTTGGTCCTCGAATTGCTATAAGAGGTATGTGCGGTTGCACATGTTGTGAAGCCTATGTCATGCACTCACGCTTCTTGTTTTCTGTTTGATTTTCAGTTGCACGAGCAGGCCTTGCGGGGCGGTCAGTGCTGTTGACCCGACACCTGGGGACCAGCGGTCAAAGTTCACCGGCTGAGGAAAGAGTGGTGTGGGTCGTTGGCCACTCATACGTGAGGCGCGCCGCGGATGTATTCAAAGCAGGTGACATGATTCACGTTGCGGGGGAATACGGGTACAGGGTGACCTTCCACGGAAGGGGCGGGCTCTGTATTGACCAGTTTCAAGGTTTTATGGAGGGTTTGTTAGGGCGGACAAGGTAACCGCCGTCTGTAATCATAGTACATCTTGGGGGCAATGATTTGGTGACCATTGGTCGACGAGTACTTCTTGAGTTAATCTTGGCCTCGGTAAGCTGGTTGGCAAGGAGGGTTCCGGGGTGCCCGATCGCATGGTCACACATGATTCCTCGGAAGGTGTGGCGGGGGGCCCTCTCTGTGTCAGCTTTGAATCACTCGGTAAAGAAGGTTAATAGCAAATTAGGTAGACTGTTTCGCACTGGAAAATTGCATTGTGTGCCACATGGATGTATTCGGGGGGATCATATGTATCTGGAGGATGGGGTCCATTTGACCCGGGAAGGAAATGTCTTACTCATAGGGGACTTCCTAGCTTGGTTACAAAGTTTGAATAGCCATGACCTTTAGTAGGAGTTTTTGGGGGGTCCGGATAGCCGGTCAACTATCCGGCCTGTGGCGGTAAGGTCATGATCGGTGAGCAGTAATTGGAAGATCCCTAGAGGTGGGGCGCCACCCATTATGGATGGGAGCGCCCGGGGTGAGGCGGCCATTGGCCCCTCACACGGGGAGGCGGTACCCTCTAAGGATGGGGACGCCGAAAGGGAAGGCGGTCATCGGCCCCTCCCTGGGGAGGAGGGGCTACGGGCCCCTCCTGGGAATTTCCCGGGGCCAGGACATCCGCGACGGCGGATGTGGTAAGCAGTGTGGGGTGGGAGAGGGGTCTACGCTACCTTCTAGACACCTCACACGAGTCCTCGGACGACCACCAAGATGGCGCCGAGTAAATATGGGGCCCCCGTTAAGACAAGGGAAATTGGAAGTTGTCACAGAGGTACAGTCCTCTGTGCACCCGCCCCTCACAAGTGAGGGGGGAAGTATGGTATTAGGGATTTGATACCGGTTACGACCTTGCCGTTGGCCCGTAACGCTAGGATGTACAATTTGATTTTGAGAAAATGCATCGTAATGTGTAAATAAAATTGTACATGATATTAAACTGTTAATTTAATGTTTTAATTTTTGTTTCATATTTTAATAAATACGGCCGGTGAGGGTAACTCCCTCACCGCCTTCCAAAAGCTCAAGAACCGTTTCCGTCTCCCCATTCTTGGGGATTGTGTTGGGAGGGGGTGACGGGTATCCCGCCCATATGGAAAGGGGCGACCACTCGGTCCCCCCGAACGTATGGTGGAGTACCCCGATCCCCCCGGGAAACCGTTTTGGGCGGGGAGGCGTGGCTTGGCTGGTATGCCCGTAGTGGCGTAGCCGGGGCGCGCCTTTTTTCCCGCCCAAAGAAGGGTTGTCCTAGACACCTACACCGTTCGAACCGCCCCGTAGGCGTGTTGGGGAAGGTCCACGCCCTCCCGAAGAAGGATAAAAGGAGCATCTTGCCAAGGAAGCATCCTCTTGTTCCTGTGCTTGGAAGCTGCACCTCCTCGTTGCTCGTGAGCCCGAGACGGAACAAGGAGCCAATTTTGACCCACCCACCAGCCCCTGATGACAGCGATTTGTATTGCAATAAAGTCAATTGACATGGATATTATCTCTTCTCTGGTTGTTTCGAAAAAGTTGGGATGATCGTGATATGACAAAAAAATGGTTGTTTTTGGAGGTATCACAGCTAAGTGGATAAACTGTTATGGCATAATGGTTGGTTGATGTTTTAAAAATGCCAGTATAAATGTTATTCTCTTTAGTTTAAAAACTGTCGTATTTATTTTCTGGTCGGGCGGTAAGGTCATGATCGGTGAGCAGTAATTGGAAGATCCCTAGAGGTGGGGCGCCACCCATTATGGATGGGAGCGCCCGGGGTGAGGCGGCCATTGGCCCCTCACACGGGGAGGCGGTACCCTCTAAGGATGGGGATGCCGAAAGGGAAGGCGGTCATCGGCCCCTCCCTGGGGAGGAGGGGCTACGGGCCCCTCCTGGGAATTTCCCGGGGCCAGGACATCCGCGATGGCGGATGTGGTAAGCAGTGTGGGGTGGGAGGGGGGTCTACGCTACCTTCTAGACACCTCACACGAGTCCTCGGACGACCACCAAGATGGCGCCGAGTAAATATGGGGCCCCCGTTAAGACAAGGGAAATTGGAAGTTGGCACAGAGGTACAGTCCTCTGTGCACCCGCCCCTCACAAGTGAGGGGGGAAGAATGGTATTAGGGATTTGACACCGGTTACGACCTTGCCGTTGGCCCGTAATGCTAGGATGTACAATTTGATTTTGAGAAAATGCATCGTAATGTGTAAATAAAATTGTACATGATATGAAACTGTTAATTTAATGTTTTAATTTTTGTTTCATATTTTAATAAATACGGCCGGTGAGGGTAACTCCCTCACCGCCTTCCAAAAGCTCAAGAACCGTTTCCGTCTCCCCATTCTTGGGGATTGTGTTGGGAGGGGGTGACGGGTATCCCGCCCATACAACCATTGGCAATGCCAATAGTCCTGTCTTGTTGTAGGTGTGATGTTACTTGTTGTATTGTATATTTGGATACAATGACAGAAGCAGCAAATTACCAGTTGAGCAGCACGCAATGCTAAGTACAGATTTTTATCTTACTTTTTAAGCCATGCCCCGATTACATTAGCCACGACACTTTGAGAGACTCCCAAGTTTTTTGTTCTCACTGAAAGCCCTGCCTACAGCAGTTTCACTAGAAAACGGCTTTAATTATTTTCTGGCCATTTCTACTTTCTGCCAGTCGTTATAAACTAATCCCAGATTAAAAGAACGGAAACATCAGGGGAATATGGTCAGATTTAGAAGTTAAAAAATAAAGGAGAGTTTGCAGGTGGAATGATGGGTACTTTCGAAATCTCTGGGGTAAGTGTTGAGTTACAAAATTATGAATGGACTTTGAAAAATTGCAATGTCCAAGGGCCTGGCTGTTTATCGGTAATATTCCAGTCTGGGTGAAGTTAATCTGGGTTACTGAGAGGGAAACCCACTATTTCACAAGCTGCTATGCAGTACTCTGATATACTCTCTAATATTTTCAGTGCCTTTACCCCGCTGTTTAAATCTGGATACTCCCTCACTGCTTTTGAAACCCCACACCTGTTGAGATATCCTACAAGTAAGTTCACTGTGTGCTACCCATGGGGTCATAATGGTTCATATGCTATTACATCATCCTCACTACTAGATCTTCATTATTTATTCATTTAATTATTTATTTATGCATATTTATATAGGGCAGACATTACCCAAGGTGCCAGAGTGCTTACAGGATAAATATTTTGTTGCATGGAAGTTTTAGATGGTTTAGACAACTATAAGTAATTACAAAGGTTAAACATATAACAAGGTAAATCACTGCATTAAACAGAATGTACAAAAGCCGTAAAAAGGTTGAGGTAGAATACAGTCGTAAACAGGTTGAGGTAGTATAGGGGCCTGTGCCAAGAGCTGATTGCAGTGTTAGCTAAAGTACAGTTGGAAGAGAAGTGGTGCTCTCCGGTTCATTTTGAAAGTCGTCAGTGAGGTGGTTGTGTGCAGATCTGAAGGTAGTGGATTCCAGATTCTGGCCACTCTTCTCAAGAAGGATTGTGCCACCAGTCATTCCCATTTAAAGGATGGGGTTTCAAGGAGCATTGCTTTGTTTTTGCAATGGTCTGGAACGGTGCTGCAGAGTGTAGAATCGTTTTGCAGGGGGATCAGATTGGTTTTGTAGAGACTGGCAAGAAGAGAGTCACAATAGATATTTAAGATCTTGTTCTGGGATGTAACTGCTGATTTCTCACAGAAGACAGTGTTGATTGCAAGCACTTTTGGCCATAGTGCCGATTTAAGAATGTAGGCTGAGTCTTTCGTCTAGGATGACACAGAGAGACTTGCCACTGTCAAAAATGGTGGGATTACTGTTGAGGGTGTTGTGTCCATTCAGGATTGCTGCAGAGGTATTGATTTAGAAGGAGAGATAAGGAGAAATTCAGTTCAACTGTAGGCTATGCGAGGTCATCCATTCATGAACAAAGTTTAGGGTGGTGGGGAGCAGTGAGATATTGTTTTGTGAGGAGACCTTTAGATACAGCTGTATGTTGTCTGTGTATTGGTGATAGAAGATCCCTTCCTTAAGAAGGACTCCTAGGTGCTTGATGCAGTTATTGAATAGGGTTGGGGCAAGGATGAATCCCTGGAGACCCATTGACCCACCACAATCAATGAGAAGAGATGCTCATCAATTCTTTCTCGCTGCGACCTGCAGACGAGGAATGAAGCAAACTACTTTAGGCCCATACCAATAATGCCCATTTGTTTCTGTTAGGGTCGGGTGGTTGATCCTGTCGAAGGCTGATCATAGGTTGAGAAGGATCAGGAGCCAAGAATTGTCTATGTCTAGAATTCAAATAGCATCGTCAACCACCTGTAATAGAGCAGTTTCTTTCCTCAAGCTGTACTGAAACTAGATTGGAATTTGTCTATGAGTTTGCTGTTTTGAAATTTGGGTGAGTTGCTCCGCTGTATGTCTCTCAACGGTTTTCAAGAAGATACGCAGGTTGGAGATGTGCATAAATCTAGAGTATGACATTGAAACAGGCCCATTTGGTATCTCATTGCATTGCAGTGAATCTCTGTGGATGTCAGGGATACCATCCCGACTCTGCTTTCCCGCTCCTTTCTGATGATGGAGTAGTTTGGAGGAAGTAGAAGGTCAAAGGTAGTGTTGGATGTGTTGTTGAACCAGGTCTCAGTCATGGAGCAGCAAGGGTATCTGTCACAGTGTTACTTGTTTCAGCTCATAACATGCAACATAACATGCACCAAACAATATTATGTTAAGTAGATATTTGCCAACACAACTGTGCTGTGAGCACATTCTTAAACCAACAACTTCACTGAATATCACCATGTGATGCAGCGTACAACACTATGTGAATGTGTAACTCCTCCCCAGTGAATGTATTCACCCCTCCAGCTACACAAAGCATGTTCAGTTCAGATTGTTCAAAACGCTGCTGTGGCTACTAGTGCCTGAAATCCACCTAAATACGGTAGCATGAACAGTGATTAAGTCTAGTCTGAAACAGTGCATGTGCTGTTGTTTTCTAGACATTTTGTCATTAACAGGGCTTACCATTGGGTGGCTTCATCGTCACCATCATTTCCTTGCTTCTCTTGGGTGTTGGCATCACTTCCTTTTCATATGTTTGTCCTTCTCATGAAGCATAGTCCAAGGGTTGCATGGCGGAACAACAAATTCTTTAACCACGCATACCTTTACAACGCATGCACTACAACAACTGTACCACTACAATGCAAGTCTTTACCATGCATGTTTCAACAACTCATATACCTAGGGATACACTGCAGACACATTTACCATGCATACCTTTACCACACATACCATTATGTACATACTCAAACAGTGTAGAAAAGCACTAAAATAAACGGCTTATTTTTACAAACTATTTTAAGAAAATTAAGCAGTACATAGTATTGGCAACACGATATTTCAAAATTCAACATTAACAGTAATTCCTGGCCGAATACATGTTTTTTACATAAACGAGTTTCAAGGTATCCTGTTCCCAGAGATCTCCTTCCTTTATATTCACATCATATTCCATGTACTCCACAGTAAAATGGCTGACATTATATGTGAGGAACTTGAATAAATATCATTTTTAAACCAACCAAAATAAATACACAGTCTCTCACAATCAAACGCTTGCTGAGAAATGCTGCCAAAAACATATCTTCTTTTAAATCATGGAATACCACACACCAAAGATAAATAAACACCATTTTGAGGTCAGTGGTACACTGAGTACCTTCGTGACCACACACACAGTTACGACGGAGAGCTGCCAGGCACAGACATTAGGAAATATTGCCATTTGGCTACCCAAATTGGTATATAATTATGAAAAAACATAAATATGAATGCAAAAAAAAATGCCTGAACTTTACTTAGTTTAAAAAATATATTTTGCAGACTTTTACATAATTACTACAGTGGACTACTCGAGTTCTCTTATTTATTCCACAACTCCAGAAAGTAAAAAAACAAAAAAATTCCATTTTACTAAATGTTATGGGTTTTTTCCCAATTTTTAACAAAATGTGCCACCTCAAATTTGTATCTCAACAGGACAGTTCTTTGACATTACTTTTCAATTTAAACTAACAACAGTAAGGCACCCAGCAGGATACCTCAGGGCCACTGTTGTACACTGCCTGGAAATAAAAAATAGTAATGTAACTGTACAAGAGGCTTTACCTCAGGGAAGATGCTGGACAGTGACTAGGGGTAAAGTTACTCTTCAAATGCCGCCGGGTACTTGCCTCAGGGAAAGTGCTGAACAGTGTCTGTGGGGCATAATTACTATTCAAACTCCACCAGGTACCTTCCTCGGGGAAGGTGCAGGGCAGTGCATCAGGGTAAAATTACTATTCTTACTCCGCTGGGAATTTACCTCAGGAAAGGTGCTGGTCTGTGTCTGGGTGTCAAAATTAGTATTGTAATTCCACCAGGTACTTACCTCAGGGATGGTACTGGACACTGACTGGGGCAAAATGACTATTCTAACTCGGCTGGGCACTTACCTCAGGACAAATGTTTGAAAGTGACAGGGGGCAAAATTACTATTCTAACTATTCTAACTCCGCCGGGTAGTAATCTCAGGGAAAGTGCTGGTCAGTGGCTGGGGAATAAAATGACTATTATAACCGTTTGAATACTTACCTCAGGGCAGGAACTGGACAGTGTCTGGGGGCAAAATTACTATTCTAACTCCATCAAGTACTTACCACAGGGAAGGTGGTGGACAGTTGTTGGGGAGTAAAATTACTATTCTTACTCCACCGGATACTTACCCGAGGGCAGGTGCTCGACAGTGACTTGGGGCAAATTTACTATTCTAACTCTGCCAAGTACTTGAGGTGTATGACAGTGAACGTGGGCAAAATTACTATTGTAACTATGCTGGGTAGTAACCTCAGAGCAGGTGTGGGACAGTGGCTGCGGGTGCAGAATAAAAACTTAAATAATACTCAACATACATTTTTTTTTATTTAAACATATATACCTTCCAAAAAACACAGGAAAATCTTCACATAGAAGAACAGATTTTACGTGAAAATCACAAGTTACCACGTACATTTAAAAAAACTCCTGAGAGATTAGAAAATAAATCACTGTATGTTTTCAAACATAATAATAAAGTGTAAATTTCATTCATGTCATTTTAAAAAGAAAAGAACAATACTTGAAATTACGAGTATCTCCAAAAACACCAATACCAAGTCGAAAAAACCAAGTATACCTCCTTTCCTTCAGCAAGGCACCAGAGAGAAATCATCAGGTAAATAACTATACATCAAATACTGCCTAACCTAACCTAGATAGAGATAACAAACATTACAATTTCTAAATTCAACGGAGGATTTAAACTTTCCTATTAGTTAACTCACAACTCCGGTATTACCTCAGGACAGATACTGGACAGTGAACAGGGGCAGAATTACTATTATAACTCTACCAGGTGCTTACTTCACGGAAGGTGCTCAACACTGTCTTGGGGCAAAATTATTATTCTAACTTCAATGGGTGCTTTCCTCAGGGAAGATGCTGGACACTGACTGGGAGGCAAAATTACTAGTTTGACTGCTCTGGTGCTTGCCTCATGGAAGGTGCTGGACACTGACTGGAGGGCAAAATTACTATTCCAACTCCACTGGGTGCTTCCTTCAGGGAAGGTGCTGGACACTGACTGGGAAGTAAAAATACTATTCTAACTCCATCTGGTTGTTGCCTCAGCGAGGGTGGTGGAAACTGACTTGGGGAGCAAAATTACTATTTTAACTCCACAGAGTGCTTGCCTCAGGGAAGGTGCTGAACACTGACTGGAGGGGAAAAGTACCATTCTAACTCCACTGGGTGTTTGCCCTAGGGAAGGTGCTGGAAATTGACAGGGGCGGCAAAACTAATATTCTAACTCCACCAGGGGGCTTCCTCCAGGGAAGATGCTGGACACTGATTGGGGGGTGGAAATTATGATTCTAACTCCACCTGGTGCTTGCCTCAGAGAAGGTGGTCGACACAGACTGGGGGACAAAATTAACTCCACGGGTGTTGGCCTCAGGAAGGTTCTGGACAGTGTCTGGGGGATAGAATTACTAGTATAACTATTGTTTCGCGCCTAGAAAGAAAGTTACCATACATTTTCAAATATATAAATATATTGCATTTTTGTCATTTTAAACAGACAACAATACTTGAAATTACCAGCATCTCCATAAACACCACTTCCAAGTCAAAAACCCAAGTACCACTCCTTCCCTTCAGCAAGCCACAAGACAGAATTCCTCAGGTAATAAACTACACACGAAATAGCTATTAAAGTATCCCAAATATTTTTTTTTTCTGCCAGAAGAGAAAACAAACATTACAATTTCTAAATTCAACAGGGCATTTATACTCTTTTCTTTCTTCACAGAGCACAGTAATTAACAATTATTTTTGTCTTTCTCTTACCAGGTGAAACAACAAAAGTAAAAAAAGCATTAAATCAATAGCAGTAAATATTGATAGATTTATCTATTTCTCTTTTCTTTGCAGATCTAATAGCAATGGCATCACCTTGCCAGACTACTTTTGTTAAGTCCAGAGGAAGCAACAGATTATTAAAATATGGTGACTATCTCTACCTTAAGGAGAGGTTCACTGAGCCGAGGAATCATTGGAGATGCGGGTAATATTTCTCTTCGCATGGCACAGGCAGAGCAGTTACTCTGAAATACATTGTTGTTGGGACAACTAAGCATAACAACTCTGTCTCTGCAATGGAAGCTGAAGTACATGAAAATGTACAGCATATTAAACAACTAGCAAGCACCTCTCATAAGCCCTGTAGTTCAGTTTTGAGGGATGTATCCCAAAACCTTCCAATACATGTTACTAGTAGCATGCCAACCATATCCAACATTAGGAGAATGGTCCAGAGGCAAAAACTGGCAAGAAATCCCCATCGTGTAACCCCTAAAACCTATGGAGATATTAACATTCCCCCCTCAATAACTGTGACTTTCTCTGAAGAAACTTTTCTCCTGCATGACAATGAAAACCCTCAGACAAGAATCTTAATATTTACCACAACCCATTGTAGTGTTGACAGGGTTCTGATTACACACATTGCTATGTTACCATAAGCCTATTAGAAGTTTAAACACCATTTTGCCACTTTGCAGCTATTGCACACGACACTACATGTAACTGTTGTTGTAAGTTAAACTGCTTGATTCTCTTCGCATGAGACGGTCTGTTTTTCACATCCCTAGACTTACACCACAACTTTAGTCTGTACACTGAGTGCAGAAGTCTTCAAAGTCATAATAACAAAGTTTCAGGTTGATCGGCCAATTCTCTAGACACAACACGCCCACAGCTGCAACCAAATGAAATTCTAGTGCCTTTAATATTGCACTGCATGCATGATTCGGGCACTTGGAGAAAAAACCTTTCCAGTGACAGAGAGCTTTGCTGATCTGGCGATGTGATTCACCTCTGCTGATCTTGGAGGTATGGGGTTCCCCATTTAAACCTAAGGGACCTTCTTTTTTTATAAAACCTAGTTCCTAGCAGGGGAGGATGGTACACAAGGAGCTGTATGACCTGTTTCCACTATCATTGTAACATGATTTCTCCCTTTGTGTTTTATGGAATTGTAACAATGCTGATTGTTTTATTTCTACTCATATGCCTGCTTATGTTAGCCAAAATACTGCATCTCAGAGCACGTAGTTAAAAATAAACATTTGAAACTGTTCCGTGTCTCTGATTACTCACGTTGTGAACTGGTATGAGAATATAAACGAAAGAGTGTTCTTGATTCCCACCATTCCTGAGAGTACACTAAGTCGCATGTTCTGGGTTGTCTAATCATTGGTGGCTTCGCTGTAGGACAGAGAGCTAATGTGACACTGATGCTAGTCGGATAGAGGCTCTGGTTATTGAGGTGAGTTTTTTAGTACACTACAATTCACTGAGGTCCTGGTTTCCTGTGCATAGTTCTGTGCATGAGCAGAATCCCCGCAACACCATAACCTGGTTACTCTGTAACAGTCAAATCTGGATAATGGATGGAACATTTAAGTCAATCCCTCATCCATTCACCCAAATTTACAATATTCATGCCAACATACATAACACAACTGTTCTGCTAGTGTATGTCTTACTCCCTGACCAGCAATCCTCAACTTATACTGAATTTTTGACAGTGACCAAATACAAAACAACGAATAACAGTCCTAGAAAAGTGATAATTGATTTTCAACTGACAATGATTAATACTGTTGCAAAATTATACAATGATACCCAAATTGAAGGATGTGTTTTCCACTTTTCACAGGAATATTGGCAATACATTTTAAAAACATCCTTGGTTGAGGATTGCTTGAGAAGCAGTAAACTACAGTATGAGTTGCAAAAATTAACTGCTTTATGCTTTGAACCACCTGACAGTGTAGATGAGTTCTACATTTCAATTACTGAAGTGGAATTTTTTATACAAAACGAAGACAAATTGGCTCCAATTACTGAATTACTTTGAAGATACGTGGATTGGCCATCTAAACAGGTTGGATCGCAGGAGGAAGCCAAGGTTTCCCATTGAATGGTGGAACTGCTACGCCACCTATTCAGAGGGTGGTGCAAAAAATAACAATGCCATAGAGCGATGGTACAATTCCATCAACAAATCAATTGGCAAGCATCACACAAACCTTTATGATTTCCTGGAAATTGTGAAGAAGGAACAAAGCTTCCAAGTAGTGAGACTTACCCAATTACTGTCAGGTAACCTTAACCCATGAGAGTCCAAAAATAGTAAAGAGATGTCCAAAAGGCTTTTGGGTAAAATTCAACAAATTTGGTTGATGGTTGCTTCAGACTACCTGTATAATCTGACAAATACATCGCAGCCTCATTTACAACAACGTTGCCCAGGGTCAGTGGGACCACATTAAGTTGAGCGTGGAAGTTCGAATTACCAAGGGCCAGATGTAGGTAGCCCAATAACGTAATTTACAGAATTTCATCGGTTACCGACCGGTATTTAGCCCATTCCAATGTAGGTGACGATTCGGTAAATACCGAATCGGTATTTACCGATTCGGTAAATACCGAATTGGTATTTACCGATTCGGTAAATATTTACCGATTCAGTAAATGCTATGTAGAAAGCACATTAAAGAGTGCTTATGTGTTGTAAGAATTTGTTAATTACCACCAACTTCAAGTTGGTGGTAATAACCAAATTCTTTTTAAAATTCACTTTTGAATTTAATTTGAAGTGCCATGTGGCAGACATACATGCCTTAGGGCATGTATGTGTGCCACATGTGCACCCATGCACTATTCGGGGGTACAACAGGGTGTCAATGTGACACCCTGCCACCCTTGAATATGTGCCCCCTATTACCGATTCGGTATTTACTGAATCGGTAATAGTGAATGGCTTCCCTTTCATTCCTATGGGCCTCCAGGCCCATAGGAATGAATGGGAATTACCGAATCGGTAAATACCAATTTTTAAATACCGAATCTTACTGATTTGGTACATTTTACCGAATTTCTCCCTACATAGCCTTTACCGATTCTAAAATACCGAACCGGTAAAATTCGGTATTTTAGAATCGGTAAATGTAGATTACCTACATCTGGCCCTAAATCTTCTGGATTACACACCAGTATTCCCATGTTCTAAGCCCACACTGCCAGCCTCTTTTTGTCAACTCATTTACAACAAAACGACGCAGTGCGGTACCGCAAGTATTTTGCTGCAATGAGCAGCATCATTTCAAAAGCACAGGGATGCATCATATTTACAAAACTATAATGCATCCCTGTGCTTTCCCCTGGGCTGGCGCACAATTGGGTGCCATGCGCCAACACAGGCCCCCTTACATCATGGTGCTAGAGTGCCTGAGTTGAGGGGATGATTGTTTTGTACAGGAAGGGATACCTTCCCGAACAAAAACAATTATTGATGGTGTTGTCCTCTTGCTATGTGTGGTGTATTCTGCAGCACAGAAAGAGGGGAAAACTAGGAGTAATAACAGTATTTCTCCTTGTTGCATCTCCTTATGCCTCCCCTGGGGAGGCGTCGGATTCTGATGCATTCCCAGGTTTACAAAATGTTGTAAATCTGGGAATGGGGCAGAATCCATATGTGTTGCATGGGAACACTCACAGCAACACCCATGGCTCACCCCTTTCAAGCAAAGTGATGCATGAAAAGGAGCCATATTTGAAAGGCTATGAAAAGCCACTCAGGGTGGCTTTGAGTGACCTTGTAAATATTGGCCAGCACACTGCGCCGCCGGTATGTCAACAAAAGTGATGCACCAGCAGCGCATGGGGCTTGTAAATATGCCCCTACATTTCTAACCACTACTAACAACTACCTACATTATTTGCAAGTTTTAGAAACTCTCCACAATTCAATTGATATTTTTGCAATTTGTTTTATCTAAATTAAAGGAATTTAGGGGTTCCTAACTGTAGCTGCCTTCTTTGTTTCAACCCTTAGTGACTTCTCAAATTCTCCTGTCACCAGGAGTCTCCTTTAATCCAATACTCCATAAAGGGAATTTACCACCAGTCAAAAAAACTATTCACCAGGAAAATATGGCTAATCCACTAAAGCCATCTTCATAAACAAATGCAAATTCAATAAGCATAGTTCCTCAAAAAATCCAACATTTTTTTAAACCAGCCACCACTTATTTTGTAACAGTCCTCTTCTCTCCATCGAGAAGTCCACTTTTGCAATAAAAGGATATGGATATCCATTAAAAATAGTAAAAACACCATTTCTCATGTTGAAAAAAATGTAAAATTACTTAATGCGGTGTTTCCCCCAAAAAACGTCCAGGAGAATACTCAATAGTATTTTCTGATCCTCCCAAGCAGCCATGTGTTTTTCCTTTTCAAAATAAAACTGTACACACTTCATTAAAAAACATGATGCAAAATGTTACTCATATTTGAAAATGGTTTTAAAAATTGAAATACATTTCATGACCCACTTTTTGAAACCTTTTTTTCAAAAAAAAGCAACCGCCTGACCTGGGCATGCAAACGCAATCTGTATGGGAATTTAAATATGGTTAAAACAACAAAGTCATTGGTTTCACTGGTTTTCTGACTTACTATATTCTAACTATCTCCCCCCTCTTTTCTTTCATTAGATATAGCCATCTATATACGTTAAATCTTTCTTACCCATCTGCAGCTCTTCCTTGTTTCAGATCTTGACCGCGAAGCTCCCCCGACTGTGAAAATAGATGCACACTGCATACGTAAAGACAAGCTGTAAAAACAAAAAAAGGACAATTTTCACCATTGAAACCAATTTAAAAGTTTAGGTGAAATCTTATTACAATTTTTAAACATATTTTATTTATTGTTCCATTTTTAGAAAATACTATGTTCTTAATATTATTGTTTAAAAATGTTTGTGTTTTTTACTCTTTCCAACCAAATTATCAAGTATGAAAGCTTTAGGATGGAGTTTAGTAATTTTTATAAAATATATAATTTATTGCAAAGAAATCTTGTTCTATTTTAGGAAAATGTTTTTTATGAATATAGTTTTTTTTAAATGATTTTATTTAGTATTTGCAAATAAATAAAACAAATTGAAAACAGGGTGTTTTTATTTGTGTCATGCAACTTACAGTAAAATAAAGTGTCCATCAATGTAATTTTTTATTTTAGTATTTGATTTTTTTAATGATATGTTTTCTTTAACATAATCTCACTATGTTTGTGTTTATTTTTCTCTTAAAAAAAACGAATTGAACTTTAGTAATTAATAACCAGGAATTGAAATGTATACATGGGTATTAATACACTCCCATACCCATTACCCCTATATCCCTTGCATAACATCCCTAAAGGTGAGTGTTACGATATTTTTAAAAAGTAACTAAGGCTAGTGTCAATATTACATTTGATTGTTTTTCAACACCTAGTCATGAATACTCATGTATTAAAACGAATACCTGGGTATTAATAGACTATCCTACCCATTACCCCTATAACCCTCGCATCCCACCTCTAAAGGTGAGCACTATGGAATAAAAAAAATAAACTATGTTTAGTGACCATAATAAATGTATATGTTTTTCACTGCCTAGTCATTAATACTCAGGTATTGAAATTAATACATCTGTATTAATACACTTCCCCACCTAGTACACCATATCCCTTGTACGCCGTCCCTAAAGGTGAGTTTGGCAG
The DNA here is from genome assembly GCF_964261635.1 of Lissotriton helveticus. Taxonomy (NCBI): domain Eukaryota; kingdom Metazoa; phylum Chordata; class Amphibia; order Caudata; family Salamandridae; genus Lissotriton; species Lissotriton helveticus. The sequence goes on from NC_136067.1 coordinate 1,600,998,639, forward strand.
AATTTTCTAGAAATATTTAAATGTAATTACAATGTAAATTTTAATTTTAAATATAATATTGCCACACCTCGTAATTAATACACAAGTATTAAAATGAATATATAGCAAAATATTTTTCAAAAGTAATTATGTTTAGTCCTTATCCTATATTAACATAAATAAACTGTACATTTAAAAAATAAACTAATTATCACATAAAAGAATATACCTACCAACATACTCACCTAAATAATACTTTGAACCTAAAATGCCGGGTAAAGGCATGGGTGGGTAAGGCATTTGTGGTAAAGGTATATGCGTTGTAAAGGCATGCATTGTAATGACTTACCTGTGGTTAAGACTTTGTGGTAAAGGCATTGCGTGGTTAAGACTTTGCTGTGACGGTTGTTTCCCTGGTCCAAGTACTGCTTCCTTGCCCAATGACTTTCCATTACTCACGCATTCAGAGTTACATTTTTTGTATATAGTTGGAACACTCCAAAAGTGTGCATCTGTTTGTAGGTAATCTCCACCCACATCCCACTTGACTTTATTGCTTGCCCATCGTGGTTGTTTGTCCTGTCCTTCCTGACACCATCCTGTTGTGGTTTGCCCTGCCCGTGCCCCTTCTAGTGTTGTTTGTTTCCTCATTATTGCTTGCTAATTCCTTCTACACCCTGTTTGTCATTGTTTTACCCCATTCCCTCTGCCCTGTGTTGGTGCTTGACCGCCCCCCTCCCTCTCACGCTGTTGCTTACCCCGTCTCCGCACCTAAAAAAGAGTGCATCATATTGCTGGTTTTCCTAACTTCTTGACATGCTGCACAGTAGCTGTGCTTCTGTATAACATGGCTAAAGCATATTGACAAAGATAGCAACTCACACAAAGGCAAGACCTATTTGCTTTGCCAATGCTTGTTTGTCTTTCACATCTACCATAGTTTCTTACTTTTGTTCCTTCGGACCGTGTGTGCCATAAAGTCGTTGAGCGAATTCTGTTTGGTAAGACAGCATCCCTTGAAATGTTAGCACTGCCACCATCAAATGCAGCCTCAGCTGCAATAGAATCGATGGAACCTCTGATATCAGACCCTTACATGTTGATGTCAAAAGATAACAAACGACGTACGCGCCTCAACTACAACCTCGACTGCATTTCACAATTCTCTGTGCTTTGTTATCAAGTGCAGCCATGTAACAGAACTTCAATTACACAGCATCAGCTGCTACCACGTTCCGGATCAAATGTCCTGATCTTCATTCAAAATTCAACACTTGTTCTGCCATTTTGTACACTGTTTGTCTTTCAAAGTAGCCTCTGTCTCAACAGCCTACCAATTGGCACAGCTAGATTTGTTAAGGAATAAGTGTGGGGGTCCCAAGTTAATCTTCGTATCCCACTGCCAGTGGTGCCAAATGATAAGAATGCAGGTCTTGATTTTTCTTTCATGCTTGCTTCTTTCAACACCTCCTATCTCTTTACTTTACTCCTGTAGGATGTTTTGCATCCTTATGTTTTTTAGTTTGTCACAGATGTCCTTCTATCCCTTCTTCTGTGCCTTTCTCTGTCATGCTCTTGGTCCTAGTCTGATAATAAAAAAAATTGTCTGATGATAAAACAATGTATTCCAGTCCTCAAAATGTAGTGTTTGTGTCCACCACTGGCAACCACTGTCTCAAATGAAGCATTACATAGAAATCCCTTTAAGCTCTGCTCCCCACTCTTTCCTCGAGGGATTAAAAGCTACATTTGCCACTTCCTTTCAACCCGAAATGCTACATATTTTAATCACACTACCACCACATTTCCAAGTAACCGAGAACCACAAATGTACTAACATTCTTTTGATTAAATTCACTAAAATATGTCTCGACCCCTGTTTTTAAAATGTTTTTCAGTACTTCCCTTTCTTTTACATTTGACGTTGGTCAGAAATACTATAAAAAGCCATGTTTTTTTGTTTTATGTGTAAAATTGACTACGGATGAAGACAATAAACGAAACGCAAACATTTATTCGTGCATTGTGTCGGCTTCCCGTTTACCTAGTGCATTAGAACAGCAGCTTTAAAGTAGGCTGCTCGAATGCACAGTTCTTTCCGCCTCGTGATCATTGTATTGACAGAAATGGTTTCAGATGAACGGTTTCATCAATGTGCTCAGGCCTGTTTGTAGGTGGCATCCCGAGGGCAGATTCCACTCTTATTCAAGACCCGACCTTATTCCATTACTGACTTACTGAAACATTTCCAGGTGCACGTGGATACCTTCTTCCCTCACTGGAAGAAAAAAAAAACAAGACTGCTTGTAAATGCACAACTGAACCAGTGGTTTCTTTTGGATAAGAAGTAGCTGCTGAAAAAGATTACACTAAGTGATTCACCTGCCGATATAATCAGTTATAAAAGATCATTGGATGGAAAACAGCTACAAAGCTTAGTTGCACAACACAGCACTGACAGCTGCAGAATTGCACCTATCGATTATGGTGCAGGGGAGTTTGTTTTATCAACCTTCCATAGAGCAAATCCCTAAACAGCATATTGTCTGCTTCAAAAGTGTGTCTGAGTCAAGCCAACACACAGCTTCTGTGTTGAAATCCTCAAACATATCCCTCTCCGGAAAATATCTCAATATAGAAATCAAAGATAGGGCGCAAACACTTTGGTCCCTATACACACACAAATGTGAAAATTATGCATCATCTGTTTTGTTTTATGATTGGTGTATATTTCCCTTTTTTATGTTTAGAGCGGATTTACAAAATCCCCAAAAGTATGCCCCCTAATAAATAAAATAAAAGTCATAGATTTTCAGGTGTACTCTTACTACCCTGCACTTACCTCTAAATATTATCAGCAGTGCTGTCAATTTGCTGGAGTATGTGTGGCTGAAATGTGGATTTTTTTTTAAAGTTTGCAGGACTTGACCCGAATGTTTGGATCACTTTCCATGAGCGCCAGTTACATTTTCTTACACAAGGTTAGATTCATTTTTTTTTGGGGGGGGGGGGGCACAAGGAGATCTAGGGCCTGATTCACGAAGAGTCCCCGCAGTCGTGGGGGAGTCTTTGCCATCGGGCAGTATCTCTTCTCTGCAATGAGAACTCTCATTGTGGAGATTCCGTCCTGAGTGCGGAGACATCCCCACTATTGTGGAGACTCTGTCACAAGTGTGGAGGCACTTTGTGAATCAGGCCCTCAGTGATTTGCCCAGAAGCACAGGATTCAAACCTGGTCCCCTAGTTCTAAAGTTGCAGCTCTGGTAGTAACGCCACATCCTCTCCGTGTTTGTTAGCTCATTTTACATTTTTTCTTGAAAAGCTTTAAAATATACTTGTGCGTAGGGTTTTTCGCAGTCAGTTTTCACACTTGCTCAAGCACTGTACAGCACTAAACATAAGTGCAGGAATTGGGTACCAAAAGACATTGAAAATATTTGTCAATCCCCATAAAGGTACTAGTTTGTGGATGTTCACCTACTAACCACACCCCTGATCTACCCTTGAGAACACCATGGTTGTCGCCCGACCTATAACGGTAGAAGTCTGCAATGTTATGGATATTACACAATGAATTTTGCCAGTTAGAATATATGCAAATTCTCGTTGTGTCACTCCGGACGGAGAGCCTTTGATAGCAAATTTATTTTTTACTGTCAAACTCGCGAAAGCTTTTATAAAATGAGCACTTTCTATTAAAAATTACATTAAGGAGTAACCTAATAATGAGAGAAACTGCTGTGTTCATAACTTCCAAGTTTTTAAATGTCAAGTTTTAATCACTTCCTTTAAACTAGATAAAAAATGTACAAAACACAGAGAAAAGCATCACAACATCAAAAGAAAGAACACAAAATGTATCTATTATAAGATGTACACTGTCTCCAGTGATATTTGCAAAGAACTCAGGGGCATATTTACAAGAAAAATGACGGAGCGCGCGTTATCCCTCTTGGCTTAACAACGCGCTCTGCCATTTTTGAAATGCAGGGCTGCACTGTATGTGTGCTGCTTTGTGCAGCACTCATAGAAGTTTCAACTTATTATTTTTAAAATGATTGGTTATGTGCAGGAAGGGACACCTCCCTGCACAGACATAGAAACAGTAAAAACATGAATAAGTAAAGCATTTCCACTCGTTGCGCCATGTTGATACCAGGGTTTTTTTGGGTCTTAATTTTGGAGCTGCCCCATAGTTACGCCACCCTTGGTAATATGGGGCAGTGTCAAAATCAATGGGTATTGTGGCGGAACGCTCACTGCAGCTCCCATTGCCCAATCCTTTCATGCTAAGTATAGCGTGAAAGTGTGACTTATTTTCAAGGCAGCATTAAGTGGCTTAACACTGCCTTGCATATAAGATGAACCCTGTATCACCACAGGAACGTCGAAAAAATTAAGTTTCTGTGGCGATAGGGGATTGTAAATATGGCCCTCACTATTTTATATTCTGTCTATGTACACTAAAACATCTGGGCCCATTGCTTTCCTCCTGATTGCACAATACAAAAAAGTTTTGAATATGCAAACTTGCACGATCAAACATACTATATACTTGCTGGGTTTGAGAACTGCAATATAAACAAAAGTAGAAATAAATAATGAGTCTGTAAATCAAGCAAGTGTTAATGAAAAATGTACATGCGCATGGAAGAAAAAAAAAGAAAATACCAGTACTCCCCTAGAGAAAACCCCTGACCTCTACCTCAGTTTAGTGTGCCTTAGAAATGCATGTTGCTTCCGTTTTTGTGTGCCGCTGATTTAAGTGAATTTGACTTTAGCGTTGCTCTATAAACCTTTTGAAATGGATGTTTCTTCCATGCGTGTTATTTTGTATCCCCACCACTTGCTCCCAACGTCATCTGTGGTGTACCACGCTTCCTGTGTCTGCAGCAAGGTCAGGCAGAACAGGAAGAGCGAAATGGGTCAGGTCAGCCTTGAGGACGGAGTGGTCAGTCAGTGGGGGATACCCGCAAGGATGCAAAATGTCTAGACACAATACTACTTCCAAGCGCATTAAGCAACACGGCTAGAAAACCTGCACTAATGAGACCAACTATTTCGTAAAAAAAAAATCATTTCACTTTTCTACTCTGTTATGTTCTTGTGCTATTGTTTTAAAATGGCTTAGAATAGGGATGGCAGAGACTTCTATAAAACAATAGTTCCTAACCTTTTGACCCCTGTATACCCCCACTGAATTACTACTTGAAGTCCAGGAACCCACTCTAAGCACTTTCTATAATGTTAACATCAGAAGACTACACAGAAATCCAGAAACAAGTATACATCAAACGAATAAACCAATCATCAAATATTGTGCTTCATTTACAAACTAAAAACATACAAATATCAACATTTTTATTTTATTCAGAAGGTTTGAGCTTTTCAAACTTTGGTCTCATTTCTAAAACACGAAGCAATGATCTAGGCTCTGGCATGTCCCTTCATAATTTTTGCTCCTTTTTTTGTCGCACACACCAGTGCTTCAATTGATGCCACTTATCGTCCAGATTAGATTATGTTTGCTGTACTTGTGCTGATTCCACGAATCAAGTTAATGATAGCAACTTATTTTTTGTCTCCAATTTAAAATTCGTTAACATTCACAGAGCACTTTCCTTTTTTTAATTTTACTTTTTTGTATGTATACTTTATTAATGTGCTAGGACTATTTGATTTTCTAAACAGTGGAAGGCTCCCTGAGTAGGCATTTTGGACCAAAAAGTATCTCAGATGATCACCATCACTTCTTAGAACAGTCGTGTCTGTTGATTTCAATTCATATTTTAATTTAATTAGTCAAATATGCATTGTTTATTTTCCACTGAACAGAAGAGGTCTGTCTGGTTGAACAAGTCTGGGTAACAGTGGGCAAGACAACACAGAAAATGCAAAAATATACTTCAAAAATGGTTCCATTGTTTGAAAAACATATCTGCAAAGTCCACACTTTGGAAGATCACAAAAATATAACAAATTCAATATGAAGATGAGGGGTTAGTGGTACAATGACATACCCACAAACAAACATGTTAGAAAATATTAGCCAACACCATGTCTGCACAACTTCAACTATATATGTCACAAACATAACTAGATTCAACATGAAATGATTACAAGTCAACCTAGAAATCTTAGCCTGCATGCACAAATACAACAACACTACGGCGTCCGAATATAGTCCTGAGAAATCATACTTCTACATACATACACACAAACACACACACACACAGACACACACATGTGATGCCAAGGATCCCAAGGACATCAAATCCTATCCCAACTACAAGACACAGTCCTCAGATGAGATTGTTCTGAAGGACATCATAACATGGAATCAATTCAACACATTCATTTGGTAAGAACAACAAATTCAAGGCAGAAACCATGTAAGAAACCGCGGATACCATCACCAGTGCATGCCTTAACAGCAAAAAAGCAAAGAAGGCACTATTGCACCCCAAACCTAAAACCATTTTGACATTGAACAAATATCATTGCATGGCGTGCCACGAAAAGGAAACTAGGACCCTGCTGTCTGTATCCATTCCACATGCACAGATTGGATACTAGTTGCATCAATTACTGTACCAGCAACAGGACAGGAAGTTAGAGAAGGAAGGAGAAATGGCTCTAGAGCGAGACAGCACTGGGACAGAATAGTGCAATTCCGACCCAGATTTACTAAGAAATCATGCAATGTAGAGCAGCAAGTAAAGTTGCTGTGCTACATTGCAGAATGGGAGAGAGAAGTACAGAGTCATAACTAATAAGATGTGGTGCTGTTCTGCTTTCTTCATATGCTGGCACACTTTATGCTGCCATGCGCCAATGCAGATACTCTTGAGGCATTGGGCGCTGTGGTAAGCATAATACTTATAGAAGAAGGGGGGCATTCCTGTCCAAAAAACATGCTTTAAGGATTTTCAATCTTTCTGTCTGTGTTGTAGAATGCAGAGCACATGCGATGAGGGAAAAACGAGGAAAAATGAAAACATTTCGCTTTGTTACACCTGCATTAAGGAGACACAGGATTTGGATGCAAATCCATGTCTACAATTGTTTGTAGATAGGGATTTGCATCATGACCCATGGGAACACCCAATCAGCACCTATGGATTGCCCCTTTTATGCAAATTAATGCAAGTCCATGTATTGTGCAGCTTTACATTACTTTTGGTTATAATCCAACGCGATCACGATTTGTGTTGGATTGTAAATACCAACACGTTACATCCAGTTTGCGTTAAAAAAAGTAACAGAATCCAGATACAAATACTTTGTAAATCTGGGCCTCAATGTCCATATCTGTTAGAAATGGGATTATTGGTAGGCTAGGGCATGTGCCAAAGCCAGGTAGAAACCACCACTCTAGTCAGGATAAGGGAGTTGCACTTCTAAAATAACCACTGCTCACCCCCTTGGTGGCTTGGCACCAGCAGTCAGGCTTATCTTAGAGGCAGTGTGTAAATCATTTGCACATAACCAACAGTAATACAGTGTAAGCACTACAAAAGGACACCACACCAGTTTAGAAAAATATACAATATTTTTATATACTTAAGACAAGACCAGAAACGATAAAAATCAACAATACAGTACTTAAACATCTTCAGTTATCAGAATATGCATGAAAAACAGCTCCTTGATGTCGATAGCTCCGTCCGGGGCTATCAAGGTGTCGTTGACAAACAAATCCAAACAGTTCTGGCAGACCATGGCATCGCAGGCCAACTACGGTGTCGGGAAGACCCACAAACTGTACCTTTTATAAATGCAGGGCGTCGGCGACCTGTCATTGAGCTTCTGAAAGCACGGTGTCCACAGGCGTCGGTTCCAGAGGTCGGTGAAGGAGTCATCGGGCCCTTGAAGTCACACGCGTTGCAGATCGATCTCCTCTTTGTTTGAGTCAGAAGCGTTGGCGTCAGCAGGCGTCAGGTGCTGCAGTGCGAAGTGTAGCAGTGCGGTGTGCGGTGCCCTCAGGTCACGGTGCGAGCAGCAGCTCAGTGGTGGCTTCAGACGGCGGCGGCGGTGAGACCAGGGTCGCGGTGCGAGATGAATACGGTGCTTGTCGCGGTGCTGGCAGATCACGGTGCAAGCAGCGGCAGCATCGTGGCTGAAGCACTGTCAGCTAACTTGAGTCGATGGCGCCAGCGTCGGTAGGTCAAGGCTGCATTGCAGGAGGAGGGCGGTGCATCATGTAATTTTACAAGCGGTGCCCTTGAACCACGGTGCAAGCAGCAGCATAGATTTCGACATGGAGCGGAGTCATCGGGGATACCAAGGCATCGTCGTGAAGTGAGGCGGTGCGGAGTGCGGTGCCCTCAAGTCAGGGTGCAAACAGGGGATTGGTGGCAGTGTCAGTAGGCGTCGCCGGTAAGACCAGGGTCGCGGTGCAACGTTGTGGCAGTGCCCTCTGTGGCGCCTTCAGGACCCAGAGTTGGCAGTGGCGTCGTAGACATCGTCAGGTTGCTTTTCTTCTGTTGCAGCACAAAACACACAGTTCCCAGTGCTGAGGGCTGAAGAGCTTGAAGTCTTTGCTATTCCTGAGATTTCATGAACAGGGGGCAAGCCCTACCTCAAGCCCTTGGAGAAAATCACAAAAGTAGATTGCAGAAAGTTCAGTCCAGTCCTTTCACTGCCCAATACAGAAGCAGCCACTGCAGGCCAGCACAGCAGAGCACACAGCAATGTGGTAGTCCCTCCTAACAGCTTCTCCAGCTCTTCTTCTTGGCAGTCTTCTTGGTCCAAAAGACTTCCGGAGTTCAGGGGTCTGGGCCCCAATATTTATATCCCAAAATTCTTTGTTCTCTTAGGCAGATAATGTCTGTGCCCAGCCAGAAACAGTTCTGCCTTCTCTGGTGTGATTTACTGGCAGGAGGTGGAGACAGCATGGTCAGAGGCAGACCAGGCCCTTTGAGGTGCATGGAATCTCCTCCCCCTTCCCCCATTGTAGCCCAGGTCTATTCAGCCCTTTCCTGACCCACCTAGACTATCTGGAGCCCCTCCTGCTCCCCCGCTTTCTGTCATCCAAAACCCAGACAGGCAATCCACATTCCAGCAGAGGCACATGGGATGACTGAGCAAGAAAATACCTACTTTCTAAAAGTGGTATTTTCAAACACAGAATGTAAAAATCACCTTCACTAAAAGATGCATCTTTAGTTTTGGAGTTCAGGCATACTAAACTTTATTTTCTTACCTAATTCCCCGGGCCAGTTATGTTTATAAGATGTTATAAACAAACTCCCCATTCTGTCCTATGGGGAACAGGTAGCCTTGCAATAGCGAAACACAAAATCGGCCGTAATTCACTATCGGGACATGCCACACACACCAGGGTGTGTCCTACCTTTCACATACACTGCGCACTGCCCACAGGGGTACCTTGGGACTACCTTAGGGGTGGCTGACATGTAAGAAAAGGGAAGGTGAGGACTGGCAAGTGTGTGCACTGGCCAAGTCAACATGGCAGTTACAAACTGTATGCAGACTCTGCAATGGCAGGTCTGAGGTACCTTTTCCAGGCTACTCACATTGGTGGCACAATCAGTGCTGCAGGCCCACTAGTAGCATTTGATTTACAGGCCCGGTACACTCAGTGCACTTTACTAAGGACTAACAAGTCAATCAAATATCCAATCATGGAAATACTAATCCATAACACAATTTACCACAGGAGCCCTTGACTTTACCACTGATCAGCAGTGAGAAAAGTGTGCAGAAACACTATGCTAACAAAAAATAGTCAAAACAGGAAAGTCAGAAAGCAAAAACTCAGGGGAAACACGCCAAAAGATGCCAAGTCTAACAATATCTAAAATTACAACTAACTCTGACTTGATCATAAAAACTGACACTGAACCAGCAGATGACACCCATGCAAATAAGTCACAGCTGCAAGCGAAAAACAGACCACAGTGCAAAATGTACTAACAAGTGGCATGGCAATGGCCACAGCACAGCAACTGCCCCAGTGAAAATACAGTCATCAAACTAAGAGGGCTCTACCTATGTGCGGAGAGCACACCAAGCTCAGATAAAGAAGAATCTGGAGCCAACCAACACAGTGGAAGACACATCTGAATCAAACCCTAACAAACTTACCAATTCACCCTCACAAAAGAAAGTGCAAGGACCATCTACCCAAATAGAACACAAACACACATAGCAGCTTAACATTCATTTTTCATGTTGCAAATCAACATTGACATGAAAGACACTTGTAACCATTGATAATGCAGCCATCACTTTAAAGGCCTTCTTTTGAGATCCATCAGCAGATAATGGTTACTAGGCAGCTTCATAAGGGGGTACTGTCCTTTATTCTCGTTTTACTAGGGCCACCACTAGCTTTGCACTCCAATACATGAATACATTTGAGCACATCACTGTCTGTCGGTAGTGCGGTAGAGCAGTAAAGGATTACTATTGGAGGTTGTAGGTGTTAGAGCTCAGAAACAGTATGATACAGTAAATAAAACTGTAAAAACCAATGTGCAGCTAGGTCCAGAACACCAAAGAATAATATGAATGTTATGTAAGTTTAGGAATGTAAATTGAAAAGTAAAAAGCCAGAAAGAACATATACCTTCTTGTGGTAGGATATGACTCCAAATGTGTTTATAGCTACTTTGTGCTAGATGCTAAGCTAAGCGGCTGTAATTTAGTATACTCAGGGATCTTTAGGAATCATCTGTCTCTGCCTAACGCAAGGGATTTGTAGATGCTTTTTTGCAAAAGGTATAGAGGAGGTGATGATAATTACACAGTCATTCAAGTGGCCCACCTAATGAATTGTTAACCCTCACAAAGGATTCAGATGAAGTGTTGTATCAGAGTTTAAAATGACCCAAGTGCCTATTGACATCAACCACTAAAATCTCGTACAGGGGGCCACTGAACAATATGGTAATGCAGCATGCTGTTTGCCATTAGGGGCATTTTAAGTCTCTGGTCCAATCAACTGATTACTGGATACAGCAATTGGATCTGAATGGGAACAGTCACACACTTTAAGATCCAATTGGGATCCTAAAGAAACTCCAAAAGTATTTAAACATTTATTGTGGGAGATAGCATTGAAGGCCTGCATCCACCACTCATCTGGTATCTTGTGGAGGTTATTGTGGATGTTTCCACCTCATGTGTGTAAGTCATCTTCTGTAAGCAGTCACTCTTCCTTTCTGTGTTGTGTGGCTATTCCTGTAGGTCACGATTAAAGAAAAAGGGGTGACCCTGTGTCCCTCAGAACCTGGGTATTTAATAGTTAAGCAAGACGGTGGTTCTGTTGGGTAAGACAGGTTATTTGAATAATGCTTATTACTGCAATCTAACACAAATGCTCTCTGATACACACCTAATTTGAGAAATGAATGCTCAAAATACAGAGTCGTAGGATCAAAGGGTTGTATTTAACTCAATGCATTCTACTCTAAAAGAATACTGCGAAATGCAACAGACAAGAACAGCAGCAACCAGCTGCCACTTGCTCTTGCCAAATCCTATCTACGAACGGATGCAGCTAGCGAGATGGACTAAGCACCTCCAATCTGGCACGATTGAATCCTCGAAGCCGGATACAACGGGCCATTGCGCCACCCTGATTCAGGTTGAGGTTCACCGGTCTGAAGACTAAACTGTCATCTATATCTTGTCTTGAGAAAGACCCGCCGCGACTACCTACTGGGGCGCATGAGGGTCGAAACGTCGACGCATTCATAGGTCCAGAACCACCAGGATCCCAATAGGAACCCTAGGAATCCTTGGTTGAAAATCAATATCTGGCCAATGAAACAGCTTGTATATATTTGTACACATCAAAATTCCTCACATTGTATACATTGTTACACTCATTGAGCACTTTTTCACCAAAAAGTCACAATATTGCACGTTTTATGACGGTCTTATCATGCATTGTATGTTATCCTTGAATGAAGTAATTCAGATACAAATGGAAGAAATGTTGTTATAATTTGCGCAATATAACCCTTTGATCCTATGACTCTGTATTTTGAGCATTTATTTCTTAAATTAGGTGTGCCTCAGAGAGCATTTGTGTTAGATTGCATTGATAAGCATTATTCAAATAACCTGTCTTACCCAACAGAACCACCGTCTTGCTTAACTATTCCTGTAGGTCAGTTCAAACACTTACCAACCTATAAATAGATGACTGCAGCTAGGCCTGAGTGGAAATGTAATTACGCTGGGCTAAATGAAGTAATTTCATATCAGTCTTTTTATGTAAAATTGCCATAAATTACACTATTATGCTCTTTCATGTAATTATGAGTAATTTGGCACATAAATCCTACCACAGGAACAATGGATTTGGCAAGAGCAAGTGGCAGCTGGTTGCTGCTGTTCTTGTTCTGTTGCATTTCGCAGTATTCTTTTAGAGTAGAATGCATCCTTGAGTTAAATTTGGACATGAGGGTTCATTTTGAGCTAAGAAAATAGTGATATATTCTCAGTTACCCTCCTAGCATAATTCTGCAAGTTACGTCCACCACTAATTATGGGATGCCAAGTGTGCCTCTTTTGACTGTTTGTGGTGCTTGGTAACATAGAAACTTAGGGCCTTATTACTAGTTTGGCGGTCCCATGGGCCGCCGTACCAGCAGTGGCAATCCGAGCGTTGTGAGCTCAGTGGTCTGACCGCCGTATAACGAGTTATCTGGATCTGCTTAGCAAAGACCGCCACTAGACCGCCAAGACTGCCAGATTCATGATCGGGGAAAGGACAGCCACCAGAGTTGCCTGTTCCATGAGCAGACCATGTCGGTCTGACCGCCTGCTTGAGGATGACAGTGGCGAAGGATTTGGGATGCGTACTCACCCTTTCTTCTTCTTCCAGGAAGATTCCGACGTGGATCTCTGTCTTCAGGTCCCACCTTCACAGCAGGATCTTCACCCTGAAGTTTATAAAATTTCGAATCATATACCCATTGCCAGAGCTTCCCACATATGGGCTGAACCCTGGTAAGAGATGTATGGTATGTTTCCGCATGTGTCTTGCATATGTGTGCATCTGACACACATGCAGTCAAAATGCACACACAGAAATTAACAGATTTGTGAAATATACCCACTACTGCTACAAGATCCCTGCCTCCATGGCCCCCTGGTCAATCCATAATTTGTCAGTCTTTGGACCGCCAGCGCTGTGGGCTGCTGGCGGGGTAGATGCGGTCCTGGAGTCGAACCGCCAAACTCATAATAAGGCCCTAAATCTCCAAGGCACAAGGCATTTTTTTTCTAGTTACTGGTTTGGCCATGAACATATGATGTTAAACGCTGAACTTTGCTACCATTTTGCCTTGGCCAAGATCATATAATCAACATGTAATAAGCAGCTTCTCAGATTATTGTCCATTTTGCACTTTGCTATCTATTGGAGAAGATAAATAATTTGGCCCACATTCTAAGGGTCACTGTAGTCTTGAGGCAGTTGTTGCCCAAATCAGTATTACAACTGGTCCAGCACACCACAATTTTCCAGGTACAATGCTTGGAAGGAAATCTTAGCATTCAAAGTTTTGCAGTTGCAGTTTCATCTGCTTTATCCCCATCCCAAAGTGTGGAACTTTGAAAGTTGATGTAACATCGCTGATATTTACTGGGTGCAGTGTTAACTCTTAAATTACGAGGACATTCATAATGAGGCCCCTTTTTTATATCTCACAAACTGACTCCTTCTTGACAATTTTGGGGGTTTAGCCTGCTTTTGAGTCGGAAAATATAGCCTGATGTCTAAAAACTCAAAAGTCACACCTGGAACCAGAGGAAACTGTTGGTAGCTGATCAATTTCTATCATAGGTATACAACATTACATTTTAGTGAAATGTAAAATTGATGGCAGCCTATTTTTATAAAACAATAATTTAGGAAACAGAGAAATCTGGCTTTATCATTGTTCTCCATGTTCGGAATATGGAATTGTTTGAGTTATTTTGGCACCAAGTTATCTTATATAAATCATATATATCATCCCTACTTGAGTGTATAAAGCATAAGCCACCAGTATTTTGAGGAGAAGCATCAAGTTTGTGTTTACTATTTCCAGGTGGATGCACACCCAGCATTTGCACTCAAACACCATTTACTCAGGTTGCCAAGGTAGTTCCTGGAGGGCCAGATCAATGCCAGGTTTTAATAATAAACACTTATTATGTAAATGTGTCCCCTTTAGAATAATTACTAATGGAATAGCCTCTGCCATACATTATAAGGATATTGAAAATCAACAAGAAGTTCTGTGACGAAGGATGAGACCGATATTTAATGCAGATATCTTCAGGTGCGGCCGGCACAGGTAAGAGCGGTGGGGCAGGGCTAGGCGTGGTGGAAGGAAGTCAACAGACGACAGGATAAGTAAAATTAAATAAAAAGATGATTAAAACCCCTTACCTTGCGCTCGCAGAATTGGCAATGTGACGAGCGCAAGGCAAGGGGCTTTATTTTGTTTTTTATATCATTTTACCCATCTGTCGACTCCCCCCACAACACCCCGCCCCTGCCCCGCCGCACCACTCTTACCTCTGCCAGCCCCGCCAGGATATCTTGAACATCTAACCTATTTCCGTCCTTCTTGGATCTATATTGACGGCTTCTGCAATAAAACATCCCTAAACGTGTGTGGTTTTTGATGATCCCTCAGCAACTTCTCACTGTTTGTGCTTCTGCATTATGAGTTCACTGCAGACATTAACAACTGCAGAACATTTAACGCACTAGCAAAGCATAAATGCGCCTGTACAAGCAGCAAGGGGTCCAGCTCGGATTTAGAGAATATTCAAATTCGTCTTCATATTCTTTTTTACCGCAAAATATTCAAATTCGTCTTCATATTCTTTTTTACCACAAAATATTAAAATTCGTCTTCATATTCTTTTTTACCAACTTTTCTTTTTAGTGGTGGAAATTACATGAGATGAAATTGGTTTGTTACTAAAGTATTTGTGAACTATTTAAGTAGCGCTGCCAGAAATTTTACGTTTGTATACATTCTTTCTTTTTCGCCTGTGCTTTCTTGGACACCGTTCCTCATGAGCGCTCCTCGTGAGTGCATAGTAAAGCTACATGCATTTTAACCGCATTCCTTGGGAGTTAACACTCTCCAGCGTGATCTGAACTTTGCTTGTTTTCCAGTGGGAGGTCAGTCAGATGTAATTCTCCTGCTGCTCGTATAAACAATTTAACAGCAGAAGCCTACTTGCTTGGAATCACTCCACTACATTCAATTCTGCTTTCTTGCTCCACTTGTAAAAAAAAAAAAATTAAAAAAAAGAAATCGGGTTTGTGCAGCGTCCACCACAAACGGCAGCCAAAAGGCCCAGGACTCGCGGTGCAGTTGTAGAATAAATGTTAATCTAATACAGGTTACTGGGTCAAATGCAATCACAGTCTTGTGGGAAAAGCTTAATACTGTTCTGCTTCTTCTAACACAGTAAACCTGGATATTATATGATAGGTTAAACAGCAGTGAACCTTGGCAAGAATGTTCTCGAAAGTGGGATTTAGTACAAAGGAAACTACATTGGAATAGTGACCTAGGAGTGACTTTGTTCTCAAAGAGAACATTCTAAAATGCTGAGCTATGCTGAGGAAAATTGTCTCCTTTAAATATAGGAACTAAGAAAGAAATCAGGTCACTGGATTGTTGCCAGTTGGGGCATAGAAGTCATCTAATAAAGGATGTATTTTTATATAGATGCCTCTCTCCTCTCAGCGGGAAAATCTGTTCTAATTCCTTTCCTTATAATTCATTGCCTCAAGAGAGAGGGACGTTTTGCCAATGACATTTATTTTTTTCCTTCATAGTGCCACATTTGACTCCATTCTGCATAGGATGACAGGTGACATTCATCTTCCAGTGCCACCGGGTAAAGGACCCCCTTTGTCTCCTATTCAGTCAGCAGACCACCCATTGAGTTCATTCATAACTAAACCTGCCCTTAAATCTGCCGGTTCCTGGGCTTGGTTTGCTTCTATTAACATCTGTCCTTTCTAAAACTCAAATCCCTTGCTCACAAGAGTGTGAAGAAACTGGCAAACAGAGTGTACATTTGAAGATTTCATTGTTTTGGGAACAATTTTTGTGAATTTGCACATTTGAATATTTATTGCGCATATCTGAAATGTCGCACCATCTACATTTGAGAGGATTATGATATTATCTTTTTAAGTCTCTCACAGAATATCTCACATCACATCACATTATATTACTGTTTGACTGTGGCAAACTGCACAGTCTACCATAAGACAGCCTACACAGATATGCATACGCAGTAGACATACATCATGGAGTGCACTGTCATAAACTCTAATGTATAATGGATGAACAACTGTACACAGATGATATTTTGGTATATACAGACAATCACTCTAAAGTATCTGCAGAACAATAAATATGAGCATCTGTATGAACAAGTCAAATACACTGGTCGAATCCGGTCAGTGCTTTCTGATCAGGGCCGGATTTAGTGCTGGTGGCTCCTGGTGCAACTATCTATTCCCCCCTCCCCAGGACCTGCTTTTGCACTGATTACCTCACAACCACCCTCCAACAGTACCCTAATCGCTCCATGGTGCAGAGACAGAATAGAGAAACAAAAATATTGAGTTGCACAAATATCGAGTTGCAAATATAGTGGGTCAGAAATATTGACAGCAAGAATATCGTGGTCAACAATATCGGCTTAAGGTAAGTAATATAAATGTAAAAAATATCGAAGTGTTTAATACCATTTGCAAAAATATAGTTGTTAAAAATATTGTTTGTTTACTAATGTTAAGTATTTTAGTATATATTTTATATGTATGTATTGTATGTATTTTTGTGTACGAATTGTTTGTACTTTTATTATATATGTTACATTTTTAGTAGTTAATAATTTTTATTGTATTTAATTTTGCATTTTTAGTTCCGTAGCAGGTTGTGCGATTATAGAGGAATAGGGTGGGAAGTAATTTGATTAGATTGAATTTATTCATTATTTATTTATTTTTTTCTTTAATTGAGTTGTTTTAGTGTTAAATGTGTAAAGTAATTTATTATTAATTAATTAATTAATATTTGGTTGCGAAATAATGTAAATTAATTAATTGGTAAATAATTATGGTAATTTCGTAATTAATTTTAGGTGTGTGATGTGGTGTTTATAGGTGTTAAAGGTGGGAAGTTATTTATTTTTAATTGAGGGATTAATAATTGGCTGTTAATTAAACTCAATGAATTACTTGGTAATTAAATATGGTAATTGTGTAATTAATCTTAGGTGTGTTTTGTGCTGTTTACCCGTGTTAAGGGTGGAAAGTAAATTCTTTTTAATTGATGAATTAATATTTGGATGTGAATGAATTTTAATTAATTAATTGGTAATTAATCATGGTAATTAAGTAATTCATTTTAGATGTGTATTTTGGTGTTTATAGGTGTAAAGGGTGGAAAGTAATTTGTATTTAATTAATTAATATATAGTTGTTTATTAATGGTAATTACTTAATATGTATTTTGGCTAATTGTTTATTTGTTTGTCTGTTGTTTGTACTTTTAAAGGGTTACAGGGTGGGTATTAAATACACTTTAATTACTTTATTATTAGTTGTTAATAGTAAGAGTTTTTAATTTACAAAATACGTTTTAATTGTGTTTTATTATTTTAGAGTTTGATTTAGGTATGTGTTGTGGATATTGTAGTGTTAAAGTGGGTGTAGTAATGTAATGCTTATTCATGAATTCTGCTGTGGCAAAAACTGAAGAGAATGATAATTCCAGCAGCCCTACTGAACCAACTTATCCTCCTGCATAACGCCACGTGGGTACAGGTCAAATAAGGTCCCGGAGACTTCTTAACTAAGAAAATTCCAACCTGCACTGGCGTAAAACAAGGGTGTGTGTTAGCCCCAACTTTATTCAATCTTTTTATGGCCGAACTAGCAACTAAATTAAACGACAACAACTCACATGCTCCAAAACTAGGGGGCACACAGTTGTCCAACCTATTTTACGCCGATGACCTGGTGTTAATCAGCCGGACTCAGATCAGCCTACAGCGGCTTCTCGACATCACCGCAGAATATTCCAAAGCAAAAAAACTCAGTATCAACTACAGCAAAACAAAAGTCATGCGCCTCAATCATCGCAAGAAGAAACCACCATTCAGTTGGTACTTGGACTCAAATAAACTGGAAAATACAAACAAATACTGCTACTTGGGAGTGATCATTGACGACAGGGGTAGCTTCAAATCACAAGTGAAGGAGATAAAGAAGAGAGGCCTAATGATAGCAGTTTCTTTAAGGAACCTTAAAAACAAGATCACTGGTCCAAACTTCACCCCACTCCTCCAAGTGATCCAAGCAAAACTGATTCCGTCCATCACATATGGAAGTGAAGCTATGAGAGGCAGGGACATAGGAACTCTGAATGGAGTAGTCACAAGATCAATGCGGATAATGTTCGGTCTCCCGAAATACACCTCTCCCGCGCAGATCCAACTTGAATTTGGGTTGGTCAAGGAAGAGCTTGCACGCAAGGGATCATACCTCAAGACCTGGTACAAAATAAGCAGAGGTGAAGCACACACTCTTAACGCACTCCTCTGGAAAGACTCTTTCTGGAGGAAGCCATCAACCAACGTGGGGCAAGGCAGCTATGGGAACAGCAAGGGAACCTGGCAGGCTTTAAAAAAAACGTAAATAACATCGTCAAGAAAGAATCCCTCCTTCAACATAAAGCTTCATTAGCTAAGCGAGCACACGGCTGGTTGACTGTTCAAACTTATAACAAACTCACTCCACAGGCGTATCTGTCGACCAGTTTTACCAAAACAACAAAAGAATCATTTCTAAAATTACGATTGGGAGTACTACCATCAGCGGACCATATGGCCTCGTGGCTGCGTCCCTCAAAACCAGCAAAATGCTGCCTATGCGGCATGCACGAGGAAAACATCACACACCTCATTACCATCTGTAAGGAGCTGCAGCAAGTCCGCAAGAACTTATTGAGACCTCTATTTATAAAAAATGGAAACAGAACCTGCAGAGAAGCAACTCTGGCCTGCTTCAGAGGCGAGGACATGCAAAACGCCTGCAGACTCGTTAAATATCTTGGAGCAGCAGAATCCAGGCTCAAAAAAAATGATGAAAGTCTAAACGCACACCACCACCACTCCCTCAACGCTGTCTGCTCCTAAACACCAGGTCGGCCTAGAGTCTTAAACTGATCTGGAACACTGAAGCACCTCCTCCAAGAGGTACAAACATTTAGGGAGAGTCCCAGCCAGTCCTCCAAAAGGAAAAAAGAGGAATGGAGCTGATAGAACACACCGTCCTTCGAGAACAAGACCTAGGACAGATTAACAAAAACCTCTTCGTAGAAACAGATGAGTATCTCGTGGTGGACTGATACATCACCAATTATTTTTATTTCTTATTTCTTTTTTTAACTGTTTTTAACTATCTTCTTTACCATCTGCTCTCTTTTATTGCCTATGGCTATTTGTAATGGTTTTTATTAACTGAACAATAAAGCATTTACTTACTTACTGCTTATTCATTTTTTATTAATATTTTTTAAATGGATTAATAATTATGTTAATTTTGCAGAAAGTAGGAAATTGAATATATATATTTATGTATTAATTCATTTATTTGTTTGTAAATATTTTCCTGTTTAAAAGATTTTTTTTAAAATAAATGTACTTATTATTGTATATTATATATTATTTGTAGGTTTTTATATGTAATTAATATTATAATATTTTTTCTTTGATATATTTAATATATTTGATTTTTCATTTCTAAATATAGTATATATATTTGTATGATTGTACATTTTTTAATTTGTGTTTTAACTGTTTGAGTGTGAATAGTAATTATTACCCTTCCCCTATCCTACACTTACCCTACTGTTGCACTCTTTGGAGTGGGAATAGTAATGTTTTCCCCTCCGCTATCCAACACCTTCCCTACTGTTGCACTCTTTGGAGTGGGAATAGTAATGTTTTCCCTCCGCTATCCAACACTTTCCCAACTGTTGCACTCCTGGGAGTGGGAACAGTAATTTTTACCCCTCCACTATCCAACACTTTGTGTGTGTGTTGGACTTGTAAAGCGCACAGCTGCCCGTAAGCGTCCCGGCGCTTGCTTAGGGAACCCGTCCTGGTATTCCCCTGTGAGAAACCCCGGCAGGGTGTCCACAAGGTGAAAGCTAGGCATCCCGCTGCGAGGGGCCATAGTGGAGATTAAGCAAGCTATTGCCCAGAGTCGCAGAGTGTGACCTCGTGAGTTGAGTAGGCACCAGAGCGAGAATTGTCGAGTCCGTGGAATTTTGAGCCCGAGACCTGCCGAGGCGGGGAATTGAACCCTGGTCCACGGTCGATCTCAGCTTCCGGGTCTGCCGCCTCTAACCACTGAGCCACGCTTCTCCCTACTGTTGAATTCTTTGGCATGGGAATGGTAATGTTTTCCTCTACGCTATCCAACACTTTCCCTACTGTTGCTCTCACTGGAGTGGGAATAGTAATTTTTGCCCCTCCGCTATCCAACACTTTCCTTACTGTTGCACTCACTGAAGTTGGAATAGTACATTTTACTATTTTGCTATCCAACACTTTCCCTACTATTGCACTGATAGTAGTGAGAAATGTAAGTTAAAATAATTGTTATTAGTTTAATGTTTTCATTTAAATATAGAATGTTTTGTATATTTTATATTATTGATATATATATATTACCTACTGGCGGTCGCCAGTAGGTATATATAGTTAGGATTTTTTCTCTATGGGCTTTTTGAAAATTCTATGTCTAATAACTTTGGCGTTTGTGGACGGAATTGGCTGAAATTTTCAGGAAAATGGCACATTTTGTTTCTGAGCAGCCCCTGAAAATTGGGGGGGGGGTTCGTCCAGGGGGGGTCGAGAAAAAAGGGGGGTCCCAAAACGTGTTTTTAACATTGAGTTTTCCATAGGGCGGTTGGCCTCACTTTTAGCCCGAACGGCTGAATGGATTTGCACGAAACTTGGCAAAATTGTAGGGACTGGTAGCCCGATGTGCCTTTTGTAGGTCTCAATATATGTGCTACAGTGGATTTTGAGAAATTAACGTTTAAAAAAAGATATATATCTGTAACAGCGGACCGGGCAGCGCTCCGGTTCGCGGACTTTTCGCGCAACGGAGCTTTGTGAAGCGAAGCTGATTGGTTCTCCGGCGTCTGTCAACATTCCAAACAGTCCGTAGCGGCCGCCATCTTGTCTCTCAGTAGGATCGAGAGACAAGAGGAGGCCAAAGCGAAGGGGCAAATGACCATAAGGGGGCATAGTAGATCCTCGCTGACCCCCTAGGTTTGATGTGGAGGTTTTAAAAGGGCCCCGCGGGGCAAAAAAAATAATAATAATAATAATCGAACGGCTGAATGGATTTGCACGAAACTTGGTAAAATATTAGGGACTGGTAGCCCGATGTGCCTTTGCTAGGTCTCAATATGTGTGCTCCAGTGGATTTTGAGAAATTAACGTTCAAAAAAAGATATATATCTGTAACAGCGCTCCGCTTCGCGTACTTTTCGCGTTACGGAGCTTTGCGAAGCTGATTGGTTCTCCGGCGTCTGTCAACATTCCAAACAGTCCGTAGCGGCCGCCATCTTGTCTCTCGGTAGGATTGAGAGACAAGAGGAGGTCAAAGCGAAGGGGGAAATGAGCATAAGGGGGCATAGTAGATCCTTCCTGACCTCTTAGGTTTGATGTACCATTTTGCCAAGTTTGGTGTAATTCCGTTCAGCCATTCAGGCTGTAGACGTATGTAAATGTCCTATGGAAAATTGCATGGGGAAAACACATTTGAAAGTGTTGAAATTTAGAACCAATTAAAATGTTACTTTGGTTTTGTATTTGTGTGTGATGAAAGTTAATTGATTATGTATATATGTCAAATGAGAGGAAACCACAGCCATTTTGTGATACTACTGTCTGAGGTACATTTGTGAGGAATTTTTGGTGGTGAATTTCTGGTGTTTGATTTACACAGTACTAACACTTCTCCTACTTTTAAAAAGGTGAGTTGTTAATTTGTAAGGGGAACTATGTTGTACACTTGAAGATAATTTGAAAAATGTTTTCTGTTATTTATTTGCAGTCCTTCTGTTATACTAAATACTTGATAAAGTTAGTTTTATATTATGTATTACTAAAAACGATAAATGAAAGTGATTATTTTTTTCTGCAATTTACAGCAAGCAATTTCAAAATAAAATGGCTCACAATGAAGAGACCGTGGCAATTTCTTTTGAATTGTCCACTACATTGATTGAAATTGAAAGCACCAATAATGAAATATTGTCACAAGGAGGAGATGACTTGTATGATTCCATTAGATTGATTGAAATGGACAGCACCAATAATGAAATATTGTCACAAGGAGATGACTTGAATGATTCCACTACATTGATTGAAATTGAGAGCACCAATAATGAAATATTGTCACAAGGAGGAGATGGCTTGTATGATTCCATTAGATTGATTGAAATGGACAGCACCAATAATGAAATATTGTCACAAGGAGGAGATGACTTGAATGATTCCACTACATTGATTGAAATTGAGAGCACCAATAATGAAATATTGTCACGAGGAGATGACTTGAATGATTCCACTACATTGATTGAAATTGACAGCACCAATAATGAAATATTGTCACAAGTAGGAGATGACTTGAATGATTTTTTTGATCAATCTGTTGATGGCGAATTTATCGAATGTTTGGAGACCATAGAGTTACAAGAATCATCATTGCAGACTTTTCATGAGGAAATTGCTGATGAGGACATGTTACTAGTTCTTTCAAATTTAGAAAATTCTGAAGAATAAATTTATATTTAGAAATCAAAAATTGTTTGAGACATTATTCATTTTTATTTTTAATTGATGAGGTTGTAGCGAAGTGATTGTAGTATAAAATGAGAGTTATAGAATAGAGTGCAACATTTTTATGTTACATGGTAAGTTTACTCATATTTACTTCCCTTCTGCCACTATATTATCTCCAATGTGTATTTGACATCTCTTCTTCATCTCCGGCCTCCTTTCTCTCACTGTGTGTCTCCGATGCATCTTATCGCTGCTATTTTGTGTAATTACAGAAGAGAGTAAAATAAAATAGTTCGGAACGTGAAAAGGGGGCAAAGTAGAGTACCCCTCACCCCCTAGGCCTTTTTAGGCGGTCCCAAAAGGATCAGTTTCTGCTTTCCTGAGAGATTATGGTATGAGTTCCATATACCACAATAATTTGCATTACAACATGCAAGATATCTATCTCCTATTACCAACTTTGAGATATTCGCGCTAAGCGCGAATATCTCCAAAAAGTAACACCTGCCCTGAGCAGTTCTTAGCCATGTTATCCAATGGGAGGTGGATAACATGGCTAAGAGCATTAGCTCGGTAATGCATGAATATCGCTGACTTTTTAGCGATATTCATGCATTGCGGCCGTTTATTATCGCATTTGCGATAAACCTTGATAATAGCAAGGTTTATCTTCGATAATTTCTGACGATGCTTAGCGGTAAAAAATTCGTTGGTAAGCATCGTTAGCGATAAATATCGCTTAACTTTGGTAATATGCACCAACGTCTGTTAACGTTCGATTCGAAGGAAATGAGGAAGTGTTGAAAAACATTGTCTGCGCCATCTTGCCTTTTTTGAAATGCCACACTTTTGTCGTGCACGGCAGCCATTTTAGATGCCTTGACCAGACCCACTCTCTGCACGCTGTCGATTCGTAGCATGGCTCCCCACCCTCGCAAGCATCTTCCCCAGGCACTGGTCACCCCCGCTCTCTGTCTTATGCATCGGCAATAAACCTCCCCCCATCTGTGCTGCTCTTTCCTGAAAATCACACTCTGTGCCCGCCCGACACCTCCCTTTCGCCCTATTCACTACCGCACCCTCTGACACTCCTCTTCCTCTGTGTCCGATTGTCCAGGCTATCACCTAGCCCTGCAGATGTAGTTTATGGCCCCAGCTGTAAAGAATCACCCCTCTTCAAAGGAGTTATAGTAGATCAAGGCCCACACCCGATGAGATCCGTCACACCACACGTGTTCCTACTATCTGAAAACCATCCTGTATTGTGATTGGGGAGGGGACCGAGCCTGAAGCGGAAGATTCCAGGAATGACTCTTTGTACATCAAAGTTTTTACAATTATGTGTCACATTAAAAATATATAGCACTCCAACAAAGTAGTAGGAATATAAAACTTTAATAACATATAAATATATACAACAAAACAAAAACAGTAAAAACATTTAAACAACGAAGAGACCGTGGCAATTTCTTTTGAATTCCTGATGAGGACATGTTACTAGTTCTTTCAAATTATGAAAATTGAGAAGATGTTGCCTGGGGGTGGGTCGTCAGTAGCAGTCTGTTGTACGAATAGTTCCAAGGCAGCAGAACGCGCTGAAATCTAGATGGCACGAAAGTGATGTCTAGTAAGTTGCCGCCCAGCAAATAACGGCGTGGGGCGCCGCGGGGGTGAGTGAGTCCAGTAGGCACCACAGCTATTCTTACCGGCATTGCAGAATTAGTGCTGGGGACAATGCCTGTGCTGTAGCAGGGTCACAGCAGAAACAAAAAGGATTCTGTTGAAGATGTTGTTGGTTTTCAATTTGAATACAGTTCTGGTGTCAACTGCTATGCTAATGTAGTGGTTAATGTTTTGTTTTCTCTAGAAAATGTAAAAGAGGGGGAGGCAGTCCAAAGTTCCGTTAAAAGGGCAAAGGAAAGGATCGGTGGTTTGAACTATCAGTCAAAAAGGGGAGGGGGTGCAACAATTTTTCCTACCGGGTCACACTGTGCTTTCACCGGAACTGAGGTCTGCAGGATTCTAGTAATTCAAAGTGAGGCTGGCGCCAGCATGGGAGCGCCGACGTCCCGCGGATACAGTTTCGTCACTCCACGGGCGATCATGGCAGTCATTCCCCATCGGGGGTCGGAGACTCCCGCGGCTCCTCTAGAATCTTCAAGGTCGTGGAGGACTACGGTGGTGGAGTCAACCAGTGACCGGGCCATTTCTTTATGCTGGGCCCGCTCTTGCCAGGTCGACCGCCATTTTGAGAGTTCGGTAGCTACTGGCGATCGCGGGGTCAAATGAGCGGACGGGCTCCACCCTGCCGGGCGAGACGTTGCAGCATGGCCACAGTGGAAGAACCCTTTTCCGGGCGCCTGGAGCGCTGAGGGTGCAGCTGGGAAGCCTCCACCTGGGGAGGCGGGAGAGGCCTGTTCGCACCGTCTCTCCCTCCCAGTGCACCCCACGGCGTCTCGCTTGAGATTTGTTATGGCCGGACCAGGCGATGAGGACGAGGGGGGGGGGGTCGGAGGCATGTGCAAGACATCCCCCCCCAGTGTTGTCGCAGCCATTATTCAAGAAAGAAGAAGTGTCCCGTCCGTCTTCGGGCCGGGCTTCCGGTAGATGTCGGCCGGACGCCCCTGGCTCTGGCCCCATGAACGGGTTTCTTGGTTTATCGGCTGCAGCCGGATCCCGTCGGCCTCGGCCCCCCGACCGTTGGTGGCCGGACCGGAAGAGCATGTGGCGGGACTACCTGAAACTGTCAAGGGCCACCGCGGCCGGACTGGGAGAGAGAGGGGAGGGTCGAGGAGACATTCCCCCCCCCTGCAACTGTTCAGCGTTGTAAAGGCAATCCCCTGGCCGGGTCCCGCTGGCCTCGGCCTCTCCTCCGGCTACACCCTACGTTAGGATCTCCTGGCCGAGGCGTGGCAGCAGGACCCGCCTTATATGGGCTGCTTCCGGCTGGGCGTAGCCGCAACCCTGCCCCACCTTGGAAGTTTCCAGAGTGGGGGCGGATGTTCTACTGACTTGCATTTTCCCTACTCTATCGATTTTTTTGGCGCGGCAGGCGGTGGGACAGCGAGGGGTGATTTGGTTTCTCTTACTGTTTTTCTGGTCTCTCACCACTGGCATATTTTAACGTTTTCTTGTTTCTAGGACATTAATAGGTTTTATCATTACGTTATGTTATCGTTTCTTTGTTCGTTGTTTAATAAAAGTTCATGTTCATCAGTGGCCTACTGATTTTCGTTTTCGTATTCTTTTCTTTCCAGGTTGTTTCATGCTAAAGTTTCTGTTAACAGGATACAGTGATCACTTCGTTATTATTGCATATGTCCTTTTCACTAGGGGTGCTCTCTGGTCCGGCCAGATGACGTATCTCTAGTAAATGGTCCGGGTGAAACAGGTGCATCAATCAGTGGGGAGTAGATAGGCATGACAGATTACAACGGGGGAGAAAGGTCCGCATTACGTACCCTTTCACTATTTGCAAAGATTTTCCTACGTATATTTGCAAACAAGGAATACCTCCAAAAAGAACCAATTCCCAAACAGTCAATGTTTGGGGAAACAATCAATCAATGAGGAACGAAATAGGCACGACGTGTTAAAGGTTTGCGTTACCTACCCTTCACTATCTGCAAAGGGAGAGAGAATATTCCTATTCTTCCTCGTTTGCAGGCAGGGAAGATTCTTAAGAGAATCAACTTCGAACAATTCAATGCTCGATTCAAACAATCAACAAGGGGTACTGTGAACACAAATGAACGCCGCTTATGTACATACACATTGGTATTATCAACAGGTTGTTCCTAATGTTTCTATTTTAGGGAGGTCAAAAAGAGATCCCATTAGTGGCCTACTGATTTTGCTCGATTCCTTTTGTTTTTTTACACGATTTTTCGCTATCTGCAAAGACTAAACAGAGTATTGCGACTCTGTGCTTGTTTGTAAATAGAGAATGAACCAAAGAGAACAATCAATCAAATGGAGAGAGAAGCAGGCACGACGGATTACAACAGGGGCAACGGGGGCAAAGGCCTGCGTTAACTACCCTTCACTATCTGCAAAGAGAGAGTACTCCTAATAGAAATGAGGGGTGGGGGGCAGCATTCAAAGCAGATCAGTGTGCATAAACACGAAAATGTTTTTACTTACCACGTACTTGACATTCGACAGCTTATGATATTTGCTATTAAAAAACCATTGAAATTCACTGAAAAAACCATAGGTTATAGACCATATATAGTTAGGAATTAGCATTTAAAAAACCTTATTTTACTCACACAAAACCATTGAAATTCCATATATAGTTAGTTGCACTAACTATATATCGCGCACCCGCAATCCACTGCTGATCATGTCACATATTACATCATTCATGACATGGTCAGTGACATCACTGATGACATCACTGATGACATCTTAAATGACATCACTGATGACATCACTGATGACATCTCATTTGACATCATTCTTGTGCTAATACGATAAACCTCTTCAGACTCTAATATAACCTTAGATACACTCAGTGTATACAGACACTCACACACTGCCACTCATCCATGGAGTTACTCACACACCCAGTCAGTCATGCAAAGAAACAATCTCACCTCCATTTCTTCAACTATACAGTTAAACACACCTTACTTATTGAAACATATACTAACACATATTTACTCTCTTATACAATCCCTGATACAAGTTCACAATGATCGATACAACCACTCACTCATTCAGTGGCTCTCATGCACAGTTATTTATATATGCCAACTCTCACATGTACTGTGTTTAACATATGTACTTACTATGACATGTAGCATTGAGATATCCATTCACTCATCAATACACTCATGCACACAGTCAACTGCCCATGTAGCTGTTTCCACATGCAGTCTTGAACTCATACACCTAGTGAATAAACTGCTCACACATCTATGCATAGAGTCACACACCTTCCAGCCACCCCCACACAAACTCAATCTCCCATAGAAATACTTGGGCAACCAATTAATAACACATATAGCCTCTCGTATAGCTAATGATCAACACATGCAGCAGTTTACATCACAACAGACATAATGATGCACAAATTAAGACAGTTTAGTCACTAACCCATGCATTCAGTGAGACACATTTAATCACTCACTCATACAGTCAGTCACGCACCTACTAAATCCTTCATCCAGACACTTATACATCCACTCATTCTTCAATATGTAAGACATATTTTAACTTTACAGAAACATACAGTCACTGGATGTTGTCATCAGTGATGTCATCAGTGATGTCATTTGAGATGTCATCAGTGATGTCATCAGTGATGTCACTGACCATGTCATGAATGATGTAATATGTGACATGATCAGCAGTGGATTGCGGGTGCGCGATATATAGTTAGTGCAACTAACTATATATGGAATTTCAATGGTTTTGTGTGAGTAAAATAAGGTTTTTTAAATGCTAATTCCTAACTATATATGGTCTATAACCTATGTTTTTTTCAGTGAATATATATATATATATATATAATGTTTATATTATTTAAAGTATTGAAATAAATTAAAGATAATACATTGTAAATTAAAAATATATTTGTATAAATTATTATGTTTGTGTGTTCATCTTTTTTTAATTAGGTTTATTTTTTATATGTTTTTAAAATGTATATTAAATGTATATAATTTTGTTAAAATTAATATTAATATTTAATATATTCGTATTACATTTGCGATACACAATGTTCATCTGGTACATGTTTACATTTGCATTTTTGCACAAATACTATTCAGACTAACTCCGGCAAATATCCTGCATTTAGGCAGATATATATATATATATATATATATATTTCTTTCTTTATGAAATTGACAGTAGACATTATTGTTACCTGAATTTATTCGGTATATGAATTGTTTGATGGGTTAATATTCTCACCTATTACCCTTCCATTTGGAAACTTAAGAACTGCAGACATTTTAAGTAGTATGTTGTCAATTTTTATGATCACATGGTGTTCACTAATGCATTTAAAAATAATGGCACACACTGGCCAGACTATCTGTGAGCAAGGGCATCCGCCCGAAACGTGTCAGACCGTTGTAGTGTGGTGAAATAAAAAACATCTTTGCCTGAAATCTTTGGGACTCGCCGTGGTTTCTGTTCGCCAGAGTTGGAGGTGGAGGGCCAGTATTTCTCAAATATATATATATATATATATATAAATCGATATTTTTTACATCTAAATTTTTTACATCGATATTTTTGATTCAATATTTTTGTACTTACCTGTGTAGGTATGGGAGTCGATATTTTTGTAGTCTATATATTTTTTCCGATATTTTGAACACCACTATTTTTGCCATTGATATTCTATCAGTGAACCCTCTCCATAGCCCCTCTCTCATATGTGCTTCTTTTGTTTTATCACACACACATAGAGGCAATCATACGTGTGTGAATCAGTATATAGGAAATGTTATATAAGATTGAGGATTACAATGTGTGGGAATTAAATGTCATCCATACGTAGGCAGTTTATTTTAGGAGTGTTTGGTCTAGAGAAGAATAAACTCAGGATTTAAAATGTTCCACAGTGGTTGGGGTTGGCTTTACTATTAAAAGTGTACTTCTGCCCAAACGAACTCATTTAGTATTAGGAAAGACCTGGGAAACTGCTGGTCCAGGTCAGGAATTACTGTTTTGGGGGATCTATACGGCACACAAGGATTCTTAGACTTTAACACCCTGAAATTGCTATATGACTTATCTGAAAACATGAGGTATAAACATCTACAGCTACATGATTATCTAATTAACAAAAAGCAAATTTTGTTTTTTTTTTACTGTGATATCTGGACCAGTTTATATTCCTTAAAAAATAAGTCAGTAATAAGCGAAGCCTACAGACTCCTAATCGATTTTAAATCAAACAATTAAGTAAAATTGGCTGATAAATGGAGCAGACTGTTGGACTCAATATCACACCCAAACAGATAGAGTGCTCCTTGACAAATATTAATAAACGAGTACGTTCATCGAGTCTAAGGCTTCAACAATTCAGAGCAACCTGCATGCTATATTACACCCCCGAAGTAATCTCTAAATGGTCCCCTAATAATTCCTACAGTGATCGGACAAAATGCCCTAAATGCTTTGCTGATGCAGCTGATCTGGCACGCATGTTGTTTTCCTGTCCTAACCTTAAGGTCTTTTGGCTCAATATTCAGAAGGTTTTGAAAATGAAACAGATCCAGCTGCCTACCCTTACGGCTGCTTCTGTTTTGTTAGACACCTATCTTGTCTCTATACCACATGCAGCCTTGGCCACAATACTTATGTCATGTGCCAAGCTAACTCTGGCTAGAGCCTGGACCTGCTCTGAATCACCTACAGTCTGGGACTGGTGGGCACTGGTAACTGAGATCCACTCAATGGAACTAGCTTTAGCAAAGATTAGGGGAACTCGTTCATTAAGTAAACATGAAAAAAACTGGGGTATTTTTGTGGAACAATGATGCCATTTTTATTTATTTTTTTGAGCATAGACAAATATTATGCTTTTATTATGCTTTAACGAATTGACATTCACTGCTATTAGTATAACATATCTCGTATGACTATTGAAAGAAACTTTCGCAACTCCCTTCTCTTTTTTACTAATAGAAAAATTTGTATTAGGGAATTAATTTCTTTGTATCTTTCTCCCTTTTTTTTTTATCTCATGTCCTATTTGCTTTACTGATCTTTAGATTTATGCTCGTCAATATATGTAGTAACGATTTAATGTACTCTTTGCCTTGTCTGCTCGTAAGCAATAAAAAGTAAAAAAAAAAAAGGAAAGACCTGGGAAACAGACCATTCTCATCTATACTGTGCAGTTTGCATGCAGCTGTTTGATGACAGTTCATAGGTCACTCTGCTATAAACTGTAACTAATGAACTGCAACTCACAAAAGGATCTCCTTGACAAAAACAATAACCCATTGAGCTATCTACATAAATAAGTCCTGTGATCTGCTTGGTACACTTTCTTTGCAGCAGGCATATTAACTCTCTGACCTACTTTATGATGTGCAAAAAATGTGCCTCTAAACAAAACTCTGATCACTTTACAGCAGGAACACTAATCACTAGAGGTATCTTACCAATGTTATCGGTATTTGAAAACTGCTGGACACACAAGGAACTCTGCAGCAGGTACTTTTAAAGTGTTTTCTAATGATAGCACCCCCCACAAGCTCCGTGCCAAATGTAGCTGCACCGGTCGCACCACTCTAAACTTGGCCCTGTTTCCAATGCAGAGCGTAATACTGTACTCTCCAGTCTCTGCATACTCTGTCTCTTATTAATCTATACTAATGCATCAATTGTATTATTTCATTTAAAAATCTTTATTTTTTCAATCCATCATAAATCTTCTTTGATTTTCCTCTGTGCATTTTGGTTGGGAATAGCTCTTCAGCAGTGGACTGATGATGGACTCTTTTACAATATGCACTCTTCTACTATTTAACACAGTTTTTTCGGATTGATAAAAGTCTTAATAATGTGAACACATAAACCTATACAATCCATGAAAATGAAAATAAAATGCATTGTTAAAGTAACAGTCAGAGATATAAAGAAAACTTTAAAACTTGTAAATCCTACATATGTTTGTTACTTTTTTAGAATTACGTACAGAGTTCAAAGCCTGCATAACACAGTTATATTATTCGAAATAAACATACTTTGCAAGAAAAGCTGTCTCGAATTTCAATTTTCAAGGGCTGAACAAAATAATAAAATATGATTACAATTCTGTGGAGGTAATTTACTCAAAGGGAATATTACATTCTGACCAATGTTAGGATACAAAATAAATAAATTAGTATTCAAATATGAATTAATAGCTCTCAAATTAAAAAATACATCTTTGTAATGTATGAGCACTAAGTAAAAGCAGATATCGCTGGGGGTGCCTGAGTGCCAGGTTCCAGAATGGGCACACTTTAGTTCAGCTCTGATGGTCAGTGATGCTCAATCTGACATCATCTTTTATAATTGACCATGGTAAATGGATTTCACTATTGGTGATTATCAAACAAAGATGCTGGGCCTGACATTTTTATCATGGTGGACTTTGCTTGTGCATACCCCAGTGAACAGCTGGACTGCCTGATAGGCGGACAACATGACCTGTGGACCTGAAGGAACTGTAATGTTACCACTGTCACAGCAGAAAAGGAGTGGACCCTTGCAGATGAAGGGGTGGCAGGAGGCCTGTGCATCCCTTGGGTCCTGCTGTGAAGCATTGGTGGTGGGCCCTGCCATGATGGAAGTTGATGAGAGGACGTATCTATTTTGGGTTGGACCACAGGCCTGGCAGGCTGTGGCTGCATTGATGGTTGTGGGCAGCTGCCCAAGCAGTGCACAGGGCCTATGGCCTAGGCGGCACCCGGTGTGGATGCGGATAGTGGGCTGGATCCTTATCCATGTGCTGGCTGTGTTGGGCTGCGTCCCTATGACTGAGATGACCAGGTTAGGCTGGTCAAACCTGCCTGCCACCACACAGAGGTGTACTTTGGGTTGGCTGTGAATGGCTAGTAGAGGCTCCTGTGTAGTCAGCACAAGGAGAAGGGAGCAGCCTGTGAGCTATTGTCACATGTCTCTGCTAACCCCTGGCTGCCATATATAAATGGCAATTGACTAAAGATGGCTTCAATGGTATTGTTACCACTACCTCAGGGGACCCTTTAAATCTGTAACAGTGTGGAAGTAACCATTAGACTGTTATATCTAGCAACAGGTTTCATAGTGAAGCTGTCTATGGAACCATTGATGACTCACTCAATAGCTTCTATATCTGGCTGATAAAGTTTGAAGATTAGGTGCTCACTGGTGGACTCACTAGACTGCACACCCCACAAAAATCATCTACGGGTCTGCGCTAACCTAATGGGAGGAGGGACCTATGCCCCCATTGTGTTAAATGTACAAAACTGCTTTGTACTGGTGCAGTGGTAAGCAGTGGAGAAATAAAGGGATGAGACCATTGCTGCCATTATCGTTTACACCTGAGGACCCGCAATCTGTTACTAGTACCATTGACAGCTGCTCTACATGATGGGTCCTGTATGACTGGGTGTATGACTTGGCTGCCGCTCTTTCTCTCCCACCCTATAACTGTGAGTTTTACTTTTCGCTGGGCTTGCTGCTTTTTTGTCTCCATGAGCCTCCTTTACTGTCTCGTGGGCCCAATAAGCACAGGAAGGTAATGGGCAAAAATGATAACAAAGAGTCGAAGCTGCAATCGTAATCCCGCCGAGTGCAGAGGGCACTGGATTCTGACAACTCTGGGCCTCAGAGTAACACTTGAGGTCCTTCAGAACAAGAGTATGACTAAGACGTGTCATCAAAGCTCAAAAGAATGCAAATTAGCTAAACGTTTATAGACAACAAAATTGATTGATCACCACCTGATTGGACCCTATAAATGCCGAGATAGACAAAAACGGAAATAGGTTGGCATCTGCAGAGCAATGCATATCTGACATGGGAGATGACATGCATTCGTGAAAATAGAAGCTTCTAAATATGGAGAAAATCTCATTAAAATAAAAAAAGAATATCTTGAGGTCCACTCGGAACATAATAATCTCTGTGGTATAAGGTGCAAGGAACTGCTACTGATATGCCTTCCAAACGCCTCCACTGTTGGATGAAGGAGTTCGCCTGTAGCTCATGGCAAGCCCACCTGAGTGTTGCCCCAAGGGATCATAAGTGTAATGAACTCTGTTTGCTTAAAAGTCTGTTTTTTGGATGGTTAAACTGTGGTTTTAAATGTAGATGGTTGAGATTGAACAAGCTACTTGCAGCATTGGTTGGTGGTGTGGGAAGGAGTGATGCAAAAAAGTTAATGTACGTTTTTTTGGGAAGTTCACATTCAGAAGAGCATACCAACGGAGTAATGTAGGAAGGGAATATTCAGTAATTCATTGGATCACAACATGCAACGATCAGCTTGCACACGATGTCCGGGCTGTACAGGAGCTTCCCGCCTGTGCCATCCAGGCACCTGAAACATGACTTCCACACGCCAAATGTGCATTCAATGATGCCCAAGGTGTGTTTGTGGGCCGCATTGTACCGCATTGTACTGCCTCTGGGCGGGTGTGGCTGGGTCTCTAGGGGGTGTCATCATCCAAGGGCAGAGTGCATATCCTTGATCACCTGTGACAGTGCAGGGAGAAGAGAGTCAATACTTGGTTCGGCAGGATGTGATGTCAGGTCCACCCATCCAGTGATGCCTGTGCTGGCTGTGTGTGGGGTGGGTGTAAGCCAGCTTGCAGGGAGTAGCTGATGCTGGCAACAACCCCAACAGTCATCAGTCACTCAGGAATGCAATGTCAGAACTACAAGGGGGGACGACACCAGTGGGTATTTGATACTGCCCAATGAGCGCTGGGTTAGTGCGGCTACTTACATGGAACATACAAAAGCGGAACACTCCCTCCAATATTGGCTTACCCTAACATGATGTTGGTTTAGCTTTAAAACAACAGTGCAGGCTGTTGCAAGGAAATGAGCTGTATATAGCTATGCTTTGACTTTTCCCTCTTACTTACGTGGGGTTGGCATTCTGATAAAAAAGGCAAATCCATTTCACTGTTTGCAGTCTGTAACAGATGACCAGCGTTGATTTGTGGCTGTGCATTACATTCTATGTGGAAAGTATATAACAATAGTAAGTGTATATCCACCCACATAAATATCCAGGGATTCTCTAACACTTTGTGTAACAAGATACCAGTAGTGCTCCCACACGCAATCCTATGGGGAGAAGATTTTAACATGATCCTAAAACTCACTGGATGGGTCTCATCCTGAAAGGAGGTATGAAAATGCATCTGCAGGTGCAGTTTGCAAGATACTTATAGCTTAAACATGGTGGATGTATAAAGGTTAAAGCACTCTACGGCGAGTAAGGACACATACACATCATCAGTTCATGCTTCTTAGTCATGCTTACAGTTTGGCTCGCTACTAAAGAAATAAACATCCATATACGGAAGGTTAATCACTTAGCTAAAACTCTCTTGAAGCACTCCCCTGTCCTTCTGAGTCTGGATTTTCCAGGCACACCTCACCTCTTGTTTTTTTTTAGGTTGAATCCTGATGCACTATGAGAAGCAGCTTTCCATGAGGAATGCAGAGGGGAACCTTAGAGTACCTCGGGGGAAAAAGTAGATACTGAGGGTGCATGGTGGGAGGCGTTCAAGGTTATTGTTAGCGACAACTGCATATCAAAGCAGGAAGGGTTACTCACAATGTTAAGTTCACATTTAAGCCTGCTAGAGCAAGAGGTATGAGAATTAGAAACCAAATACTTGCTCAATCCAACTTCCAAGCTCCTGGTCAAAATGCAGCTCAAAGTAGCCAAATATAATGACTAATGCTGTGAGGGGTATTAAACAACTGGCAAAAACACAAAGGCTAAGTCATATGGGGAGGGAGAGAAGCCAGGAAAGAATTTTGACTGATATGCTCCGGAATACCCAGGCTGCGGCTGGCATTGCTAGGCTAACCTCAGATGATGGGCATGATTAGCTCCAGGCCGTTGGCATTCTCTGCACTTTCACTAACTTCTAAGTTAATCTATACACTTCAAAATCTCATATGGATGACAGGCAACAGAATGAAAACCTGAACAATATAGCACTCACATGGCTGAGTGATGGGTATCGAGAGGTCACGATTGTGGAAGTGGTAGTGACAGCTGTCAAGCGCATCCCTGGGGGCTAAGCCCCAGGCTCAGATGTCCTCCCCTATGAAACTTTCAAATGTTGCAGTGCAGTATTAGCCCTGCACCTACTGGCACTCTTTAATGAGACCTGTGTTAAGAAGGTCCTCCCTACTTCCCTAGGAGAAGCTATACTTAAGCCAGTTAAGCCACCACACTGGTGTGACGCATACAGGCTTTTCTCGCTGATCAACATGGAAGCCAAGATATTGACTAAAATTCTCACTAACTGGTTGGGGCCAATGGTGGTCGACCAAGGGCTACCAGACCAGATGAGATTGGTGCACACTGGCTCCACATCGCAGAACTTGTGCATGATGTTCACTCCTATGCATTCATTATAGCCAGAACTGGAGGCAGTGGCTCTGTTATTGGAAGGCATTCGACTCCATGGAGCGAGACATTTTATTACCAATACTTCATAGGATGGGTGTGCTGGCATGCTTTATTGAACTGGTAAAGCTGTTATACACTAATCCCTCTGCATGGATTTATGTTAATAGACTAATTTCCAATGCTAAACCCAGATCCACACAAAGGGGGTAATTAGAATGGAGGGTGGACTTTGTCCACCTGCCACCCTATCGGGCAACGGGACCACCCGCCATAAGGGTGGGGGTCCCGTGGGGGCAATTAGGATGCGCCTGCCACAGTGGCGGGCGCATCCTGCATTCCTGTCATTGTGGCGGGCGGTGCACTCACCTTGTCTCTTTATTTGACTGGGTAATCTTGTTAATAAAGATGGCTACACTGCCTAAACTTCACTACTTATGCATGAATATTTCTATAGCACTGCTAATATTTCTTAAGGGACTTAGGGGTATATGCACAAGAACGTGTGATAACTACCGCAAGAGTAGCGTAACGCAACTTTCAACACCGTGGCCCATCTCGGGAAAACAACTCTGTGAAACGTGGAATTCACAACACGGCAGTAGCATGCAATAGTTTGCCGAAACCGCGGCCAATGCCCGCGACACAAGCACCGCAACGGAGATAAATAGTCAAACCCCAAACTTGAAAAAACCTGCAATGGACAAAAGTGAGATAAAAAACAGTGACAACCAGCGCGAGGGCAGCAATACTCACACGCAATGCGGGGGAAAGCACAAGAACAGCATACGGAAAATGCCACCGAACAACAATAATCAACAGCGGAGTACCACGGATGCACCCTGGCCAACTGCAGAGGACAAAATCTACACCACAACATCCAAGTACCCTGGAAGAACAGAGCCGACAGGCACACCACATGAAAGAGACCAGTGGCAGACAAATCAGAGTCGCAGGAGTGGCACACCCACAGTGCAGCATACGTACATGAGCAGGAGTGCACAACATCCCGGTACAAACAGCACCCCAACACAAATTAACACAGGACACAACTGGTTCAGCAAATGTGCACAACCTGGCATATCACATCTGAATTTGCAGGGAAATGTATCATGACAATGTACAAGTACAACCTGTAACCTGCAAATATGTTTTATTCGCACATGCAGTGCATTTGGACATCTTCTACTGTTGCATGATTGCCATGGGCGGTCACAATGTGACGTGCTCATGAGAAGTAAGTGTCAATGATGGCATTCTTACAGGCCATTCCTGCCGCTACTGCAGTAGGATGTGGGCCATCTGACCCATCACCACCATGATCGGCCGGTACCTCTGGAACTGGGATTCATGGGGCCCTAGTGTGAACACAGATCTTGTGCGACCCACAACATGCAACGATCAGCTTGCACACGATGTCCGGGCTATACAGGAGCTTCCCACCTGTGCCATCCAGGCACCTGAAACATGACTTCTCACGCCAAATGTGCATTCAATGATGCCCATGGTGTGTATGTGGACCACATTGTACTGCCTCTGGGCGGGTGTGGCTGGGTCTCTAGGGGGTGTCATCATCCAAGGGCAGAGTCCATATCCTTGATCACCTGTGACAGTGCAGGGAGAAGAGAGTCAATACTTGGTTCGGCAGGATGTGATGTCAGGTCCACCAATCCAGTGATGCCTGTGCTGTCTGTGTTTGGGGTGGGTGTAAGCCAGCCCGCATGGAGTAGCTGATGCTGGCAACAATACCAGTGGTATTGATATTAAACTGATCTGTATTATTGCAGTTGTTCATGATGTCCCTACTTAGGAATGCAATGTCTGAACTACAAGGGGGGACGACACAAGTCGTACAGGGCCAGTGGCCCCGGATTCACAGCTGGAGACATAGGCCCACCGTCACGGTACGCAGACCTGCGGGAGACTGGAGTAGAGGCATGTAGGCAGAGCAGTGCCTCAAATGTGTCATGGCTGCCTTCCGCATCTCCACACATTCAGCTGGTGTGTGGCTGAGGTGCCATGAAATGTCTGTATTGGGTGCAGGGGTAGCTCAGGATGACCATGGAGTGGTGTGGTCATGTCTGGTAGGTGGTTGTGTGGTTTGATGTGTTGAATGTGGTTTGGTTATGTATGCATCCCCACAGTTGTTCATTGTGCTTTGGAGGCTTTAGGATGTGTGGTGTGTGTGGCATCTTGATGCTACACCTTTTAGATTGGAATGTTAGATACATCAGTGCCAGCAGCCTGCATAGAATGTTGTGATTAGAAATATTGCAGTTGAAGCTGACTGGTTGCACTGGTTTGAGTAACCAGCTGGATGGGATCCTTTCATAAGAATAAATTACACTTTTCCCAACTTATAAGGAGCATTACTTCTTTACACTTGGCGACGAGGACGGGATCAAGTAGAAGAAAGGATCTCAACACCTACAAAATATATATATTTTTTTTTTTTAAAAAGGGAATGAAGATTGAACTTTACAATTTTTCTGTTTGCTGCATTACAAGACTTCAAACTTTACAGTTTTCCCTTTGCTGGATTAGAAGATTTCAAAACATCTTAAGGTACTGTGTTAAACTTCAAAGTTAAAAGCTTGACTTTCAATTTTCTCTTACAATTACAGCTTCCTGCTTTATTTAAATTTGGGATTCTGCAAGCGCTCTTGATTTTATTTTACCCCTTTTAAAATAACTTCTGTGACCAACACCTTTGACCAAGACTTAGCACTTTTAATTTCATTTTACATCTTTTAAAATGATTTGTGCGCTTATATTGGAACCATCACTTTGACCAAGACCTGTGATCAAGAATTATTCTCAGCGTTATTTTCGCCCTTACAGTTTGTAACCCTTTGCCGTGTTATTTCACTAAAACCTGCAAAACTATACTTTAATGGGCACTGCATCTTTCAAACTTCAGAGGCTGTAACGTCAAAGCACGCGTCTTTCATCCTGCACGCGTTGTCTCACTCACCATTTCTGGAGCTTCAAACATGGAACGTTCGTATCTCCATTCCATCGCGGAAGCTGGCGATGTGAGCGTCTACGTCATTACGCTCAACGTGGTGGTGGCCATATTTGAGAAGGTTTGAAGCTTTTAGCGTGCTGTTTCAGTGACACGCACACTGCTGTCAGGTTCCTTGATTTTGGAATCCTTAGCGTCTCCTTTCAGTGACACGCACTCTCCTATGAAGTTCCTGGATTTGGTAACCTAAAAGCATTTCTGTACGCCTGTGACACACACACTTTCCACGCGATTTCGCCGTGTGTTGAACTCTTTTGCATGTTACTGCCATTTCAGTGACACGCACACTATCATCAGGTATTCTTCACACATTAACTCTTCATACTTATTTATTTATTCGGCGAACTCCGTGGCAATTGACATTTGCTTTTTTTTTTAAAAAAAAGGGAAAGCCTACCTTTATATTTTTATACCAAATATTCACAATGTTGACAGCTTCATAGTGACATGTTTTTTTTTACATTTATTTTGTTTTCTATATAACTCAGATTCAAAGTGTTTTATTTTTTTTGTTTTGTGGAAACATTTTAAGAAGGTGTATAGGGTTTTTATTATCATTTTCACCCATGTTGAAAATGTAATCTCAAATGTACATTTTAGTTCTTTGATGTGTAATCCAAAGGCAGAGTTATACTGAATAATTTTGAAGATATATTTATTGTTCATTTCTTGTCTTTTCAACATGCAAAATGTCACGTCACCGCCATTCTTCCTATCTTCTCCTGGAGACCCTCCGATTAGATGGCAAAAATGGCGCAAAGTATTTGAACGATATGCGAGGGTTTGTGGTTCCAGTCTTAGTGCAGAGAGGAAGACAGCCCTATTATTACACTGTCTGGGTTCCGAAGGACAGGATGTGTTTGACCATCTTCCAGAACTTGATGACAGTTCTCTCAATGACTATGAAGTTTGCATGGCCAAGCTGGACAAACATTATCTGCCAAAAGTCAGTACCATTCTAGAAAGGTATCATTTTGGTCGCAGAGCTCAACAAGAGGAAGAGAGTATTGGTAATTATATTACAGCTCTCAGGAAACTTGCTTCAAGTTGTAAATTTGGAGCATTAGTTGATGAGCGTATAAGAGATCAATTTATGTTAGGTTGTATTAGTGAGAAAATTAGGGATGAGCTGTGGCAGAAGGATGAGCCGTGTTTGGATGATGTCATCACAATAGCGAAGAGAATTGAACATTCCATCAAATGTGTGGAAGTAATAAAAAAAAATGGAGAAGCAAAAGGTAAAGATGTGGTCCAGACTGTGAAGTTAAATCACAAAGTTGATGCTTCCCAGAAGGTAAATAAAGGGGAAAATGTGTCCAATAGTATGCCTGGTAGAAAATCTCAGAGTAAATTTGACTTCTCTCAAGTTAAATGCTTTAGATGTGGCAAGATGGGACATTTCGCCAATCATAGGCAGTGTCCAGATTGGAAAATGACCTGTAGTAAATGTAAAAGGAAAGGTCATGTATCTCATATGTGTAAAGGAATTTTTTTTTAAAGTAAAGTGAATGAAATCTTTTATGATTTTGATGAGCAAACGGAAAATATTGAGGAATTTGACTGTGGTCAGATTTTGGTGCAAGTTATAAGCAGTCAAGAAAGCAAAAATTGTCCTTCTGATGAGATCTGTGTTGATGGGCATCAAACCAAAGTCTTATTTGATTCTGGGGCAAAAATTACTATAGTTGCAAAGGATTTTTATTTAAAGAATTTAAGAGACAAGACAAGTTTATTTCACCCTGATATCAAACCTTTGGCCTATGGTAATAAGCCCATCAAGCTGCTTGGCTATTTCATGGGACTCATCAATTATAAAGAAAGATTGACCACGACTAAAGTCTATGTGTCTCAAGAAGGCGACAGCATTATAAGTTGGTTTGCACAAAGAGATCTTGGAGTTATGTTAGACTCGAATTCGTCACCTCCAATCATTTTGAAAGAGCCTTTTGGTCAAGATCTCAAAGCTGTAACAGTTGATGATCTGGAATTTAGTCGTGGTCTAGAGAAGAAATTCCCTAGTGTCTTTTAACAAAAATTAGGGTGTCTAAGAAACTATATACATCACATTAAATTGAGAGATAACGCTGTTCCTGTGTGTTGTAAAGTGCGCAATGTACCCATTGCTGTCAGAGATCAAGTGAAGGCGGAGTTGGAGAAACTTGTTAGAGAAGGCATCATAGAGGTAGTTGAGGGGACTGAATGGGTCGCCCCCATTGTCGCAGCGAAGAAATCGGACGGTTCTTTACGTCTCTGTGTAGATTTGAGAGAATTAAATAAAAATGTGGTTAGTGATCATTACCCTTTGCCCAAGATCTCTGATATGTTAATTCTCTTGAAAGGGGCTAAAGTTTTTAACACTGTGGACTTGAGATCTGCTTACCATCAGATTAGTCTTGATGAAAAGTCAAAAGATTTGACAGCGTTCATTACCCCCTTTGGTACTTTCCGTTTTGTGAGACTACCCTTTGGGTTAGTTTCTGCTGCCTCAGTTTTTCAGCGAGTGTTGGAAAATGTACTTAAAGACATTAAAGGTGTCAAGATATATCAGGATGATATCCTGATTTTTGGTTCTGATAATGAGGAACATGATTTGAGACTCATGATGGTTTTGGAAGCGCTATGTGTTGCTGGTCTCACAGTAAAAATTGAGAAATGTAAATTTAGGAAAGACTCCATTGAATACTTAGGTCATACTATCTCAAAGGGGGGTATTCTGCCGAAAGAGAGTTTAGTATCCACCATTTCTAAAATGTCTTCACCAACCAGCAAGGAAAAATTGATGAGTTTTTTAGGAATGGCTGAGTACTATAGCAAGTTTATAAGGGGTTTTGCTTCTCTTTGTGTCAATATGAGGTGTTTACTCAAGAAAGGGTGTGACTTTGTTTGGAGTGAGAAGTGTGAACAAGATTTTTTGTTGTTGAAAGAGAAATTGAGCTGTGCTCCCAAACTCAATAGTTTTGATCCTGCTCAGAAGTCGATTTTAATTACTGATGCCAGTTTGAGAGGTCTGGGTGCTGTTTTGATCCAAAAATGTGAAGGAGTAGAAGTGCTGATTTTATTTTTGTCTTGGGGTCTGAGAGGTGCAGAATGTAGATACTCGGTTGTTGAGAGGGAGGCATTAGCGGTGTATTGGTCTGTTAAAAAATTAAAGAATTTGTTGTGGGGAACTTCTTTTGAAATAAGAACGGACCATAAACCTTTATGTGAAATTCTTATGAAGAAAGGTATAGATGCTATATCTAGTAGAATCACTAAGTGGGTTGTTGGATTGCAGGATTATGATTTTGAAGTTAAATATCTTCCTGGCGTAGAAAACAAGGTTGCTGATGCGTTGTCTCGCCTTGTTCCGTCCGGAGAGTCTAATGTGAGTGATGATTTAAATGAAGATGATGAGTTGGTGTGTTCCATACAAGATAGTATTATTGACAGAGAGAAATGGAACAAGGCTTTAGAGGTTGATACAGTTCTTGTTGAGGTTTTGAAACTAATCAATGCAGGTTGGAGGTGTAGAGTAAAAGGAGATGAAATGTTAGAAAAGTTCTGGCATGTCAAAGATCAGTTAGCAGAGCATGATGGTTTGTTAATGAGGGGTACAAGGTTAGTTCCACCACAGTCCATAAGAAGTGAACTCATTTCTTTAGCTCACATTGGTCACATGGGCATTTCTAAGACTAAGGAGACTTTAAGATCTTCCTATTGGTATCCAGGAATGGATTTGGAAGTGGAAAGAACAATAAGGGATTGTGTGGAATGTGCTTTAAGTGACAGAGTAGCCAAACCCAAGACACAACCCATGATCATTAGGGATCGGCCAGATTCTCCTTGGAAGGAAGTAGGCTTGGACATTCTAGGACCTATATCGTCTTCAGGATCTGAGTGGTATGTTTTAGTCTTGGTTGGTTTTTACTCAAGATGGCCTGAGATAGCTATTACGCGTGGAATTGAAACAAAACATGTTATTAGTTTCCTTGAAAAACTTTTTGACAGGGAAGGTATTCCTGATACTATACTTACAGACAATGGTTGTCAATTTGTCTCAAAGGAGATGGAGATATTTCTTTCTAAACATGGCATTAGGCACAAGAAGTCATCTTTATATCACCCAGAAACCAATGGCATAGTTGAGAGATTCAACCGGGTGCTTAAGGAGACTGTTAGGATGGCTAAATCTTCAGGAACTGACTGGAGATGTGATATCTTTAAAAAGGTTAAGGTGTATAGGTTATCTCCACATGCCACAACCAATAAGTCTCCTTTTGAGCTTTTTAGATCTGGAAGAGCCAACACATTGGTAACACCAGCCTGGGTTAATGATTTACAACCCAGGTTGGATTCTGCTAATGATCATGTTGACTGGAAATTACGTGAAGCTCAAAGAATACAAAATAGGAAAAGACTTTTTGATGTGAGGAAGAATGTTAGGAAAACTTGTGTAAAGGTGGGAGATTGGGTTCTCATGAAGAATCCATGTAATAAAAATAAGATGATGTCTGCTATGTTCATGAAACCTATTCAAGTCATCAAAGTTTTCCATAATGCAATTAAGACGGCTGATCATCGAATTTGGAATCTTAACAGAGTTGTGGTCATTAGAAAAGATCTTATCTCCAGTTGTAGTATGTCTGGGTTAAATACTGATTCATCTTTGGATTCATCTCGTCATGGTGGACCATCTCTGTGTCTTCGTAAGTCGTCTAGGATCACTCGTGAACCAGCCCATCTGAAAGACTTTGTTAAAGAATTGTGCTTTGTATATATTGTATTGTTGTAAGAGGG
Organism: Lissotriton helveticus; assembly: GCF_964261635.1. Taxonomy (NCBI): domain Eukaryota; kingdom Metazoa; phylum Chordata; class Amphibia; order Caudata; family Salamandridae; genus Lissotriton; species Lissotriton helveticus. The sequence goes on from NC_136067.1 coordinate 1,601,042,399, forward strand.
GAGATGTGTGGCATCTTGATGCTACACCTTTTAGATTGGAATGTTAGATACATCAGTGCCAGCAGCCTGCATAGAATGTTGTGATTAGAAATATTGCAGTTGAAGCTGACTGGTTGCACTGGTTTGAGTAACCTGCTGGATGGGATCCTTTCATAAGAATAAATTATACTTTTCCCAACTTATAAGGAGCATTACTTCTTTACAGTGTGTTGATTAGGTACTTACCAAAGAGCAGTCCCGTTCCATATGTGCCGTCCTGGAAGCGCTGGATGATGACGGACTGTCTGAAGATGAAGGAATCATGCACACCTCCTGGGTAGTTGGTGACGTTATTGGTGAAGAGTCCCCGGTGGTCCACTATTGCCAGCATATTGATGGAATGCATGTGCTTTCTGTTGTGGTAGTGATGTGCAGTGTTCGCAGGGGGCACAAGTGGGGCACATGTGCAGTCAATTGCCCCCAACATGGCCAGGAATGCAGCTATGGCATAGAAGCCTTGCTTTGCCTCTAGCTGTTCCTGCACAGTGTTGGGGAAGTGAAGGTACTGGGGTATGAAGCTGAGGAGAACATCCAGGACAGGTGTGATGAACTTTGATAGGGCTGGCTGTGAGACCCCTCTGACTCTGGTAGTTGTTGGTTGGAAGGTACCAGAGGCCAACAGGTGCAGCACAGCTAGCAGCTTTGTCTGCGGAGGGATGTTGGTTCTCCTCTGTGTTGGGACCGTCAGCCTGTGGGCGATGTGCGTCATGATGCGGTGAATGTTTGTCCTTTTGAGCCTGTAGTGGGGTATGACTTCCTTGGGCGTAAGGTCTGTGAGAGTTGTGCATTTTCAGTAGGTCCGCTGTCGTACTCTGCGCTGCCACTGTGGTGGTCTGGGGATGGGGTGGATCTGGGTCCTGGGGGTGGTGGCGGTGGGTGTTGTGGCCCTGTTGGGGCTCCAAGCTGCATGATGAGTAGCTCCATGGCGTTGTTTGTACTTTGGGTATGGCTGTGTGTGGGGCTCCATTGCCTAGTGCAGGTAGTCGTCCGTCTTTCCACCTGCTTGCGGCTGGTGTTAAATACCTGCAGCTACCGCGGCTTATCGCCTGTTTTTGGTTTGCTTCGCGGATCTGTCAGTTCATTGTGAAAGTGGTGTTGTTGATTTTTCGTGTGGTTCTGCACGGGAACGCCTACTCTGCATCTCATTAAGGTTAGTTGGTGGTGTCCGCCGTGGTGTTAGGTTTTGTAGCTGTTATTGCGGGAATTCTGATAATGTCTGCTGTTTGCACCAGCTTGTGAATGGGCTGTTAGTTTTATCTCCACTTTTGATGCGTTAAGGTGGAGATAAATTGGAGGTAAGTCCTTGTGAATATGCCCATTGGATCTTTACTGATTAGTCTGGCATTGGCTGGTAGACAGCCCTGACATTGGTGGGAGGTTCTTACCCTGCCATAGGAGCAGGAAGGCTATGCCTCCCCTCACCTGGAACATTTTTGCTTAAGTGGCCAGATGCACTGGGCTCAGTACTGGTCCCTGCTCTCTCTCCGTGACCACCCCATGTAGCCACTGGAAAGGATAATATGTCCCTTGCAGTCTATCTTGCTTCACACACCCAGCAGCATGGAGATAGATACAGTACAACAAACATTGCTAGCTTGAGGGAAAATCAGCGGTTCTCAGGGCCCTTCTCAAGAGGCCACTATAGTTTGCACCACACTTTGCCACTGCCACCACTGCAAATGACAGTACCAACTTAATTACAAATCATCACACTCCCACAACTGTGACAATTCGGACTATTCTAGGCCGCCCAAAGCTGTAAGAATGGTGTGGGATGCAGTCATTATTCATTTTTAATTTATATTGTAGTATTAAACACTGTTGTTGTGCTCATCTGAAAATCAGGCTGACAGTGCTACCATGTGGTAGACTGTCATTAGTACTGGGGTTGAGAATTAAGTGCTGATGCCAAGCAATAGAAACCACTTGCTCAAATTGAGCACTGGGGAAAATGCGGCTTAGAGGAATTTTTAAATATCTGTAGTGAACAGTTTCCACTCCTTCATCACCATGGAATCACTCAGATGTGGGAGTAGAAATACATGTAGTTATTGCATAAACTGAGTTTGGGTACATTTAGTGACTTATTCCTGAGAGATCACTTTGTTGCCCTGCAGGAGTTGAATGTGGGTGATGCATGCACTCCACTGTACATTTTCATTTATTTTAGACTGTGTGAGGCCTGTAGAGCAATGTTTGATACTTTTCTGCAGAAACCTGTGCAATTCAAAAAAATTCCCTTCTCACTGCTGCCTCTACTAAGTGCATTATCATGTGATTACATAATTCCATGAAGCTAGAAGCCCAAGTTGACTTGTATGATGTTAGAGTAAAATGGAATCTAGCATTGTATGATAAGCTATTGGAAGCTGACTGGGCTTACTGTTGTGCACAAACTTGTGACTTAACATATAATAGCAGTTTACGGATAATGCATTTTTTTATATTTACATAAGTACACTTTACTCCACTTACCATGCAAAATATTGGATTCAGGAACACTGTTGACTAGTGTAGATGGGGCATGTCCGATCCTGGATTTCTGTATTTGGCATGGCCATGCTCCAGATCCTAGCTAATTGGGATACTGTAGTCAAGGAGAATACGGTGATGGCATCCCACTCTCTTAAGCTATGCCCTAAGATATGTATTTTGGGACACATAAAAGGTGTTCCTGCAGGGATAAGGAAGCTCACAGCCATATAACCGTGGCTTGTGAAATGCAGAGTAGCCATGATTTGGGGAGCGGCCTGTTCCCATGCAAGCGAGGTGGGCTGGTGACCAAATATACTGCAATGAACAGCTCGAGCCATATGCGGGTCTGCTGCCTCGCTAGTTGCGTCCTAGTGAATTGTGGGCTCGCTACATGGCTATCTACTCGACCTTGATCACAATCTAATCACAGATTAGAAAGCTATTTCTCTGCACTTTGTCATTGTGGGAGGATATGTAGTTAAGATGTGACCATTTTGTCATTGAATCGCACACTGTTAATTATCAGGTTTCTTGATGTACTGCGTGATTGGTAGATAAAAGTCTGAGACAGATCAGTGATCTATCTATTGCTCCTGTCCTATCATAGCGTCAATTGTACTGTGTGCTATATTCACTATGTTTGCTCTACTGTCAGGTGCTTTGCCATCTATGCTGTTTCTTTAAGAAAAAAAAGTTTAAAAAAGCAGATATGGCTGCATCACTTTAGGCTCTGAATTTATGCAGAAAGTGCCTTAGTGGTCTTCATAAATACACTAATGAATACATTCTTCGTAGCTTAACTTTCCTAGTAATATTTCCATTAACTCTGAGAAATTATCATTAATGAAGATAGGTAAGACCCAGGGTTTAGATCCATATTATACAATGCAAAAGAAAAACAATAGGTAATATATACTCTCTATTCTCATTTAACCAAAGTCCATCTCTAATTAGCATTCACAAAGAACATGAGCTGCACTATTATTGCTCCATCATCTTTACAAGAAGCTGTAAGGCCCATCTCTAAACGAAGGGACTGGTTAGTTAGGGAGACCAACATCCATTAGGGCTTTTCAATTATTTCCCTCAACCCTTTTATGAAGAGGAAAATACTTATAAGGTAAGTATTGAATGCTATATAAGATTGATGAAAGGATCATGACATTATATATAGTTAATGCATGTTTAAGATGATTTTACCATGTGTATGATACACCAATAGGAGACCAAAGGTGGTGGAAAGAGCTTTAGCTGAAAGATGCTAGATATGAAATGAAGGGTTCAAATTTTAGTATATCATGAAACCTACATTTTTATAAGTGAACACTTGAACTATTTTTCCTTATCCGAAAGCAGAAAAAAGTAAAATTGTCACTTTTTCAACGTACACATTTTTTTCGAGAGGTGAGAATGGGTATAATTGCATAACGTGTTCTTTGTAGGCCATCTTTTATCAAGGCTAAGGTTACGACATCAGCTGCATAAAGCAGCTTGTACAAACTTATTTTGCCTAATCTAGGGGGAAATTTAGTAACTATGTTAAGAACTACTGGTAATTCAAACATCTAAAGGGAGAATAATAAAGCATGCGTAATTGACAAAAAGGAAGCTCACTAGATAGAGACAATAGTTTGAAACAGACTATAATACATTTAGTTGTGCTGTAATAATTTTATGGAACCACAATGTGGTTACCAGACTATATTTCGAGGTCGGTATTGACTCCAGCATATTGTCTACTACCATGTAAAAATGAGCATACGAAGGTATGTATAGATTTACTACTATTAATTCCCCATATAGTTACCTGTCTGGTCTGTTGATTGTCGACATTTTGTGGTCGATGTAAGTGCAGGTCGATATAAAAAAAAATCGGTATTTTAATAGAAGACACACAGTATATTGGAGTTTCAGGTCAGAAACCGCTGTAGCATGACAGCCTTGAAGCTATGAGCAGACCAACTATAATGTATATTCTCAATAAATAATGTGTTTCACAAGAAAAAGGATCACATCTGATCCTGTGTGCATCCTTGACACACACTATTCAGCTATGACTGAAAACATTGTCCCCTTCAAATTCGATTTCTTAACATTGAAAAATACCTTCCAAATACCTTTTGATTTGATTTTGTCGTACTCTTTCGGAAGAAAACAGTTATACCGAGTTTGTCTTAAAGTGATACAACAACCTCTCATAGTTTTGCAAATTTACGCTATTCAGGAGTTACTTTTGTGTTTCAAAGGTGGCACTTTCTTTAGAAAAGATGCGTGCACACAATATCAGTGATTAATTAATTGCTAACGAAGCAGAGAGGCCTTTCCCCTTTGATGTTGTGATTGTTACAGGAGACTGCACTTTCCACAACTCCTTCCTTCCTTCCCCCCTTTACTTGGTCTCTCCCAACTTCCCTCTGTCTGCACCTTAATTGGTATGCTAGCCTCTGGAGCACTGACCCCCAAAACGGACAGGAAAAGAAAGCACAGAAATGTAAATCCGCCATATATATGATCTTTCGAGTTCAAATTCTATGCATTCCCTTAAGGACAGCGTGATATTTAGACACATGAAACTTCCTTAATAGGTCATTTTTTAAGTGAACCTTGTACTCTCTGGGGACCTGCTCCTTAACGGAGACACGTTTGCTGTTTATTCACAGGGGGCAGCGCTACACCTATCTACTACCGGCAGTGACTTCCTGTATGTGTTTTAAGCATTAACTAACAAAACACACCCTCTGCCTCCCACAAGTAAATAACATTCGGGTAAACCAGTGGATCTTCGGCGCCAAAAGGTAATGTAAATTGTAAACATGCTTCTTAAGTGTAAGATGGAACATATTTTATTAATAAAGTTTTATATAGCGCGATCGACACAATCACTGCACCCGGGTTTCTAGGGCATTTCCTTATTATATATATATTGAAATAGAGCTGGGGTAATTCTGCAAGGGAGTTTTGATATAACAATCTGCTGCAACATTTTATTTTTTCATTGGCCCGTATTGCAAATGCAGTTTTATGTAGTGCAGGTAGTGCAACACAATGGGCAGTATGCAGAAACATTGGTTTTGTACAGTTCTGGTACTGAGTGCAACTGAAAACAACACTGGCACCAATGCAGTCTTTATAATCGATTAATATTATGCAGCATGTCACATTTGCAGTCTAAGTAATCTGATCATCAGCTGTCAAGCAGCCTGGTTTTAACAGAGCGCTTTCGGGCAGACCGGGCGTTTTAGCGTGCAGCACTAAGCAAGCTGACATTTGCAGTTGCTTGTTCCCCATTGTACACACAGCGTGCTTAATGTTCGTGAATAAAAAAGAACATATCATGGCACTGAATTGACAGATGATGGGTAATTGAGCATATGATATAGATTTTAAAGACACTTAACCGTTGGAGTATATTGTTGCACTGACTGGCATACGCGGATTATGTAGGGATGCAACATTAGTAGCATATGACAGGTACCTCGGTACATGCTGGCATGGTCTGGCATGGGGTGATATACGGATATATGGTGCATTTGCTAACAATTGATATGAGCTACTTGGACAAATGTTCCATTGGCTTGCATGTGTATATACTGGTATACCTAGACAGGGCATTTTCTATAAAACCAAAGGTATATCCTAGCAAATGTGGCATTAAAAGGCATACAAAGGTGAAATCGTCACCACATTATGAAAAAGGCTTGCCTTTGATGAGGTGTACCAAGACACATGATGACTTCGAATTGCATATGTTAGAGTTCACTTGGGCACATGAGAATTGAATACCCAGGACTATAATGGTATTGACTGGCATATATTATGTGATTGTGGATATTGATTTTTTTATTGATTTGTATATATAAGTACTCATGACGAATACGTTTTTATTGTATATAGTCTTTTTTAAATGATTTATTGTATTATTGCTGCTATCTTGTTATTTGGTCTGCCGATTGCATTACACTAATAGAAATAACTGATCCCTGCTGCCTACTTCTTTTCCTCTCCCCCTCCCACCCCATCTTTCTGGTAAAATGTACTGATGTGACTTATAACTAGAAATTGTTTTAGTTTTATGGAGTGTTCTTAAGAATTGTATGAATTCCTTATATATGTTTCTTACTGTGTGATTTGTGTATACTTTTTATGGTCCGAGTGACCGAAATAAAAGTTTTTGAAATGAAAAAAAAAAAAAAGCATATATTAATTTACTAAAATAAAAAAGAAAATGTATTTTTGGCCCCAACGGGCGTAGTTACTGAAAAGAACAAGCTTATCTTTATGAATACAAAATTATAGTATTTTCAGGAAAGGACAAGTTGATAATCTGGAACAAATAGAACTCTTAAAAAAATGAAAAGTAGACAGGTGAGGAGAAAATAAGGTTATTACAAGAAAACATTAAGCTGACAGCACTGGATTTTGCACACCATTACTAAACAATGTTTTGCTGCTCCTCGAATTCAAGGATTGCAGTCAGGTGTTCTGAGGGAGCGAGTCGAGCTGCTGAGCTGCCGAGCGGAGCTGCAGAGCTGCGGTGGAGTGACGCTGCCGAGCGGGTGGGCGTGAAAGCGAGGAGCCGAGGAATCAAGCGGGGAAGCGAGAGTTGGCGTGGGAAGGTCCAGGGGCCGAGTGGAGGCATCCAGGACAGGGTCGAGCAGGTTGGTGTGGCTCCCCGGTTTCCCCTGCTTCCCCCCGCTCCTCCAAATAAACTAAGTAACCCATGGTGGCCCGCAGCCTGAAAAGCACACAATCCCGCTTTCTCCTTTGCTCCGCTCTGCTTGGCTTCTTCTGTTACCGTTACCGTTCCTTTTGCCACTCCGCCCCCCCCACCCGCATTACAAAAGGCAGCGCGGTGTGGGGGGGTCAGGGGTTTGATTCAGCAGGTGGAAAGGCAGAAAGACGTAGAGGCGAAGGATTAAACAATCGGCTGCGGTGCACAGAGCTGTACAGAGCTGAAGCAACACCGACCAGGGTATAACCGGTACCTCACGGCGGAGGCTAGTGCGAGTCCATTAGCATCAAGGGCTATAGCCGCAGGCGATCGTAGGCGGCAGGGAGAGTTCTGGAGCTGCTGGTCCTGCAGTACCCTTGGGCAGAAGGGTAGAGAGCCGCGGAGCAATAAGGAAAAGCGGAGTTCCATCGCACGAGAGACTCAGAGTCTCGGGGGGGGTCATCCTGAGAAGAGTAAGGGGCTACAGGCCATACCCCTTCCTCCTGAAAACCCCCAAAAGACCTTCAAAAGCGTTCCTAGTGACGGAGTCTGAGTCAGCGATTCCACACTGAGAGAGGAAAAGGTGTTACAGGAGAACCACGTCCCACAGTGAGCATACTCATTCAAACTCCCTATACTGCTATACTGCTACGCCCACTATAGCCCTAGCAGCCAGACGGGGGTCAGCGTGTGGCTCTGGTTGCCTCTGGTTGGGTCACCGCTGAATCGCCCAGGCCTCGGGCAAGGTGGCACGTGAGTGGTACCTGAGGAGTCCATTCCTCCATCTCATCCACGGCTGAGTCTTTTACACTGTTGTCTTCCTCTCTTTTTTGTCATCATCTCCCAACTTTCTCTCATCAACAACTAGAGGAGCACCAAGACTAAGTGGTGTCTAAGATCTTAATCGTCTTAGGCAATGGTAATGTCAGTCAGGCGACTGCGTTCACAGTCAAAAGTAAAATCTGCAGAAACTCTAGGAGTTAACATTCAGAGGGATAAGAGCTTCTTGAGTCCCTTAAAACCACAGAAAACTATTCGTCGGCGGAGAAACGGGGACCATCTTTCACTTTTGAAGGCTTATCCTTCAGTAAAGTCAATGTTTTCTAAGGGGGGAAGAAGCTCTAGGAGCAGTACAGTTCTAAAAAATGGAGAAGAAGAAAAAAAGGGGAATTCAGTCGAGGAAGCAATGGTCTCCGAAGTAACAGCCGAGAACAGAGTGAAGTGTCATTCTATACAACCAGAGTCGCTCTACCCTGTTGTAACTATACTCAAGTCCAGTGGGGGTGTATGCAATGCAGTTCCCCCATTAATAGAAGGAAGACCGGATTTGCAGCAAGTGGCAGGGGAGGATAACAACTCGGAAATGGAGATGGAAATTGTCCAATCCAGGGTCGAGGTAGCAGGCTCTCCTCTGGTCAAGGACAGTGAAAAAAAGGAAGTCACTCCCCCTTCTCCTCTAGCAGACCTGATAACCCTTTTTGAACATGCAAAAGACAACGTAAGAGAGTCTCGGAGGGTTACGCCGGAGTGTCCATTAAAAAAAGTTAGTGATTTTTCTCTTAAGGCTGATCGGCAGATAGAACACAGTTTCTCCTATGGGCAGGCGAAAACAGAGGACTTTACTTTACCGGACATTGCCATCCAATTAGAAAAGAATGCTGAACTGATGAAGCAGCCAGAAAAATCTGGTACTCTAGGGTTGGATAAGGAGTTTTTTCCAGATAGAGAAGTATACTTACCTCGAGTAGGAGTAGGAGTTCAAACTCACATGCCAATTATGTACAGTAGCACTCCTACTAATGTATCTTTGGCTTCTGACTTACATGATTTATCGGGTGAAGAGTCACCAGTGTCTTGTGATAAAAGGGCAGGGAACTCACTATATTCGTCGAGCGTAAATGAGAATGCAGGGGTAGTGGGGTTTATGAACATGTTTTTTAAATTGGAAAAAATCCTCTCTCAAATTTTATCTCTGCTGGAGAAAAGTACCTCTAACTCTGATCATATTCTCGAAGTCCTCACGCCTATTTTAGGAGGGGTTTTAGATCTTAAACATCTCAGAGAAGCATGTCAAACGCTCAATGCAATGCATAATCTCGGTATTGCCTCTGGGGTAGGGGATCCAAAAGGATTGTTGGAAGGCTTTGAAAGTTTGTCGCCTATAAGAAACGTAATTTTAAGCCCATCTCAAGTTAACCTTAATGAGTCAGGAAAGGTCCCCACTTCAGGGGAAAAGGTAATTATAACGGTGTCCCCTGTAATAGACTCAGTGCGGGTTTTCCCAATTTTCAATAAGATTAAATCAAAAAATTCTATACTTCAACAACCGAATGAATTAATTAACATCCTGGAGACTACAGTTGTGGGGGAGGATTCTTCAGTGAGTAAGGGATTTTCCTAAAAATAGCAGTGGGAGGAAAAAGAAGATGAAAAACCGCTGGTTCCCTAAACGTAAGCAGAGAAAACTGCGGTTCCAATCCACAAATGAAAAGGAAAACACTTACATATCTCCCGCTGATGAAAATAACTTAACGCCTGAGGTGCAACCTAAATTGTTTGAGAGTCTAAATCATGTGCAGGTACTTGCTCCTCAGCCGAACGGTTCAATTCTTACTTTGAACTCCACTTTGAATAAAGATGGGGAGGAAATAGCCAGGATGAGTAGGGACCATAACAGGCATTGCAGCACAGAAGTTAAAGTGGCCAAAATAAAAACCTCCCTAATTTCCCCCAATGTAGAACCACGAGATGCTGCACATGCATCAACTGGTCCTGTTCTGTCATCATTGAAACCTGACCTAAATAGCAATGGGGGAGATAGTCGGAGAATGACTATGACTGTTATTAATAATAATGGGGGGATTCTAAATGATGATCCTTCTCGAAGCCTGCAAGATATTAATATAACTAGGTATTCTGGTACAGGCGTTGGACAAGTGAATAAGTCTTTACTTTTTACTCCTCTCTTCGATGCAGAGTCATTGACATTGAACAGAAGTGCCCTCCTTAGAATCATATCCGAAATAGATGATCTAAAGTTAATTACCAGCAAAGACATTGAACTGGTACACTTAGATTGGAGGAATAATCCACATGTAACTAAAGCCACTTTTACTTCGGGGTAGTGTCATCTCTTATCTTGGCAAATGTTGATGGCTTTAGGAAGAGAGGAATAGATGTTTTTATTAGTGAAGTTGCTCATGGTGCGCCGCCCAAAAGTCTAGAAACACCTTATCATTGGCAAGGGAAGGGTTCCACTGGGTTTGAGGGTGAACGTACAAATAAAAAATTTGAGGATATGGAAATAACAATAGGAATGAAATCGGGCATAAGAGAAATTAAGCTTGTAGTTCCCGAGGCTCAAGAGGCCCTCAGAATAGATGGAGGAGATGAGGTGTTAAAATGGAGCTGGATCGCAAGTGCTTTGAATGGGGCAAAAACAACCAACATTAAACCTTCAGAGCGGTGGTATCCAATTGGGAAATATTGTGTCGTGGAATATAGCGGGGCTAGGTAAAGCGAATCACAAGCTTAATTCCTTAGTAGACCTAGCCCCCAAGATAATTTGTCTTCAGGAGACGTGGGCAAAGGAAGAGTTTCAGTTAGAGAAATATTATGTGTACTGTTGTGTAGCAAACAAATCTATAAAGGGACATGCAAGTGGAGGTTTAGCCATCTTGCTAAGTTGCGAGATAGCATGGGACCCCGTCATATATATACACCCTTCAAATTGCTGTATGTGTGCAAAGTTAAAAGTAGGAAAAGATAATTTGGAACACGCAATGTCTATGTTCTTGGTAAATGTGTATATACCCCCAGGGAAGGCATCTAACCCACTGGTTGACTCCATTTGCACTTTTGTACAAAGCTTATGTAATGATGAAGAAAGAGCATGCATAATGATCGTAGGGGATTTTAACGCAAAGATAAGTAACAGCACAGTCTCGTCCTTCTCTGATCTGGACCTGGAGGAGGTTTGGTCTATTCTAGAGGCAGTACTCCCGGCCAATTTGAAATCGGACAAACGTGGCCTTTCTCTTTTGCAAAATCGTAGGAATCTTGACCTTGTTTTACTAAACGGCAGATTCGCAGAGGACTCACCAGCAGCCCTCACCTTTCATGGGACATATGGCCACTCCCTACTTGATTATATGGCAGTATCTTATCAATTGTTTGGGGCATGTCCACAGTTTAAAGTGCTCCCTACAAAGATGAGTGATCATAATATTCTGGTGGTAAATTTAGTTAAAAATTTCGAGAAACCTGAACTCTGGAACCAAAGGAACGAAAATGTAACTTATTCTCGAAACAATGGTCGTACATGTTGGTCACATAAGTCACTTCCGAACTTTCAGTGGGTATTTAAGAATATCGCTTTTAATATAAATCGGGAGAGCCCAGTTGAGAGATATGAAAGAGTTCTGACTTCTATTAGAAAATTGGGCAGAAAGAAGCAAAGTATAAGAGGTGCTCCCACAGTAACAATCTCCTGCGAAATTAAAAAACTTAATAAGGAGATAAATGGGCTGATTAGATCCCAATTTAGAGATTTTAGTTCACTAAGGCAAAAAGAGATTTACAGATTAAAACAGGTTCGGAAAAGGAAAATAGGAGCTGATCGTAGGGCCGTCGAAGATGAAAAATGGATTACCCTTCGGGAAGTGGCTCTATCGGGGGATACGAGAAAGTACTGGGCTTTGATAGCGAAATATTGTGACGGAAGAGAAAAATCACAACCCATGCTGATTCCTGAAACCGAATGGTTTATGTACATATCCCAATTGTATGCCCCCAACCAACTAGGTGAAGATTTTGAGGGGGTTATTAATACCTCAGCATTGGCAGGTGATGTGGAAGCTCCATCAGGGGGGGGAATTGAAGGATTCATTAAGGGGGCAAGATACTCAGGGGCAATGGGGCCGGACGATGTCACGGTAGCCATAATAAAACAGGACTGTGGTGATTGGGCAAAATTATTACATCCTTTGTTTATCCATTGTTATAACACCGGGGACATCCCTTACTCTTGGAAGGGAAGTATATTAGTCCCGTTATATAAGAAGGGCCCAGAAAACTCCCCGGGAAGTGTTTTAGGCAAATCTTCCTTCTAGACGCTACGGGGAAACTGTTTGCAAAAAGTATCCTTGGCCACTTGCAAGAGTGGGTATTCGGAAATAATTTAATCCCCCTAGAACAATCAGGGTTTCGTAAGAACAGTGGTACTTTAGATAACATCTCTGTTCTGCAAACTCTGATTGATAAATACCCTGTGGGTCGGAGGATACCGTTGTATACAGCATTTATTGATTTCTCCACAGCGTTCGACAGGGTAGATCGGGGGACGCTGTGGAGGAAATTGGTTACTATGGGCATCCCAGGGAACCTTTTGCGATTAATAATTGCTCTCCACTCTTCGACGTGGACCCAAGTCTTGTTAGGGGGTACTCAAGGCCTCTCAAAGAAAATATCCACTCACAATGGGCTGAAGCAGGGGTGCCTTCTGGCCCCTTTGCTCTTCTCAATCTACATAAATGACCTACCGAGTCGGATAGGGGAGAGCAAAGGGGATCCTCCTCAAGTGGGTAACTTGAAAATAAGTTGTTTGCTGTATGCAGACGACGCTATAATAATGGACTTAACTCCATTTGGGTTACAGAGAAGACTGACGGAATTAGTTAGGTACACTGAGGAATATTTTTAAAAAATAAATATTTCAAAGAGTAAAGTGGTGATTATACGTTACAATGGCTGCAAGGTTAGAACAAATTTGAAATGGTTCTTGGGAGATGAAAAAATTGAAGTAGTAAAATGTTACCCTTACTTAGGAAATTTTTTCACAAACAGGTGCTCAGCTAAGAGACATTTGGATCACTGCAAAAGTAAAGCTATCTCACAAGCCTCCGCAATTAATCGCTTGTACTTGCAATGCGGGAAAAGACATTTTTCGCATGCTATTGCAGTTTATAAAATAAAGATTCCACCAACTCTGAATTATGCAAGCGAAACAATAGATGAGAGTGAGTGGGCAAAGTTCGAGAAAGTGGAAGGAAAGATCTGGCGCCAAATATGCAAATTGAGTCATGCTGCGCCATTCGCGGCACTTAGGCTCGAATTTGGCCTTCTGTCAACATATGTGTTATCAATGGCTGCTTGCTTGAGGTGGTGTAATGCTCTGATAAATGGTCATGACAACTTATTAAGGTTAGCGTTGCACAAGGAAATTTTTGTAAACATGATGCAGAAAAGTGCAATTTTTAGGAATTATTTAAAGGCTTTAAGTATCTTCGGTTTAGAGTTCGAAGGGGCAGCAGTTTTAAATAAAACAGCATTAAAGCATATAATTAAAAAAACTATATATGTGATTTCACGTGAAAGAGATCTGAAATTATGCCACTCGAATGGTAGGATGGATTGTATTTCGGGGAGCTCAATTGTTAAAACTCCTCAGCCGTACGTTCTATGGAACATGAATCACGGTGTACGTAGAGTGATTTTGCTAATAAGAATGAATCTACTCCCTTTGAGAATTGTAACAGGATCCTGGGAGGGCATTCCCAAACATGAAAGACAATGTCACTTATGTGCTAGTGGTATAAAAGACCTAAATCATGTTTTGATTGTGTGCCCAGCACTCTACTCAATACGACGCAAATACTTAAGGCATGGGTTTTTACAGTATAACATCTCCACAGCAGAACAGGCCCGAAATTTTCTTCTGTTCCCTCCATCCGAATTGATATGTTTTAAAAATTTTCGTTTTTTTAAAGAATTTTTAAATGTCTTTTAAAAATAATGGGTTGAGTTGTCCCTTCGGCGTTGATAGTATTATGAGAACCTACATGTATAGCAGCAAAATAATTGTAAAGACTACTCTTTACCCGCGTATCACATGATAGTTGCCTTAAGTAGTTAATATTTCCCTGTTTGTCAATCTATACTGTTGTTAGGGGTGGTTGGAAAACATCCTTTAAAAATTGTACAGAGCATCGGCACTTTCTTCCTCTTTCTTGATAATCGATTGCCCACGTGCAGCTTTTGAGTTCCATCGCTGCTTGGTATATATGGAGAATATCTCATGCACTAGCACTTTCTCAAGCACTTTATAAAAACCATCCGCTGCAGTTTTTACTCTTTCATAAAATTGGATTGAGTACTAGCAATTTTGTATGACTTGCTGTTTACCTCGTGCATCACTTTAGGTACACTGCTGCTATTCAGTTATTGTTAATAGATGTCCTGGAAGATGGTATTTAATGCATTATGCACTTTACTGATTGCATTAGCACTTTTATCAAGCACTTTATAAAAATCATTTGCTGCTAATACTATTCCATGATCTCCCTATATGATGGTTTTTTAATTGTTTTGGTTTTATTGATATGTGTATATTGGATGATAATCGTATATTATTCCGTCTGTGTGTCTCCGAAACCTCAGTTAATGTTTTAACCCAGGGTGATAGCCAATACGGTGTTCTTACTGGAAATTGATGATTATTATCCGTAAGTGTACCACACTTGAATTATGCCGAATATTGAAGTGACAAGATAACCAAGAAAAGAGATTTCCTATTTTTAAATGGATGTTTTTACAATATTGATGTTGTAATTCTTTATTGTTTGCACAATGACTTGTATGAAATGTTTTTTTTCTTTTTTTCTGTTTTTATGTGGAATTCCTCGGAATTCCAAATCATAATAAAATATACTGTAAACTGTAAACTGCACACCAGTGTTTGGCAATAAAATCATTGTCAATATAGAGGGAGTTCATTCCAGATGTCAGGAGTGAATATCACCTGGAAATGCTGATGGAAGCGACCAAAGAGTTAGAGTTAAGTATGCCTACATTTATATCGTCACTATTAAAAAAAATAAAAGAAAGAAAAAAAGGAAAAGACACATTTAGAACACTGCAAGACATCTGCTCATAAAACTATGCCTGATTGGGGAGAGGGTGTGTGTTATCCAGTGGAATAATCTAACTTTTCAAAATAACTTCATTAGGGGTATCAGCTTGGGAAGACAGTGGTGTTAAGGAACGCACCGAGCTAACTGCTTTAGGTCTATTATTTTTAACTGACAGCGAAGCTTGGAAACACAAACACATAATTACTGCCCTCTGTTTCCAAGCTTTGTTGCCAGCAAATGATTCACTAACTCAGTGATATTTCGAGTTGATATAAGTTTCTTAAGGTGACACAAAGAAATGCACAGATCCCTTCCACACTGCTACAGTGCAAAAAAAGACCATGAAGTGGCCCCTGGGGCCATATTACACATTGTACCCTGGGGTCCCAAAGGGTGTGTGCACAGCACATGCAACCGCCATAGCTATCATGACAGGGCATTCCCTCATTTGCATTGAGCATGTTCTGCGCTGTGAAACACAGAGCGGCTTGTAAGCAGCAGCTCCGCATTTCACTGAATGCACTGCCCCCCAGGGCAACAAGTGTTGCTAGCTGCCGTAGAGGGCACCACTTTTATTATAATAGGGCGCAATGTCCCTATTTGTGCCCGGTGTACCTGTTTAAAAGTGCCCCGTGGAGCAAACAAGGGAGAGGATGTGGTCTGATGGCTAGATTGCTGACTTTGGAGCTGGGAAACCAAGGTGCGAGCCTCGGGTCGCGTCCACATCCCATGATTCTGGGAAAATCACTTAATCTCCCTAAGCCTCCCAAAAAAATGAATGTGTCCTTGTGTAACATAACCGGTGCTCATGAAAGCGCTCCCATACCTTCGGGTCGAGTTTGTGCTATATAAAACTGCAACAACAAAAAAAACAGGGGCTGTGCGTCCTGCTCAGAATATGGCCCCCGGTGTTCTTTGTGTCCCTAAATGTTCGATTAATAATCTCTAAAAAGTGAAGGTCGGAGGAGGCTCCCTCCCTGATAGCCTGTGATGATTGTCAGACTGAAATACACCACGCCGCTGGAGTGGTTATTAACAAAGGGAGAAGTAGAAGAAATTTGGTTGAACATGCTGCAGGTACAAGTTGATCGGTGGTAATGGCCACCTCGGTTGCAAAGTGCACCTTTGGTTACTGTGACTGTTCTTTCACGAGTCAGGCCAATGTTTTTTCTATATATATAGCAGAATCCCTCTATGAATATGTTTTTAGTAAAAGTTAATGCTGCCTATAGCCTGATCCCATAATCAGTGTTGTAACCGAAAATGATGGAGCCCACAGCAGAATGTGAAGGGGGGCCCGGAGTCTCCCATATCTCACAAATATTCATTGGCATTGGGCTGAATGGGCCCCTTGATTGCTTGGAGAACCCCCTGCACCGCAGTGGCCTGCGTTACGTTACATGGCAGCCCTAACCATAAGATCACTGCAACCTAGCCCTGCTGCTTGAGGCTTTAAGATCTCGCTAACTTGAGGAAGAACTCTGTTGTCTAAGACCCATACTGTTAGAACAGTGTAACATTTAAATGTGTCCATTTCAGTTACATAATCAATTGGTATGAGACAGAATGAGAAAATGAAAGAAAACATGATGTATAAGTGAAGGGAGATAGAAGATGCTTCATGAAACAGGTTAGCAGGAAGTGTCAAATTAGATACTTTGATTAATTAAACTAAACATAATGCCCATAATGGAGGCATTTTGAATTGAGCTCTCGCCTCTATTGGAAGCCACTGAAGGGCGAGTAAAATTGGGGTGATGTGTTAAAGGTTCTTGTGTCCTGTTACGGAGAGTGCTGCCGCATATAGGGGTAGTCTGAGCAGTGTTAGGTGGATTTTGGGGATGCCTGATAGGAGAGTGACTATGTAGTAGACTCTGCAGAGGATGAGCACCAGGACAACTGATTTTAGGTCTTGCCCTGGAATGAGGTGCCTGATTCCCCAAAGCATCCTTAACTGGAATCGGGTGCTCTTAGCCATGGATAATATATTGTTGTGGATGTTGAGATGCCTGTTGAAGGTCAATTCAGAGATTTGGCATTCTGAATGATGGCTGGATGATCCTCCAGGTGGAAGAGGAGTGGCATCCATTCTTGAATCAATGGGTTGGCTTTCTTTGGGGAGATACAAAGGAATTCTGTTTTCAGTGGGTTTAGTTTGAGGTGGTTTTTTGTCTTCCAAGTTTGAGTTCTTTTCAGGGTTTAAGAAAAAAAGGGTGAAGTCATCTGAGGTAGAGACTTCCAGGCGTATTTGGGTGTCATCATCATACAGATGGAAGAGTATTCCAGAGTTCCTGAGGATAATACAGAAGGGTTCCAGACAGAAGTGGAAGAGGGTTGGAGAAAGATTCAAACCATGTGCAACTCCTTGCTGTACCCTGTCTTTAAGATCGCATTCACAGTTTTAATTACTTGAGAGCAGTTCATTAGGTATGAAGTAAACCAGTCTAGGAAAACCAATTCAATGCCCATGTGTCACTTCAGAGTGTTTTACCAGGCCTGGTAATTGACAGTATAAAATGCAGCAGAGAGGTTGAGGAGCACAAGAAAACAGGAATTTCCAGTGTCGAGGATGTAGAGGGTGTCATCCAAGATCTGTATAATTGTGTAATCTTTGCTGTGGCCCTAACAGAAGCCAAATTGAAGTGGGTCCAGGAGGTTGTTTGCCTCGATTTGAGAAACAATTAGGCAGCTATGCAGTTTTCAATCACCTTACCTAGAAGAGGCATGGTGGAGACTTAATGGTAGTTGTCATGGTCATCTGGATCCAGTTCTTATTTTTTAGGATACGAGTGACTTGCCACATTTTTTTGACGATCTGGGAATACAGGATGATCAAGGAAGGAGTTGATCATGGTAGATCATAAGGAGAATAGATATTTGGCTAGGGATTTGCTGATGAAGTCTGGAATGGCATCACAAAGGTTGTTTGAAGGTTTAACCTTGGAAAATGTTATCAGTAGATCTGTCTCTGGGATTGGGGAGGAAGAGGACCACCAAGAGATCTGATATGGGCAGTCTAGGCTTTAAAGATGTATTCTTAATGTTTTTTCATGGCAAAATGCAGCTTGGTCAGGTTGAATGGCGAGGGAGCTTGTATCCATTCTTTCCCCAGCTTTCTGATACACCTCCTTTCTTTACATACAGCTTTTGAGTACCAAGGGCGAGAAGTCTTGGGTCTGCTGATTTGCTCTTGACTGGTGCAAATTCTTCAATCATTAATTCCATACAGCTTTGAAATTGTCTGTGACCTCATTTATGTCGAGTTGAGGAACTATTGGCGTGAGGTTAGTAAGGGTTATGTTAAGCATGGCTTCAGTGTCAATGTTGCTAATGTTTCTCAACAAAATGGTTTCCTTCTGTGGTTGACCAAGATTGTTCGTGTTTTTGAAAGACACTGTAAAGGTGATCTTTAGGTGGTCAGACCAGTCTATTGGGATTGGGTTATTGGCCATTAGAAGTGGTGATCTGGAGATGATCAGGTCTAGGTTGGGGCCTAAATATGAGTGAGTAGAGTTCAGGTAGCATTAGTGGAGGTCATTGTCTCAGAGAAATGTCACAAAGTTGTCCAGAGGTGTATTTTCTTCTGAGCCCCAGTAAAGGTTTACGTCACCAATAAAGATGATGTTGTTGGAGCTGATTAATTGGTCTGTGAAGAATTCAATACACTCTACAGTGAAGGTGCTGGTTTGTCTAGGTGGGTGGTAGATTACATTCATCCTGAGGTTATTGGTGACATGAGAGGAGAATACCAGTCATAAACATTCAGAGAATGGAAAGAGGGATATCAGAGTAGCCTGCAGTTTTTGAAAATGATTGCTAGACCTCCACCTTGTCTCTCTTCCCACTCACATCTTAAAATGGACTAATGAGGAGGTAGGAGGGGTAGTGCATTGTTTGAAGTTTTGGTGAGGACCATGATGTTGATGTTGCTCATTAGGTCTGAGATCTCGAGGCAGTGTTTGACTGCAGATTGGCAGTTTTTTAACATGCAGATGAGGGAGGATCTGGAGAGTTTCTGCACAGGTTGATTTAGAGGTAGAGTGGGAATTTGGATCCGGTTGAAGGGTGGATTGTGCCTTTGGCTTGACATGTGATATGGATCAAAAGGAATGCATTTTCCAGTAATGGTGGTAATAGTTGGGTTAGTTTGTGTTTGGCTTGTGCACTGATCGAAAGAGGAATTGGTGCTTTCGTGACTATCTACAAGGTTGTGAATATCATTAGCATTGAGTGGAAAGCATGTTGTTTCAGTGGGGGAGTAATTGTCACTGGGGATACTGTCTGAAGATGGGCTAAGGTTCTGTGCAGGCTGTTGTGTAAAGAAATTGTGGGGTGTGATTGAGTTACTGTAGTCGGAGAAGGCCTGAGTAAGAATGTGACTTTTCCTCAAGGTAAGTTGGATAGCGGACAAAAGTTCAATGCAGTGGGTTCAGGGCTGGACAGGGAAATGTAGAGGGTTGTGCTGTTCTTTCGTGACATGCTTTGGGGTGGGCTTTTAACATCTGTCCCTATGCAGGCCAAAACCCCACAAGAGTCCTATTCATTAAGTTTGACCCATTGAGGAACCTGAATGCCCCTCCCTTTTATTAAACTTAGTTTGGTTAATGGCATATCAGGAAAATCTACACACAATGGGTCAGGAAGATAGAATCCAATGAATGTGATATATTGGACAGAGTCAGGCCCATGCTGCACTCAAACATACAAAGGCTTGAGGAAGAACTCCAATCCAAGGCAATGAGGCACGTTAATTATCCATGCACTTCAATACTGTTGAAGAACCAAAACTAGTCACAAAAAAATCTGAAAAGTTGGCCCAAAGTTTACAAGTCTCACTATGACACAAAAACGAATTGCCTATTATGGAAGAAGATCCCTATGGAGTAAAATACTCCCATGTCAAAACGTTTCTAATTTCAGAAAAAACAATCAGAGCCACTCAATCTTACAAAGTGTTCCTAGGATTTGGAATACCACATCAAACAGGCTTCATATTTGATAAGTTTAAAACAGGCATTGCCCAATCCTATAGGTCTGGCATTGGCCACCAGGCTTTGGCAATTCTTTTTTTTGTCATGGTTTTGAAAAACTATATTTTTTGGGAAGCTGCTAGATCCCCAATCTAACAAAAACCTTGCCTTAAAGCAAACAATGTTGCTTTGATCCCAAAAAGCATGCATTGTCACAGTACTCCCTGACACTGAAGGGAACTATATTGTGTGTTGATGTGCAATTTGTGAAAGGGCAGCAAGCTGTAACCGATAGTAAAGTATTTTCCCTTGATTCATGCTTGAGTGGATGGAAGAATAGTGTAAAAGACAGAACCACAGACTAACGGCCGCAGTCCGACTGCAACCCCATATAGGTAACTAAATTGTACACATAGTTAACATTACACATTACATTAGTAAAATCAAAAGGTCTTGGCTAACACAGACTTAAAAAAAACCTATAGATTTGGCATTGGCTGCCAGCTCCTTGCTTTTGGTTAAGAAGGTGTGAAAGAAAGAACTAGGAAAGAAAGAAAGAAAGAAAGAAAGAAAGAAAGAAAGAAAGAAAGAAAGAAGGGAAAGAAGGAAAGAAAGAAAGAAAGAAAGAATGGAAGAAAGAAAGAAAGAAAAAAGGAAAGAGTACAAAAAAAGAACAAAAGATGGAAGAAAGAAAGGAAAGGAAAGAAAAAAGAAAGAAAAGAAGGAATAACAGACAGACAGACAGGAAAATCACACTAGAAGATGCTAAAATCACACTTGCATTTCTGGAGCCTCAGGGGAGAAGTATTCTGCCACTCGTCGATTGAAGAGTAACATGGTGTGACCAAAATTCAGCCAATTCCGAGGCCGGAGCAAAAACATTCTGCCCACCCCTACATTGAATGAACTGTTCAATATAATTGCATAGTTTACTATTCTCGTCTGCACAGCAAAAAAGTCTGGTAGGCCCAGGAAGGTGAAGGCTGAATGTGTGGCCCACTAGTTTTTAGCAACAAACTCTACAAAAAAAACACAGCTCACCAACTCACTCTCAACCACCATCTCCACCACCTACACACACAAACCTATCAATATGCCTTCCAAGCCTACTAGATGAAGACTACGATATGGAAAAACAAAACTATTGCATTCCTCATACAGCTAACACCAGCACTGACACACCTGTTACAGGTTAAAAAAATGCTGCTCCCTCTTCTAAAAAGCAAAGTCACACCACACCAAAACACAAGCTATGCACTGCCTACTGTTGAATGCTCGATCACTTTCTAAAAACAAGGAGAACATCTACGACCTACTCACTGACACACAACCTGACTTACTCTTCATAGCTGAATCATGGTTGGGCGATGACATAGCTTAAGTGTTGCATGTGGCCATTCCTCTAGGCTATCAAACTATCACACAAAATAGTATAGGCAAAAGAGGAGGTGGACTAGCTGTTATATTCAAGTAAATAATAAATCTCACTAAAGCTGACAATGTCCCCTACAAGATTGTGAGGCCCTCTTCATAAGATGCAACTCCACACTAACGTCCTTCTCCTTTACAGATCTCCACCTAGCAATCCAACATTCCCAGACACATTTCTAGACTTAGTTTCAAACCTGATAACACTACACTCCAACCTTTGCATTCTTGATGACCTAAACATTTCGTGTGTTAAACCCACTGTGCCCCATCACCTGCCTAGACACACTGAACCTACATCAGATTGTCCAGAACCCCATACACATTGCTGGACACATCCTAGTTGTCATTTTTGCAAATCCAGAACTAGTTACCGTTCAAATGATTACTCCAGTCTCATGGTCTGACCAACATTTGCTAGCTTCCGAACATAAAAAACAATACAAATTAACAAACCTAAAACCACCTTATATGCATCCACCTATCGGTCATGAAACAAACTAAATTTTGAATACTTAGAGCACAACTAACATCCAACACAGAACTAGACACTATAAATTCAGTTACAAAACTATATGAGTGGCTGCAGGAAGCATTTGATATCCTAATACCATTCAGAATAACAAAACAGGGCAAAAGAAAACAGGCACCTTGTAGAAATACAGAACTAAAAGAAATAAAACAGTAAATTGGAACATTGCTATGCACCTGGCTCAAAACAAGCAGCAGTCAAGATAAACTTCACCTATAGAAACTTAACAGATTATACAAGTCAACAATCAAAAAGCTAACACAAGGTACTATTCTGACAGAATTCAAAATGCTAAATGTGCAAATAAAGAATTTTATAAAATTCTCACCGAATTTCGTAAGCCTAAATGCACAGAAGGAATTTATGCCATTACTCAAGAATTCACTAACACACTGTCAAATCATTATACAACCAAAACAGACACGTTGGACTCCTATTTAAAACAAAGCAAAACCACCAGCAGCAACTCATTTCCAAAAATACCCTCCACGAGTAAGTTAACCCAACCTCTGCATTCCTTCAAACAAATATTTCAAAGTGAATTTCTGGATCTGGTCAAAGCAAGCAAGCCAACTGGCTCTCCTTCTGACCTTTGCCCACCACTAATATTCAAACTACAGGAATTTTTCTTGAAAACCTAAAGAAAAGGCATACAAAGAAAACAAACCTGGACCCTCAGGACCCTGACAACTACAGACTAAATACCAATGGGCCTTTCGTTGTCAAGATGATAGAAAGAGCAGAATTCGACCGGATGTCACAATTCATTGATGATAACTCAATACTTTCAGACTACCAAACAAGATTCCGACTAGGAAGAGGCACAGAATCTGCCCACATTGCCTTCTGTGATGACCCTAAATACACAGTAGATGACAATGGGATTGCTGCATTACTTCTCTTGGACCCCTCAGCTGCCTTCGACACAGTTGACCATGACACTCTAATGCAAAGACTCTACAAATCAGGCATAGAGGGGCCTGCTCTCGACTGGATCACATCCTACCTTCAAAACAGGAGCAATGTCATCTATACTGCACCTTTCTCATTCAAACTGCACTTCACCAAAGGAGGGGTCCCTTGAGGCTCTATCATCTAATCTATGCTTTTCAACAGCTATATAAAGTCATTACCGGCAATGATCAATGAATTTTAGCTCACATGCTATAACTATGCAGATTACACCAATATCTGTAAACTCGAAAGACCAAACAAAAAAATTGCAAATCCCAAAATCTTCAGATGCATCAAATCCATTGATCAGAGTATGACATGGAGCCATCTCAAATTAAATTCTTCCAAAACTAAAATACCAACAGGTGGCGATTGGAAAAATTATGACCCACTTGCCTTGGCTCCTGGCCTGACGATCTGGGACCACCTCCTAGAGTATCTATGGAAGTAAGATACCTTGGAATTACCATGGACTCCAAGCTATCAATGAAATGAATGCCCAAGTGGACAAATTACCAAGATCAAGCTTCATCATTCTCAAAAATCGCTGTCGCATCTTCCCCGACATGGGATTTTTACTCATAGTCCAGGCTACTATCTCTCTTATACTGTCTAAACTTGATTACACCACTGGCCTCTACTGCGGATCATCTTTATCAACCATGAAAAGACTACAACAGATTCAGAACTCTGCTGCCAGACTACTTCTACATCCACAAGCCCACATCTTTCCTACCTTGAGGGCCCTAAATTAGTTAACGGTTGCCAGAAGATCCACATTCAAACTGCTTTCTATCATGGCAAAGCAACAGGACTGACCTTCATCAGAAATAAAATCAACAAATACATTCCACAAAGGTACCTCCACACCAGATTGATCCCTCGCCTCAAAATCCCATTATGTAAGAAATAAAACATAGGTGGCACATCCTTCTGTGTTCAAGCAGCTAAACTATGGAAATCATTATCCCAAAACATAAGATCCACAGATAGCTATCTTATCTTCTGAAGACTACTCAAGGCTTGTTTTTTTCCCTATATAACCACCATACTCAAACACAGATGTACAGCATATCCCTGTGTATATAAAGATGTAATTTGATTATAAGTATGTATATAGATACGTGTATTTCGTTGTATACATTTGTATAATAATGATGTTTTAAATATATATTCATTACATCCTCTTAACAAATGTACATATCACTTTTGGCTAAATAAATAAATATATATATATATACTTGTACTTTACAATTGAAGGTGACGACAGAACTGTCTGAGAACTTGGGTGACTACTTGCAAAACTACCCACTTATGAAATGTATACCTTTTTTAGAAAACTCGTAAAAAAAGTTTTTCTTTCAAAAATATTGACGTCAGTTGAATAAGAGCATGTTCTTGCAAATGGTATATATATATTTTTTTTTTTTGTATATTTTTTGTAAATTTTGTAAATTCTCGAAATTCCATGGATAGAAACTCAGAAAAATGTTTTCACTTTATCACATTTTTTAATTAATGTACTTTACATATTATATGAATTGATATGGTGAGAATTATCTTCGTTTTGAAAAGAGTACTTTACCTTTCATGCGAAATAGATATGGAAATAGAGATGAAAATGAACACAAAAAATAACAGCGGTAAAATGGTGGCAACACTGGTCCATTGTGTGAGAGAAAGGTTATCTGTCTAGTGTTTTAAGGACATAGAAAAGGGTACTTTCACACATACACTTTAAAACCACTCTAGACGCCTTGGGACTCTATGGTACAGTTGAAGGCTAAGTGTAGCCGAAACGCGTAGGCCGTCCTGTATTTTGCACTTTTGCACATGGTGTTTTAAGAAATAAAACGTGATGAATAACTTATCTGCTGCGGTGCCGTGACTTTCTTGCTGGAAGGAGAGGAGGCGGAAGGAATCAAAGTCATATATATATATATATATATATATATATATATATATATATATATATATATATATATATATATATATTATTCAATGCTTAACTTGTTTATAGGTCTCTGCATAGTTTCATATAAGTTCCTTGATTGGATACTTATGTTTCTATGTTTATTTATCTACAATTGCATTAATACCCAAATAAATTAGCTGAAAGTATAGAAACACTTGAAAGTCTGAGTTTATTAAATACAACTTAAATCTCGAAATATGACCTTCCTTATACGTATGCCCTCTATCTACTTATATATCTATACATTTATTACTTTGCGCCTACTGCAAAAAAACAAAAAATATTGAGTCTCCCAAATGCACTACCCTATGCTTTACCATATACCTCTCTCAATATATCCTCTACTGCCACTCTCTGACTCATCCCAAACCTGATTCTATTACTATGATTGCCAAAATAACCTTTTCTAGACTCTTCCCTCCTCTATCCCTTCTTGGATCACCCCAAACCTCATTTTACTACTACGATCTCCCAAACAACCCTTTCTAAATTGTTCCCTGATGTATCCCTCCTTAAACTCATCCCAAACCTCATTTTACTACTACGGTCTCCCTAACAACCCTTTCTAAATTGTTCCCTGATGTATCCCTCCTTAAACTCATCCCAAAACTCATTTTACTACTATGATGTCCCTAATCCATTTCTAGAGACTTTTCCCCTCCTCCATCTCTCCTTTGCCCATCCCAAACCTCCGCTTACTACTCGGATCTCCCAATAAACACTTTCTAGACTCTTCCCTCTTCTATCCCACCATTATCCATTTCAATCCAACTAGAAGACTCCCATGTCTCCCGCTCAAAGTAACTCATATTTCCCTATCCTAATTCACCACTAATCTTTTTTGGGTTCTGAAGTAGCGTGCTGCTCGCCGAAAAATGCTTCAACTCTTTGTCATGAGTAGTAATCGCTATATAAATACAAATATTTTAGAACCGATTACACAACTTAAATTAAATACATTGGGCAGAACTAACTTAAGACGAAATCCTAAACTTACTACTTTTGGTATTCACAGAAGTTAGGATTCTGTCTTAAGACAGTCTTAAGACAGACTTAAGACAGACTTAAGACAGACTTAAGACAGAGTCCTAACTTAAGTCTGTCTTAAGTCTGTCTTAAGTCTGTCTTAAGACAAAATCCTAATTTCTGTGAATACCAAAAGTAGTAAGTTTAGGATTTTGTCTTAAGTTAGTTCTGTGAATCGGGCCCTACGAACATATTTGAGCAGACTTGATTATTGCTTTGCAATTAAAAGTGACATTATCAAAACATGCACTCTACATTTGTCACCTGTATCTAAATACATTCTGTGTGTAACCTAAAGAATGGGGGAAACCTAGAAAAGAAAAAGCATGGTAATTATAACAGTAGATCTCTTATTAAGGTTATTAATCATTTGGAATGTGGTTTGCTGCTTCCAATTTGAGACTCCGCTTATTCCCAAGAAAGAGAAACTTAGGACCTCTAGAAATAGGTGGCACCCAGGCGACCAGCTTATTCAGAGCCCGCTGCTTACTGTTCTATTGATTTACCTCTTTGCTTCCTTTTTTATTTAGACTATGAAATGGAATGTGTTGCCCTTTAAATGAAATGGAGGTCTCTAGAGAAACACCCATTAGTTAAAGTCATTATTCACTAATGTGACGAATGAGGTTGTTGTTTGCCTGAGATGTGAGCCCTTATCAAGCAACAGCCACAATCCCTGGGGATTGAACCACAAAAAGTCACTAAATTAACCTGTGCTTAACCTTGGGTAGCTTGGCACAAAAAATAATCAGGCTTAACTTAGAGGAAATTATGCAGCACACAAACAGCAATAAAGAGAAAACACAACACAAGGAAAATCCCAAACCAATTTAGAAACATAGTGTAAATTCTAATTATGTCTTCAATACCACAATGACAAAAATCCAATAAGTAGCACTGGAGTTATTAATTCTAAACGTTTTTAGTTAGAACTAGCACCTAAAAGATCAAAGCGCAAAAATCTAGTTGCGCTAGCCCGGGTCAAAGTCGAAAAATATGGGGCTGGATACAAGAAGTGGATTGGGTCCGGTGGGTGCTTACCTTCGGACTAGAATTTTCAAGAAAACTGTTCTGAGAAGGTAAGCTCAACAGGGCAAGGCTGCAGGTGATGTCTGCGGAAGGATCATCATCATCGGTGAGCAGCTGGCCGAATTTGGCTGAAGATTTCTTCGTTTGGACCTAGTCACTTTTATTGAAGTCAAAAATCTCCAGCGGACAGAGGAAGGAGGCAGTAGCTAACAAGAGTTCCAGGAGGTCAAATAACCCTTTGGGAAAGGACTGCTGAACAGGATTTGCTGCTGTGGAGAAGAACATAGTGGGAGCTACTGCGAAGTCAGGCTGACTGGTGATGCATCTCAGAAGGATTGGCTAGCAGGTTGGTCCTGGTCTTCCCTCAGTTCTCAGAGCAGTTTTTAGCTAAACAATTTCCCAAGATTTGGGTATTGGCTATTTAGGCACCTTTAACAGCGCAGCCCAGACTCCAGGACTGGAATGGCACCTCTTGGAGGTTCAGGACTCACTCAGGCTGGGTCCAGATACAGGTTCAATATGGAGGGAGCCTTTTGTATGCGGGGG
The DNA here is from genome assembly GCF_964261635.1 of Lissotriton helveticus. Classification (NCBI taxonomy): domain Eukaryota; kingdom Metazoa; phylum Chordata; class Amphibia; order Caudata; family Salamandridae; genus Lissotriton; species Lissotriton helveticus. The sequence goes on from NC_136067.1 coordinate 1,601,069,994, forward strand.
CTCTGAACAGGAGGACATAATCTAGCCTTTGGAGTCACTCTGTTAGTCCTAGGTTCAAGTGATAAAGCAGGGTTCAAGTAGCAGGGCAGTCGTCTGAGGGTTCAAGGCAGGCTCCAGGCAGCAACAATCCTTCAAGGTGCAGAAAAGCAGTCTTGTGGAGTACACAGCAAGCACAACACCAGTCAGTCTTCTGAGAGTTCTTTCACAGGTCCAGAAAGTGAACTGAAGAGAGGGTCTGAAGGACCTATTTTTATACCTGTGCCGTCTTTGAAGTAGGATAAACTTCTAGAGGCTCCTCTTTGAAGTGCCTGGTATTTCCTGACTCCCCTGGCTCCAAGCAGCTGCAGAGACACTACAATGGTAACAAGCCCTTTGTGTGAAGGCAAACCAAAGCCTATTCTGTTGCAAGTGGGGCTGTGCCCAGCTCCACCCCCATCCAGACAGCAGATGGCTCATTCAGGCACACCTAATCCCTCTATTGTGTGACTGTTTGGGAGGAATCCAAAAGTCCTACCTTCACCCAGTCATGTTACTTAGGGGAGTCTGCAGGCACCAAATGGCAAAGGGCAGGAAAATTGGCATTTTCCTGCCCTTTGCCATTTTCAAAATTGCAATTTGAAATCTGACTTTACCATTAAAGAGGATTTTTAATAACAATTTCAAAGATAAAAAACATGACACGCTTATCTGTCCCAATCAAAGGTTAGCACTTATCAAATGTAATAAGGCAACTCAATGTTATACTGTGGGGCAGGTAGGCCTCGCGGTAGTGAAAAACCAATTTAGGAGTTTTTCATTACAAGAACATGTAAAACCTAATAGTACATGTACAACATTTAATTATAATGGACCCTGCTCCATTAGTTATCTAGGGCTTACCTTTGGGATGACTTATGTTCAATAAGGCTTGTCATGTCAAATTGGCAGTAGTTAAAAACTGTGTTCATGCTTCAATGGCAGTCCAGAGGCATGTTTAAGAAAAGCTACTTAAGTGGGTGACCGAATAAGTGTTGCAGGCCCATTAGTAGCAACTACTATACAGGCCCTTGGTATATGGTACACCACTCTACAAGGGATTCATAAACAAATTAAATATGCCAACCAGGTGTAAACACATTTTATTATGTTTAAAGGAGTGAGTACAAGCGCTTTATCATTGGTTAGCAGTGATAAAGTGCACAGAGTCCTAAGGCCAAAATGCACGATTTCAGTTGCAATTGAGGGAAACAGGCCAAAAGGTTTGGGGGAAGACCACCCTAAGGCTGACAGGTCCAACATCTAATATTTTGTTTTATTATGTAGAGTTTTATTATGTCTTTACCATTACCAGCCCTCAGGGATCTTTGACACGCTTTAATTTTTTTTAACAAATCAGTAAATACAATCTATTTCCTCACTTTTTAAGCTGAAAACAACTGTTTCATGTGCTTTTATCCTATCTCTTATGTGCTGAGTTCTCAACAAAAAACGTGTAGAACTCTGCACACATAGGCCCTAATTATGAGGGTGGCAGTCCAAGGACCCCCAGACTCACTGGGGCACAGTGTTGGCAGTCCAGCCACTGCCGCACTGATGGTCTGACGGCCCCATAACGAGTTGGGCAGTCAGACCGCCCTAGTACCGCCACCACTGCCAGGGAACTGCCATTCCCTGGAGGTGGAGAGGCAGTCAGAAGGATGCAATTTGCTAGTTTCCTCTCCTCTGTTGTTTACTTGAGGTTCTCACTCCATATAAACCCTGGAGGAGGGAAATAAAGCAGGCCCTACAGGGCCCCTGTGCCTCCTACGCTTATGGATGCACACAGGGTTTCATAATATATGCCCCTCTCTGTCCATGCATAACATTTACTGCATGGCATGGATTTTCAAGTCCATGCCATGCAGGATCCTCATGAGGCATTCCCATTGTGGTGCCTTTTTTAGAGGCATCACTGCCTTTGAATGAGGCACTGCCATTTGACTGCTATGCTGCCCACCCACCAGACTACTTAAAAGTCATTGACTGGCGTACAGATAACTGTCTGGGAAATGGAGACTATGTACTACAAAGTGTGAGGAGAAATGGGCAAATTAAAGAGGGACAGAGGAAGGGGCATGCAAATACACAAATCACACATGGAAAAGGGTAATTCTGTGGCAATTCACTAAAGTTACAACCACAATGAATTCCAGTAGTGTTTGTGCCCACAAATGATCAACAATACTCCCCAATAAAGAAGGGAGAGGGAAAGGTCCAACGGTTCTAAAGCTTTGCTATCCAGTTTTTTAATAGAATGAAACCAGAATTAAAGGTATTACAAACCTTATTACTTAGTAGTGAATGAAAGATGTTTGAATACAATTGCAATAGGTTGACCTCCAGGTAATGTTAATCTAGTAAACTGTCTGGCTCTCATTTCAAAATTCTGTTGTATCATTGCAAAAGACTTCCATAAGAGCTTCTTCTTTGAGGACCTTATAAATACCGGCAAGCTGGTTATTTTAAATGAGGAGCAGTCCCGATGATGAAGCATGACACCATTGAGGACAAATGAGAACCATTACGATGCTAGCAAGTGTGGTATCTATGAACCGTAAATGACGAGATTAATAGGTGTGCGCATCTTCGCTACGCTACTTAGAAGGGTTCGTCTTATTTACAGGTTCTTCACTTTGAACCCTCGGGTTCCATTTTAGATACGGCATCCATTTTGTTTCTTGCCCTCACGTAGTCAGCGAACAGGCAAATGTCCGCCTCATGATCCCGTGATTCCCAAGACTGGGGGATGGCACGGCAAAACCAGATGGCTCCGCAGCTGGGTAATCTTCCCACGTTGGCCTATTGTTTCAGCCTTGCATGCGCTCGGCTCGAATCCTTTGATCCTGGGATCACGCTTCCGATACAACCTCCACACTCCTTCTCCTTCTGTTGTCTGACTTCCTTGCACCTGTTCCTGCCTCTTACTCTCGTCCTTTTACAACTAGAGTGGAATGTGCATAGCAGCAGGATAATGTGCTTTTACAGTTGGGGACCGACAAATGTTACTGTGATTATGTTCCGGGTTTCCGACACCATGAATGAAGCCTTTTAAGTTTATTGTGGGAACTGAGTTGTAACCTTTTGTTCCTTACGTTATTGAATGCAGAAAATGTGTATAAAAGGAGCGACGCACATTTGCAATTTGAAGCAGACTCTTGGAACCTACACTCTGTTGTACTTCCCATGACTTTTGCATCCCTGCAGTAATAAACGCTGATCTTTGAGGCCGAAGGAAGTGTCCCGTGTCTCTGTCACTTGTGCGCCGAACAGGTATCCTACGAAGGTTTCAGGTGTTGTTCCCTGGCACCGCTGGTTCTTAAAAGTCCAGTCCTTCAGTTGGCGCCCAACGCGGGGCGACATCAGCGATACCGGTCCAAACCCTGACGATTGCGAGGAACTTCGTGTGAAATCTCCGAGGAAAAGGTGCACCCCGCTTCATCGATCCTGTTGTCGAAATAAGTGGTCCAAAGATTTTTCCCGCGAAGATTCCCGCCTCCTGACGGCTGCAACGGACCGATGCTCTGACTGTCGACCTGTTTGGTGCCTGGCGTAGTCCTTTGTATGGCGAGACGATAAACGGGCCTTCCTGGTGACGCCATTGAACTCTCAGTTAAGTATTTGTGGGTCGCTCCCAGTCCTTAGTTGTTGGTGCTTAGTTGTTTGCATGGTTCCATTGCATTCGTGGTGCTTAGTTGTTGGTCCTTAGTTGTTATTTGACAGTTGCAATTGCCAAAAACCGAGGGTTTTGTCTTTCACGAAGATTTAGTACTTTGGTAACCCTTGAAGTTTGATACTTGGTTAGTGTGCATGATGCCTAGCCGTAGTGGTTTCATTGGTTTCTTCAAATGTTGCAACAAGGATTCCCGGTTGGAGGACTCGTGTCCGATACCTCCAGTTGGAACTCCGATATATGAGCTCTATAGTCGACATGGTGTGGGCCCTATTATATATAATGACTGTTGGGTCCGTTATACGAGAAAAGATGGTGTCCTTAGTTGGCCACCACACGGAAGTTTTGGAATGGAGGTTTTAGATAATCTAGAAACTAAATTATTTAAGAAGAAAGCTAGGCCAGCTATGTTTGATTCCCTTCGGTTATGGCGTAAAGAGGCCAAACAGAAGGAAATCAAACAGCTTAAAAAGAATCGTAAAGAAGGTATCGTTCCGATAATGCAAGTTGTACAACAATGTCAGCGAGATAAAGAAGAAAAAGAAATAGAAGTTTCTACTAGACTACATCACATGAGAATAGACAAATGTTATCCGGTATTATCAACTAGTCTTGATAAGACAGAAGAGGACTCAAAGGAGGATCCTCTGTTAGCGTATTTGATGAAATCGCCACCTCCTTATGCACAGGGTGCTACAGCCCCTGTAGTTCCCCCTGTAGTCCCTCCTGTAGCTCCTCCTGTAGTTCCCCCTGTAGTTCCAACGGCTGCTGGTCAGCCTGTTGTTGGTCCTGCGTTTGTCCTACCACCTGGTCCTATTCCTACTGCTCCTTTGCCTGTACCTCCTCAGTCAATTGTTCCTGTTACCTCAGCCGTCCCGGCTACCTCTGCTGTCCCTATGTTCACTTCTAATGTTGTTGCTCCTGTTCTTTTTTTCTCCTTCTGTTCGTAATCGTATCCCTAATACTGTCGCTACTCTTTACTCCCCACTTTCTGGATCGTTATTTCGACCCGATGTCTCTGAAACTCCTCAGAGGCGCAGTCAAATCCCTGGTGGAAGGGAGAGTGCCACGTTGGTAACTATGGCGCGTAGATGGATAAGACACCCTGCTAACTACCCGCCGCGCGTGGTCTTTGATACGTTTTCTCAGTTTAATGAGCCCACTCAGAGATTTGTGTTTGAAGAAATGTGTAACTTTTTGAGAGAAGAATGGTATAATGATGATTTAGATAATGTACCGCCCGATATGACTGAACTTCAGAGTCAATTTTCGAATGGCATGATCGTAGGTGGAGATGTACGACGTGCATTAGAGCGATTATTAGCCTTACGGTGCACAGTGTTTTCTCGAGTGTCGTTTGATGACGATTCCGATACTCAGAAAATGAACTCTGGTCAGTATCCTATGAGAGAGGTTCCGCCAGTGTACATGCCAGGTGACCCGCAAGCTAATCCTGTGATTCCGCCATACTTTCAGAGAGTTTGGATACACCTCCCATGGAAGCGATCAGAAGTTTTGCAGGTGAAACAATCTTTACCTGATCCACGCAAGAATCCGGCAGGTTATTATAAGGAGTTGTCTCAACTGGTAGACGCTACTGTTATGAATCTTGCGGACATCGACATGCTGTTTGGCAATGTCGTACCACAACCGATTTGGGCGAAAATTCGCCAAGAGAATCATTTAGTTGAGTTAGGTGGTGACTGGGCTACACTAGTAGCGGCAGATGGACGACAAGTTGGTGGGGCTAAGCCTGAGCAGTTAATTACGGAGCTGCCTCAGAAAATCATTACACTTATGAAAACGCTCATGCCAGCGATGAAGGTAAATTGGGACAAATTATCGGCTTGTAAGCAAAAGAAAGACGAGAGTGTCTCCGATTTCTTTACTAGATTTGAGGAGGCATTTGTCGATCATAGTGGTCAGGACATGAGCACCGAAGGTGGTCAACGGTTATTTGTTGATAAGTTTGTGTTAAATTTGTTGCCTGAGCTGTGCAACAAATTGAAGAATTCAGAAAGTGCATGGGCTGTTTCAACCACTGCACAGATATTAGCTACGGCTCAATATTATGACAATAGGGAAAAGGAAGAAAGTGATCGTTCAGACAAGAAAACGAAGGAGCTTAAAACAAAGGTTTTGTTACAGCAGGCATATCCTTCACGTTCGAATCAAAATGATTCGCAACAGCAGTATCGACCACGAGACCAGTCCACTAGAATGCAGTCACGATCTGACTTCTCCGATTTTAGATCTACGCTTGGGTATAATCAGTGTGCATATTGTAGAAGAGAGGGCCATATAAAATATGATTGTCCAGCTTTGCGTGACCGGCTTAACGGTGTGTCGGCACGAGGGGGTCGTGGTGGTCCTCAACAAGCACCCCGAGGTAGAGGCCGCGGTGCCCCTCAAAATCAAAATCATGAGCGCCCTCATACCCCATCAGACGCGAATAATTATTTTGACCAACGAAATGTGAGGTCCGATAAATCAGCACAGTATCATGTGGACGATTATTACGTCGAACACGAGATTGATGCAGGTAACCACTACTAGGACAGCCACCGACAGAGAGAGGGAGTAGTATCAGTTCCGGTTGATCAGAGTGGGCCTTACGTCGCAGTTGCTACATCTGGCGTAGTTGAGCCTTTTCTGTTAGACACTGGTGCAACGAAAAGTTCCATCATGCATTCGAAACTCCCTGGCGCACCTTTGTCCGGCTTAACAAATGTTTCCATTGGATTCTCTGGTGCCCCTGTTAGCAATCCTGTCTCTAGCCCTTTGTCCCTTACGATTGGTCCTCATGAGCTAGAGGCCCCATTGATTTTATCTACTGGTTGTGGTGAGAATCTTTTGGGCTTGGATTTGTTAAAACGGTTATATGCGACTTTGTACTGCTCCCCTGCGGGAGTGGAGCTTACATTAGGTCAGAGAACGATCTCTCCTATGTACTTATCAATTGATAAGTTCCCACCGGAATTGAGTTCCCTTCCTGCGTCGTTATGGGCTACGGGTCCCAATGATGTAGGCTTATTGAACATCCCACCTTATGTGGTTCAGTTGAAATCGAACGTGCGTTTCCCACGTATACCACAGTATCGTATCTCTTTTGATGGTGAACGAGCACTATTAGCGATCATTTATGACCTGATCGAAAAAGATGTCATTGAAGAAACTCGAGGCAATGTGTGTAATAGTCCTGTGTTACCGATTTTGAAACGCACCGATCCAACTAAACCTCCTGTATACCGCTTTGTAATTGATTTACGAGAAGTAAATAAAATCGTGATTCCCCAGTTTCCTGTGGTGCCTGACATCAAGGCTTTGTTGACCCTGATTCCGGCTTCGGCCTCCTGGTTCACGGTAATCGACCTAAAGAATGCTTTCTTTAGTATTCCGATCGCTGAGGAAAGCAGAGACCTATTCGGTTTTTCACTGGGTGGTCGCAGTTTTAGATTTAAACGCGCACCACAGGGCTACTGTGAGAGTCCATCGATCTATAGCCAAGCACTTAAAAGTCAGCTTGATGCATTTGTGTTGCCGACAGGCGCAGCCTTAGTCCAATACGTTGACGACCTATTAGTGGCAGCTGATACAGAGGCTATTTGCAAAACCGATACAGTATCATTGTTGCAGCACCTATGTGACTTACATCACAAGGTGTCACCTTCTAAGCTACAATATTGTTGTCAAGAAGTAACCTACTTAGGTCACTTACTGTCAAAGGATGGGAGAAGGTTGACCCCAGAGAGAATTGCAGCGATTGCTCGAATGACTGTGCCAAAGACTCAGAGAGATGTACGTGCCTTTCTAGGTATTACGTCATACTGCAGACAATGGATTCCAAATTTCTCATTGTTGGCGAAACCATTGATAGCCCTCACGTGCAAGGATGTTTCATCTCCTTGGCCATGGACTGAAGAGTGTCAGAAAAGTTTTTCTGAATTGCGTGAAGCGTTGTGTTCGGCTCCTGTGTTGGGTACTCCTGATTACAATAAGCCGTTCACACTTTATGTTCACGAGAGGAACGGTTGTGCGTTGAGTGTGCTGACACAACAATTTGGCGACAAACAACGTCCATGCGCATATTTTTCTTCGACCTTAGACCCAGTAGCTAGAGCCTTGCCGAGTTGTTTGAGAGCAACAGCGGCAGCTGCGGCGTCCATTCGACAGTCCGCAGGTCTGGTCATGGATAATATGCTCACGGTGATGGTCCCGCATGCAGTCGACACTCTCTTGAACCGAACGAAAACTCAACATTTGACGAGCGCAAGGTTGTCTGGATATGAGTTGACGTTATTGGCAAGTCACATACGGATAAAACGGTGTAATGTGTTGAATCCAGCAACGTTGTTGCCGATCGACATGGAATTAAGTGATGTAACACCACATGATTGCTATTTGAGAACTGAAGAGGAGACGAAGGGTCGTATTGACCTGAAAAACACTCCATTGGTAGATCCCGATGGAACTTTGTATGTGGATGGTTCATGTTTTAAATTACCAAATGGTGATGTGACGACTGCATATGCTGTAGTAACATTGAGTACGATTGTTGAATCTGCGAGATTGAGTCAGAATTCGGCCCAAGCGGCTGAGTTGATCGCCTTGACGAGAGCGTGTGTGTTGTCCAGAGGGAAGCGGGTGAATGTGTTTACAGACAGCCAGTATGCTTTTGGTGTGGTGCATAGTTTTGGTCGATTGTGGAGAGAAAGAGGATTTTTGACGTCGCATGGTACGAAGATTCAACACGGACAGCTTGTGAATGACCTTTTGGACGCACTTACATTGCCTAAAGAGGTGGCAATAATCAAATGTAGTGCGCATCGGAAGGTGACGGATGATGTTGGCCGCGGTAATGCGTTTGCGGATGAGATTGCAAAGGAGACAGCTAGAGATCTGACAAATCGAATGTACGTTGCGAGTTCAGTAAGATGGCCAGCGGAGACTAGTATGTGTGAGGACACAGTTGAGAGTGTGAAGAAGCTACAGGATGAAGCTACTGAGATGGAAAAGACTCAGTGGAAAGAGAGTACGGGAAAGTTAGACGAGAATGGATGTTGGGTTGATTTGTCGGAAAAGCAGAGATGGATGTTACCAGATGCATACGTGCTTGCTGTTGTTACTATGGCTCATGGTACATCACACATTAGTACGAAAGGCATATGTAAGTTGCTGTCGCCCGTGTGGAAGAATGATGGAATTACTAAGTGTGCGGAGAGAGTGGTTAAAAATTGCATGGTATGTTTGATGTATAATCCTGGCAAGGGCACCCCCACTCCACGTGGTCATTTTGCTCCTCCCACATGTCCCTTTGAAATTATTCAGTTAGACTTCATCCACATGGAGAGATGCAATAATTTGAAGTTCGTCTTGGTTGTAGTTTGTGCGTTCTCCAGATGGATTGAGGCTTACCCCCTAAAGGATAATACTGCCCTGTCCACAGCGAAGGTCCTACTCAAAGAGTATTTCCCCAGGTATGGAATGCCACGGATTGTATGGTCAGATAACGGAAGTGAGTTTGTGGGAAGTGTAATGAAGAGTGTATGTCGTGGTCTTGGCATAAATCAGAAATTTCATAGTGCTAATCATCCTCAGTCTGCGGGTTTAGTGGAAAGATATAATGGCACTCTGAAACTGAAACTTGCCAAAATCCAGGCAACGACTGGTCTATCATGGCCCGACGCTTTGCCTTTAGCTCTCTTATCGACCAGAGCGACTGTGCACTCTCGAGTAGGGCTCAGCCCATATGAGATTGTGTTCGGCCGTCCTGTGAACATTTGGGGAGTTCCGAGGCCTAAAGAATTTGACAGACTTGAATATCCAATGTTAATTGACTATCTCTATGATCTGACTGCTAAATTGAGTTTGATTCATCAACAGGTCTTTGAGGCTCTACCGACACAAACAGAGGGTCCTGGTCATCGGCTCCAACCAGGTGATTGGGTTCTTACCCGAAATTTTGGACGAAAACGAAATCTTGAGCCAAGGTTCGTGGGACCTTTCCAGGTGTTGCTGGCAACGAGGACTGCGGTTCGGCTGGAAGGGAGAAAACACTGGGTGCATGCCACCCACACCAAGAAAATTCCGCTCCCATTGCCAGCAGATAGTTGGATCAGAAAAGGATTCGGCTCGTCTGAAGCTTACGTCCCTCTAAGTTACGTGCCGTTTAGTGACGCGCAGCTTGTAGGAGATAACACAGTAAGACCCGACACCCCTGTTGAACCATCCGGAGTTAACCCTCTTTCAGCAGCATTGGAGAATTCAAGTTCTGAACAATTGCGTGGACAATCGAACACTCCTTTGCCGTCTGATCCACTGTTTGAAGAGCAGACTCGCCCCGGAAGAAGTCGATACTTTCTTCGACCGCGCTAACAGACTAATATATATTTTTTTTTTTCGAATTTACATCACCTCTATTGTTGCCATAAAAATTGTGGACATTTCATATATATATTGTGTACCTTTTTCCTTACAGCTAGGAGGCGTATATTGAATTCAATGAACTCTTGATTAAAAACCTTTTCATCTGGGTTAACCGTAGGGCCGTGCGGGTACTTCCTCCTGTTTAGCAGGTATCTGACACTAGGTCGATTACTTTTGTCGATTTCTGGGAACTCCTGGGGATTGATAATCGCTACTCAGAACGAAGTGCGTCAAGAACGTCACGGACGGTTTTTAGAAGATGAAGTCTTCTAAGCTGTTGGAAATTGAGAAAATGGTGGCGCAAAGATCAAAATTGTACAAGACATTTCGAAAAAAATGTTTTTTGTTACAGGTTTTTATGTTGTTCCTAACTGTTTCTATGCTGCTGGTGGGTGGAGTATATTTTGGTTTTCAATCATTGCTGCCTTCTACTTTACCTACTCCTCCTTCTCTTGATTTAACTTCTGTTTCCACTATGTCCCCACATTCCTTCCATCTTCTGCCCCAACATGAACAGGTCAGACGTGCGGAATTTATGAACAATTCTTTTGTTCAACTTCTACATCAGCATCAGTTGGTGATGAACACTACCAATTGTTGGGTATGTGGGTTAATGCCACATACCATGGATAAGGGTATCCCGTATTTTGTTCTTCCTTATAGCCCCCAGGGGTCAGCTCGAGCATTCCAGACCATGTTCCGTAGTGCACTAGATTCCTACCCCCATCGAGAGCCTCGCTCTGTAAACCTTGGTTCTGGCCCGTACCACAAGTCTTTGGCGATAGCAATTGCAGATTTAAATAGAGATATCTTTGACGCAACACTTATCCCAGAGGAAGAGGTGCGAGCTTATAAGGATCTGAGTGAGGTCGAGTATAGTACATCAGTGAAAAATAGGCAGTTTAAAAGCTCATCTCCAATCTGGATCGTACCTCATCTCGGTCATTTCTGTCTGCAAGGTCTTGGTCGCAATCCGAGAGCTCAGCTTGGGGAGAGTGCTTGTGTTGATACTTACGTTTTACCAATGCTCTCTTCCCCTGTCTTTCTGACTGCCAAGGGTACCTATTTTGTATGTTATGATCGCGCATATACGTGGTTACCTCATGACTTCTCGGGTACCTGCTATATCGCGAATCTTTTGCCTCCAACTTTAACTGTTGCCTCAGATTATCACAAAACTAGAGTTGTGAGAGGTGTCATTAGTAAAGAAGATACTGCCGGCCAAGAAGCAGGAGATTTCTTTAAGGGTTTCCTACCTTTTTGGGGTCCTATGGTCAATAGCAGGAATCTGAGACAGTTAACTCGTGTAGTGGAAGCAACTGCTAACATAACTGCAAGCGCCCTTGGTAATCTGACAGCAGAGCTTCAAGCGGATAGGTTTATGACGTTACAGAACCGTATGGTTCTAGACGTAGTACTAGCAGACAGAGGTGGTGTGTGCAAGGTCATCCATTCGAGCTGCTGCATTTTCATACCTGATAACGCTCCAACGGTTTATCAAGCCATCTCGAAGTTGCATAAAATCTCAGAGTCCATACACGTGGACGAGGGAGATTGGACGCTTCTAGGATGGTTTTGGGGTCTGATGTCAACTTGGGGTTGGAAAATTCTGATGATTATAGGGGTTGTTGTGACGTTTCTGTTCACGTGTTGTCTTTGTGTGCAGTGTGGTCCTGCCTTATGTGGCCTTTGTGCTACAGCGTGTATAAGAAGGCCATCTGTTACCGACGAGACATTGATGAATAAGATGATGTTCCAACAACACTTAAATGATCTGATGAATATCGACATAGATTATGATTCCGACTAGTGCTTGCCTACATGAGGGCAAAAGGAGCGTCTGAGGACAAATGAGAACCGTTACGATGCTAGCAAGTGTGGTATCTATGAACCGTAAATGACGAGATTAATAGGTGTGCGCATCTTCGCTACGCTACTTAGAAGGGTTCGTCTTATTTACAGGTTCTTCACTTTGAACCCTCGGGTTCCATTTTAGATACGGCATCCATTTTGTTTCTTGCCCTCACGTAGTCAGCGAACAGGCAAATGTCCGCCTCATGATCCCGTGATTCCCAAGACTGGGGGATGGCACGGCAAAACCAGATGGCTCCGCAGCTGGGTAATCTTCCCACGTTGGCCTATTGTTTCAGCCTTGCATGCGCTCGGCTCGAATCCTTTGATCCTGGGATCACGCTTCCGATACAACCTTCACACTCCTTCTCCTTCTGTTGTCTGACTTCCTTGCACTTGTTCCTGCCTCTTACTCTCGTCCTTTTACAACTAGAGTGGAATGTGCATAGCAGCAGGATAATGTGCTTTTACAGTTGGGGACCGACAAATGTTACTGTGATTATGTTCCGGGTTTCCGACACCATGAATGAAGCCTTTTAAGTTTATTGTGGGAACTGAGTTGTAACCTTTTGTTCGTTACGTTATTGAATGCAGAAAATGTGTATAAAAGGAGCGACGCACATTTGCAATTTGAAGCAGACTCTTGGAACCTACACTCTGTTGTACTTCCCATGACTTTTGCATCCCTGCAGTAATAAACGCTGATCTTTGACGCCGAAGGAAGTGTCCCGTGTCTCTGTCACTTGTGCGCCGAACAGGTATCCTACGAAGGTTTCAGGTGTTGTTCCCTGGCACCGCTGGTTCTTAAAAGTCCAGTCCTTCAGTTGGCGCCCAACGCGGGGCGACATCAGCGATACCGGTCCAAACCCTGACGATTGCGAGGAACTTCGTGTGAAATCTCCGAGGAAAAGGTGCACCCCGCTTCATCGATCCTGTTGTCGAAATAAGTGGTCCAAAGATTTTTCCCGCGAAGATTCCCGCCTCCTGACGGCTGCAACGGACCGATGCTCTGACTGTCGACCTGTTTGGTGCCTGGCGTAGTCCTTTGTATGGCGAGACGATAAACGGGCCTTCCTGGTGACGCCATTGAACTCTCAGTTAAGTATTTGTGGGTCGCTCCCAGTCCTTAGTTGTTGGTGCTTAGTTGTTTGCATGGTTCCATTGCATTCGTGGTGCTTAGTTGTTGGTCCTTAGTTGTTATTTGACAGTTGCAATTGCCAAAAACCGAGGGTTTTGTCTTTCACGAAGATTTAGTACTTTGGTAACCCTTGAAGTTTGATACTTGGTTAGTGTGCATGATGCCTAGCCGTAGTGGTTTCATTGGTTTCTTCAAATGTTGCAACAAGGATTCCCGGTTGGAGGACTCGTGTCCGATACCTCCAGTTGGAACTCCGATATATGAGCTCTATAGTCGACATGGTGTGGGCCCTATTATATATAATGACTGTTGGGTCCGTTATACGAGAAAAGATGGTGTCCTTAGTTGGCCACCACACGGAAGTTTTGGAATGGAGGTTTTAGATAATCTAGAAACTAAATTATTTAAGAAGAAAGCTAGGCCAGCTATGTTTGATTCCCTTCGGTTATGGCGTAAAGAGGCCAAACAGAAGGAAATCAAACAGCTTAAAAAGAATCGTAAAGAAGGTATCGTTCCGATAATGCAAGTTGTACAACAATGTCAGCGAGATAAAGAAGAAAAAGAAATAGAAGTTTCTACTAGACTACATCACATGAGAATAGACAAATGTTATCCGGTATTATCAACTAGTCTTGATAAGACAGAAGAGGACTCAAAGGAGGATCCTCTGTTAGCGTATTTGATGAAATCGCCACCTCCTTATGCACAGGGTGCTACAGCCCCTGTAGTTCCCCCTGTAGTCCCTCCTGTAGCTCCTCCTGTAGTTCCTCCTGTAGTTCCAACGGCTGCTGGTCAGCCTGTTGTTGGTCCTGCGTTTGTCCTACCACCTGGTCCTATTCCTACTGCTCCTTTGCCTGTACCTCCTCAGTCAATTGTTCCTGTTACCTCAGCCGTCCCGGCTACCTCTGCTGTCCCTATGTTCACTTCTAATGTTGTTGCTCCTATTCTTTTTTTCTCCTTCTTTTCGTAATCGTATCCCTAATACTGTCACTACTCTTTACTCCCCACTTTCTGGATCGTTATTTCGACCCGATGTCTCTGAAACTCCTCAGAGGCGCAGTCAAATCCCTGGTGGAAGGGAGAGTGCCACGTTGGTAACTATGGCGCGTAGATGGATAAGACACCCTGCTAACTACCCACCGCGCGTGGTCTTTGATACGTTTTCTCAGTTTAATGAGCCCACTCAGAGATTTGTGTTTGAAGAAATGTGTAACTTTTTGAGAGAAGAATGGTATAATGATGATTTAGATAATGTACCGCCCGATATGACTGAACTTCAGAGTCAATTTTCGAATGGCATGATCGTAGGTCGAGATGTACGACGTGCATTAGAGCGATTATTAGCCTTACGGTGCACAGTGTTTCCTCGAGTGTCGTTTGATGACGATTCCGATACTCAGAAAACGAACTCTGGTCAGTATCCTATGAGAGAGGTTCCGCCAGTGTACATGCCAGGTGACCCGCAAGCTAATCCTGTGATTCCGCCATACTTTCAGAGAGTTTGGATACACCTCCCATGGAAGCGATCAGAAGTTTTGCAGGTGAAACAATCTTTACCTGATCCACGCAAGAATCCGGCAGGTTATTATAAGGAGTTGTCTCAACTGGTAGACGCTACTGTTATGAATCTTGCAGACATCGACATGCTGTTTGGCAATGTCGTACCACAACCGATTTGGGCGAAAATTCGCCAAGAGAATCATTTAGTTGAGTTAGGTGGTGACTGGGCTACACTAGTAGCGGCAGATGGACGACAAGTTGGTGGGGCTAAGCCTGAGCAGTTAATTACGGAGCTGCCTCAGAAAATCATTACACTTATGAAAACGCTCATGCCAGCGATGAAGGTAAATTGGGACAAATTATCGGCTTGTAAGCAAAAGAAAGACGAGAGTGTCTCCGATTTCTTTACTAGATTTGAGGAGGCATTTGTCGATCATAGTGGTCAGGACATGAGCACCGAAGGTGGTCAACGGTTATTTGTTGATAAGTTTGTGTTAAATTTGTTGCCTGAGCTGTGCAACAAATTGAAGAATTCAGAAAGTGCATGGGCTGTTTCAACCACTGCACAGATATTAGCTACGGCTCAATATTATGACAATAGGGAAAAGGAAGAAAGTGATCGTTCAGACAAGAAAACGAAGGAGCTTAAAACAAAGGTTTTGTTACAGCAGGCATATCCTTCACGTTCGAATCAAAATGATTCGCAACAGCAGTATCGACCACGAGACCAGTCCACTAGAATGCAGTCACGATCTGACTTCTCCGATTTTAGATCTACGCTTGGGTATAATCAGTGTGCATATTGTAGAAGAGAGGGCCATATAAAATATGATTGTCCAGCTTTGCGTGACCGGCTTAACGGTGTGTCGGCACGAGGGGGTCGTGGTGGTCCTCAACAAGCACCCCGAGGTAGAGGCCGCGGTGCCCCTCAAAATCAAAATCATGAGCGCCCTCATACCCCATCAGACGCGAATAATTATTTTGACCAACGAAATGTGAGGTCCGATAAATCAGCACAGTATCATGTGGACGATTATTACGTCGAACACGAGATTGATGCAGGTAACCACTACTAGGACAGCCACCGACAGAGAGAGGGAGTAGTATCAGTTCCGGTTGATCAGAGTGGGCCTTACGTCGCAGTTGCTACATCTGGCGTAGTTGAGCCTTTTCTGTTAGACACTGGTGCAACGAAAAGTTCCATCATGCATTCGAAACTCCCTGGCGCACCTTTGTCCGGCTTAACAAATGTTTCCATTGGATTCTCTGGCGCCCCTGTTAGCAATCCTGTCTCTAGCCCTTTGTCCCTTACGATTGGTCCTCATGAGCTAGAGGCCCCATTGATTTTATCTACTGGTTGTGGTGAGAATCTTTTGGGCTTGGATTTGTTAAAACGGTTATATGCGACTTTGTACTGCTCCCCTGCGGGAGTGGAGCTTACATTAGGTCAGAGAACGATCTCTCCTATGTACTTATCAATTGATAAGTTCCCACCGGAATTGAGTTCCCTTCCTGCGTCGTTATGGGCTACGGGTCCCAATGATGTAGGCTTATTGAACATCCCACCTTATGTGGTTCAGTTGAAATCGAACGTGCGTTTCCCACGTATACCACAGTATCGTATCTCTTTTGATGGTGAACGAGCACTATTAGCGATCATTTATGACCTGATCGAAAAAGATGTCTTTGAAGAAACTCGAGGCAATGTGTGTAATAGTCCTGTGTTACCGATTTTGAAACGCACCGATCCAACTAAACCTCCTGTATACCGCTTTGTAATTGATTTACGAGAAGTAAATAAAATCGTGATTCCCCAGTTTCCTGTGGTGCCTGACATCAAGGCTTTGTTGACCCTGATTCCAGCTTCGGCCTCCTGGTTCACGGTAATCGACCTAAAGAATGCTTTCTTTAGTATTCCGATCGCTGAGGAAAGCAGAGACCTATTCGGTTTTTCACTGGGTGGTCGCAGTTTTAGATTTAAACGCGCACCACAGGGCTACTGTGAGAGTCCATCGATCTATAGCCAAGCACTTAAAAGTCAGCTTGATGCATTTGTGTTGCCGACAGGCGCAGCCTTAGTCCAATACGTTGACGACCTATTAGTGGCAGCTGATACAGAGGCTATTTGCAAAACCGATACAGTATCATTGTTGCAGCACCTATGTGACTTACATCACAAGGTGTCACCTTCTAAGCTACAATATTGTTGTCAAGAAGTAACCTACTTAGGTCACTTACTGTCAAAGGATGGGAGAAGGTTGACCCCAGAGAGAATTGCAGCGATTGCTCGAATGACTGTGCCAAAGACTCAGAGAGATGTACGTGCCTTTCTAGGTATTACGTCATACTGCAGACAATGGATTCCAAATTTCTCATTGTTGGCGAAACCATTGATAGCCCTCACGTGCAAGGATGTTTCATCTCCTTGGCCATGGACTGAAGAGTGTCAGAAACGTTTTTCTGAATTGCGTGAAGCGTTGTGTTCGGCTCCTGTGTT
This sequence comes from Lissotriton helveticus, assembly GCF_964261635.1. Lineage (NCBI taxonomy): Eukaryota > Metazoa > Chordata > Amphibia > Caudata > Salamandridae > Lissotriton > Lissotriton helveticus. Next base: position 1,601,087,094 of record NC_136067.1, read on the forward strand.
GGGTACTCCTGATTACAATAAGCCGTTCACACTTTATGTTCACGAGAGGAACGGTTGTGCGTTGAGTGTGCTGACACAACAATTTGGCGACAAACAACGTCCATGCGCATATTTTTCTTCGACCTTAGACCCAGTAGCTAGAGCCTTGCCGAGTTGTTTGAGAGCAACAGCGGCAGCTGCGGCGTCCATTCGACAGTCCGCAGGTCTGGTCATGGATAATATGCTCACGGTGATGGTCCCGCATGCAGTCGACACTCTCTTGAACCGAACGAAAACTCAACATTTGACGAGCGCAAGGTTGTCTGGATATGAGTTGACGTTATTGGCAAGTCACATACGGATAAAACGGTGTAATGTGTTGAATCCAGCAACGTTGTTGCCGATCGACATGGAATTAAGTGATGTAACACCTCATGATTGCTATTTGAGAACTGAAGAGGAGACGAAGGGTCGTATTGACCTGAAAAACACTCCATTGGTAGATCCCGATGGAACTTTGTATGTGGATGGTTCATGTTTTAAATTACCAAATGGTGATGTGACGACTGCATATGCTGTAGTAACATTGAGTACGATTGTTGAATCTGCGAGATTGAGTCAGAATTCGGCCCAAGCGGCTGAGTTGATCGCCTTGACGAGAGCGTGTGTGTTGTCCAGAGGGAAGCGGGTGAATGTGTTTACAGACAGCCAGTATGCTTTTGGTGTGGTGCATAGTTTTGGTCGATTGTGGAGAGAAAGAGGATTTTTGACGTCGCATGGTACGAAGATTCAACACGGACAGCTTGTGAATGACCTTTTGGACGCACTTACATTGCCTAAAGAGGTGGCAATAATCAAATGTAGTGCGCATCGGAAGGGGACGGATGATGTTGGCCGCGGTAATGCGTTTGCGGATGAGATTGCAAAGGAGACAGCTAGAGATCTGACAAATCGAATGTACGTTGCGAGTTCAGTAAGATGGCCAGCGGAGACTAGTATGTGTGAGGACACAGTTGAGAGTGTGAAGAAGCTACAGGATGAAGCTACTGAGATGGAAAAGACTCAGTGGAAAGAGAGTACGGGAAAGTTAGACGAGAATGGATGTTGGGTTGATTTGTCGGAAAAGCAGAGATGGATGTTACCAGATGCATACGTGCTTGCTGTTGTTACTATGGCTCATGGTACATCACACATTAGTACGAAAGGCATATGTAAGTTGCTGTCGCCCGTGTGGAAGAATGATGGAATTACTAAGTGTGCGGAGAGAGTGGTTAAAAATTGCATGGTATGTTTGATGTATAATCCTGGCAAGGGCACCCCCACTCCACGTGGTCATTTTGCTCCTCCCACATGTCCCTTTGAAATTATTCAGTTAGACTTCATCCACATGGAGAGATGCAATAATTTGAAGTTCGTCTTGGTTGTAGTTTGTGCGTTCTCCAGATGGATTGAGGCTTACCCCCTAAAGGATAATACTGCCCTGTCCACAGCGAAGGTCCTACTCAAAGAGTATTTCCCCAGGTTTGGAATGCCACGGATTGTATGGTCAGATAACGGAAGTGAGTTTGTGGGAAGTGTAATGAAGAGTGTATGTCGTGGTCTTGGCATAAATCAGAAATTTCATAGTGCTAATCATCCTCAGTCTGCGGGTTTAGTGGAAAGATATAATGGCACTCTGAAACTGAAACTTGCCAAAATCCAGGCAACGACTGGTCTATCATGGCCCGACGCTTTGCCTTTAGCTCTCTTATCGTCCAGAGCGACTGTGCACTCTCGAGTAGGGCTCAGCCCATATGAGATTGTGTTCGGCCGTCCTGTGAACATTTGGGGAGTTCCGAGGCCTAAAGAATTTGACAGACTTGAATATCCAATGTTAATTGACTATCTCTATGATCTGACTGCTAAATTGAGTTTGATTCATCAACAGGTCTTTGAGGCTCTACCGACACAAACAGAGGGTCCTGGTCATCGGCTCCAACCAGGTGATTGGGTTCTTACCCGAAATTTTGGACGAAAACGAAATCTTGAGCCAAGGTTCGTGGGACCTTTCCAGGAGTTGCTGGCAACGAGGACTGCGGTTCGGCTGGAAGGGAGAAAACACTGGGTGCATGCCACCCACACCAAGAAAATTCCGCTCCCATTGCCAGCAGATAGTTGGATCAGAAAAGGATTCGGCTCGTCTGAAGCTTACGTCCCTCTAAGTTACGTGCCATTTAGTGACGCGCAGCTTGTAGGAGATAACACAGTAAGACCCGACACCCCTGTTGAACCATCCGGAGTTAACCCTCTTTCAGCAGCATTGGAGAATTCAAGTTCTGAACAATTGCGTGGACAATCGAACACTCCTTTGCCGTCTGATCCACTGTTTGAAGAGCAGACTCGCCCCGGAAGAAGTCGATACTTTCTTCGACCGCGCTAACAGACTAATAAATTGTATTTTTTTTTTCGAATTTACATCACCTCTATTGTTGCCATAAAAATTGTGGACATTTCATATATATATTGTGTACCTTTTTCCTTACAGCTAGGAGGCGTATATTGAATTCAATGAACTCTTGATTAAAAACCTTTTCATCTGGGTTAACCGTAGGGCCGTGCGGGTACTTCCTCCTGTTTAGCAGGTATCTGACACTAGGTCGATTACTTTTGTCGATTTCTGGGAACTCCTGGGGATTGATAATCGCTACTCAGAACGAAGTGCGTCAAGAACGTCACGGACGGTTTTTAGAAGATGAAGTCTTCTAAGCTGTTGGAAATTGAGAAAATGGTGGCGCAAAGATCAAAATTGTACAAGACATTTCGAAAAAAATGTTTTTTGTTACAGGTTTTTATGTTGTTCCTAACTGTTTCTATGCTGCTGGTGGGTGGAGTATATTTTGGTTTTCAACCATTGCTGCCTTCTACTTTACCTACTCCTCCTTCTCTTGATTTAACTTCTGTTTCCACTATGTCCCCACATTCCTTCCATCTTCTGCCCCAACATGAACAGGTCAGACGTGCGGAATTTATGAACAATTCTTTTGTTCAACTTCTACATCAGCATCAGTTGGTGATGAACACTACCAATTGTTGGGTATGTGGGTTAATGCCACATACCATGGATAAGGGTATCCCGTATTTTGTTCTTCCTTATAGCCCCCAGGGGTCAGCTCGAGCATTCCAGACCATGTTCCGTAGTGCACTAGATTCCTACCCCCATCGAGAGCCTCGCTCTGCAAACCTTGGTTCTGGCCCGTACCACAAGTCTTTGGCGATAGCAATTGCAGATTTAAATAGAGATATCTTTGACGCAACACTTATCCCAGAGGAAGAGGTGCGAGCTTATAAGGATCTGAGTGAGGTCGAGTATAGTACATCAGTGAAAAATAGGCAGTTTAAAAGCTCATCTCCAATCTGGATCGTACCTCATCTCGGTCATTTCTGTCTGCAAGGTCTTGGTCGCAATCCGAGAGCTCAGCTTGGGGAGAGTGCTTGTGTTGATACTTACGTTTTACCAATGCTCTCTTCCCCTGTCTTTCTGACTGCCAAGGGTACCTATATTGTATGTTATGATCGCGCATATACGTGGTTACCTCATGACTTCTCGGGTACCTGCTATATCGCGAATCTTTTGCCTCCAACTTTAACTGTTGCCTCAGATTATCACAAAACTAGAGTTGTGAGAGGTGTCATTAGTAAAGAAGATACTGCCGGCCAAGAAGCAGGAGATTTCTTTAAGGGTTTCCTACCTTTTTGGGGTCCTATGGTCAATAGCAGGAATCTGAGACAGTTAACTCGTGTAGTGGAAGCAACTGCTAACATAACTGCAAGCGCCCTTGGTAATCTGACAGCAGAGCTTCAAGCGGATAGGCTTATGACGTTACAGAACCGTATGGTTCTAGACGTAGTACTAGCAGACAGAGGTGGTGTGTGCAAGGTCATCCATTCGAGCTGCTGCATTTTCATACCTGATAACGCTCCAACGGTTTATCAAGCCATCTCGAAGTTGCATAAAATCTCAGAGTCCATACACGTGGACGAGGGAGATTGGACGCTTCTAGGATGGTTTTGGGGTCTGATGTCAACTTGGGGTTGGAAAATTCTGATGATTATAGGGGTTGTTGTGACGTTTCTGTTCACGTGTTGTCTTTGTGTGCAGTGTGGTCCTGCCTTATGTGGCCTTTGTGCTACAGCGTGTATAAGAAGGCCATCTGTTACCGACGAGACATTGATGAATAAGATGATGTTCCAACAACACTTGAATGATCTGATGAATATCGACATAGATTATGATTCCGACTAGTGCTTGCCTACATGAGGGCAAAAGGAGCGTCTGAGGACAAATGAGAACCGTTACGATGCTAGCAAGTGTGGTATCTATGAACCGTAAATGACGAGATTAATAGGTGTGCGCATCTTCGCTACGCTACTTAGAAGGGTTCGTCTTATTTACAGGTTCTTCACTTTGAACCCTCGGGTTCCATTTTAGATACGGCATCCATTTTGTTTCTTGCCCTCACGTAGTCAGCGAACAGGCAAATGTCCGCCTCATGATCCCGTGATTCCCAAGACTGGGGGATGGCACGGCAAAACCAGATGGCTCCGCAGCTGGGTAATCTTCCCACGTTGGCCTATTGTTTCAGCCTTGCATGCGCTCGGCTCGAATCCTTTGATCCTGGGATCACGCTTCCGATACAACCTCCACACTCCTTCTCCTTCTGTTGTCTGACTTCCTTGCACCTGTTCCTGCCTCTTACTCTCGTCCTTTTACAACTAGAGTGGAATGTGCATAGCAGCAGGATAATGTGCTTTTACAGTTGGGGACCGACAAATGTTACTGTGATTATGTTCCGGGTTTCCGACACCATGAATGAAGCCTTTTAAGTTTATTGTGGGAACTGAGTTGTAACCTTTTGTTCGTTACGTTATTGAATGCAGAAAATGTGTATAAAAGGAGCGACGCACATTTGCAATTTGAAGCAGACTCTTGGAACCTACACTCTGTTGTACTTCCCATGACTTTTGCATCCCTGCAGTAATAAACGCTGATCTTTGACGCCGAAGGAAGTGTCCCGTGTCTCTGTCACTTGTGCGCCGAACAGGTATCCTACGAAGGTTTCAGGTGTTGTTCCCTGGCACCGCTGGTTCTTAAAAGTCCAGTCCTTCACCATTGATAGTGGAGGGTCTTGCATCCTAAATAACATAGCTCAATCCCGAGGTGTCAAGCTTTCAACATTCAGTCTTCATGTAGTAAGGTTCATGATACCTTATGTTCTAGTTATAATCTAGTCCTAGGTATGGCTAACATAAGGAGAAAGTGACTGTGAAAGTGGTCCATATATCTAAGAAATTCAAACCCACAATTCGTGGCATACTTTATTATATAGTCTGTCTGCATACAAAACAGAACTATGCCTGAATGGGCTCAACCCCAAAATGGGAACCCCTGGTGTGTTTCATATACTGGAGATCCTTGATGCTATAAAGGAGATAACATTACCTGGAAAGCATCTCAACATAAGTTTAATCTTTATGCCTCTGATAAGATTAAAAAGAATTTTAGAAGCATACCCAGGAATGACAATTATTTCCGCACTGAATATTGAGTTTACATATTTCAGTCAGCGCTTAAACTTGACTGATGTAGTTGCCTTCCTCAGGACTCGATCCCTAATCCTAGACCACCTAACCTCTTATAGAAATTGTATGGCAGCGTACTGTGTCACACCATATAAACTATATGCATGCGTACTTATTGTTGATCTAATGAGGAGAATACCTGGTAGATAAGGGGAATCAACTGCACCATAATTTGTCATTGTCTGAAACAAGGTTCGTTATGTCAAGGTAATATGAATATTTACATTGTATTTATAATAATGCATGTGCCCATGCCTTTACTCAATCTCATATTGTGTAATGTCATACGTGATGTAAAACAGGAGAAAGAATGACAATTCCATAATCAGATAATTTCTGGTCCCCTATGGGAGGGTAGAAAGCAACCCCTTGTAGTCACACAATGTTTAAGGAAGAAATTATAAAAAATTATCAGAGACCCAAAAAATTCTATTGTGCCTCTTGAGGTGCCTGAGCTAGACTTACTTCATAAGGGGGAATTGCTGCCAGATTAGCCTTTCTATTTCTGGGTAGCGTGACTGGCATCTGAAGTTACAATGTCCATATAAAACTTGCGCTAAGAAGCCGATCGGGACAGAGCGAGTCCCGCCGCTGGATTGAACTTTTACTCGGATCCCTTGGGACCGCAACAAAAGAAATACACTGCCGTAGGTACTATTGGATGCACCAACGGCCACAATGACCGATGCTGTGAGGAACCGGAATGAAACCCAGAATTAGAATTTTATTGGAAACTCACACGTACTCAATCGAGAACCTGACATAAGGAATCTGCCTTTCAGCATACTCCAAAGGAAAGCCCAGCTGGGTCTACTTGGAGGCTGCCACGCTCCCACCCCTCCCCCCCTTACCCCACTGTACCAGTCCTGATGAAGACCCGCGTAGACGCTTCAAGAGCGCGACAATAGAGTTAACAAGTCGACATTACATATCAGTGGACCATATTTTTCAAAGACTCTGTATTCAAAACGTATTACTGTGATATACAGAATACTCTGAATAATTGTATATATTGGTCAAGCCTCCCCTTTTCCCTAAACCCCTCCTGCCACATAACATCGACACTGTATATATTGTATGGCACAAAATCTCACTGAGCACCAATTGTCACAAATCTTCACCTCGTGCACCACTGTATAAAACCGACAGCCTTTTTTACCTTCAAATGATAGTACTTGTAAATGAATACAATTTATAAAGTATCTTGCAAATTCTTCAGATGGTTTGGATTCCGCTTTCTACTACATAATTTGTAATTTTGGTTTTGATTAACTCTATTTTTACAATGAATGAATATGTTGTGTATAATGAGATATAAGTGAAGAAATTCAGTGCACCCGGAAGAACCGATTGTCTATTATTAGCCTTACTGCCCAGGTTCTTAGGGATGCTGGGTCACCCCATTGTTACTTAACCATATAAAACTTGTGGCATCATAACATGATCTTGCGTTGGGAAATAACTAACCCTGGGCGGAGTATGTGGAGTGGCACTCCGCAGAGTTCCACGGAGTTAAAGAAACCTCAGTGGAACTCCGCCCCAAGCCCACCAATTTTTTGTAAAAACGGTAAATAAACTCACTTACCTTCTCCTGTCATCTGCTGGCCTCCCTCCACCTCACCGCGGTGCCTCCTCCTTGCCATAGTCCTCCTACTCACATTGCCAGTCACCACCCTCTACATTTTACGTCTTGAGTGAACTGTGCAGTTCATGCAAGACATAAAACGTAGGGCGTTGCGACCGGCAACGCAAGGAGAAGGACGATGGCAAGGAGACACCGCGGGTGGAGGAGGGCGGCCCACATATGACAGAAGAGAAGCTAAGGGCCCCATTAGGATGGCGGCCCTGTCGTGAAATGGGACCACCCGCCATAAGGGGGGGGGGTCCCGTGGGGGCCATTAGGATGCGCCCGCCACAGTGGCGGGCGCATTCTGCATTCCTTACATTGTGGCGGGCGGTGCACTCAGCATGATGTGCACTTCAATGCACAACATGGCAGGCACCGCGCGGTGCCTGCCATGTTGTGTATGGAACTGCTGGGGATTACCATTGGTACCCCCCATGTGCACCCCCCACCCCCCAGAGTCCCTGGGGGCCCGCAACGGGCCCCCAATGGCAGACACAGCTTGCCTTTCCATCGCGGCGTTGCCGCCACGGAAAGGCACATCCCCGCATACATGCTAATATGGATGGTGGTGTCTCCCAGACTCTGCGACCGGGCGGAAAACCGGCAGACCCCCCCGCCATGGTAATCTGGCGGGGGAATTAGGGAGCGGACGGTGTTTTTTAGCGGGCGGATCGCCACTGCCATATGGGCGGTAGCGATCCACCCGTTATCATAATGGGCCCCTAAGTGTTTTGTCCCCTTTTTTGGGTGCAGGGGGCTGAGGGTGGTACTCTGCTCCACCACGGAGTCTGAGTTTTGCCGCAACTTCACGTTCCCAGCGGAGTGCAGAATTAGTAAAACTCCACTGGCGGAGCGGAGTACGCCACACAGGCTTAGAAATAACAGCATTTGCTGCAGCCATTGTCTTATTTATGTTTCAGAAAGAGGTGGATTTGGCAACTATATTTAAAACATCTACACAATGGACTCTGGGCTGACTGGCGGCAAGAGAAGGCCGTGTAGGCTCCACGCAGGCAATTAGAAATTGTAAATGCCAATTTTAAAATTGTTTACTTAACCTGTGTAGCTAAAACCAATCGCCCCTCGGCGCAACGCTTGTGATTTTAAAACTTGATGAGAACTTTTAATATCTGCCACTTTGCACAAACACCGCCTCTCCGTGCAACGCTTAATTGAAATTGTATTCACTTACCCTGTACTGGGCTTCGTTCCGCCGCGGCTTGTGCCGTTAGAGCGGCGGGCCCACAGCAACACTATTTCCGGCACCCAACTCAGAAACCTCACTTCCGCCCTGACCTGCTGCTGAACAGGCAGGTTAGCGGTACAGTGAATGCTAGTGCCACCGGTACTTAAGACCTCGGCAGCTCTCACTCTGGGCTGACTGGCGGCAAGAGAAGGCCGTGTAGGCTCCACGCAGGCAATTGGAAATTGTAAATGCCAATTTTAAAATTGTTTACTTAACCTGTGTAGCTAAAACCAATCGCCCCTCGGCGCAACGCTTGTGATTTTAAAACTTGATGAGAACTTTTAATATTTGCCACTTTGCACAAACACCGCCTCTCGGTGCAACGCTTAATTGAAATTGTATTCACTTACCCTGTACTGGGCTTCGTTCCGCCGCGGCTTGTGCCGTTAGAGCGGCGGGCCCACAGCAACACCATTTCCGGCACCCAACTCGGAAACCTCACTTCCGCCCTGACCTGCTGCTGAACAGGCAGGTTAGCGGTACAGTGTATCCCCCCCCCTGTATAAATGGCACTGTGGAGGAAGCGCAGCGGACGAGCGCAGCGGGAGCGCCGACTTCGCGCCGAAGTCATGCCAAAGTCCTGCCCGTCTGCGCCCGTCCGCGGCCGACCGGGGCAAGGGGCCACACCCTCTGTCCAACCAACCCCAAACCATGCCACCACAATCAAACAACTACCAAACCCTGATCAAACTCATGCCGCCTATCCCCGACAGCTGCCTACACTCTATTGTACTCGGCAACTCAACCAGCGCATGTACCCACTGCAGATATCGCCCTACGTGCCAGGCAAAGCACTCACAACTTGCCAAAACATACCAAATGTTTCTGCTAAACTGCCGCTCGCTTACTAAACACACGGTTCAAATGTCGCTTCTTTTAGAGGACATTAGCACCGATGCCATTTTTCTCACAGAGACATGGCTCAAAGAGGCATCAGACCCTGATATCACCTCCCTCCTGCAACAGGGATATCTACTCCAAAGAGTCGACAGGCCGGAGGGCAGAGGAGGAGGAATAGGTATCCTTTATAAAAATCAATACCAATGTAGGACTAATGCAGGCTCAATATCAAACTGCGAAAGTATGCAGTTCGCCCTTGATCTATCACCCACGGCGACCTTTTCAGGCATACTTATTTATCGCCCCCCCAAACCAAATGGGAGAATTCCTCGACTCCTTACAACTCAAAGTCGCTGAATTAGCTGTCACTAGCTCACACTTCACCATATTAGGTGACGTTAACATCCACCTGGATAACCCAGATGACCCCTCAACCAAAGCCTTGCTGGATAATTTGGAAGCCATCCAACTCATTCAGAAGGGCTTCGAACCCACTCACGAGAAAGGCCATCTTCTGGACGGAGTGTTTAGTAACGACCACAGACTGGTAGTAGGGACCCCGATGGACCTCACATGGTCTGACCACCACTTGGTCCCCCTACGGTGGCAACACACCGCCTCTGCCCCGTTACCCCCGCGTACATCGCTCCAGGGGAGAGAATGGACTACCCTCTCTGTTGACAGGTGGACAGATGCTTTGCTCGCCACCATCCCACAAACAAAAGACGACCCAACACTATTGTATGACAACTACTCCCTTTGGATATCCAAGGCCCTTGACTCTGTGTTACCGCAAACAACCCTAAAAGAAAAGACTAAATCCAAGGAATCACCATGGTACACTCCCAAACTTAAAAAATGAAAAGACATTGTAGGAAGCTAGAAAGAACCTGGAGGGAATCTCGCAGCAACTCAGATAAAGTAAACCACCATGATGCTATAAAAGAGTACAAAACCGAGATTAACTCAACCAAGGCCCGTTTCTTTGAAGACAAAATCAACAACGCCCACAGTTGGCCCAGAGAAATATTCCAAATTGCTAAATCTCTAATTGACATCCCGTCCACCCCCCCGGATCCCAGTAAAGCACAATTTCGATGCAACAATCAGGCGGAATATTTCTATAAAAAAATACAAACAATCTCATCGGCCTTTGTGGCACCAAATCTAGCTGGCCTGGAAGGAGCTATGCCATCCTGCATCACACCCCATAAATTAGCAGAGTTCCCCTTAGTAGGAGCTGACGTTCTGGATCACACTATGAAAAAAGTTAAATCTGGATCTCCAAGTGATCCCGCACCTCCATGTCATTTAAAAAAGATTACAGACACAATACTACCAGTTATTCTCAACATCCTTAACAATTCCATCACCACTGGCATAGTCCCCACGGCCTGGAAAAAAGCGCAAGTACGAGCTCTTTTGAAAAAACCCACCTTAGACCCGGACAACATGGCCAATTATCGCCCAATATCCCTGCTCCCCTGGGTTAGTAAACTGCTCGAAAGACATATCAACACATCTCTCACACAGTATTTGGAATCAAATAGTATACTCCACGACTCCCAAGCAGGTTTCCGCCCCAGGTTGGGAACGGAAGCGGCCCTTCTGACAGTGACCGAGTTAGCCAGGAAACAGATGGACTCAGGCGGCACTACAGCAATCATTTTGCTTGATCTTAGTGCCGCCTTCGACACCGTAAACACCACCATCCTTATTCACCGCCTTAATCAAATAGGAGTGACAGGAACAGCCATTCGATGGCTACAATCTTTCCTAGAAAACCGCTCATTTAGAGTAGTTGAGGGCACTACTCACTCCAGAACCTGGCCTCTTGCTCAGGGTGTGCCTCAGGGCTCGTCCTTGAGCCCCACCCTTTTTAACATATATATGCTCCCCCTGGCAGACATTGTCCACTCATTTGGCCTGGAGTTAGTCACATACGCTGACGATACTCAATTGATCGTCTCCCTGAACCAAACTAACACTTCATCGCCGAATCTCAGTAATTGTTTAGCAGCAGTCAATAAATGGATGGCCACCTCCCATTTAAGACTCAATGGCGATAAAACGGAGCTCATGATTCTTGGGAACCCAAACATCCCCTGCCCATTGCCTGACTGGCCCCCATGCATGGGCACCCAGCCTCAGTCCAAACCCCAAATAAAGAGCCTGGGCATCTGGCTTGATGCTAATCTTAATTTTAATCACCAAGCAACCATCATATCTGCCACCTGCTTCGGCTTGATGCGTATGCTTAGGAAAGTATTACCACTTCTCCCCCCACAAGCCCGCAGGATCATGGTGCAAGCCATCATTCTGTCCCGTTTGGACTACGGGAATGCGCTGTACCTAGGGGCTCCAGCCACTACAACGAAGAAGCTCCAGGTCACGCAAAACGCAGCTGGGCCTCAACAGGCGGGACTCAGGGACTGCTGCCCTAAAAAGACTCCACTGGCTGCCCATTAAGGCCAGAATACTGTTTAAATCAATGTGCTTTATGCATAAGGCCATGTGGAAGGAAGCACCAGCAATGATCTGCTCGCTGGCTACTCCATATCTCCCTGGCAGGTCGCTGCGCTCTAGTACAGCCTTTCTGGCCACTGAGAACAAAGTCAAACGTGCCAGATGGGGGGGCCGCTCCTTTTCCTGGAATGCGGCCAAGGCATGGAACTCCCTGCCGGCCTCCCTGCGCCGCGAACCTAACCTCCTAAAATTCCGGAAGGAATTAAAAACCATCCTCTTCACTTAAATCTCACTGTCCTCACTTGCCCCCCAGTCATACTCAGCGCTACGAGGCCTCCGGGTAGTCTGCGCTTAACAAAACCCATTTATTTAATAATAATAATAATAATAATAATACAATGTAGCTAAAGTCAGGGTAAAGGTAATCCACTGAAAAAAGGATGCTTAAAGTAAGTAAAATATTGATGTATTACCATATCATATGGGGCTGTGTTATAACCAAAAACTAATTTGGGTATTCATGTAAAAACCATAGTATGAATGGATAATTTTCATAAACAAGCATCTAGAATGGGTTCCATAGAATTATATGGAATATAGATATGGAGAGTCTAATAAGTATGGGAGTGTGCTATTGGTTGCACATTTGCATCCTAGGGATGTAATCAGTCATGCTTGTTGTATGTGTTGCCAACGTATATACATTTATCTTTGTTACCTCTGCAACAGAAACTGAGAGATGCTCGAACTGTTACCTTTGCCCCCATCTCACGGTAATAAAGTGGTTGTTAGTCATGCATGGTGTTTTTCTTGCAGCCAGTCACACTAGTTCTTTGGGAATGTGTCTAACATATATTCACTGTTATTAATGGCTGCTCTGTTTTTTTAGTTGTTTATAATCAGACTGGGATAATTTTTATCTTTTAGTTTATATAAAAGGAGACCTGCCTGTTTTAGAATAGTTCCTACAAAGTCTTTGAAACTGTCCAAAAGAGAGATTTTCTCAGCAAGAGTATGGAAGAAAACTGTCGAATAATAATGAGCAAATTCTGACCGTAGGTTTATGATATATACATATAGTTTCTAAGGCTTTGATCACTGGGCAGTTTTCAGGTCCAATAATGTGAATTCTTTATCACTGATGGTGCGAGTGAAATTCAATATTGTATTGTATTAAACCAGTGTACAACTCAGAAGCCGGTGTCTTAATCTTTAGAGATATGAAGGTTATTATCATTAAAGATTAATTCCATCTCAAATTGTTCTACATGGGGTGAAAATGCTACCCATAGAAGGCCTTGCATCATAAATATATGTGTACCATCCAGAGTAGTCAGGCTTCCATCATTCACACTTCATGTAGTAAGCTTCACAATACCTTATGTTGTGATTTAAATCCACTGCAACCAAGTCTTGGAATATCTGACGCAGCATACATGGTAACTCACAGGTGCTGCAAGGTAATCACATAAAAAATAATGGTAGAAGGGAACACAATGCTGAAAAAAATTGAAGTTGGAGAAAAAATTGTTATACAACTTTAGAGACAGCATACAGCCATATACATCATATTATTCAAATGTAATAACATATAAATAAATCAAATAAATGTAAAAATGTCTCATATAACAAAATATACTGAAATTATCTATACACATCAATATTTTAAAAAATAACATTCATTTAAAAAGAAAATCTTCCTATAACCATACACTTTTCAGATACATGCACAAATCACAGTATAAAAATGTCAACAAAACAGATGCACAATTATCCCTTTCTGTGACAATTACATAACGGTTACGTCCTCTGCCACAGTGGCCGGGTGCAGAAGATGCAATGGTTTATCTGCGCACGTCCAGCAAATACCTCTGCTGTATACAACAGTGGGATTTTATTTTTTTAAAACATTTTTCAGCCTTAGGAGCAGGGGAAATGCTACTCATGTCATTTGTATCGGGAGACCTGGGGGAATGCCGGGTGGAAGGAAGCTTGTAGCTCCCTGCAGACTCGAGAACCTTCCATCACAGAAATGTGAGGAACATTTGTCAAAGTTTGAGGTTTGTAAGGCATTCTGGGTAATAAAAAGTGGTGAGAGCCATGCAAATCAGCTCACCTTGGATAGCCCTAGGTTGGCTAGGTTTCCCTGGGTGCTGGCTGAGCTAAGGTCCAAAATCCAAGGGAACAAAAATGGTAGAACAAGTACGATTATTATTTTTCAGGGCCCAGGAAGCCTTCACCTGCGTGGCTGGGTCCAGGAGCTCCAACTGAGCCCAAGGACTCCAGGGTTCTGTCCTCGGCCTGCCGTATCGCCGAGGGCCCAGGACGGGGTTCCTTCAGACCCAGGAAGGCCTCCCCGCTTCGCCTGTGTGATAAGATGCCTGTGGACCCCAGGTCGGAACTCCATCAGGGCCCTTCCCACAGCACCATGCCTGAGGCCCAGCTGGGGCAGTCAGCATCCAGGCCACTCATTTGCTTCCTTGAACCCAGCCAGGGCTCCAGGAGGCCGGGTGCATGCACGCCTTCGGCCCCTCTGTCACTTGGTGCGCACAGATTACAAGAAAGAATGGTAGTCTTCCTCCAGATTACTCATGGTCTGGCGGTTCTCAGACAGCGACCAGATGGCCCAGGACCAGGGCTACCAACCAATCTGGGGACTCCACAGATGCGAGGCTCTGGGGACAGGGACTTGGTCCCTGCCTCTCTGGGAGGAGCACAGAAAAAGGCTTTCCCAAGACGGATGCCATGCTCACCCAGCACAACCCTCCAATGGGGAGACTGAATGGCATTGCCTCCCTTGGCTGGGACCTCCCCTGAAGGCCCTGCCACCAGAGGCCCTCCACATCCTGACCTGTCTGGGCTTTGGGCAACCGAGGAGTGGTCCTTCTTGAGCAGCATGGTAGCTTGTAGAAAATGTCAGGGCCTGTGATGAGACCCTGGTTCCTCTCATGGTGGGTATGCAGTATGGGGAGCCACCTGGCTCTTCCCTTCCAGCACCTCTGACTAACGCAGGGAGTGGGCTACCCACCAGCCCGCCGGCATGACTCAGGGCTGCCGCCCAAGCCAGGTACTCCTGATGCCACAGGGGGTCAAACCCGGTGGCGGACAGCTGATGTGCAGGTGTGGTGACCCTCCATTGTTGCCAGATACCCGGTTTGTCCTGGTCCCGTGTGGCCAGGCTGAGGGTTTGAAGACTTGTGCGGTCCCTCCTGGTCCTCCGTGAGGGATCAGCGGCAGTAGGGCTGGCTGCACCCATCGCTTTCGGAGCCCCCCTTGCCTGTGGGAGGGAGAAGAGGAGCTCTCGGGTTGAGTGCCTGGTAACGCTCCTCGAATTGGGGAGGCTGACTCCCAGAGGGGAAGCCTTAAATGGTGCACGGACAGAAGGGGACCGCCTCCATCGCCCTTAGTGCACTGCTCCTTTGTGGGGCACATGGTGCTAAATAGTTTGTAGATGACCTGATTTAGGGTCAGGGTTTCGTAATTTGAGCCAAGCTTTTGTCTCTGCCCGTGGGTGCCTGCAGGACACCTTCCACCACAACTGGGGCTGGGTCAGTCTGCCGCCAAGCATGTGGGAGGCTTCTTCCACCATGTTCTGACCAGCACAGGGGCCTCCCCTTCCTGTCCCTGCGCTGCTGGGTGCAGGGATGGGTGCATGTTTCCCTTGTAGGGACCCCCTGCACAAGCCGCAGGGAGGCAAGCAGCTCCGGGAAGGGGCCTGCAGAGTACTGTCGTTAGAGTGCATGGCTACTCCTGTCATCGTTGGGCTGCTGTGTGAGTGGGTTCTGTGTCTGGTCGTCCCTGTCCATCTGGTCACTGGGTTTTGGGCCATCTGGTCACCATGCTGCTGGACCAGATGGCCAGCCAGCCGGGCTAACTCAAATTTCTCTCCTCCCTCCAGGGTTCTATAAGCCCCCACTAATATAGTCGAGGAAACTGGGCTTCACATTTAGCCCCGCAGGGAGAGGATGTGGCTTGGGATTAACCCTTCTTGGCTCCCGGGCTTCAAGAAGGTGAAGGCACCCACCCAAGACAGCACCCTGAGCCCACGGTATGCCAGGCCAGTGACAGTACCCAGTGCAGGGTGGCTGCAGGATTTTCTTGCTCCTGTACTAGGTTTAGTATAAAGAGTGGAGACCAGCCCTGCATGAAGGCCTAGCCTCGCTCAGCCTCCGGGCTGCCGAGCTGGAATACAAGCTTGGGAGAGCTCTGAGAAGCCTTCAGCAGATGCCTGGGCCTGATCTTGAATGACAGTGACTGTCGATGTCCAGCTCCCCCTAGGAGGTACCGTTAATAGGCCCGGCACACGTCTTAGCATTCTCCAAAGAACAAGAAGGGCCTGGGGTAAGCAGCAGGCCCGGGAAGCCCTCTTCTGCCCTTCACCGGCAGGGAGGGAGTCCGTGGTCATGCCCTTGGTCAGTTTTCCAATGGGGCCCGGGTTCCATGCACTGGCCCACCATGCCGCCAAGCGTGCGGCGGGGGAAATGGGCTCCGTGGTCATGGATAGGTGGCCTGCCTGGGTAAGGCCCAGACTGGACTCTGGTCGATCAGGCATAGTTAGGTCTATTTAGAGACTGTGTGCTGCTTGGTTGGAAACACCTGAGAGTAGCCCCAGTGAGGGCTTCCGAGCCACAGGACAGGGCTTCACAGTGTCAGGGAGCCAGCAGGCCTGGGTATGCAAGCCCACCAGGGCCCTGGGTTCTCTTCTCCGGCCTGTGGTGTCGTAAAGGGGATGCTGCCCATGCGTGGCCAGTTTCAGAGGATCTGAACTGGACCATGGGACACCTACTGGGCCATGGGGTGGGCGCCCTGGTCCGGGGCTTCCTCCTACAGCCTGATGTGTCACAAGGGGCATGGAACGGGGTCCTGCGGGCCCCAGGGAGGCTTTCCTGCTTGGATGGGCTCAGAAGCACTGAATGGGGGCAGGGCACCAGCAGTTCCCGGGGTGGTAGCCCCCATCCAGCCAAGCACATGGGAAAACCTTGAAGAATCTAATCAAATGACCCCTTGTTGAATTCAGAATGTTGTCTACTTTTCAGAAATTTATGGCTTTCCGGGATCCATCATGCGTTTCTCATCCAATTCTACCACTAACTGGTAAGAGGTTTAACACACAAAAAATTTAGGAGAAATGGGCTATGTTCCAGTAAAATGAATATCACAAAAGGGCGGATTTGCTATATTTGATCTGCACATCAAACCTAGTCTCTTTCCTTATACAAGAACAACACAATATATCTGTAAATGTCATCCAACTATTGAGTGCAACCTTGGTGAAAAATGCTTATCCACCTTAAGCATTAACAATAGACAATCTGCCAACCTACGGTGTTACAGAATGTCACATCCATAGAAAACAAAAACACCAGCGCACATCGTATCAAGTCACTATTATCCCAGTGCCTTGTGCACAATTCTTCAATTCGAATTCTTGCCCAGACACTCCTTCTCAATCCAAGGGAGTCACGTAGTGTAGACAAAATTGGTATTTTATTTCTTTTAAAACCAACTGCTTCACAGCCGACGCGCGTTTCGCCCTTTGCGGGCTTCCTCAAGGCAGATTTCCAATATGCTTAGCACTGTGTATTTCTCAACGCTTGTCACACTAAATCACTCTTAAGGTGAGCTTCACTCAGACGTATATTCCAATTTATCCAAACACCAATAATAGTAGCAGTAGTCCTTCATATATTGTCACTCAGGAGCCATGATAAGTTCCATCAAAAACGCTGTGCGCTCCACCAACACACGTTTTAGCAACAGAGTTCCCTTAGCACAGGGCAGGAAAAAGGCCCGACAGCGAAGGGGTTATAGAAGTGTTGTAAATTCTGAATTAATAAGTGAATCTTCAATGAAAAAATTAGCACACAGTAAATGGACTGAGCCAAAACGATTTATTGTATTTCCTTTTTAGGGTGTGCTATGTCTGTCATTTAGCTTCTTTGAGAGAGAGCTCTAATTGGGTTAGAAAAGTGGCCGAACCATTTTATTTAAAATGTTTACTTATGAAGTTAACACCTAGTCACCTACCTTTTGCAGCTGTCGCCAACACATGGGGACCAGAAGAAGATCAAACCATGTGGCAATACTAGGGAGGCTTATACTTGTGTACTTTTTTATGACCCCATTTTATCTCTAGGAAAAAAGAACAGTTGAAGTCAGTAATGCACGCATTTTGTTTCATGACTAAAATCATTATTTTATCCTGTAAAGTGTTATGAGAATGAAGTGGTGGTTTTTCCTGAAGAACCATGTTTGGAAACATATTCTTGGTTATCATTTTTGAGTCGTGCTAGAGACCGATTCAACTGTCTGTCACAAGTTACTTTGTATGCAATACTCCACTGAATCAGCCCTTGTCCCTGATTAGATGGATTTCTTGTCAATCTCAGTTGTAGCCTTCCTCTCTGTTCTGTTGCCCCCCCCCCCAACCAAACTCACCCCCAGCGTGGTTCTTTCACATTGTGTTTATCTGTCTATGGTGTTGCATTGCATAAGGCACATGTGAAATAGTGCTCCCCATGTCCATTCACGATGGGGCAGGGAAGTGGAAATCTCGCCCTTGGTTGTTGAAAATAAGCGCATCCACAAAGCACAGAATGTTGGACATGCTTCAACTGTTAATGAACATTCATTCAGCAGAGACGGAATATTGGCTTTTTAACACACTCACTTGGGAAAGTACATCTTTGATGCTTATAGTTAAAATAGCCAAAAATGAATTACATGTGTTTCATTTGGGGCATGCAATACTGCGGGAAACACCCCTGGCCAGTGGAAATAGATACCACTGTTTCAACACCTACATGAGGTCAGACAGAAAGGTTGCTTTGTAGATTAGATTATCTCATTTTAATGGAAACTTCACCCTTTTAGTTCTCCACAGATGCCTTTGTTCAGATATGTGTTTGAAAGCAAACTCTTTGGCAGACTGCAGATGGGTGTACTCATCTTTACTTCAGCAGGTGCACTGCCATTGGGCACCCAGGTGTAAGTGGACAGCTAAACCACACTTTAGACTTTCTTTCACTAGACAAGTGACCCATTATCTTTGTTTGTATTAGAACCCATGGCACGTAACAATTGAGAAATAAATATTTGTTTTGGATTTTTCTTTTAATTTAACCACCAGAGATTTCTAAGAGAATGTGATTTGAACTCCTTGTGGAGATGTGTTGGAGGAGCATGTTAATGAAAGCAAAAGATAAATACCCAAATAGGTATGACTACACACCAACACCGACAAACCTTAGCTCGCCTTCTGGAAATACTGATGTTGGTTCCACTCAGCATTTACAAGAATACGGGCCAGATGTAGGTAAATATCATTTACTGATTCTAAAATACAGAATTTTACCGATTCTGTATTTTAGAATCGGTAAATGGTATGTAGCTAATGATTCGGTAAATTTTACCGAATCGGTAAAATTCGGTAAATACCGATTCGGTACTTACCGATTCGGTATTCCACATTCATTCCTATGGGCATTCGGTAAATACCGAATCGCTAATAGGGGTAGACTTACAAGGGTGACAGAGTGTCACATTGACACCCTGTTGCACCCCTGAATAGTGCATGGGTGCACATGTGGCACACATACATGCCCTAAGGGCATGTATGTCTGCCACATGGCACTGTTAAAATATCACAAAATTGCTTTTTTACCGGTTTTCGTTATTTACCACCAACTTGGAGTTGGTGATAAATAACGAATCCTTACAAGTGAAAAGCACTTACTTGAGTGCTTCCTACATTAAGGATTCGGTAATTTACCGAATCGGTATTTAAGAATTTGTTAATTTACCGATTCCTTAAACTACCGATTCGGTAAATTACCGAATCCTTAAATTAGGCCCCCACATCTCAAATGCCTAATACCGGTTGTTAACGGGCGAAATTCGGTAATTTCGGCCATTACCGACCGGTGTTAGGCTTCCTACATCTGGCCCTAGGCAATTTATCCATTTAACAGCATTACATCTTTGCAGGAAAGGTAGGGTACATATAGTATATGTCACACTGTTTTTCTTTAAATATCTATATTTTCTTTGGAAAAGATTGAAGGTAGTAGCCAGATTGTGGATTCTTGGTCATTTATATTGGTATTATATATTAACGATGTGCTCCCTGAATATTGAACTTAGAATAGCAATGGGATACAATATCATGGACAAAATAAAAACATTGACCGGTAAGTAAGTCTAGATGTTCTAAGCCTAATTCCATGTTTATGTACCTACGCGTACATATATCTTCAAGGCATGTACATGTGAAGTTAGGAATAGTAAATCTATACTTCTCCGTATGCATATTTCAATATTTTGTCCCTAAATATAACTACACACTGGCCTCAATATTCTTGCCCCCCCAATAAACCTATACACTGTCCTTGATAATCTTGTACCACAATATTCTGGGGGACGATATTCAGTAAAACAAATTATCAGTGGCATATACTTTCAGAAAAAAACTGTGCTTCAAAATAATAATTAAGAAATAAGACTCCAAGGGCAGTGATAGTCTTTACGAATATTGGGAATTATTGTTTAAAAACTCTTGCGTCCTAAAATTGTAATGATTCCTTGTCAAGAGTGCGCTATGTGTTAAATCTTGAAGCTTTTTTTTCCCCAGCGTATTATGTTATGTTATGTTATGTTATTATATTTTATATCGCGCACAGCTGCCCCAGCGAAGGGGCGTCCTGGTGCTTGAACAGGTACTGAAACATAACACAGAACAAATAAGAAGGCCCTAGCCGGGTACAGAAAACAGAAAGGTCTTGATCGCACGTCTAAAAACAGTGAGATTATTCAACGCACGGATGTGCACCGGGAGAGCGTTCCACAAACCAGCGGCAAGTACTCGATAGGAGCGGCCACCCATCCTACTGAGTTTGAAACGGGGGCAGACTGCAAGATGTAGGGCCTCCGATCTCAACGACCTCGACAGGGTGTAGGAAAGGAGCAAGTTGGCAAGTGCCGGCGGCAAAGAAAGCTTCAAGATTTTAAAGGCCAAGCATAGCGACTTGAACTTAATTCTCTGTCTCACCGGCAGCCAATGTAGAGCAGAGATCGTGCTGGACACTGAACAATGTTTAGGAAGGCCAACAATGGCCCGGGCCGCAGCATTCTGTACCCTTTGAAGTCTAGATGCTTCAGCCTGATTAATCCCCAACAACAGCGCACTGCCGTAGTCCAGCCGAGATAGAACCGTGGCTTGAACCACGAGCTGCCGGGTAGAAGAATCAAAAAACTTGAGGACAGGTCTAAGGCCTCGCAGAATACCATAGCAGGTAGCTGCGACCTTCTTTGTGTGACTCGAGAAAGTAAGGGCCGAGTCCATCCAAATTCCTAGATTCTTTACCTCGGAGACCGGAACAGGAGTGACGCCCAATTCAGGCGGCCACCACTGATCTCCCCAGAGCTCTGCATGTTTCCCCAACACCATGACTTCAGTTTTTTTGGCGTTCAGTTGTAAGCAATTGGATCTCAACCAATTTGCTACGGCCAGAAGTCCTGCTCGGAATCTAGGGGCGTCCACCTCAGGGTCACCACTCAGAGTCACCGCCAGCTGCGTATCGTCAGCATATGAGGTCATCTTCAGACCCCATTGTTTGACAATCGCTGCTAGCGGTCTCACATATAGGTTGAACAAGGTTGGACTCAGCGAGGAGCCCTGAGGGACCCCCAGATCCAGAGAATAAAAGATGGAATGGCCAGGTGGTATAGCCACTTTGAAGTACCGACCGGAGAGGAAAGAGCAGAACCACTGAAGAGCAGTCCCCGTAATACCAGCCTCCTCTAGGCGCTGAGTCAGGACACGGTGGGACACAGTGTCGAACGCGGCGCTCAGATCTAATAGGAGGAGCGCCGCCGTTCGCCCAGCATCGAGCACCCCGCGTAAGTGCTCGGTCATATAGAGCAACGCGGTCTCGGTGCTGTGTCCTGACCGGAAACCATTCTGACTCGGGTCCAGAATATTGTTGCGGGCGAGATGGTCAGAGAGGATGGAGTTTACATGCGCCTCAGTAATTTTAGCTATCCAGGGAAGAAGGGATATGGGGCGGTAGCTCTCAGGCAAAGTCGGATCTAAAGTAGCCTTCTTCAAGATTGGAGTAACTACCGCCTGCTTCCACGAGGAAGGGACCATTCCAGAAGATAGCGACAAATTAATTAAAGAAAGTATCGGAGCCCGACACCAGAGGGGAAGAGTCCTGATTAGATCAGGCTTCAGCGGATCTAACGGGGAGCCAGATTTGATCTTGAGACTCAGTATGTTAAAGGTCTCCGTGGACAGGTCCGGCAAGGAGGTCAGAGTCTCCACATCCGGCGTGTTAAAGCACCCTAACTCTGGGTCAGGCGGAGACTGGTTAAATCCTTGATAAATAGTCTGCACTTTTTCTAAAAAGAAGGATGCTAAACCTTCACAATGAGCGTCAGTGCAGATTGCAGTCGAGGTGGCCCTTTTATTCAAAAGGTCCTTGATGACCTTAAAAATTAGTTTTGAGGGATTGGTGCTGGTTTGGAATTCCTGAACATAGAATGCGGCCCGGGTTCTGCAAATTGCCCTATGGTAGATCTTAAGTTTGGCAAAATAGGAGGAATTAGATAGTGCAAACTTGACTCAAAGGTATCAGGTATCAGAGCGCTTTACATGAGCACCAGTTACGCTTCAGAAGGGCACATTATTGTTTGTCAGACACGTGGAGATGAAGTGATTTGCCCAGAATCACAGGCTGTTGAGCGTCATTGCTGAGACTAGAACCTGGTTCCCCAGATTTGTTGAGATCGACCACCCTTTCCCCACTTTTGGTTTATCTACTCCTTAGTCACATGACAACAGAGTAGCCAATACCAAATAAATGGTGAGTCGCCTTCAAGTGGAAGGAAAATTAATGTGTTTTTGATACAAGTGGCTTCATATGAATGATTTGGGGTATACGCTAGTAGAGTACTAAAGGTGTTTTGGGAATCTTTTCAAATTTACACCGTTCTTCTTTCGCTATTAATATCTGAGTAGTTGATGTGGTTTTTTGCAATATGGCGATATTTTCTAAAACTAAGGAGACAGCTAAAAGTTGAGTAATATATGATTACATAATGTGGCATTGTACATTTTGAGATTTAAACACACAAAGGGGTTTATTACGATGTTGAGCAGATGGATCCAGCTCTGACCAACCTCCGGTCAGTGGTCCTGACCGCCTAATTACGATGTGATAGCATATGGTGCGGTCACATACTCGCATTTCCCTATTGGAGCATGTGCTACAGCGGGAAACCGGCCGTCGCACGAATCCTCATAGGGAAATGGAAGATTGTGTTCATCCCCGCACCGTGCGGCAGGCACCTCAGGGTGCCTGTCACACGTTGCAGGGATCAACAAGGGGGCAACCGGAGGCCAAAACCGAAGGGGGCCCTGCCTGGGGCCCCCAAACTCGCTTTCCAACAGGCTTTCCATGTCAGAAAGACAGGCATGGAAAGCCTGCCGGAAACCGTTCATTGTAATCTGGACGGCATACAATGCCGTCCATGTGGATTCTGGGCTGGGCTCCTTGAGCCTGTCAGAATCCAGCTGGAAGGACCAGCCGGTTTCACTTCTGAC
The DNA here is from genome assembly GCF_964261635.1 of Lissotriton helveticus. Classification (NCBI taxonomy): domain Eukaryota; kingdom Metazoa; phylum Chordata; class Amphibia; order Caudata; family Salamandridae; genus Lissotriton; species Lissotriton helveticus. The sequence continues at coordinate 1,601,110,473 of NC_136067.1, forward strand.
CGTCTAAATTGTAATCAGGCGGTCGGAAGTGAAACGACGATCAGAGGCTTCCAGTCTAAGATCGTTATTGGCCCCCAAAACTCACTGTTTAGACTTTGACGATGTATCTTATTTGTGTAAGGAGGAGAGAGGTAGAGCCAGTCACCAACAGTCTGAGTTCAGAATACTGAAAGGCCCAACTTTGAAGTTACATACTTCCTACTCTTTCTGTAAGTGTTGCCCTGTCGCATTGGCAAGAATACTAAAGAGATATCTGATCTTCTCAAAAGAGTAAGCGATTTGTATGACATTTCGTTGCAGGAGGAAGTTAAAAAAAGCGGCAAATATTTTTTATGAAATCCACATTACTATAAATGCTGTACTATTTATTACTTAGCTGGTGTTTAAAACATCTCATTTCACTAGCTTTGTTCTACAGTAGGCAGGAGATCTGAGAAACTTGAAGCCCATGTTCGCTGAGCTGTGAGGAATTGCCAAGGGCATATTAATAACAGTTAAATGGTTGAGTTCTGAAGGCACATTTTTAATCTATAGTATTTAGATGGATTTATGCTATATCCACAAAATGTGATGTATCTATATGACTGCATCTTTATGTAAACACACTGGTGAGCACTGAAAGGTTTCCTGTTACAGCAGCCTAACGTGTTCGGTGATGCAGATTACACTGATTTACAGTTAAGTACTGGAACAGGAAATCCCACGACTGCCAGGCAAATCATTAAGTAGACATTTGATAAGTCTGAATGAACTTCACCCTGAACAGTGAGATTTTTGTTTTATATTTCCATCTATGGAGATGCAATGGCACTTTAATTCTCGCAAAAGATAAAGTGGGCAATAAAAAACATAAACTGAAACTATGGAGTTCTTTGGGGAAAAATGAATCACCTTATAATGCAATTTTTTTAGCAAAATTCCACTGTACTGTGATAACTTGAAGTGCACTGTTTGTTTTTTAATGGCTGTAGCCTAGATATTAAAAGTGAAATGTGCAAATGTTGATTTACCAAGACCTTAAAATTCAGTCAGTAGGACTTTTACGTGCAGGTAAAGGGCTACCATCCCTAGAGAAGTTGGTCAAAGTTAGATAATTTTACTTTGGCAAATGCGGGAAACGTTTATCCTTTTTACCTAACTTTACCCGTCTTCTTCCAATTTCACCATGGTCGTTTCTCCACGGCCCGCACTATTAGGCTGTTTTTCATCCACAGGATGTCTCGCCCATGAAGGGCAGCATGTCCTGCAACCGGAAAGAGTGATGTGGTGAAGGTATGAGGCTGTGCGTGGTGATTTTGGTGTGGGTGCTGGTACTAGGAGTGCACAGGGAGCTCTTGTAACCAGGGAGTTTGATAAGGTTGTACCAATTACTGCTACAGCCAGTAAGACTCTGTGTGCCAAATTACCACTGGTTATATGAATGCTGGTGATAAATCCATTCTTGCGATCAATGAATACATATTCCACATTACTGAATATAATACTGCCTGTAGCGGATGCACTTAACTAATTTCCACAGCAACAGACTTTATTTTAGATCACTGACCATTCATGCAATGATACAGGGGAGCTTTTCCCTGCAAAGGCTACTTCTCTGAAATGAAAATGGTTTTCTTGACCAGTAGTATATTACATTGCCGGGTATTAGTTGTCTAGCTGCTATATCAATGTAAAAATATATTTCTCTATCCCTATGTTTTAATTTTGATAGTAACGATCCTGATGGCGTTTACTCCACCATAAAACTGGTGGTAACGGTTAACTGCAATACCAACACACTGTAATTCCAATAGAGTGCTGGGCCCCTGTTCAGAATAGTTCTGAATGTATGATCCAATTACAGATCTATGATGCCCACTTTGATCAGGTCACTGTCACTTCACAGGCACACTCTACCAAAGTCGACATGTGTTTACATCTAATAATCACGGGTAGTGATGTGCGCATTAAATTGTGCAACCCAGCAGCACCTCCTCATCAATATCACAGCTATTAATCTCTGTAACACCCTGACAATGCTAAATTGCTAGCTCCTGTTGTGATATCAAAGATACATCTGTAAGGATGTGTCATGAAACTGATACATACCTTCTCAGCTAAATCTCTATAATGGACTCACACACATCACCCACACTAAAAGGTAATGTCATGTAAATGGGATTACAAATAATTAGTGTGAGAAGCATTCAAAGGTCATAATGTAAAGACTCTCTGCAGAATAGGTTTGCCTCTACCAGAGAGGGTCACAATCTACTTTGCACATGCCTAAAAACTTCTATGTGCACAGGATCTTGACATGAATTATATCAGGGGCAACCAATAGCATAACCAAGTGCCATGCATATGTGGGAAATGTGTAAGTGCAAGTCATTAAAGCAAATACAACACTAAAAGCATGTGCCTCACATTTAGATGAAGTAGACGTAAGGTACAGACGTAAAAATGGACATGTCCTTAAAACGTTTTAAAAGGTATGACAATTCAACACCCTCTATGTATGAATAAACAAATAACTAACTTGTACACATCAAACACATATCAAACCTACATCATAGGGAGCAGTGCGAGCAGTGCAAGCTAAATGATGTTGATATTGGCCAAGCAGAAATACTTACCATATGAAATACCACCAAATGCAATGTCAGCCCCATTGGACTTGATCCCACATATGCATCTATTAAACATTTACCCTTTTCCTGTGTAACTCTAGCACTGGTTCCAACTAGGTCAGATCATAGAAACCACTTCAAATGGATCATCAATGAGGGTGAAACCAACACGACTGTAGTCACAACTGTAGTCACGCATCCTAAAATATCCAATAACATCAAATAGTTAGAAAAGTAATGGCAGGACTAATGTGTTCTAAACCAAGCACATTTTTTTATTTCTCCATTTTACCCAGATGGAGTAAACCAAAGGCCAATTGCCATTCCACATACACATTGTCTGGCCCAGCACATTGTTGTGCCACTAAACCTGCCCTTCATGACACTCCCAGGGAACCTCCTCACAAAGAGGCTCCATTGGGCATGGCAGGTATCTCAATGATGTACTTGGTAGGGAGACATTTGGTTTTCGGAGTGGGGACCTTGGGTTTGGAAGGTAGGAGTTTGGAAGAGGAAGGGGTGGACTGACATTTAGGAGGTGGGAGTTGGGAGACAGAAGAGTTGACCAACATTTTGACAGGGGACCCTGGGAAGTGCAAGGGGGGAATGGGTGTGGACTAGGGGTGAGATTGTGAGGTAGAAGGGGTGTGGCAGGGGTTGGAAACATTGTGGAAACGGTGGTAGGGGGTTTGGGATGGCAGAAGGCTAGGTGAAGGGTTGGGGAACTTATGAGGGGTTTTGTTAGGGAGTGGGGTCTTGGAGGTAGAGGGGGTGTCAGTGTCTGATGTGATTGGGACTGTTGCGGGTGCAGGTGAATGTGCATCAGGTGTATATGCTGCAAGTATGGGTGTGTCTTGTTTCTCCAATGTATGGTTGGTGCTTGATTGTTTCTGTCTGAGTTTCTTAATTGTGCATAGTGTGAGCGGTGTGTCTGTGGATGTTGGTACAGTGGAAGTGCTGGATGTAAGTGTTGTGAGTGCTGATGTGGTGTGACAGGGGGTGTGGATGTCTGCATTGTCTGTATGGATGTGATGGGGTTGTGGGGGTGCATAAGGGTATGGAGGTCTGTACTGCCTCTTCCAACACCCACCACCAACTAATCAGAAAAACTAGGAAAAAAAAGCAATTGAAGACAGAATCTCCACTCATGCACACAACAGCAAAGACTTCTTCAACATCATCAAGGAGTACGCCCAACCCACCAGTGAGTCGACCGACATCCCTCCCTCACGACCTCTGTGACAAACTCAACACCTTTTTCCACCACAAAATCAAGAGCATCTATGACAACTTCGACAAAGACAACCAACACACTGAACCCTCACCAACCACCCGACACCCTAAAGCCAGCGATCGACAACTGGACAGCCCTCACCACCGAAGACACACTGAAGATGATGAAGTCAATCCTCTCCGGGGTCCCCACGGACCCCTGCCCCACCACATTTTCAACAGAGCTACCAACACCATTGCACCTATGCTCTGCCACACCATCAACCACTCCCTGGCAACCGCCTTGTTCCCTGATGACTGGAAACACGCTGAGATCAACCCCCTCCTGAAGACACCCTAGGCAGACCCCACCGACCTCAAAAACTACAGACCCATCTCCCTGCTCCTATTCCCAGCGAAAGTCATTGAGGAAGCCATCAACAGCCAACTCGCCACATTCATCGAAGAGCACAACATCCTCAACTCCTCCCAATCCGGCTTCAGAAGAAAACACAGTACAGAAACAGCCCTCCTTGCCGCAACAGATGACATCTGTACCTTACTGGACAAAGGAGAAACAGCAGCCTTCATCCTCCTCGACCTCTCAGCAGCGTTCGACACAGTCTCTCACAGCACCCTAATATGCAGACTCCATGATGCAGGGATCCAAGACAAGGAACTCGACTGGATCCGCTTCTTCCCCTCCGACAGAACGCAGCGGGTCAGACTCCTCCCTGTCCTCTCAGACCCTACACCAACTACCTGCGGAGTACCCCAGGGGTCCTCCCTCCGCCCTACACTCTTCAACGTCTACATGGCTCCCCTCGCCCCCATTGTCAGAACCTATGGACTCAACATTGTGTCATGCGCAGACGACACCCAACTCCTCCTCTCCCTATCCAATGAACCCAACGCCACCAGACACAACTTTCGAGAAGGCATGGAAGCCATTGCCAAATGGATGAAAAACAGCTGCCTACAACTAAATATAAACAAAACGGAAGTACTCATCATGGGCCCAAACCCAGACGCCTGGAACGATACCTGGTGGCCCCACACCCTCTGAAGCCCGCCCACCCCTATAGACCATGCACGCAGCCTGGGAATTAATCCTGGACTCAGTGCTCAAAATGGACCACCAGATCAACTCCGTCTCGTCCTCCTGCTTCCACACCCTCCGCCTCCTACGTAAGACCTTCAAAAGGATCCCCCTCGAACACAGAAAGACCATCACTCACACCCTGGTCACCAGCAGGCTCGACTACGGCAATGTACTCTATGCCGGGATAAACAAAAACCTCACCGCAAACTACAGAACATCCAAAATGCTGCTGCAAGACTGGTCCTCAACCTGCCAAGCCACTGCCACATCTCCCAGCACCTGCGCACACTCCACTGGCTCCCCATCGAAGCTAGAGTCACTTTCAAGATGCTAACCCACACTCACAAGGCCCTCCATGACACTGGACCAGCATACCTGAACAGCCGACTCAAATTCCACGTACCCCAGAGGACCCTACGATCAGTCCAGCTCTCCTACACCATGGTCCCCCGCACCAGAAAGACCAGATCGGGAGGCCGCTCCTTCTCCTTCTGCGCGGCCAGTGCCTGGAACGACCTTCCCCTCCACCTCAGACAGATAACATTTCTCCCCATCTTCACAAAATACTTCAAAAGCTGGCTCTTCGACAGACCCCCTTCTTGATGGACTGGAACCACTGAACCCCCCCCCCCCACACACCCTCAGCACCTTTAGACCCTTACGGGTGAGTAGTCACGCTTAACAAAAACCTGATTTAATTTTATTTGATTTGCAGGGTGGGGATGTGGTGGTGGGGGTGTGGTGTGTGCTTGCATCCGTGATGTCTCCTGTGCTGTGTGGAGATGTGATGGGGAGGGGTGTGAGCATGTGAGTGATATGTTGCCACCAGTGGTTGTGGATGTGATGGGTTGATGGTGCCTATGATTGTGGTGGTGGGTGCGGTGTCTGTGTGTTTGGATGCATGCTTGTTTTTTGTGAGGTGTTTGCCTATGTGTGGATGTGTAGCTTGGGTCTGTAAAAGATCTCTGTAGGTCAGACATTGCATTGTGAATACCTTCCAGGTAGGCCACCATCTGCTGCAGATGGCTGTCTAGGCTCTTATCAGCATTCAGTAGTGCTGTCTGATCCACAGAGATGTTCCCCAGGAGCTCAATAGCCTCCTCGCTGTGCAGAAGGGGGAAAGGGGCAAGGGCTGAGGTGCCTGAAGCAAACGCGATGGCTCTCCTCTTAGGGGAGTGGGTCCAGCCAATTGGTTGGGAAACAACAGATAGGGTGGCAATGGAACTGGGTGTGGTGGACAAGGATGAAGGTGGAACAAATCCTATGGGGTCCACCACTACTCAGGAGAATCCACTGGGGGATGACTCTGACAATGAAGAAGTTGAGTTTCCGTCCTCCATGGCACTCCCGACACCCTCTCATTCACTGGGTCCCTTCGTGTCTGTACTCTCACGCCTGGAACCACTATGACCAGCTCTGTCCCCAACAATGTTGGCCCCTTCTTCGCTTGTCCTGGATGAATCTGAAATGACAGATGAAATTGGTTTATTGCAACTGCTCCCCTCTTCAGGGAGTGGGTTCGGCCAACTGGTTGGGAAACAACAGGGAGGTTGGCGATGGAACTGGGGGTGGTTGACAAGGATGAAGATGGAAGAAATCCTGTGGGGTCCACCACTACTTATGAGTGTCCATTGTAGTTTGCCACTAATGATGGAGAAGTCAAGTGCACAGATCACACTAGCTGCATGGTTCATTGCATAGGCTTCAACATTAGCATGAGCACATGCATGAATGCTACATTACCTTGAAACAGTTGGTCACAGTGATGTCATAACCATAGACCGCTCCAATGCCATTAATGGACTTGTCTACACTTCATCCTAATATTCATACTAGAATCTAGAATAGTTGATCACCTTGTATACTTTTGCCCTTGTAATATACCAAAGTAAACTGATGTCACCAAATAGGATGTCCACTAAATATACATTTGCACACTGTTCACACAAGGCCCCGAATTCACCAAATATTAAATTAACTTAACAGTATCTGATGTCATGAGGGACAAATTAAAGGGCAAGTAGCAGCAATATGTACTGTAGCAGAAGTCATGTCACATGCAAATGTTCATTGCAAACTGATGACAATTTTGACTTGAAACGTAATCATATTTCCACGTACAGACAAGTATAATGAAATCTGTACTGAAGTTGTTTAGCTACATTTCACATGTAGCATAGAAAAATATCTTGGTGACATTGAGGACCAATTGCTTGGGAGATAGATACTCCAAATAAACACTGCATAGGAGTCCTTTTAGCCCTATGAACATCCTCAGTCCTGCTTGGGACTGGTGACAACACCATTCTCAGATTGCATTCCTACAAGCCCATATACCTTTGAAGGTGGTTGTGTATTAGTGAATATCTATAACATGAACAGGTAGGATCACTATAGTCCTAATGGTATGGCACACCACAGCACCATTTAGTAGAGCAAACATAAGTTGCCTTGTAAGACTGAGTATACACACTCACATATGATGTCTAGATGCCTACATCTCACTCCCTGTTGCATGTCACCAGTTAGTGAATGAATCTTAAAACTATTGCAGATGAAATAAAAACAGGAAAACGTATGCTGGGCACACAGGTAGTCACTAATGCTGATGGCACCAGTGATGTTTGCACACTCATGTTACTGCAGCATTCCAACTTACTAATGTGAAGTGCTGTCCAGTTACTGGGTAAAAAGTGCACTGTATGCCCTGCCACATATATTAAAGCTACAATCACATGGGATACTGTAGGGAAGGAGCATCAATCCTTGCACAATGAAGACAAGTGCCCTGTTTGGTACTATTATCACCCACAACATCAAAGAACATGAAGTGATTAATCACTTTACTCAGCCATGTGTCTGCTCAAGGCAGTACATTGCTAGTGGGGTACTCTGCTGTGTTCCTTGTCATAAAGACAATAGGCAAAGCACATCAGAAAGCACCTACTACTAAACCTACACAAACAATAACTCTTCTTGTGTGTCACACATGGGCCACCCCAATATTGATGGGGAAATCCTTGCCTGTAACACACAAAGTGGGCAATGTAACATGTATGACTCTGACCAGGACACCCCCCCTTGTAGCTGCTGTGGGGCCCGAACTGCCCACCAAGGTCCAGGTTGGCCACCGCCAGTATGTTGGCAATTAGGGGGACCTGGGTCTAGCACGCGCGCCATCTACATAGGAAACACATCCCCAGCTGGACCTCCATGATATTCCAGGTCCAGCGTCTCCCCCCTTTTCATGCAATGGGTGCTATGCCAACTTAGGGCCCCCCCCCCCCAAGTCTTCCAGGCAATGGCTTGCTGATGGGCGGTGATCTGTACGAATACAATAGATGAATGAACAGATTATAACTGCAAGTTTTGGGATATCTGTTTGGTTGACACACATATTGTATACATCTAGCACAAGCATACATGAATAGTTAACACACAACAAGTGTAGTTCCCACATGCTGAGGATTACAAAGACATGAATGCACACTTTTGTAGTCATCTCCTGACTATCCTCAACCCTGGTCATGTCCTGCACTGACTAAGCCAGCCTAACACTATCATGTAGCCAGAGCCATTCTACATGCACTGTGATGTGAGCAACCATGAAAAACAACACACCATTGTGACCTTCCGATGGGTTGACTACTTGTGCATGATTATACAGACATCTCCATAGCCAGGCCCATTGACTTGATGCATACAGTCCATGCTGCCTGGTACGATAGTATATACTACTTCCTAAGACTTACTACTACACTCCCCAGCACACGTCAAGTGGTAAACAGGTTTCCCTATTGTAGTTGAGAACACGTTAATATTTTGTCATCATATAACATAAATTATTAACAATTCCGTCTGGTTCTTATTTTCGGGCTTTTATTTTCGTTGTTTTGTATCTCAGTTGTCAACAGCCACAGCCAACACGTGTTTCATTGCTAATGGGGTGTGATTCCGCGACTTCCTCAAGGCTGTATAGACATAAACATACAGAATGCCTCTGTACTTAATGTATCAAGACCTCTAACAGGCAATATACAGAGTGCATATGTAATGTCATAAAATACAAGGAATCAACACAAGGTTAGGCCAACCCGATTGGAGTTTCAGTGCATAGTACAAAGGGATTGATTCATATAATTGTGTACAGAAAATTGTCTCTTAATAAGAGGCGAACTATAACCTGAATACAATGGAGAGAGACAATTAAATATTCAAAGGGCTCCAAAATTGTCTAATAAAAGCCAAGTGCAACCTTAATACCTGGGTGTGTATTGCAATGTGTGGTAATGCTATCATAAATTGGGTATTTGCTCTGAACTGTGAGTAGTGGGAATGCCTGACTAGGTGGGGAATGCCTGACTAGGTGGGAATGCCTGACTAGGTGGGAATGTCTGACTAGGTAGGAATGCCTGACTAGGTGGGAATGCCTGACTAGGGTGGAATGCCTGACTAGGACGGGAATGCCTGACTAGGTATGGTATACCAGTGGGTATATTGGCCATCTTAAAGGAACTACACAGTGGAAATTGGGCCCAGGTAATCAAGGATACACAAGGGGCTCTGACGCAGAAAATAGCGGTAGGGAATGGGCTGAGACAGGGCTGCGTTTTGGCTCCCCTCCCCTGCTATTTGCCTTATTCTTGGCTGACCTACCAGCAGTATTAGAAGTGGAAAGGAGTGCAAGCCTAGAATGAGCAGAAATAAAGTGGCATGTCTTTTATATGCAGATGACCTCGTGATACTGGACCAATCGGAGCTCGGGCTCCAAAGGAAATTAAATGTTTTTAGTAAATATTTTTAGGCAAAGTTTTTAGTTGTAAATATGGACAAAACAAAGATTTTATGCTTTGGGAAAAAGGATAAAAATTTGAGCTGGTTTTTAGGAGAAACGAAACTGGAGATTGTAAAAGAATATAAATATTTGGGCCTCTGGTTTGACAGTGCCCTAAAATGGTGTACCCACCTAGAAGCCCAAAAAGCAAAAGCCTTATTTTCAATAGGCTGTCCGAAAAAATTTAACAAGGAATATGGGGACATGTCCCACAGACAAATGCTAAAAGCAGATGTAGCAATGATTCCCTCACAGATATTGTACGGGGCAGAAGTCCTGTACTTAAGTGGTAAATGCAGATGGGACCTGGAAGAAGGGAAGATCCTAAAAACCTTATTGTCTCTGCCAAGCTCCGCAATGATCCAGGCTGTTAGAATGGAGACAGGAACAACAGCATGGAGCATTCAGATCCAAATGTCACTTTTAAGATTTTGGAAATGACAGGATCCAGGGGGTATGAAGAAGGTCTCACAATGGTGTAGGGAGGAGATCTGAAGTAGCAGGCTCAAGTGGGCTAGGGAAGGAAGAAAGAAACTCCTGTCTATAGCGGAGAGACTAAAGGTGAGCCTAATTCAGTACTCTCTGAAGTTAGAATTTACCAAGTGTTCACTCAGACTCCAAGGTCAGGAACCGTCAAGGAAGAATGACTTGGCTTACCTGAGTGTGAAAAAATCAGTGCAAGGTACAAGAAACTCATGGGTAAAAGAATCATGGTACCCGTACCTGGATACCTTGCCGAACTATGAGCTTAGAAATACTAAGAATACAAATTGGTATTAACCCCTGGCAGTTGGAGGGAAAAACAAAGGCCGAAATGATACATGCTGATGGAACTTGTTAATGTGGGCTTGGAAGCAAAAATGATACTCTGCACATATTGGTAGATTGTCTAGAAGTTTTAGCTTTGAGGAAAGTGTTTTTACGTCCAATGTTCTTAAAATATGGAATAAGGTCACGAGCTCAAGCAATAGTAATGCTTTCAGAAATGTCAAATCTTGATATTGCTATTGCACTGGGGAATTACATGAAGGGCATAAAATGTTCCTGAGGGATAGACTGAAGGGGAGTTAGTACTTCTATCCCACCTTCTAAGATCCCCTCATTCAGCTTATGCAATATATCTCAGCTTAAAGTATATACTACTGACATGTGTCGAATTGTTGTTGCTATTATGGAAAGGAAGTGGATATCATATTTTTAATATGTAAACATGTGATGAGGTATTTTTAATGAATTGTACTGTTCCGTATCTATTTAGATTAATATATATAATATTGAATTTCATTGGGTTAAAAGGTTGCTGCTATTGGGGAAAGACCGTGGATTCCGTACCCTTATTATGAATATATTATAAGGAAGATTTAATAAATTGAATTGTAATTTATCTATTGTGGTTTCCCCGTTGTGTTTAAAGACTATGGTCTAAATAAACAAAGAGTTTGACATGACATGAGTAGTGCTCAGTGGAAAACAAATGCATTAAACTCACAGACAAATCCCTATTGCCAACTCTAAGTGAAGAAGTGAGTGTAGTTAAAAGAATGTTAAGCGTATTGTCTGTAACAAGTACAATCAAAAAATACCTATATCTTTCAAATCACTGAGTTCTGTAACGTAAAAAAAGACAATACAAGTGTACAGTTAACTTTAAATCAACCTGCTTCTGAGTGTTGTCTCTAAACCAATTCAATATGTCCACCCTGTAATTGGAATTTAAACACCTATTTGATATGTGGTGACACTTCCGACCCACATTGGGGTTCCGATCTGCGCGGCATGTCCACAATTGTCAGTAAAATGTAAAAATCTCCTTGTCAATTCAAATTCTGGTTTCTGCGAAATCCATATGTAATATATTAGCCCAGAGTTTAATAAAAACAAAGACCAATTAATCTGCACAATTCAGACTATGACAAATAATTCTAATAGATTAATAGGGATCCTCATAGAAAACTGTGAGAGAAAGGTCGCTCAGTTGCAGAAGGACATTGAAGTTTTAGAGGCTGAGATCAAAGACCTAAATCTACCTGAGGTCTCGGCCAAAAACTATGCTATCTTAAATGACATTATACAACACCATGTTGCAGACATTAAAATGCGCAAGGCAAGGAAACTGCGGAGGGATGAACGGGATTACTCTAGCGGGAGGATATTTACTTTTGCTTGGAAATATGATCACATCGTCCCCAAAGAGAACCAGCAGGGTAATACTGAGACCAAATCTATGAGCTCCAGCTCGACCTCCCTGGACACAGCCCATACAAGTGGCAGTGAGTCCGAAGCTACAAATACTACCCCAAATAGTAACAACAGTGTTTTATTGGAGGTGAGGAGAATCAAAAGAGGCAATCAGGAATACAGACGTCCCGCTCAGGCAGAAAAACAAGGAGGGGAAAGAGAGGGTGCTCAAGGGGACAAGAGACCGGGAGTCAGGACTAGGTCTTGGACCCAAAAGAAGTAACTGATGTTAACATTGTCAATTTAACTGATATTTGTGTGTCCAAAGATATATGCTCTGTACTAACAAAAGGAATTCATTTTTGCCCAATAGCATTGGGGATGTGTGTGATATAAAAACTGACTTGTTCAAGTTTGTGCGACGTTTAAAGCCAAGAAAACACTTTGAACTAACAAACATTGAGAATAAAAATTTGCACAAGAACTTGGGTGTGATAATGTCTGAGGAGAATTCAATACAGGATATCTTAGACACACGTTTACTAATGTCATTGACGGACTGTGAGGATGAGGTGATCACGTCAGAAATGATCATGAGGGACCTTGATATTACAACAGATTATAATATCTCGAGTAATCTGAGAGAAAAATCTAAATGGACGCCTACACTGACATCTGGGAATAATATAGATTTATTTCACAAACAAGTATTAGCTGATTTGGACAGACATGAGGATAGAAATAGTGTGTTTAAAATCAAGAGAGACAACCTGACATTTGGGGAAACGATTGCGTTAAAAGAGTGTTGTATCCTTAGTGGAAGAATACCAGGAGCCAGGTAGTATGTTCAAGACTGGTTTATTCAGTCCTCAGATCAAGTTACATATTAGAAGACTCCAGCCAGCCTAATGTGGTACCAGCCCCACTAGGAGCAGCCTCCCTAGCTGCTCAGCCCATCTCCAACTGCCACATTCACCCCACTCAGACACACAGGCATTCCACGCATCACAGACACACCAACATTCCATTACCAAGATACACTCTGGCTGAGCAGCTAGTGGCAGCAAGGCTGGAATACATGTTAAATAATTATGTAGGATATAACATTACCTCTTTTTCTTTAAACAAAATAAAACAATTACCTTGCAATATAATGACATTACTAATTTGAAAGAAGATGGAATCATAAAAGTAGATGAAAATTAATAATAACACAAAATCAATAATAGAACAAATTTCTAAACTCTAAGATGCAGCGATGACAAATATACATCAGAAGAGAAAAACACACTGTAAAGGAAAGATGGTTAAATAAATACAACTAAATTGCAAAACCCCCATCCCCCTTCAAAAGAAAATTTTTAAAACACATCAGAACATTGCATTAAGTTCCAAATACTAAAGGTAAAATTACCTAGAACTTTTTCCCAAAAATAGGGAAAACCAACCAAATGGGTCGCCACCCAAATTTCCAACCATAAAGGTACTGTGCACAACAAAGGCAGGGATCCCATAACCAACCCCGTGTAGGAGTTCACCCAGATACACACTTATGAGAACAAACTCATGAAGTAACCTGCTCGTGAAGATTACATACCCCAAAGTAGGAGTAACACACTAATAAACTCATGAAGAAACCCCGTCGTGGAAGGTACGTACCCCAGAGTGGGAGTAAGACACTTTCCCATTGAAAACAAACAAAATGGGAACTGACTGAGGATTAAGACCATCCCTCATGTAAGGGAACAGTGAAAACCACACTCTAAAAACTTTAACTCGTGGCATCACAACATTAATAGGCTGTCAGAAAACATAATAAACTCTAAATAGAATTTACACTACTGTCTCTAAACTCAAAACAATAACACTCTGAAACACATCGGTGAGCGATGTCTCACCCGAGTTGTGATCACTATCACTTTCCCTGTAAAAGAGAAAACAAAAGAACACAAACTAAAATGGAAAGACATTTCTTATTACACACTAGAAATAAGTCACATTACATACAAGAAACGAAGGTACTTGAAGACTTGTGTTGATAATCAGAAATGCATTTCCTTCGACATACATGAAACGAAGGTACTTGAAGACCTGTGCTGATAAATAACACACCAAACCTACATGTCATATGGTCTCTGACACATTTATAACGGAGAAGCATTTCGAAGAAGGTCCAACGAAGAAAAATTCAACAGACTGTAGCAACAACTCCAGATAAAAAAAAACATTGCGGTGGACCCATGTTTCATACAAGCGCATGAATATTAAGACACAGTGGGCAAAATAAACTTGCAGAACGTCAGGGAACAAACCTGTTGATACCGTGGACCAAAAGTACACAGAGCGCAGACAGCAGCAAGAGTGGGGTCTAATTCCTTGACGTGCTATACCTCACTTCCAAACGGAGTGGTCGCGACCATGCAGACCTGTGACCCAGGATTTATTAGTGTCAGCAGTTGATAGGACCATCAAGAGTCATTAACAAAGAGCGGGCGTCCAAGGGAAACCAGAGACGAAAATGGAACACTGCGGAAACACGCAGACGTGCTGACGTTTCACCCACTTTCACAGCATCTGGCAGTGACAGGTATTGTGACGCGTGCTTTTCGGCGAATCCCCTTGAAGGATTCGATTGCGTCATCAGACCAGGCAGGCAGAGGAGGCGAAAGGAGTTCCTCACCAACGGACATACTGGTCCCAACTCAGCCGTTAGCTAGCTCACGAAGACAGGTACATTCAAGTCATTCTATATTTAAAGTGTCCCTTGGCAAAATTTAATACGATTTTCTGCCGCTAAACAACACCAAGACTTTCCCTTATATAATTAGAACGGCCACTGGAGGAGGATGTTATTTATGTGGACATAAAGTATTGCTTATTACTTGAAGTGCCCAGAATTGGAGGTTGACACATGAACAAATAAACAGGGACATCCCAAACTGGCACTTAGTTCAAATTGCTGCCACAGTCCCTCCAACTCACGTTATCCTTTAAGCTGTGGTGAATGGTAAACTTAGAAACATCACATTTTAAAAATAAACGTCACAGTTACAGTGGTTTTGAAGGCTATTTGGATCACTTTAACTGTCAGTAAACCCAATAAAATCACACTTTCTCTGTGCAGCCATTGCACGCAATAAAATCTTGTTTCTTCAAAAACAGACTTTGTTGTCACTACAAGTTGTTAGGTGACAAGTTCTTGTTCTTTGTCACTACACATCCCAATTTAGTATCTTGACTGTAAATACACCATAAGCTCAGTAGAACGCTGTGAGTGTAGCACCACCATCTGATCCTTTTTGACAGAACATCACAAAGAATTGTGCCTTGAACTCTTCACAGTCACTTTACTTAAAATGGCACTCTTCACACTTTAATGTGATGTGGCTGGTCCACCAACATCTGGTTGTAGCGACGCTACCCATCCAACTCACAGTCATTCTTTTACTTTACCAAGTGGCTGGAACTCCAGGTGAGGTTGTAGTTTAACTACTCCACCAACTCACTGTAGACATCTGTGGCAGGAACACCTAAAATCGGTTGTAGCTGTGCTACTCCTCCAATTCACAGTCGCTGTAGTATTTCCAGGCTGTAGTGTCAGTTGGTGGTGACACTACTTGTTGGGGCTGTCCATAGAAAGGACACTGGTGGGGCTGGCTCTGGCTTGCCTGGAAATACCTTCTTTTTTTCCTTGAAGTTGCTTGTAGGATCTCTTGGTTACTTAGTTACTTCCTTAGTTTCGATGTTTCCTTGTTGCTTAGCTGTACCAAGAGTCTGTGGGGTTCAAGATTGTCCTCATCGCCAATTTTATGTTGTGTTTTTAATGGAAAGACACCAGGTGCCAGGTAGTATGTTCAAGACTGGTTTATTCAGTGCTCAGATCAAGTTACATATTAGATGACTCCAGCCAGCCTAGTGTGGTATCAGCCCCACCAGGAGCAGCCTCCCTAGCTGCTCAGTCCATCTCCAACTGCCACATTCACCCCACTCAGATACCCAGGCATTCCACGCATCACAGACACACCAACATTCTATTACCAAGATACACTCTGGCTGAGCAGCTAGTGGCAGCAAGGCTGGAATACATGTTAAATAATTATGTAGGATATAACAAAGAGCTTTACAATAATAGAGATATTACAATAAGAGAGGCTGACAAGGGGGGTAACATGGTGGTGATGAGGAGGGTAGACTACAATGACGGGATCGTAGCAAAACTGAGCAACTTAGAGTGTTACGAACCTCTTAATATCAACCCAATGTGGGCACTTACGGAACATATCAATACCCAGTTGAGGAGATGGCACGGCTTGGGGCTGATTGATGATAATTAACTGACTTACCTTAAACCTGATAGACCAAGGTATCCTTGTATTTATACATTACCGAAGGTGCACAAGGCAGTACCCTTTCCCCCGGGTAGGCTGATTATTTCTTGAATTGCGGGACCCACAGAGAGGATTTCAGAATATGTGGATGTTTTTTTAAACCCAATGGTGAACAACCTACCATCCATCAGAGACACAAAAGCATATTTTAGGTATTCTCTCTGATTTTGGCTGGATTGATAACATGTTTATGGTTACTTTAGATGTAACAGCATTACACACCAGCATCAAGAGAGAGGCGGGACTGGTAGCAATCAGTAAGCTGCTAAACAGCAGATCCGCAAGTGCTTGGAACCACACTGAGATGTTAATAAAAATGGTCGAACTTATACTAGACAACAATGTATTCCTGTTCCAAGACAAATGGTATAGACAAAAACAAGGAGTTGCAATGGGCTCCAGGTTCTCTCCCTCATATGACAATCTGTTCATGGGCTGGCTCGAGGAGAGAAGAATCTGGGGCCCTGAAGGCTCCAAGTGGAATAACTCCATATTATATTGGCGAAGGTATATAGATGACTGCTTTATGATTTGGACAGGCACACAGACCAAACTGACAGGATTTATTGAATATCTAAACACTAATGACTGCAACATCCGATTCACATCAGAACTAAGCAAAACCAAGATTTCATTTTTGGATGTTGAATTTTTTGTGAAGGATAAGCGGATTCAGGGCAGACTTTTTCATAAACAAACAGCATGCAACTCACTACTACATGCGTCTAGTGCGCATCCACCGTACCAGATACGCGCAAGCCCATTTGGGGAACTGGTCAGAGTCAGACGTAATTGCAGCATAGACACTGACTTTGAGGAACACAAGAAGGGGACTTTAACAAGATTCAGAAAGAGAGGTTACGATGGGATTACTCTTAAGAAAGCCGAATCAAGGGTAGATCAACTGAAGAGAGAAGATACATTGAAAGATAAGAAACATACATCGACTAAGGCAGAGACAATAAGAATGATTACCGGATATAACAATTGGTCGGGGGTACTCAGGCGGAGTTTGGACAAGCATTGGCACCTATTACGGGCTGACAAATCCCTTAGAGATCACATCACGGAGAAACCAAATATTTCATATAGGAGGGGATTGACACTGAGGAACATCTTAAGCCCAAGCTAACCCACACCACCAGATAACAATAACTAGTTGACCCAACACACTAAGGGTTTTTATGGCTGTGGCCATTGCATAGCTTGCAAATGGGCTACTTCAAAGAAAACACAGTTTCATGGTCCCAGTGGTAAAATGTATGAGATCAGGACGAATATTAATTGCTTGACAAAGTTTGTTGTCTATGCTATTGAATGTAAATGTAAGAAGAAATACATTGGCAGCACTATTAGAACACTAAGAGAAAGGATTGGGGAACACATACGGGCAGTCAAACAGGGTGACATGAGGTACCCTTTGGCTGCACAGATGTCTATCTGCCCTTTACAAACAACTAACAAACGTTTCGAGTTTTATGGAATTGATCATACACCTAGACACCCCGGAGGGGTTAATAATGAATTAGCGCTACGCAGGAGAAAAGCATTTTGGATACTGAAGCTACGAAGTACAGAATGCAGTCTTAATATCGACCAGGAATTGCATTATTTCTTGGGTAGATGCTGAATGTTTAAGATTGCATGATGGTCCAGTGTATCTGAGGATACCTTATTTCAAAAGACTCATGTCATTATGTCAGGAAACAGCAAAAGAGTTTGCTACAAGGATGTACAGCTTGTGGAAGTATATATAAGCAATATGTGACTGCATGCAATGAAGCAATTTCTTTTTCCCTTTTTTCTTCTTTAATTTGTTGTTTACTTTGGAAGGACTACATTGTCAATTGTTATGTATAATGGTTAATTTGTTTCAGATGTTTTTTGTTCTAACCTTAGAAGATGGAGAGAATGAAGACTTTAAATTTTGTTCTCATTGACACATCCTGTTTTAATTCTCAACACTGCATGTCGTTTTTGTGGTCCAAGTTTACTTTTGGCTACATCAGATGCGAATTCAAGAATTTTTAGTTCACTCATTATTTGGACTTTATGGATTCCAATCCAGATAATATGCATATGACATTATCAAGAAAATATGTAATATTCACCCACGTTTACTATGCACACTATAAGATGGCGGCCGTTCAAGGCTAATTTGATAGACCATCGTTAATTTTAACAACACGGGGAGAGGACATGCTTACGTGAACGCATTTGAATTAAGGAGATGGCGGGTCTTTATAATGGCTGAGGGCATCAGTACTCGGGAGCTTGCCACCGAACACGGTGAAAGACGGGTGCGGAGTGCAGTCCAGTTAAAGTACACACGGAGGTAAGATTACGTACAGGCAGACGGGATGATCTGGTTTTGATTTTGTTAAAGGCTTTTTAGCAGGGCAGCGAGCTTCAATTGGGGTCTAAGTATATATTTACGATAAGAGTGGTTTACTTAATGGCAATTGCGGCTGCAAAGAACCGGGGTTTTTAACATGGTTCGAGCACAGCTAGGTAGTAATAACTGGGTTTGTCACCAACACATCAGTATGAACAATGACTGAGTTTGATGATGTCCACACACACAGGCAATGTGTAGTTGGCCATAAGCGGACTGTTAGCACCCATATAGCTTTGAAATGGGCATATGCTTAATGAATGTGATATTTATTTAATGTGGAGGCATGACTGGATTACAATAAGGGGTTGCCCACATATTGTATACACGGATAACCCGAGAATATAAATGTAGCATTCTGACATTAGACAATTTGTCATAGTCTGAATTGTGCAGATTAATTGGTCTTTGTTTTTATTAAAACTATGGGCTAATATATTACATATGGATTTCGCAGAAACCAGAATTTGAATTGACAAGGACATTTTTACATTTGACTAAAAATTGTGGACACGCCGTGTAGATCGGAATCCCAATGTGGGTCGGAAGCATCACCACATTTCAAGTAGGTGTTGAAATTTCAATTACAGGGTGGACATATTGAATTGGTTTGGAGACAGCACTCAGAAGCAGGTTGATTTAAATTTAACTGTACACTTGTATTGTCTTTTTTTACGTTATAGAACTCAGCGATTTGAAAGATATAGGTACTTTTTTATTGTACTTGTTATGGACAATAAGCTTAATGGTCTTTTCACTACACTCACTTCTTCACTTAGTATTGGCAACAGGGATTTGTCTGTGAATTTAATGCATTTGTTTTCCACTGAGCACTACTCACTAGTTGAGGCCAAATACCCAATTTATGATAGCATTACCACACATTGAAATACACTCCCGGGTATTAAGGTTGCACTTGGAATTTATTAGACAATTTTGGAGCCCTTTGAATATTTAATTGTCTCTCTCCATCGCATTCGGGGTATAGTCCGCCTCTTATTAAGAGGCAATTTTCTGTACACAATTATATGAATCAATCCCTTTTTACTATGCACTGAAACTCCAATCGGGTTGGCCTAACCTTGTGTTGAGTCCTTGTATTTTATGACATTACATATGCACTCGATCCTGTTAGAGGTCTTGATACATTAAGTACAGAGGCATTCTGTATGTTTATGTCTATGCAGCCTTGAGGAAGTCGCAGGATCACGCCCCATTAGCGACAAAACACGTGTTGGCTGTGGCTGTTGACAACTGAGACACAAGACAACGAAAATAACAGCCCGAAAAGAAGAACCAGACAGAATTGTTAATAATTTATGTTGTATGATGACAAAATATTAACGTGTTCTCAACTACAATAGGGAAAGTTGTTTACCACTTGACGTGTGCTGGGGAGTGAAGTAGTTTGTTTATAGAGTTTAGGTTTTGATTTGTGGAGTTTAGTGGTTACAGCACAATCTTTATACTTGTCTCAAACCCTATACAAATTGTGTGATTCTACCAAGAGGCGCCATAATCCTATACTAAATACCACGTTTCTGAGGATTTACTTCCTAAGACTTAGTTTACAATGAAATGGATGGCGTGTGTGCCTCTGAGAGCTCCCTCTCTGGGGATGTGTGGACATGCTGACTACATAATGGGATATCATACTCTGTCTATTGATTTTGTGTGATATGTGGAGTAGTGTGGCTCACTGGTTAGAGGCGGCAGACCCGAGAGCAGAGGACGGCCCGGGACCAGGGTTCGATTCCCGACGCGGCAGGTTTCTGGACCAGGGTCAGCGGACTCGATAATTCTCTCGCCTCGGTGCCCACTCTGATCAGTGATCACACTCGGCAACTCTGGGCACTAGCTTGCCTCATCTTCACTAACGGCCCCACCAGACTGCCGGGGATGCCTGGTCTCACCCTGGAGATACCCATTAAGGGACCATCTCTCAGGGAAGCCAGGAAGGGTTTCGCAGCGGTCGAAGCGCGGAGGTACCCCTTCGGGAGTGATTCCAGCGCTATATAAGCACATAATTAATTAATTAATTAATGCACTGCCACCAGAGGACACACCTTTTGCCATATGTGGCACTGTTACAGGGATGACAACAACATACCTTTGTAATTCTTGTTTGATTGGTTGATTGTAACAAGGCTGGTTATTCACATATCAAAATCTATTTCGAAGTAACCAACTATCTGCACTGTTAATGAGTCACATGTACAATAGGCCTGTACAGTGCAAGCATGACTTATGGAAAGTGCCAACAGACCTGTGGAGGACTTGTCATAAGCAAATGACGCACATTGACAATGTGAGTCAATGGAAACATCCAAAGATCTGCAGGTCGGCAGGGAGATTACTGTGTGCATCTGTGGTGTTGCCACAGTAACTCAGATCCAACATAGGCCATGGGCCAATTCATTGTCATACCTTGCTCTCTGCAGGCTGAGCGTACTGCTCCTACATGAACATCACATATTTCCACCACTTCCATACATAAAAGTGCATTGTGTGGGCATCCAGTACATGGCTTCAAGGTTGTGTGGCACTCTGGATGAGTTAATAAGGTATACCTATAACTTAAACAACAGTTTGGCAAACCCTGATCTGGGCTGAATGATAAGTGGAAATGTACACACAGCTAACATCATCCTCAACTGGTTCTTACATTTTACATACAGAGATCCTGCTATAAAGCCTATACATTTCTTTGCACATTTACCACGATCTGATTAGGGAATATGTCACAGGTACCATTAAATATATATGTAACATACATCAAACAGGCTGGTGACTGCACTAGATCTAGTGCAGATCTTTTAATTCTGGTAGGGGTGTCCGGCAGGGATGTATTCTTGCTCCGCTGACGTTTACCCTTTACATTAATGACCTGGATAAAGTGCTTGTGGAGGCGGCTCTGGATATCCCCCGTGTGGGAGACTGCTTAATCCCTGTTCTCCTATACGCGGATGACCCAGTACTTTTAGCTTGTACCGCAGTGGGCCTTCAGCGGCTCTTGAACGTCTTCGGGACTTTTATGCACTCATTGGATTTAATTGTGAATAACGGAAAGTCACATACCATGACAATAGGTCGCAGACATAGATTTTTTTATTGTAATGGAGTGGAAATCTCCCCTGTGTGGATGTATGTCATTACCACGCATGCTTTTACAACGCATGCCTTTACTACGCAACTTTCACAACGCAAGTCGTTACAACGACTTGCGTTGGGGGGGTGCTGGATAGTGAATAGTTTAATTTACTATTCCAACTCCAGTCCCCATGGATAGTAGGGAAGGTTTTGGATAGTAAATTAACTATTCCCTATCCTAGAGCGCCCCCCAGCGCAAGTCGTTGTAACGACTTGCTTTGTAAAAGTTGCGTGGTAAAGGTACTGCGTTGAAAAAGTTGCGTTGTAAACGCTGTGTCCCCCCCCCGTGTCTTCCTTTTCTTATATGGGAGTCCTATTTGATGATAGGTCGTCCTGGGTTCTGCAACAAAATGTTAAAAAGAATGCAGTTATACGAGCCTCTTCATCTCTTATAGGGTTTGCACAGCGATTGGGGGCTAGACCGATAGAGGCTATCCTAAAGGTTTATAAAGCCAAGTGTCTGGCTATTGCGGCCTATGGATCCTCTATTTGGGGCTATAACGAACAGGTAGGGATTCAGATAGCTGAAAACAAATTCCAACGGAGTCTCCTGTCTGTCTCACAATCTACCCCATCGTATGGTCTACACCAGGTATTAGGGCTAGCTTATGTTACTGATATTTTGAATACAGCTCCGTTGCTATGCTGGCTCAAAACTTGGCTAAACCCTGATTTAACCCTGAATCATATGATTTTACGGGACTGTGTGAAGTTAGATAAGTCCCAAAAAATCTAATGGCTGGCGTATGTTAAAAGTATGTTTATTAAAATAGGACGGCCAGAACTTTACGAGGAACCAGATAAGATCAGGAAGGAGGATGTGTCGTGGTTAAAATTGAATTTCAATAAGGTTTTGATGATAGGAAGAGAAGACCAGGAGCTATGTAAACCTTTAGTTAGGGCCCATTACTTGTTAAAAACATCAATTAATTTGGAACCTTATTTATCATTAGTTAACAAGCCTTATCATCGTTGGCTCCTAACCAGGCTTCGCTTCAATCTGATTCATTTCACATAGGGGGATTATCGGGAATGGTGCAATCCTGTTGATGCTGAACCCTGCCAATGTGACAATTTTTCACCCCAGGACACTTTGCACTTTATGTTGTTTTGTGACTTTTATTCCAATATTCGTCTGAGATTCCTGGTCCCTATCTTGAGAGGCGGGGGATTTACCCAGGTTAGACCGGCATTGATCTTCCTACAGTCTTTGTGTAATCCTTGGGATATTTCTAACATTGCATCCTTCTTGGTAGCTGTGGTGAGGCTAAAGAATAAGAGAAACTTAATGATGTTTTCTTCCTAGGTAAGATTGTAATGTTCAATGCAATTTTAAGGGATAAAGGGTATGTTTTTGTGTTAGTATTTTTAGTTAAGTGAATTGAAATAATGTCTGTGTATTTTAAATTATTAAGTCAACATTTTTTGTAACTTTATCTATGTTTGTGGTTTGTTTTTTGTACTTTTATGATGTTTAACTAATCGAATAAAGTGGATTGACTGACTGACTGGCTGACTGGATAGATTTATCTCAGTTTCAACTGTGAGTGGCTCCTCGTGCATTCTTTGGAAAGCAAATGAAGAAAAAGCCATTCCAAAAAAATAAATATTTGAAGAACTAAACTATTCCTGCCTACCAACAGCCTTTGCTCCACAGGAGAGGACTTTTGCCCTGTCCCATATTAAAGAAACAATGCCTTTCTCGTAGCCTTCACTTACATGAGCCTGGCTACCCTAAAAGCTAGCCTGTACCGAAGAATACTCCTGACCCCAACAAATTTGAATTCTAGCATATCAGTAGGTTTGTTTCCTTAACTTAGTCTAACATTTACTTCCTAACTTTACTTCAACACCACCTCCACTTTGCCTTCATTTACATTGTCATTTACATTGTCCAAAAACCATTTGAGGTTAGTTTGATAAATACTAGGTTTGAAAGTAATAAGTCAATTACTTGTCGAGAGCTTGTAGCAAATGTCTTTTGCAAAACTTAGGGGTTGGATTGACTGCACTGTAATAATTTTAAAATAAGTTGAATACATTTGAGAATTTGTGTTAGAATACTGTGACTTATTAGTTTAATCTCATTTGTTTTTGAACCACTTATTCAATTGACTTATTAGTTTAATCTTATTTAATTTTAAATAGTTCAGTAATAATTCAATAACATTTATAGTTACGTTTATGGTTAGTAATAAAATAATAAATTAAAATGTGTGAATTTAATCAAATATAGGTTTACAATAAGGTATGTAATTAATTTGATTTAATTGAATTTAGGGTAAGTGTAAAAATGTAATGCAAGAGCAAGTAATTATTTCACATTATGTAAATTTAAAGTAATCATGTATTTACATATAGAATTACGTTTAGGGCTAGAGATAATATTAATGTGTTCTAATAGACATAATTTAAATAATTTTAACCCAATATAGTGTTAGAGGTTTGGTCAGTGTTAAAACGAGGAAACTATATTTTAATTCAATACGTATTCATTGTAAGGGTTAATATTTATGAAATGTAACGTTATGAAATTAAAATGAAAACAAAACTAAGGAAGTTGTCAGCATTGTAGCTACATTTAAGGCTTAGAATAGTGAATAGAGTGAAAAGAACAAGATTATTGTGTACAGTAAAAGTACGACAAGGCTAAGGGGGAAATGAAGGGTATGGGGAAGTAAACATCAAATTAAAGATAGAGAAACTATAAAATGTGTCCAAGACAGCTCCAGTAACTCCCACTACTGAGCTAATTAAAGTTAAGGTTTACTGTATTGATTACTAAGCTATCAACTCAAAACAGAGACTACTTTGCAGAGAAGCTCAACATTAGACATGTGTGAAATTTGCTTTTGCGTAATTTCTGTAAAATTACTAATTTGTAATTTAGCACTATATTTTAGCACAACATGTGTCCCCAAGTCAATTTATTATGTGAAAATGCATTTATTGCAAAACAAATAGTTCATAAAATGCAAGGGCCTTAAACAAGAGTTATTCCCATTCTTCAGTGCTGCAGCCCTAAAACTTGCTGCTGTGATTGTGCTAGCCATGGTCTAATGGCATAATTGCAAGAATTTCATGTAACAAGTGCAACACAAAATGTCGGAAATTATGCAAATTATGCCTTCATAATTTAAATTTCACCATGGCTTACTCATCGTCCCTCACAATGCTTGAAATACTTAAAGTAAAACATGCATACCATTTTCGAAAGAGCAGAAGAAGTGAGGACAGATCGGAAGAAGGAAGGAAGGAAGGAAGGAAAGAAATAAGTAAGGAAGATGGAAGGAAAGATAGAAAGAAGGATGTGGAAGGTGGCAGAGACGGAATGAGAAAGAAGAAAGTGGGGAAATGAGGGAAGGAAGCAATGCTTCCATGGTCAGGTCGGGACAGCAATACCCCAGGAAAATCAGTGTTTGTATTCTCACTCTTAGGGCCCGATTCCAATGTCGTTCGGAAGGCCTCCAAAATTAAATTTGGCTTTTCCAGATCCGATTTGTAGCCCTTGTTTCCGACCGAATCGCTCACAGGTCTAAACGACCAAGTACGATGCAAAGATCATGTACGCATCGAATGAATCGTTTCCGGGACTCCCACCTGACCATACGACTCGTTCTTAGCCGAATCGTGTTGCGCAATGGAGCCCAATTCCGACCGAGTGAGTACAATGCACGATTCAGACAGCCGCTTCACCTCAGTCTCAGTGAGGCGAAATGGCTGTCAGAATTGTACTTTGGGGGGGGGGCCATAGCAGGCCCCCCTTATGTTTATGTTTATGTATTTATTTTTGTATAGCGCATAAATCACCGTTCGGTCTCAGAGCGCTTGCGAAAGGCTGGACAAGAGATAGACAGACAGGGGATTTTATATCAGTTTAAAAGAGCCAAGTTTTAAGATTTTTACGAAACGTTTTATGATTAAGGTCAGTTCTGATGGACAATGGTAGAGTGTTCCAAGTGGTGGGACCTATTTTGGAAAAGCTTCTATCCCCATTTCTGACCGTCCTAACCTTTGGGACTCTTAAAAGGTGTTTGTTGGATGAACGTAGGGTTCTCCCTGGACAATAACCCTGGAGTTTTCTCTGCAGGTATTTGGGACCATGTCCGTTTATAGATTTATGCACCAGACAACATATTTTAAATTTGATACGTTTTCTTATTTTGAGCCAATGTAGTTTCTTTAGACATGGGACAGAGGGGGTGCGAGGTGGAAGATCGAGTGTCAACCTCGCTGCTGAGTTTTGGAGGGTCTGGAGCTTGGTTAAGGAGCTTTCGTTTACATCAGCAAGTAGTGCATTGCCATAATCAAGGCGACTGATTATAAGGCCCTGAATAAGGGGTTTCCGGGAAGCAAGTGGAATCCACTTGAAGATTTTTCTGACGCTTCTCATTAGCCCAATGCTGGTGTGAACAACTTTATTTATATGTGGGGACATGGACAGTTTGTCATCGATGGTGACTCCAAGGTTCCTAACTAAATTTTTCGGGGCTGGACATGGGCCTAGAGACGGAGGCCACCATTCATCCGTCCAAATTTTATTAGCCATGCCAAACAGCATGATTTCCGTTTTTCCGGTTGTTTGTCATCCACTCACGGACGGAAATCATGCATTGTTGGAATCTAACTTTAGCTTCTAAAGGGTTGGGGCCTAATGTTATCAAAATCTGGGTATCGTCAGCGTATGATACCGTATCAAAGCCATAGGCTTTGATTACCTTGGCCAGTGGTGATAAATATACGTTAAATAAAGTTGGACTCAAAATTGAACCCAGGGGGACACCTTTATCGTTTTCCACATAAGGTGAAGAGAATGAACCAATTTTGACCTTTGACCGTCTCCCTGTTAGGTAGCTCTGGATCCACCTGTGTGCGGGACCCCCAACACCAATCTCAGCCAGCCACCTTAACAGAACGCTGTGTGAGATGGTGTCGAAGGATGCCGACAGGTCCAATAAAATCAGGATGGCAGACTGCTTTGCATCCATGGCCAGCCAGATGTTATCAACTACCTCCAGAAGGGCGGTCTCGGTGCTATGGCAGGCTCTAAAGCCCGATTGGGAGGTGTCCAATTGCATATTGTCCTCCAAATGTTTGGTTAATTGGGTATTGATTAGGGACTCCATTATTTTGCCAAACACTGGTAAGAGGGAGATAGGACGATAGTTTACTGGTTGCTTCGGGTCAGCATTATTCTTTTTAAAATGGGTCTAACCGTTGCTTCTTTCCAAGACGCAGGAAAGGTGGCTTGGGCTAGTGATAGATTAAAAATTGCCGTTATTTCAGTTATCATGGCAGGGGCAATTTTTGCTAAAATCTGGGCAGATGCAGGATCGCTTGGGGAGCCTGATTTTGCTTTCTTTAATTTGTCGCTAACTCTTTCCTCAGTGAGAGTTTGAAATTCTAACAAGGTTTTAAAACAAGGATGTTTGTTCAGGAGTAGATGTATTAAATGAACTTGTGTCATTGTCCTTAGCATTAGATTGTTTAGTCCCTTTGAGAAAGGCCTTCTGAATATCATCTATTTTGTCCTTAAAGTAGGTGGAA
Source organism: Lissotriton helveticus (assembly GCF_964261635.1). NCBI lineage: Eukaryota > Metazoa > Chordata > Amphibia > Caudata > Salamandridae > Lissotriton > Lissotriton helveticus. Next base: position 1,601,137,888 of record NC_136067.1, read on the forward strand.
AGCTTGTCGGCCCACTCTTGGGACTCAGTGGTGGGTGGCTGGCCAGAAGAAGGATTTGAAAATTCCTTTACTATGGAGTATAGCTCTTTATGCAAATTTCCCGCTTGTTCAATTCTGGTTCCTAAATAGACTTTCTTCACTGCAGCTATCTGGCTCATATAGTCCTTGTGTGCAGTTTTATATTGTTGTTTATCCATAGGTTTCTTTGTTTTACGCCATTTACGCTTGGCGAACCTAGTGGTCTGTTTCACTAGTTTTAAGTCTGGTGTGAACCAGGGAGATCTTGTGTTGGGACATTTAGTTAGCTGTTTTGGGGCTATGTGATCTAATGCCATGGTGATTGCTTCATCTAGGTCTTTTACCACCTTATCTGGATCAGCATTATGAGTCATAAGGGGAGGCGTAAAAGCGCTGGTAAAAGAGTCAGGATTGATTTTGTTCCAAGCCCTACTCATTTTTACCTTCTTTGGGTGGACAGGTTTGATCGCGTTAACTCTAATGTTGAACTTTATTATCACATGGTCCGACCATAGGACTGGATAGAGAGCCACAATCTGAATTCCCTGGGAGTTAGTGCATGGGAGGTCTAAGGTATGTCCGGCCTTGTGCGTAGGACCGGTTTCTAGTATCGTCATGTCCAATGCATTGATGCTATTTATTAATTCAGAGGTATGTATATCTTGCCTCAGCTCAATATGATGATTAAAATCTCCTATTAGCAGAAAATTCTTGTAGGCTAAGACATGAGGGGCCAGAGTCTCCAATAGTTGAGTGGCAAAGTAGGTTTTGTTTTCAGGCGGTCTATAGACGAGCGCTCCTTTCCAGGATTCCTTATCGTTTAGATCAAGGGAAAAGATGAGGAATTCACCCCATTTAGTAATATGCGTGTCAATAGTCGAGATTTTTATGGAGGATTTGTAGACTATTGCTGTTCCTCCTCCCCTCTTGGCGGTCCTGTCTAGTCTTAGGATACTATAACCCATAGGCAGAGCTGTTGCTAAGTCCGGGAAAGATGTTTCTTGGAGCCAAGTCTTCGTGATAAAAAAGAGGTCTGGTGATTCTTGGTCTAATAGGGCCCATATTTCAAGAGAGTGTTTGGGGAGGGAACGGACATTTCCATACAAACATATAAGATGGTTAGACAAGGACAAAGGTACGTGCTTCAGGATGTGCCTATTACTGGAGGAGAGGGAGGTATTTAGGGAAAGGAGCTCTAGTCGGGAGTATCTTAGGGTAGCCATAGGGCCCTTTACTTCGAGGAGCGGGACTGGCTGCTGGCGCTGGTCTGGCGAGGACGGGCGCAGACGGGCCTGACTCTGGCGCGACTCAGGCGCGTCGCAGCACGCGTCCGCTGCGCGCTTCACCTTCTGTGTGTGTTTATATCTGTCCCAGCAGCACCACTAGACTGCCGCCTACCCGGAAACAGACTTTCCCTCCACTTCGATCGGGATAATTAGCCCACGGTGGAACTGGGAAATGCCGGGGCGGGGCTCAGCGTGCAACCGGCAAGCAGCAACAGCAACAGGAATTAAAAGGTGAAAAACGGCGCAAAATAAAGATTAAATGTTAAAAATGCTCTTAAGTCAGCTTCTGAGTGTCAACAGCTAGCGCTAGGTATATGTCAGGCAGTCTCAAACCCCAGTCGCGTCCGCTGCGTGCTCCGCCTTCTGTGTGTGTTTATATCCGTCCCAGCAGCACCACTAGACCGCCGCCTACCCGGAAACAGACTTTCCCACCACTACGATCGGGATAATTAGCCCGCGGTGGAACGGGGAAATGCCGGGGGCGGGGCTCAGCGTGCAACCGGCAAGCAGCAACAGCAACAGGAATTAAAAGGTGAAAGACGGCGCAAAATAAAGATAAAATGTTAAAAATGCTCTTAAGTCAGCTTCTGAGTGTCAACAGCTAGCGCTAGGTATATGTCAGGCAGTCTCATACCCCAGTCGCGTCCGCTGCGCGCTCCGCCTTCTGTGTGTGTTTATATCCGTCCCAGCAGCACCACTAGACCGCCGCCTACCCGGAAACAGACTTTCCCTCCACTTCGATCGGGATAATTAGCCCGCGGTGGAACGGGGAAATGCCGGGGCTCAGCGTGCAACCGGCAAGTAGCAACAGCAACAGGAATTAAAAGGTGAAAGACGGCGCAAAATAAAGATTAAGGGGCCTATTATGATTGCGGTTTTTCCGCATCCTCCGGGCCGGCGGAAGCCACCGCCGGCCCAGAGAATGCGGAAAAACCGCAGCGGACCCACCAAAGACCCACCGCCACATTAGGATGGCTGGTGGGTCCTGGTTACCGTCCGCAGCTTTTCCGCCGCGGTTGGCTTACAACCGCGGCGGAAAAGCTCTAATATGGTGGCGGTGTCTCTCAGACACCGTCCACCATATTAGGAAGTGCTTGAAAAGATGCTTTTCCGCGGCGGATTTTCCGCCGTGGAAAAGCATGTGGAACTTCACTGCGGGGGCCTGTTGCGGGCCCCCTAGGTGAAGGGGGGTGGGGGGTGCACATGGGGGGTACCTATGGTACCCCCCTGCATTTGTATGCAGAGATCGGCAGGCACCGCGCGGTGCCTGCCACTTTCTGCATACAAATGCAATGTATGCATTTTTAACATTGCGGTGGGTGCAGCTTGAAGCTGCACCCGCCGCAATGTTACGGATAGAGGATGTGACCGCCACCCTGGCGGTCACATCCTAATCTTCACGGGGGGAACGCCGCTGCCCATGCGGACGTTCCCCCCTTCTCTATGGTGGCGGACGGACTCAGGTCCGTCCGCCATCATAATCGGCCCCTAAATGTTAAAAATGCTCTTAAGTCAGCTTCTGAGTGTCAACAGCTAGCGCTAGGTATATGTCAGGCAGTCTCATACCCCAGTCGCACCCCTACCCCCGGGGCCCTCCGAATCTGTCACAGGAGTGTGCCAATGGGTCCCCCTGATTCAGGCATGCACAGTGCAGTGGGCACCACAGTGTGTACTCTTTCCTCTCGCCCCTTTTTGCTATGGGAGCCTGTGTACGCATCTGTTCCCATAGAGTTCAATGGGAGTCCAAGCGAACCGAGTCCGTAAGCATACGGCTGCATCATACTCCCTCGTTCGGGCTCCCAGAGCACATTTCACTCGGAAAGCCCTCCGGATCCAAGTCAGAGGGCTTTGCTAGCGAGATCGGGCTCTAAGTAGGATGCACACCTGTCACTGTGACCAACTTTCCTGCCAATCAAGAGTTTATAATAGTGGATCCTGCTAAGACTTTGTTATTGCACATGGGGCAACATTACATAAGGCGCCCCGGAAGCGCAATGGGCTTGTGGACCTGCTTTCTGTGCCCCTGTGATACTGTCTTTAATATTTCAGAAGGAGCTGCAGGTGCATGCAATAGCACCTCTGCTTGCACAACAGTGGTGTGATCCTTTGGGGATCTCCCCTCATTTATAGGGGTGTGACCCCATGCAAATGAGAGAACCCTTTGCATCTGAACCCATGATGTGCTACCGATGTGGGCATGGAGGCAAAGCAACTGTTGAGAGTTGCACTGACTGTGTACCATAAAGAGGTGATGCACCATCAGTGTGCCCTCCCGCCCCGAGGAAGCTCACTAACAGTGAACGTCCAATAGGGGTTGGATCTAAAAATGATAACTGTGAGAAGTTGGCCTGATGTATGATGTTCACTATTCTAGTGAACACCTTGTATCAGTCCAAACAATCCCTTATGGTGGTGGTTGTAAAGTCAACCTTATAGACAAGCTATCCTAGTGGTAGCATGGACTAAGCAGTCTTAGGCTAAACTTAAGAGGGCATGTGAAGCCAGCTGTTTTACCATATGCAATCCTGTAATATCAAATGAAAGGACACCACACAAGTTATATATTATAAAAATATATGTATTTATTACTAGAATAATCCTCTGTACTCTCTATGAGTGCAGAGGCACAAGCGTTTAAACAAATGCACAGTTAAACATACAAAAGTTGCACAATTATGGATAGGCCCGGTGGCCACTCAAACCATATATTAAATAAGTGGTATAAGAAACGCTTTACGAACAATGGTAAGGCCTAGGGCCTTGGGAATCGCTGGGACTACACTGGACTAACTGTAGTTAGAACGGGAGTAGCCCGCGGGATTCGGGTGCCGCGCTAAAAGCACACGCATGCACCAATGCAAAGTCAATGGTGTGTAAAAGTTATAAAGTTACTGCTTTGGAAGTCTTCCGACTGGACTAGAACTTAGCCACTTAAAACTAGGACACTAGAGGTGTAAACCACTACAGGAGCACCGGTGTTAGATTGCTACCTCACCCAAAGGAAGCGGGTGCATAGGTGTCAAAGTGTGTCGGGTTTCGTCGTGGAGATCTATGGAGCCTGGAGATGAAGATTCTGCAGGCGGCCAGGAGAGAAGAGTCCGGTTGGATCCAAGGGTGGATCGAAGATGTAGAGTACCTGAAAGCAGAGGGGACAGAGTCTGGGTCACTAGCCAGTGACCAGGATGGAACCAGGAAGGAACCAGGCGATGTCGGGCACAATCAGGTGGTTGTTGAGAAGCTTGTCTCCGCTGCCACGTAGACTCTGAGGCACCGAGGATGACCAGGAGTGGATCACGAGCTGTGCCACAAAGGCTCTCGCTGTCGGCGTTGTTGGCTTCCGGATCAAAGTCAACAGGCCTTGGCAAATGCAACCCACGCAGGAACTGCAGATCGCTTCTTACTCGGACCAGCAAGGTCAGAGAAGTAGCTCCTTTTCAGGGGAGTGAGGGCTAGTCTGAAGCAACCAAACTAGCAGAGTAGTTTTAAAGAATCGTCATCGTAGAGGCCACTAGCCAATGGGCAAGTGACCGGACAGACACATCAAGCAGGAAAATGCAAAAGGGCCCCACGAAGCACTCGGTGAGTGTGGAGGGGTGAGCTTCGGTGCACAAGCTGCTCGGGGCTGGGGCTTCTTAAACCCCAATGCACAGCTCCAAGGATACCTCAGGAGCTGCACGGTCAGCCCTTTGTAGTCTTTACAAGATGGCCGGTCCCACATCTCACATCGCCTCCACTTTGCTGTGGCTGTGGATCGGGCTGTTGGATGTCTGGGAATCTGGTTCTTGTTGATCTCTGTTGCTCGAGCTCCGGCTGGAGCTGCAACAAAGCAAACCGTTGGGTGCTCGATGGTGCCTGTTTGCACAGGGTGGTCACTCCTTGACCACAAGGGAGATTCTTCAGTCTTCCACGTCGAGTGGGATGTCGAAAGGTCCAGAGTTCTGTATCAAAGTTTCAGTCAGGATTATCCAAAGTCTATGGGCACAGCTCCTACCTTTAGTCCAAATCAAGGGGCTGGATAACCTGCTAGGTCCCTCCTATGGGTGGGACCCAGGAAGGGGGTGGTTACACCCCTTTCCCTTTGTCCAGTTTCGTGCCAGAGCTGGGGCTGGAGTGCCCCAGCACCGGTTTGAACTGGGCTATGCATGAGGAGCCTTGTGCCCCCCAGGCAGTGTCTAGTTTCACTCGCCCTGCCTGCCTCAATCCACTATCTCCTGTCTGGGGTGGTGTAACACCTCCCTGTGACAGGAAACCTTTTGTCCAGGCCTCCCCTGCCGGAGTTTCGGTCAGCAGCAGGAGGCCAGACCCGTGTCTGTGGCAGCAGCATCCATTTTGTGATGCTGAGGCTCTGGTTAGATTTAACCGCGTTTAAGTAAAGTAACATGTCTTCTCCCTCTAGAAGGGTGGAATGCTACCCCCGTCACCAGAACTGGTAGAGGGGGTAGTATTCCAAAGTGTATGACACCTTACACGACATGTTTTGATAAAGCCAAACCAAAGTTAGCAATAACCACGAGGAATATAATGCACTTAAGAGTATATGGTATGGCAATACCCTGGAACAGCTATAAGGAAATGGTTCCGAAAGCTGCAGACAGGCTCAGCTCATGCTAGAGCACCATCTCACATAAAACCAAGCACTATGCCTCCAGGATTGTTAAGGCCTGCCATAGGAGTGACTTAAAGGTGCATATGTGTCCAGGTATAGGTTTAGACATAGATATACTATATCTAAGCAAGGGGTGATTACACGACCTTGCCCCAGCTGAGTGATCAGCCAGTTGTGTCTGTTTGGATAGCCAGCCAGGGGTGGCAAAAGATATGCTGCAGCCCCTGGTAGGCCTGTGATGCACCTATGCCCTGGGTACCTCTAGTACACTGTACAGGGGCTCATAAGGTGATCCAATACCCAATTGGTGATGTACCTAAAGTACATGTATGTGAATTTAGAGAGAGAACAGCAGGCTGTGGGTCTGATTAGCAGACCCACAGCCACATTAAGTTGAAAACCAGTGAAGCAAGAAGCAACAATTGGGGTGACCATAGGAAAGCAGACCCTACTCTCCTACAATAACCTGTTTGGTTTATTAACAGAAAGTATGGGAACTAATTTTGTAAAAGTAAAAAAGCATGGGCAAGTCAGTCTCCCTAGATTTTACGAATATTTACATTGATTCAAATATTCTTTCAGGTAAATTGAAGGGAACAGCGGTAGAGAGGAGACCAGCATGTATCCATTCAGATCAAAGTCCTTCATCATCTGGACCCCTGCATCTTCAGAGTTGTGTTTCAAGAGAAGGAGGAAAAAAGTGAGATCTACGGACAGTGTCAAAGACATGGCCCACAGGAGGAGGCACTGTGAGTGGCTAATTTGTCATTTACAAATGGACACATTCAGTTTTCTCAGAGGGATGCCTGTGGAAGATAGGGAAATATTGGGGCTATTTTTTTAAAGGGCCATCAATGCTTTTAGTGCAGTAGGTGCAGTGGCACGGGACCTGGAGAATGGGGGGCCACTGACCCAAATAACGTTTGTCTTATTAGCAAAAAGGGGGTGGCCAATCATTATTCTTGCTTCCATTCGGGTCCTGGTCCCCCTCGCTATGCAGGGAACAAGGCCCAATAAACATTGGGCAAAGTGTGGGGATTTTGCACTGGAATGAACAGAAGACACAGCCTGCTTTTCGGGGCTGTAGTTATCACTGGCACTGGAGCTGCAGTGCCACCAAGGCCAGGGCTGTGAGGGGCCAACCAAACCTCAATTATGGCTGTTTTATTAGTCTTCCTTGCTTGTAATAGGGCCTAGTGCCCATTGCTGTACCAGTGTTGCTTGGGGCCTTGGACCAATGGCCAAAGGGTGAGTAAAATTGAAGCTGAGGTGCACCTTAACTCGGCCTCAGAAAGATGACAGACAGGAGGATGAAGCAGGATGGAAGTCCTCATTTTTAAGAAAGGGCAGAGAAAAGTACCTGCTTTGCTAAGAAATAGCTATTAGTGAAGCATGTGCAGTGGCACTGAGGCCCAGGGTTGTGAGAGGCCCACTCCAGCACAACTATGACAGTCATACTTTTAAAGGGTCATGGGGTTTTATTTTTCTTGCTAGTGTTAGAGCAGAGAGCATCCTTGCTGCAAAGAGGGGCCACAATGTGGGAGCTCATATTATTCTGCAAGGCACAGAGAGCTTGTTTCAAATTTGGAGGAATAGTCAGTAATGGTGGGGAAGGGGTAAAAAAGGCAGAGAAGATAGCCTACTACTCAGGGCTGCAACTATCATTAGTACAGCAGGTGCAGTTGCATTGAAACCCAGGAGAGTGATGGGCTTCCAACATCCAAATTATGGGGAGTAGGATTTTTGGTAAAGTTCTGTTTTTGTTGGATATATTTTCTCTTTTATATGTCTCATAATTATTGCCGATTATGAGCTACAGAAAAAGTTCCATGTCTTGTTAGTCTGTGGTTTAGAGGTTATGTGAGACATTTTAACCAGGTCTAGGAGTTAATGATGGGTTCGTTTGTAGAACAGAGGACTAGAGAGACAAGTCCATTCAGGTGAATTTGATGGTTTTGGTCTGTAGATATACTGAGGGCCAGGTCACTGTGAATCTGAAATGTAAAATGTAGAAGCCTCTCGTTGTGGCTCAGCGATGCGTTTTGTAAATACTTCAGAAAATTGTAAAATATTTTTAAGCTGAAAAACATGGCTTGTTTGAAGTGCATTGAAATGGAGAGGTAGACCAGTGAAGTGTTCAGAGCTAAAAACAACAACTGTGCTCTCATTTCATTGTGTAGCATTTGGCAAATAGAATATACTATAACAGGGCCTTAGCATTTTAGAGATTCTTATGTGAGGACCCAGGAGGAATATATTGATCTTGTTACTGTGCTTGTCCAGCTGTCTCTGATCCATCTGTGTAAATAATTGGTCAGTGACTCTTGAGCTGCCACAATTTAACAACGCAATTCCAGTAACAAAGAAAAAAGCGGCAATGGTGGGGTAAAAACAATGAGAATTAAATATAGAGCATTTTGCGGTGCTGGTAAGCATTCCAATGGCTGATGAGCTGCAGACTGCACACGCACTGACATTGTAAAACTGGAAGGGCTTTGGCTTCACCTTGGCAATAAAGCAGCGTCATGTTAAGGATTTTGGGGTCCCCGGGCAAAATATATTTTGGGTGCCCTGTTCAGAACAACTTAGAATCCACATAGTGCCAATCAATACTGAATATATGTGCTCGTAGGCGCATGTGAGGAGGAGGAAGGATTTGGAACTCTTCTGTGCCCTGGAGAGAGGAAAGCAGCAGCGGGGATACCTGTAACAGCACCGGCAGCCAGCGGGACTGCGAGTCCCAGGCCTCCAAGCGGCAGAGCAAACGCCGCACCTGGAGACTCTTCCCGGCTGGGCACGCCCCCCCGCCCTGAGCAGTCAAGAACGCGACTCGCGGCCCACGCTTTGCGGGTGCCGCTCGTAGGCGCGTGTGAGGAGGAGGAAGGATTTGGAACTCTTCTGTGCCCTGGAGAGAGGAAAGCAGCAGCGGGGATACCTGTAACAGCACCGGCAGCCAGCAGGACTGCGAGTCCCAGGCCTCCAAGCGGCAGAGCAAACGCCGCACCTGGAGACTCTTCCCGGCTGGGCACGCCCCCTGCCCTGAGCAGTCAAGAACGCGACTCGCGGCCCACGCTTCGCGGGTGCCGCTCGTAGGCGCGTGTGAGGAGGAGGAAGGATTTGGAACTCTTCTGTGCCCTGGAGAGAGGAAAGCAGCAGCGGGGATACCTGTAACAGCACCGGCAGCCAGCAGGACTGCGAGTCCCAGGCCTCCAAGCGGCAGAGCAAACGCCGCACCTGGAGACTCTTCCCGGCTGGGCACGCCCCCTGCCCTGAGCAGTCAAGAACGCGACTCGCGGCCCACGCTTCGCGGGTGCCGCTCGTAGGCGCGTGTGAGGAGGAGGAAGGATTTGGAACTCTTCTGTGCCCTGGAGAGAGGAAAGCAGCAGCGGGGATACCTGTAACAGCACCGGCAGCCAGCGGGACTGCGAGTCCCAGGCCTCCAAGCGGCAGAGCAAACGCCGCACCTGGAGACTCTTCCCGGCTGGGCCCGCCCCCCCGCCCTGAGCAGTCAAGAACGCGACTCGCGTCCCACGCTTCGTGGGTGCTGCTCGTAGGCGCGTGTGAGGAGGAGGAAGGATTTGGAACTCTTCTGTGCCCTGGAGAGAGGAAAGCAGCAGCGGGGATACCTGTAACAGCACCGGCAGCCAGCGGGACTGCGAGTCCCAGGCCTCCAAGCGGCAGAGCAAACGCCGCACCTGGAGACTCTTCCCGGCTGGGCACGCCCCCCCGCCCTGATCTGCTACATAACCAACCATATAGACGCGCATCGTGGGACGCGCGCGGGCAGTCGCCGGGCCAAGCCCGGGCAAAGGGCGGGCCGTTTTAGGCCGTTAGAGGCCGGTAGAGACCGGACCGGGCTATTTCTCTGACGCCCTGCCCCCTCATCACTGTTCTCTCTTCGTCTGTGGCTCGTGTCCTATAGGCGTACTACAAACATGGCCAACAGAGAATCCAGAAGTAAGGCCGCTCAACAGATTTCTGGCACTATGGAAAAATATCTTACCAAGGCTAATGTTGTGGTTAACAAAGGACTCACTGTGCTAGAAAGTCACCCCGAGGAGGGTACAGGTAACGTGTCATTGGCTTCCCCAGGTTCCTCAATTAATGCTAGCACACCTCTACTGCTTGATGCCACTCATCTGTCGCTTTTGGACAGTATCGATCAGACTATTGAGTCAGTCCTGCAACAACTGAGGACACCTTCAACTTCCCATAGGGATAGAGACTCATTACGCCTCTCTGGGGTTGTAGAATCCTCCCCCAACGTTGATTGTGTAGAGATAGAGATGCAGGAGGGGGGATCAGCTGGAGTTACAACTGAATATAAGAGTGGTTGGGGGGACCATCCGTCCAAAAGGAAGAGGTCAAGAAAGCCAAAAGGCGCCAAAAGGGCTAAAGTTGATCCAATAATGCCAGTTCAGGACGATAACACAGACATTGTGGCCCCTCCTGGGGCTGCACCTACGAGGAACATGACAGAACTTTCTAGCTCCCCATTAGCTCCATCCTTACCGGTGTGCACGGGGCCATTTATTTTTGGTGGGGTCCCTTCTAACACCACAGAATTGCTCACTAGCTCACTTACGGATATTTTTAGAAATCTCCTGAAACCCCTGTCTGCTAAATTAGACTCTATAGAGGCCAGACTGACGGCCATAGAAAAACTCTGTACGGACAATAGCGTTGATTCTGGGTTGGGCACAAACTTACAAAGGGCGCCCGGGGATAGTGCTAGGTTCAGCCATCTGCCCCTAGTTACAACAACCCAGCCCCCAAATCCACCATCACTTCAGCCGGGGGAACCCTCTAGAAATAGTACTGCACTTGTCCCCCAACCGGGTCTTCCAGTGTCCCAAACAGGGAGGCCTCCGGTACCTGCACCCAGAAGGTCAAAGCAACCTGCTCCGTCATCACAACAACTTAGACAGGAGAGACCACTCATTGGGCGAACTGACTGTCCTATTAGTCCTAATACCAGACGTAGGACAGTTAATTTACCCCCTGAGGCAGTAGTTTATACTGCGATTCTGGTGGGAGTACCGGAGCTCATCGGCGGCGTAACGGAATCGCAGGATTCCCTCCGCAATAAGATAATCAATTGGCTAAATATCCATAGGCCACTCCCACCCAATCTAAAAGGAGATGTTCTCATGGTCAGAAGGGTCCCATGGATTGGGTCTACTCCCAAAAAATGTGAGGGGGGTTGTATAATTGTTAGTTTTAAAAGTCCGCAGGTTGCCCCATATATTTGTAACTGGCTTGGCAGTGCTGGCAATACCTCTATTGAAGTGATGGCCCTTTCATATTTTTATCCAAATGTATGTAACTCTGCCATGAGGAGGGAAGAGGGCTGGACTAGAGTTGGCTTTGCAGTGGATGGCTCACGTTATAGGCCTAAGTACAATGTATTCCCCATTCATGGTAACTTCATCCACCCAAACAGATATTCTTGCCTTGACCAAGTCGATTGACCACAAAAGGGCGTTACCCAACAGGTCCCCCAAATAATTTTTGCCGGGGAGGCAGGCTGGGGGGAGGCAGGCAGGGGGGGGAAGATACCTGCTTGTAAGATTAACACCCGGGTGCAGGACTCCCCCAACAAGAGAAGGATACCACTTGGAAGCCTCAGGGGACAAGTAGTCAATTCTCCAAAGAGATTGACGGGTACGAATTTGACTTCGGTAGCCGTGTGTGCCCCGCTCTCGATACTGGCACCTCTAACTGTTCCGGAAATCCCTGACCCTCCCATAGTTACTGCATCAAATACATTTGATGGGGTAGGAACATCACAAACTCCATCTATGAGGGTCCTCTCTTGGAATGTGGCGGGGATTGCAAATAAGGCGAACACAAGAGACTGGGAGCTCCTGATAGATGGCAGTGATGTCTGCCTTTTTCAGGAGACTTGGGCGAGGGAACCCCTTAGTAGAACGGGGTATGAAATTTTCGAAATTCCGGTCAAGTGGAGTGGCTTAGGGAGGCCCTCGGGTGGCTTGGCGGTCTGGGTAGCAAGTCACATTGGGTGTCAGGCGGAAAGTATGATTACGTTTTCGCAGGACATCCAGTGTGTGCTGCTCAGATGGCCCGGCCCATTAACCTGGGCAATTATAAATGTATACTCGCGTCCCGTTGGTCTGGCCAAGGAGTCATCCACTTTAGATGACCTTTCATCCTTTTTGGGTCAACTGCCAGGTGATTACAAGATAGTGATGGGTGGGGATTTTAACTGCCACTTTGAACCCCTAGCAGGATTGAAGGAGGGCGCCCTCACCACTGAGGACGATTTCTGGGGAGTTCCACCATCTTCATCTCCACAACCCAAAACCTGGTCCCCCTTGGCAGTACAGATTATGTCCCCCTTACCTTGAATTATGCTATAAGGGCCTGTAATGGGCGTACCCCGTCCGATACCCCCTCAGTGTGCACCTTCAATAGGAAAGAGCATGAGTCCAGGTTAGATTATATCTTCATAGATATTAGTATGTGGCCCAAAGTCCAGGATTTCAAGGTGGTACCCAGATCAGATAGCGACCACAACGTGCTCTTACTGGAGGTGCAACACCCCGCACCCCTAGAAGGGTCTTCAACTTCCACCATTAGCGATGACCCTGGGAACTTGTTTCTTACTACAAACAGGCGTCGTGTTAAATGGGGGAAGCTGCTAAACGCGGAAGGTGGCATGAATAAGTTATATGAAATAGCACTCCCCAGGTTCAAAGAAGTGGAAGATCTTATAGATCAACCGAGACCCATAGATTATAATAAGAAACTAGCGCAAATTCATGTGGAACTTGTGAGTGGTCTTGCTGAGGTTTTCTCTCCAGTGGCACCGTCATGTAGGAAAAAGACCCGAACCCCGACCTGGTATAACTCCTCCTGCAGGAAGATTAAGTCTGAGCTAATCGCTACTATAAAAGCTGGCTCCAACAAGGGCAAAGTTGTAGAACTTAGGAGGGACTATAAAGCAGCAATGAAAACTGCTAGGGCAGAGTGGGATTGGGACCGCTGGCATGACTTATCTAATGCCCTAGACGCCAAAGACTCTAGGAAATTTTGGGCTCTGGTGAACAATGGGATAGGGGATCCTAAATCAGCAGTGGAGCCTAATATTGCCTCCTCTGTCTGGGAGGCCCATTTTGGGACACTCTATCAAGACACTACTTCACTGTCTGATGGTGTGGCACTCGAGGCCCTTGCTTCCTCTGAAACGGGTCTGGAACTTACCCTCGGTGAGGTGATGACTGCAATGGAGCGATTAGCGATGGGAAAGGCACCTGGTTTAGATAGACTACCGGGGGATCTCTTCAGATACCATCCTGAGATCTGGGGCCCGTACCTCCTTATCCTTTTTAATGCCATCTTAGGAGGTATGGCGATCCCCTGTTCTTGGCTGGGGGCAGAGATTGTACCCATATACAAAAAGGGTTCTCCCCTGCTCCCGGCCAACTACAGGCCGATCAGCCTTATAGATGTCCCCCAAAAGCTATTCGCTCGTCTCATCCTGAACCACCTGCTAGATTGGGTGGAGGCCAATGATATCCTGAGTCCCCTCCAGGCTGGCTTCAGGAAAAATATGTCCACCATGGATCAGATTTTCCGCCTCGTCCTGCTTTACTGGAAGACGGTAAGGATAGAGGGGGGAAGGCTGTACATGGTGTTCGTGGACCTGAAGTCGGCATTCAACCTAGTCCCACGTAAGAAACTTTGGGAGGTCTTGGAAACGTTAGGGGTACCTGCTCAGATATTAAATATTATAATCAGGCTCCACGATAATAACTATGCACAGGTTAGGTGCGGGAGGGACGGTAGACTGTCATCTAGGTTCCCTGTTCATAGAGGGGTGAGGCAGGGTTGTGTCCTGGCACCGACCCTGTTTTGCCTCTTTATTAACAATGTTATATCCCATTTAGAAAATGTTAAGGATAATGATGCCCCACGTCTGGCAGGCAGGCGGGTCCCGGCAATCATGTTTGCCGACGATACCCTCCTCCTTTCCAAATCCCCAATGGGAATCCAGAGGATTTTGGATGGATTTGGTCTTTTCTGTAGCCAACATGGTCTAGAGATCAACACAGAGAAGACCAAATTCATGATATTTAATCCACCAAAAAAAGCCACACCCAATCCCACCCTGGGTACTGCCAGCCTTGAGAGGGTAACTACCTTTTTGTATCTGGGAGTAACGTTACAGGAACATTTATCTTGGGACCCCCAGGTAATGAGATCACGGCTGAAACTGTCTCAGATGTCGGGTGCAATACTGAAGGTGGCTAACACTTCAACTTACAAGCCTATCAGCCCGGCACTTGAATTGTACCAAACCCAAGCTAAGGCAGCTGCAACATATGGGAGTGAATTATGGGGGCATAAGGTAGGCCAAGATTTAGCAAGAGTGGAAAATAACTTTTTAAGACGCCTCTTGGCTCTTCCTCGAGGCACACCGCTCTTGCCCCTGAGATTAGACATGGGCCTCCCCTCCATTACCGAGGAGCTAGAGTCAAAGCCGGTGAGGTTCTGGCATAGGCTATGGTCCACTAATGAACTTCATCACTATAGACAGGACCTTATTCATATCATGAACCTGAACCAAAATAACAAAATTCCTTGGCTCGCTTTTGTAAAAAAAGAACTGCACTCCATGAATCTTTCCGAGCTTTGGGAGGACCCCGAACAGGGCTGTCGAAGGATTTCACGCAAAAGCTTGGTTCAAATGTATAAAGAAAAAAGACTCTCACTCCTACTGAACGCACAAAATAGCGGCACTCTTACAGATCGGTTCCTGGAATCCAAAAATTCCTATATTTTCGAACGTTTTATGAACTTTATTTTTCCCATCCTTGCGAGGAAATTATTTGTACAATGGAGGCTTGGTACACTGCCCACTAGAACATTTACTCACAAATGGCACAATGGTGGTGCTACAATGTGCCCAAGCTGTAACACTTATAAGGAAGATGAGCTTCACATTATGTTTGTCTGCCCTGCCTACAGCAAATCCAGAAAGTACTGGTTAGCGCCCCTATGTAGAAACCTGGGGTTTAGCAATTATTCACATGCACATAGAGTAATGAAAACCAGCACTCTCACCCATATTGTGTTTGCAGTAGCCAAATTTTTAATGGCAGTTTGGCAGATACGGGGAAAAAAAACCCTTAATGTACGGACACTGATATGGCTTGGTTTCTATCTCCTTTCTCCTTGTTTAGGTGGGAAATTAACTGTAAGATTGTATGAAATGAGTTTTTAATTATTAAGCTATGTTTTTACTGTGTTTTGTACTGTATCTTTTATGGTCTATACGACCGAAATAAAGAATTTTTGGATTGGAATATATGTTAAAATTACAGAAACAGGATCCCAGAAAAACTGTTGAAATCTGTCTTACCTATTGCCCCAAAAATATTTTAGATGACACTGGGCAGACAGAGACAGAGTCATTCTCAGAAACAAAGGTAGGCGGAGAGAGAGAGAGAGAAAGGTTGGAAATGAGACATAGAAAGGACCGAGGTCTAACAAAGAGAAAGTTCACCTTCTCTGGGCGTTTCTTGGAAGGTCAGAGCCCTGGGCAATTACCCAGGGTGTCCATGCCTTAAACGTCTCTGCAATGAAGGTGTCTTCTTAAGCGGGACATATATAATTTTCTAATTGTTTAGGTTCTTTAGGTCATTAGATTTGCCACATCTCATCATTTCCTGAATTACTGTGAAGTGCATAACATTAAATTTAGTGGCAGTGGTATACACGTTGATCAACAGATTGTATGTAAGAAGGTGGACAATAATAATAATAATAATAATAATAATAATAATAATAATAATAATAACAATACGCACAGTGTAGCCATTACAAGTGTTTGTATCTTGTTCCAGTGGCAGTTTCAACTCAATATATGGCTTTTGGCCTATGTTCAGATAAGACACGGTGATCTGTTTGTTGATTCCATGAAGAATTAAGTTTAGAAGTGCTCAGAAAATTACATGTAAATACTTTGTAGCACATGTCGTTCGTTTTATCTAGGGGTTGGGTTAGTAGTGCTGTAATTAATTGAAGAATAATTTAAATACTTTTAATTAAGATTTAGGGCTTGTTTTAGATTAATGTTTCTTATTAGTTAAAGTGAATTTAATTTAAACGTGTGCATTTAATGAAATATAGGGCTACAATAACATCTTTATTGTGATTAAATTTGATGAAATTTAATTATATTTAATTTGATTCAGGGCTAGAATAAAAATGTAATTCATTTATCATTTCTCTGTGTAAATCTCGTGCATGAAGTGTCAAATTTTGCAATGCAGGCTTTTACACTGCAACCAGTTACAATTACAAATGTCTTTCTGTACAGTGCCTACTTCCACACTGATCTTTGTACTTGATGTATTAAAATGATAGTGCCACACTCAAACAGTGACCTTTTTGTTGTCATCATCAAGGAACCACCAACTCAAAGTGTTATACTCCACTGAGCAATGCAGGTAAACCCTGGTGTTAGTGTAACACTTCTGCTATGTGCTGATGCTGTGTAATTGTATTATGTTATGATATTTAAAAAGACTCGATACAATGCATATGTGCATACACAGATATTACATGTTTTGTCTCGTGCACTTTATAAGTTGATGTCCCTTTGTAGTTATTCCTCATAGTCAAGGCTATTGTAGAGACACGTTTGAATATAACATATAATTCCACATTAAGAAGGTTAAATACGCTTGCCCATTCAAATGAAGAAAGCAGGTGCATGCATGAAGCAGTAGTGTTCTGTAGTGGCTGGTAAGTGAGGTGCTTGAATATAATTTTGGAAGCTCTGCAGAAAGGATTTAGAAATAAAGAAGTATTTGTTTGACGGATAGTAAAATACCTCAGCTCTCGAACTACACCTCAGCACAGTGAGAGCATGCATTCCGGTCAGAAAGCATTCTCCAATTGTAAAGTATAGGAATGTGAGCGCACAGTGTTCAGTTGTATCCTAATTGCTGGGGTGGGACCGGCGACAGGAGGTCGTTCGGTCCCAGTTCCCAAGCGATGTCGGAAGGACTCAGGTCGTCCGACATCGTAATCGGGCCCATAGTGGTAAAGCTCAACTTGTGTACCTCTACATTTTAGTATTTTGCGTTGACATTTATGGCAGCCACAACTATTTTTGTACTCTTAAGCTTTGACATCAGCTTTCTCGCATTGTCGTTTTTTACACATACTTTTTTGGCAAAGCATGTACGGAGACTGAGAAATAGATGGAATAGTAGCTGACAGGAGCTTTGACCAGATTCTTTGAGGAATGAAGCTGGTAGATGTTCCCCAGGGTTAATCTCTGTAATTCCTGAGTTGTCATGCTATCCTTTCTCTGATGCTCAGAGGGAGACCACAAGGCGCCTTGCCTTTATCACATGATTGGTGCCAAGTTATTTGGATCCTGGAATGAACAGGGCCAAGACCTTGAGGGAAAAAACAGGGATGTACGACAAGATTCCGCTAGGTTTAAAGGAGCTTTATTGGGAACAAATGCTGAAGAAACTGTCAAAAAGACACAAAAGAATCCAACAAGAAAGCCAATGGGACACTTAATAGGAGCAAATGATAGTGTGAATGATTCCATTAAGGCTTTAAAAATAATGCAGCTAGAGTGTACTGAGGCATTTCTTCTGTTTCTTTGTTAATTAAATAGTTCAGTCTAAACATGTGTAAGGCCAACAAGTTCTGCTTATGAATGCATGTTTAGTGATGTAAGTGATTATGGCTAATCCTCTTTTACAGCGGATTAACAGAGGATTAAGATTTCTCCGAAATTGATGGATAATAGCTCTGGAGAATTCTGACTACAGGTTATCTCGCAAATAATTAGAGGTAATTCACCTTGCATAAGTGTGAGGAAAACATTGCTATGGTATTCAGATTTCCCAACTGGTAGAGCAACCACCATGGAAGAGGGTGTTTGTATTTAATTTGTTTACAAAAGTAAGTAAACAAGAGTAGTCAGTACCCATGGGATCCAGGGTAGTTTCAAGGTTAAATACATGAGCTGCATGAAGAATGTATGAAGGGGCCATCAAGGTTGCCTTTAATTCCCTATAATCTCCCCCAAATTAAAGAAATATGCCTACATAATTACATTTCAAGAATAATTGTTTACTTCCCTCTTAGCTATTTGTTAAACATAGAATATTGGTAATGCATTAATTGTAGGCATGGATGTTACTTTAATCATATATTTAATGTGACATTTTATTACAGGGCTTCTTCTGAATCTCAATAATTAAATGACTGGTAGAGGAGCCATTGAATAATAATGAAATAACATGTGAATTTCCAGCTAACGTTATGGCATGGCCAGTGCTGGTGATGGATTCAGACCACCTACCATCACCTCATATTTAGGGTTGTAAAGGAAAGTCAGGAAAGATTATGTAAGGGTGGGTGAAGGTTCTTGACATCGGTGAAGATTAGGCACACATGGCTTAAATTTCCCTCAGCTGGAAAACTCAAAAAGGGCAATACATCTGGCTGACGGGAGTTGATTGGCCGCCTAAGATTTCTTCCTGCTACCACACTATTCCGCTTGCCCCTGAATGGAATCTGGTAAAACACTGCAGTGAATACTGATGGGCAGTCAGTCACACTTATTTTATTTAAATTCCCATTAGGCGAATGGTATTTAGTTGCCACACAGTCTCCTTTGTCTCCCTTCTGATGCCTCACCTACTAGACAGAGCATGCACAGTCTGTTGCGAGACTTAGGGCCATATGTAGGTAGCTTAATACCGGTCGGTAACGGTCGAAAATCGGTAAATTTCCCGTTACCGACTGGTATTTAGCTTTTTCCAATGTAGGTGGCTGAATTTAAGGATTCTGTAATTTACCGATCCGGTAATTTAAGGAATCGGTAAATTACCGCATCCTTAAAATACCGAGGGCTAGATGTAGGTAATCACAATTTACCGAATCCTAAATACCGAATTTTACCGATTCGGTATTTAAGAATCGGCGAATGTGATGTAGGTAATAAATCGGTAAAATGTACCGATTCGGTAATATTCCTTATTACCGAATCGGTAATACTGATTCAGTAATGAGGAATTCCTTCCCATTCATTCCTATGGGCCTGGAGGCCCAGAGGAATAAATGGGAAGCCATTTACTATTACCGATTCGGTAAATACCGAATCGGTAATAGCGGGAGCATATTCAAGGATGGCAGGGTGTCACATTGACACCCTGTTGCACCCATGAATCATGCATGTGTGCACATGTGGCACACATACATGCCCTAAGGGCATGTATGTCTGCCACATGGCACTTTAAAAAAAGCGAATAATTGCTTTTTGAAAGGTATTCGGTATTTACCACCAACTTGTAGTTGGTGGTAAATAACAAATCCTGTAAGAAAAAATGCACTCACTTGAGTGCCTCCTACATAGCTTTTAAGGATTCGGTAATTTACTGATTCCTTAAAATAAGGAATCAGTAAATTACTGAATCCTTAAAACCTGCCTGCTACATCAGAAAAGGCTAAATACCGGTCGGTACAGAATAATTACCGATTTTTGGCCATTACCGACCGGTATTTAGCTACCTACATCTAGCCCCGACTCGGTAAATTACCGAATCCTTAAATACTATGTAGGGAGCACTCAAGTGAGTACATTTCTGATTTAAGGATTCGTTATTAACCACCAACTATAAGCTGGTGGTAAATATCGAATACCTTTAAAAAAGCAATTTTGTGCTTTTTTAAAAGTGCCATGTGGCAGACATACATGCCCTTAGGGCATGTATGTGTGCCACATGTGCACAGATGCACGATTCAGGGGTGCAACAAGGTGTCAATGTGACACCCTGCGACCCTTGAATATGCTCCCCCTATTACCGATTCGGTATTTACCGAATCGGCAATAGTGAATGGCTTCCCATTCATTCCTATGGGCCTGCAGGCCCATAGGAATGAATGGGAAGGTATTCCTTATTACCGATTCGGTAAATACCGAATCGGTAATAACGAATATTACCGAATCGGTAACAATTAAGGATTTTTTACCTACATACTATTTACCTATTCTTAAATACCAAATCGATAAAATTCGGTATTTAGGAATCGGTAAATAGAAAATACCTACATCTAGCCCTAGTGTTTGCTTAGAATGGGCTTATAGCTCGTCCATTGTGTACATTTGTTGGATTTATTATCGCTCTCGTTTGCTTGCTTCATATTTATTAGATCACATGGGCTTTCCTTCCACTTCATGCCTGTGTCTGGCTCCTGGAGCATGGATGCATTACTTTTTACCTTTCATTGCTCGCTTTTTTTTCTAGCACTAGTTTTTTTCTTTTTGTTTAAACATGCCACAAGAGTGCATGTATTTTCCAGTTTTCTCCCTTGTGTACTTCTTTCTCCGCCACACCCTGTGTCTATCTCTCTCACGCGTATACTTCTCATCCACTACTCCCCACATTTCTTTTTAGCCCATGTGCTTATCCATGTCAGCTCCACATTGCTCTCTTTTGCCTTTTGGCTTCCCCCACCCATGCTTTCCCTGTACCTTCCCCCACCTACAATCTCTCTATTGTTCCCCCACCTGCATCCCCCATTTTCCTTCTTCCTCGCACACTTTTTCATATGTTCCTTCCCCCATCACTCGCGCTGCTTCTGCACCCCCACATGCGTCGCCTATGCTGCTTTCACCCCCGTTGCTTTCATCCCATGTGTTGCCTCGCCCAAATGCTTTAAAGAAAATGCCTATGATTTTTTTTTAATATTTACTGATCCAACATTGATTGATAACTAAAAAGTTTTTTTTTTAAAAAGGTCACGTCATTTTGTTGGTAGATACATGCCTCCAAAAAGATGCAGCTGAATGGTTAAATTTTTTTTTTTATTCTATACCCATGTTGCACATCATCTGGGATGCTGTGCAGGATGGCTAGAGACCATCAATGAAGCCAATAGGTCCCAATGGCGTAGCTTATTGGCTTTGCTAAAGCTTATTATTTTAAGGCACGCTCACATTAGTCATCTTTATCACATATTACTAGGTGTGCCTTTTGAGGAACAATACATTTGCAAACAGAAAAACAGAGCATCAAAATCGGGACAGAGGGGCATATTACCAACGATTAGCGATATTTATCGCTAACGAGGTTTAGCAACAAATTTTTAACGCTAAGCATCGCCGGAAATTATCCCAGAGATAACTTGCTATTAGCAAGGTTTATCTCAGAAGTGATAAAAATCCTCGCGCTAACTGCCAAATGAGAGATTATCGCTGGAAAACCAACGATAATCTTTTGAAGTTTGGCGTTAGCTTGATGATAGGGGCTCACAAACTTAGCCATGATATCCACCTTCCATAGGATATCATGGCTAAGTCAGGAAAATACCAGGTGTAAAAAAAGCAGTGCTAACCGCGGTTAGTGCTGCTTTTTTTTATCACTAACAGGGTTAGCGAAATCCTTGATAATAGGAGAAATGTCGCCTAACAACATTTCTCCTATTATTTTTCTCTGGAAAGCCCCCTTTGCATCTCATTAGAGATGCAAGGGGAAGCGTAGAGAAAAAGGGTGCTAACATGCAAATTTGTGTGTTAGCACCCTGTTGCTGATAGGGAGATAATTTTATCTCCCCTTTCTTGGCTTTTAAAGCCAAAAAAGCAGAGATAAATCCCTTGATAATATGCCCCAGAGTGTTATGCCAGAAAATGAATGCCATAAAGTTAACTCTGAAAAGTGAAGAATTTTCTGATATTGCTCATAATTAATCATGTTTCAAATTGCAATAGGCTTGTCAAAAATGTTTTCTCTGTTGAGAAAGGCAGTACAGAAAATGGTTGTCACGCTGAGCGAAGTCATATATACTACTCTTCCCCTTAGATATGCTAGTGCTAGTTAGGAAACATGAAATAGTGTCTTGGGCTGATAGGAAGTTGTTAGTCACTAAAGCCTTATAAAAAATGTGTACCCTAAAATGGTGAGTTCTAGATATCAAACGCATCTATGAATTTCATTGGTAAAATGACCTCAAAGATTGTATCATGACTCATTGTGCATTGAAGAATAAATAGATTTTATCTGGAGATGTTTAGTGTTTGTCATCTAAATTCGAGGCACTGTCCTGTATAGCACAATTTATTATTCATCATGCATTTTACAGAGAACTATGCCAAAAAACACTGGCCTGCACTAACTGAAAGACACACAAGCTTTACCTTCACTGTCAATGGGTGTTATTGAATGAATACATTGATGATTTCTGGAAAACCAATGTCTTTAATCAGAAAATATGATACATGAAAATGTAATAAATATTAAGGTTGTTTTTCCGCCTTGCATCATTGCTGCAGGTTGAAATGGCTGGTGCTCCACAGGACGTATCACGCATTGTCATTGTTTGCACCCGGCGCAACTTTTTAAAGGTGCGCTGGGCGCAAACAATGAGAATGCACCCCATTATGGTGAATGCGTTGCCCCCATGGCAGCCGCGAACTCACGCTGCCCTGGGGACAGTGCATTCATGTGAAAACACAGCGGCTCCGTGTTTTCGCAGAACAGGCGGCAACACACCTGCACTTTTAAAGGGGATTATAGAGCTTCATGCAGGCTGGTGCAGTTAGTGAGTGCACCCACCTACAAAGGGATGTTTGGGGGGGTCCATTAGACCCCCTTTCTCCTTTTCTAGGTGGCACACTGACAGTGCACCCCCTGAGAGCTTCTTTGCCTCTGTGCCTGCATCTGCATCTGTAATATGGTGCAGAGGCGGAGGAATTCCCTCACTTGCATGGGGCACACCCCAATGCAAATGAGGGAACTCCCCCTGAGGGAGGTGCTGGTGCTTAAAGTGGGTCAGTGCTATTGGTATTAATGAAGGGGACGCACTAGCATCTGCGCCCCATTCTGTAATACCTAAGTTCCCCGGGGCGCGCAAAGCAGGCGCAAACGCCTGTTGCTACCCCGGGGCACTTATTGTAATACAGCCCCAGGTGTGAGAAGTACATTTTTATGAGTGAAGGTCTCAGTCATTTTGAGTGAAGGTATCAGTCATTTTAATAAGATAAACAGAGTGGAAGTTAAGTGACTGCGAGGACTGTCATGAAATCTCTCTTCTTGGACATCTCAAAATGCAGTATTCCATGTGGCATCCTGCTACCAATCTCTGGCGTGTAGACCTGCTAAGGCCCTCGTCGTCGTTCAATGACTGCAAACCAAACCAGACAAGAGCAAAGGAAGCAAGTCAGAGAGAGACAAGATACTCAAAGGTATAAAAACACAATACGACTACCACTACAACTACGAAGAACACAATACAACTACAACTACAAGGAGGTAGGTGAACTAGGGACAAGAGGAAACCAAAAGTGAGAGAAAACAACAAAGGCGCGGGATGCACAAATTCATACTATTTTACACCATTGATGAAAGAACGACAGCATCATCTGATATGGGACTCATCTACTCTGGGATCTACAGCAGATCAGTGGACTGAAAAGAAAGTCATCTAGTTGCGTTGAACATAAGAGAGTAGCCTGAACCCCACCTCCTTTCTCAGTAAATGAATCACTGATGTAACCGACGAGTAGTTCAGAGGATGAAAATAGTTCCTTCAGCAACTATTTAATGAAAGCTTCTGTTTTATGTGATTTGAAACACTGCCAGTCATTCTCATTTAAAAAGAGATCTTCAACAGACAGATAAAATCTACCATGTCCTAGGAAGTTCATAGAAAGGGCCCTTATTAATCAACTTTGGAACTTCCTGAACTCCTGCAAAGTCAAGAGTAATGAGATTCACGGATAAGCCATAGATGACAATGGTGTCTGCACCCTAGTCCTCTTGGATTTATCTGTGAGACTTGGTACCATTACTGGTCTTCTGTCATATGTGTTACAACCGAGGCTATCACCTGATTAGTAGGGAATCTGGATAATTTCTATCTATCTTTGCCCAGCAGCTTGACGTGACCGCCTACATATCTATGCAAAAATCCCGGTTTTGCAGAGTACCCAGAGGCTGCACTCTGCAACTTACATGTTATCAATTGGACGAACAAAGCAAAATTTCAGGCCTTTTACATATTTTGCAAAAACATACTTTATTTGTACATTAATGTCTCTAACACCGCAATCACTTCCACAATGAAGACTTACCTTGCAGCCATCCATTTTCAGATAAAGCAAATGTTTGTTAAATTTAATAAAAATAAGGAGGTTCTGTTGTTTGCCAATAGTGACTATTCAACCTGTTCTTGTTTAAAAGCTTAGTTTCTGGGAGTCCAGCTGAGAAGGAACTCAGGGGTATATTTACAAGAACTGTCGCTAACTAGCGTTAGCGTTCGTTGGTAGCAGTTTTCTTATTGCGGCCTA
Organism: Lissotriton helveticus; assembly: GCF_964261635.1. Classification (NCBI taxonomy): domain Eukaryota; kingdom Metazoa; phylum Chordata; class Amphibia; order Caudata; family Salamandridae; genus Lissotriton; species Lissotriton helveticus. Next base: position 1,601,162,144 of record NC_136067.1, read on the forward strand.
TCGCCCAAAACTATCACCCTGGTTTTTTTTTTGCAGAGTTTTATATAGCGCGAACTAGACCCGAACCGAATCAGGTATCAGAGCGCTTTACATAGCACCAGTCACGTTACATGAGGACGGACACACATTCATTTTAGGCACGGGGAGATTAAGTGATTTGCCCAGAATCACAGGAGGTTTTTTGGCGTCGTTACCGAGACTCAAACCCAGATCAACAGGTCCGAGGTCGAGCGCCCTAGCCGTTAGGCCAACTCCTCTCCAACTCCTCTCCTCTCTCTGTTAGCGATGTATTTACAATATGTCGCTCCATGACGATAGTATCAGCTAGCCGTGGTGAAAACTGCTGCTAACACTAGCGTCCAGCTGATAAAAATATTGACGTTAGCGAGAGAAAAGTGACGAAAGGCCAATTAGTTTAAAAAAAACACACGTTAGCCAGCCCAACTTCAATTTTTTTGCCTCTAGAGGCAAAAATAGCCTATAAGTCCAACTCAAATGAAAATAATTAAATAAAAACAAAGGAATGCAGAATGGAGCAGCCAGGGCTAAGTGCAGCACAGATCAGCAATCGCCCCACACTCCCCAACAGCTAGGATGACCAGCCAGAGTCCCAGGGGAAGAAGAAATGCAGATTCAGGGCTACATTTATGAAATGAGGCGCATCACTGCGAAAAACCAGTAATGCATCACTTTTCATAGGGCCCTTGCAACACCCTGGAAGCCAAAACCTTGAAAGGACGGACAGTCCCGAGGCTTGGAGGCCTCGCTGGGCCTGCGTCTGTGGCCTTGAGTGGGAGGCAGAGCTGCTTTGAAGTGCTGGGCCGTGGCGGTAGACATGGAGGGATTGGAGATCGCCCTTACCTGGTGGTGAAGTCTGGAAGGTCCCATGGAGACACTTTGCTGGCCTGTGTGAGAATACAGCCTGGCACCCCTTGGAGCTGTAAACATTAGAGGCGCTCCTGCGCACCAAAGTAGGGAGGTCTTCTTCGTATACCACACGCCACAACTACACCTGGGTGCACGGCGGAGATTTTCAAAGGTGGTCCGCACCTCTCTGCATCACAGGCCGGGGGATGTTGCGCTGGCTGGACGCTGTTGAAGGTGAGACCTCTGAGCTGCGATGAACTTGTGCGGTGGGAGCGCTGCAATTTCATGCTTAAGGGGGCCTTGATGCATCACCTCCATCGGGAGGTTCCCCAGCAGACTTGGCGGCGACGGCTGTACTCAGACTTTTGAAACCCCGCCTGACTGAGGCTCCTGTTGGCTGCGTCACAGATTTATAGAGAGTGCAGTACATTGATTCCCAGTGTCAATGTCCAGATGAGGAGAAGGTGGAATGTGTAGCGGAGGAGGTCTGAGGGTCGAGTTGGGCCCAGGCCTAGCTCCTGTGGGTGAAGCACACCATGCCCTGAACAATGCCTGTGCTGCAGCTGACCTACATCACCGAGGGCATCGCACAAGACTGGTGGGGGACTCTACTAATTGGCTCAAGACGTTGATGGATATATGATGTTACAACGCATACTTTTACAACGCACACCTTTACAATGCATTTTTTACAACGCAACATCCATTACAACGCATTCCATTACAACGCATGCCATTACAGCGAATTTTTAAAAACTACCTTTACAATACATTCCATTACAACGCATAATACCTTTACAACGCATAACATTATATTGCATGTATGGTAAGTATAGGATAGTGTAGGGTAAAATTTACTATTCTAACTCCAGGGGGTGCAAGAGTAGGGCAAGTGTTGGATGGTAATGGTATGCGTTGTAATGGTATGCGTTGTAATGACTGCGTTGTAATGGCAAGCATTGTAATGGTATGCGTTGTAGTGTCATGCGTTGTAATGGTTGCGTTGTAATGCCATGCTATGTAATGGATGTTGCGTTGTAAAAGTTTCGTTGTAATGGTAGTGCGTTGTAAAAGTTGCTTTGTAAAGGTTGTTTCCCATCGCTGACATCGGCCATTGGTGGCAGTTGGTGCCAGGGGAACGGGGGCCTGTCCGGGCCCCGGCACTTGGGTATGCAGCTTGATCTCAGGTTACTCATTGGGGAACATGAAATCCGGTCACCACTGTTAGATCGGAAGAGGCAACCTGGTGGTTGTTAGTTTGCTTTTGGGTGTACAGGAGACTATCCCTTAGAGGACTTCCTCTTCCCACAGCGCTGTGCAGTCTGGTTGCTGCTGCTGCTGTCCCCATCTGCTGCTGCTGGTTCCTCTGACCCGGTAGGGCAGGTGTTTGAGTCCCTCCTCCACCTGCAGGCTCCTGCCTGCGCATCATCCCTGGTGGTACAGCGGTAGAGCATCACTGCTCTGAAGCTTGACTGCCCTCCTAACCCTTCTTTTCTGCTGTTCCTGTCCATCATTCTGCTCTTCTCCGTTGCTTTTCCAGTGTTGTTTTTTTATATTTGCTTTGTTTGGCTTTGTTTTTCATGTGCTTTGTTCAGTTTCTTTTCCCCTGTCCTCTACCTTGTTGCCACTGCGATCACCCGTGTCCGCGCCCTGCCAGTGTCATTTCCCACGTTTTCCACTTCCCAGCTGTCTATCCCCCCTGCAACAGTACTTAATGGCGAATGCCCTTGCGCCATGAGCAGTGGGCATGCCACTGGTGCGCCGAAGGCAAGTCTGTCTGTGCCTGTCTGCCCCTGTCCGGCACCCAGCACAAGGGACCCTGCCTCTCAAACACTCCACTGCTACGAAGCCAGAACTCTCCTCCCCCTCAACCCTGGACGCCACGCCGCATGCCATCTAGCACCACTGAAGAATACCCTTGCACCCTGTGCCGGCCAAACTGCAAACACACCTTCTGCCACATCATCACAAAAAGCCTCTTGCTGCCCAGCTGACATACAGTGAACCGGACCTGCTCAACTGCATCCTCCTCAACATGCAGCCCCTCCACAAATACACCACAGAAATCTGCAACCTCTTCAGACATTGCCTTCTTTATGTAAACCTGGACCAACCTTCTGCTCCAGACCAGACGTCGCCATCGCCATCGCCATCGCCATCCCTGACGGCTACAAACTTACCTGCAAGGACCACCCTGACCATCCAGGTGGAGGCATTGCCATCATCTTCAAAAGCACACTCCGACTGACCACGCACTCTAATGACCCAACAGCATCCATGGAAAACCTCCACTTCCAAATCCGGACCAACCCCAACACCATTCTCCAAGGCACCCTAGTCTACAGGCCCCCTGGCCCATGAACCCCCATTCACTGATGCCATCATAGACGTCATCGCACCTCAGGCTCTCCCATACACCGACTATATCCTACTCAGAGACCTCAAAATCCACGTGGACACCCCCAGTGACCATAACACCACCCCCCTCCTGGAGAACCTCGCCAACATTGGTCTCTAGCAGCTAGTCACTGGACCAACCAACATAGCCAGACACACGCTCAAGCCTGTCTTCTCCGCCAGCGGGAACATCAACTACAGCCACACCACAGAACTTTCCTGGACCGACATCACATACCTTCACCACACCCACTGTACATCCCTGCCATCACCGCTCCCCCATCGCAGCTGTGTCAAGGCCACTAAAGAACTTCTTGTCAAATCCCTCAGCACCACCATTCCGCCAACATTGCAGCGCGCAACCTCCACCGATGGATCTCCATCTGCGTCAACACCCTGGCACCCCTCAAGAAAAGACGAGGCAAACAACACTTCAAGAAGGTCAACTGGTTCACTCCCGCCCTCTGCTAGTCCAGACACACCTAGAGATGTCTTCAGAAGAGATGGAGCCACAACAATGCCCCTGAACATCACAAAACCTTCGAATCTGCAGTCAAGCCACACCACACAGAAGAAGAGGAAATGCCCTGGATTGATAGGTTGTGTGCAGGTCGGTGTCCCTTCCTGCATAACAACAATCAACTCTGCAACACCATGGTGCAAGGGTGCCTGTGTTGGCGCATGGCAGCCATTGTGCATCAATGTAGGAAAAACATACAGGGGGGCTTATTCAGGAGCGACTTCCAACAGTTTTAAGCCGCTGGTGCATCATTTTTTTAACGTACTTGCAGAGCTAATTTTGCACCACATTGCACCGTATTTACAAAGTGACGCATCTAGGCATATGTGAGACCTTGTAAAACCTTGCGCTACATTTTACCTGCATCAGGTATGATGTGTGCAGGGTGGGCATTCCCAAGCAACAAAGCCTCATAGAAGTGGTGCAGTGAAATCTATCAGATTTCACTGCGACAAATGTAGGACACCACTGCCTCAAAACCTTATGCCTGCCTCATGGCGGGCATAATGGTGATGCAGTGCCATAGGGATAGGCCTGCCCCATGCATTGCTGGAGTTTTTTCATGCTTGCAACACAACTGCAGCAATGCGTGACTTTAGCGCTGTCAGATATGTCAGGAACAGTAAATACGGTGCATCCACGGTTTTGCAAGGAGCGTGCAGTGAAAAGTGTTGCAACACTATTTTGTCCCAGAGATGCAACATTTTTCATGAGTTAGGCCAAGCACTGCGCCCTACCTTGTTGATAGGGCGCATCCCTGACCTTTTGTTTTAGCGCTGGGCAGCACAGCAATATTCCTTGCAGCGCTGTCTATCACACAAACATCTTACATGTAGGCCCAAGTGTTTACACCAATTTTAAGACCAGCTATTTTTTGGTCTTAAAAAACTGCCTCTAACTGGACTTAGAGTTTTTTGGGTTTTGCACCTTACAAGGAATTCCTTGTAAACATCGCAAAGTGTGGTTAGCAGCATTTGTTTCACGGGAAAGCCCACCTTGCTTCTCATTCTCGTTAAGGCCTGCTAACAGAAGTGGCGACCTTGAAAATTCACATTTACGCTGGAAAAGTGCTGCTAACTGCATTTAGCAGCAACTTGTAAATAAGGTGAAAAGAAAAAGTTGCTGCAACATAAAAAAATGAACACTACAGCAGCTTTAAGTCCTTGTAAATATGCCCTTCAGTTGTGATGAGGAAAATTAACTAGTAGACTATTCATGCCCCTGTCAACTGCACTTCAGAAGAAAGATTATGTTTCATTGTGAAAGTTGCAATGACAGTCATCTCGTTTTATTTAGGCTATACTTAAGGGTTGACCCAATACATGTCATTAAACACTCCAAAAAGCCATAGCCAAACCACGAATATACAGGTCTGCAGACCCATATATTACCCATTCTCGCTTGGCTGCATTGGCTTATCATGAGGCAAATAAAACAATACAAAGGATGTGTACATTATAGAGGTCTCTTAGGGGCAGAGGTCTGCATATCCTTCAATAATACTTCAAATCCTTTGACTCACCACATTACCTTCGCTGATTGACTGAACAGCTACCACTGGTGACGTGGTTACAGGGATCTGGTCACTCAGATGGGCTTTCAAGGTCTACGTCTATAACAAAGATAAAACACTGGAATATATCAGCAGTCTTAATGAAAATAAATAACACATTATAGAGGCAAAAAACACTACCAGAATTGCATAAAAAGCAAGGTGGAAGATAATTAGATCTGAGGCTAGAAAATGGGAGAAAGAATAACTAAAGAGTAAGAAAGTGGGAACTGGAAGACTTATGAAGGGCTCATAGACTTGGTTCTGGAGAGAAATAGATAAGGAACCCCAAACTAATCTAATAGATAAGTGTAGGAAGTTAGGATCCTCCTGCATGGTTACCCCCACGTTTTACCTGGTGCTGTGAGGGTTTCTTACTAGTCTGTCTGGGATCCTGCTAATCAGGGCCCCGATTTCTGTGCTTTATCCTCAAAATTGGTATGGTAACTACTTAGGTACATCCCAGATTGGACACTGGTGTACACTTGTCAGTCCCTAGTATATGGTACTATGGTATCCAGGGCATAGGTACACCAGGGGTTCCCCATGGGCTGAAGCATGTATACCCATGGGAGATCACTCAATTTGCAACTACAGGCCTGCCGTTGCAGCCTGTGTATGCTGGTGCTAGCACCCCTATGAAAGATATAGGTTTCCCTATATCTAAGGTCACTGCACTTAAAACCTATATCCCCCTAAGGCAGGCCTTACAATACTGACGGCAGGGTGCTCGGTTCTATGTGTGAGGGTGCAATTGCATGAGCAGGACACCTCTACAGTCCATCTGCCTGTGTTGTAAGTGAGACAGCCATATAACCTATAGAGGGGCACCGCGTGATGACCATCTCTAAACTGGCTGTAACGAACCCTGTCATGTTTGGTATTGAACATGTTGGAGCCATACCCCCACACCATAAATGGTGTGCAAGGTATGATTCCAAGCACCGTAAAGCTCCTTTGGGAGGCCCGCTGTGCTTCCGTTACCAGTCTTCCAGACAACAAGCGAGGGCTGCTGCAGGCCAGAGACATGTTTCTGCCCTCCTGCTGCTGAGCCAAGCTCGGGCAGAGGAAGGCAGAACAATAGGTATCCTGTCACAAGGAGATGTGACCACCTCCCAGACAGGATTTAGTTTATTGGGGCAGCGTGGGGTGCTTTCCAGTGCCACATAGTCTGCCTGCAAGGCACACTTGGTGCCCTCCATGCAAAGCCCAGTTTAAACCAGTTCAGGGAGCCTTTGGATCCCCCTCTGGCGTGAAACTGGACAAAGGACAGGGGAGTATCCTACCCCTTGTCCAGCCTCTCCTAAGGTAGGGACCCCTGAATCGTCCCAACCATTTCCTTACAGTATTTAAGGACTTACCTGTGGGTGGGTCCCTAGATTTGTCATGTGAGAAGATTAATTTCAGGCACCACTTTTTCTTCAACTGTCTGGGCACTCTGGACTTCACTGGACTTCGCTCTGGGCATCAAGGCTGCAACTGGGAAGGCTCCTACTGCTCCAGATCTCATTGCCCTGCTTGTCTGCTGCAACGTCCATGCCTGTGCACCATACAGGAACCTTCCAAGACCTGTGGGCATCCGAAAGACCTGAAGGAATCTCCCTTGAAGTGAAGGAGTAACCTCCCTTCATCTGCAGGCACTGCAACTAAACTGAGCGGTCTGCTGATCCTGGGCTCCCACGGACTCTGTAAGGCTCAGAAACACATGTTGTGGTTCTTCTCATCCCTTGAGGCCTGCCCTGTCCTCTCACAAAGTTTTAGGCCAGTATCCCTCATTGGAGCCGCAGGTTGTCTGGTTGGCTGGTTGTCTACCTAACCTTCAACCTCCCCCTTCCCAACTGTTCTGTGATGCTTTGGCCAACTACTTTTATGACAAAGTTAATGATATCTATGCTGTCTTCGCCAGCTCCGCAAAAACGCCTGTAAATACAACCCCTGAGAAGGCGAGTCCCTCTACAACCAGTCCTTCTCTATCTCAGTTTGAGGAGGTCTCTATAACTCAGGTCAGGGACTTTTTGTCACCTATTAAATCAGGCTCTGCCCTTGATCCATGCCCGTTTAAAGTATTGCTACCAATTCTGGAAGTTTTGCTCCCAGCCATTACTAATATATGTAATACGCTGATTACTACAGGAGTCTATCCCGCTGACCTAAAAAAGACATTACTTAAGCCATTGCTAAAAAAAACAAACTTAGACAGGAATGAGCTTAAGAACTATCGACCGATTGCCAATTTGCCCATCTTGGCCAAAGTTGTCGAAAAGGCCTTAAACGCCCAACTGTCAGCCTTCATAGAACTCCATCATTTATTGGACGATTCTCAGTTTGGTTTTCGCCAACATCATGGGACGGAGACGGCCCTGATCAAGGCCACAGAGGATATCCGAATTATTCGTGATGCGGGTGGCACTGCGGTCTTGATATTGTTGGATCTTTCAGCAGCATTCGACACGGTCGATCATGCTATTTTGATCGACCGTGTCGAAGATCTGGGGATTAAGCATAAGGCCAAGGCCCTACTGGCATCCTTCCTTGCCGGAAGGACTCAGGTGGTCACCATAGGGCCTTTTCAGTCTACCACCCTGTCCCTGCCATGCGGTGTACCCCAAGGCTCATCCCTGAGTCCGACACTTTTTAATATATACGTGTCGGACCTTGCCAATACCATCAGAGCTCATGGGATGAGCCTCACTTCCTATGCTGACGATACCCAGTTGGTCTTGGCCATCAGAAATGACGGGCCAAAAGTGGCTGATAACTTCAATCTGGGCATGCAGGCTATAGGAAGTTGGATGGCCGCCAACTGCCTCAAATTGAATTCGGATAAGTCCGAGGTGGTCATCTTTGGACACTTATCCCCAGATTGGTCCTCCCGCTGGTGGCCACAGTCCATGGGTTCACCGCCCACCCCAGTCAGCAAGGTGAGAAACCTGGGCGTCATGGTTGATGACAGGCTCACTTTTCTTCCTCATGCAAATCAGATCGCCTCCTCCGCATTTTATAAACTACGAATCATCAAAAAAATCCTCCCTTTTCTCCCTACCTCAGCTGGCAAAACTTTGATCACGTCCTTGGTCTTATCCACCTTGGACTATTGTAATGCTCTATTCCTGAATGCCCAAGAGAGAGTCCTCAATAAGCTGCAGACTATTCAAAATGCTGCTGCCCGACTGTTGGGTAACATCCCCAAATTCCAATCAGTCTCGAGCACTATCAAAGAGTTGCATTGGCTCTCCATTAGGAACAGAACTAAGTTTAAGGCTCTGTGCATCGTCTACAAGGCACTGCATAACCAGGGACCAGCCTTTCTGACTCAACAACTTATCCCCTACCGGCCCGCTAGGTCCCTACGATCCTCTGATCTCCTCCAGTTGGAAGTACCCCGTACCAAACTGGTCTCATGGGGCGACAGAAGATTTCTTGTTTCAGCACCCAAGCTCTGGAACTCCTTGCCGCTAATCATAAAGAACAGTCCCTCCCTGTGGTCCTTTCGAAAACAACTTAAAACTTGGTTATTTAACCAATAGGTAGATCCTCCTTTAGGGCTGAATTTAGCAGATATCAGCGCCGAGATGCCCATGGGCCTTTGTAGCGCTTTACAAATGTTTAAATAAATAAAATAAATAAATAAATAACCAAACCCCTTTCTCCAAGTCGACTTGCAGTTGCAAAGGCTTGTTGGTTTCCTTCCACCAAGATCTCCGGGCTCCAAATAGCCCCAACCTCAAGCATCTCCAGTGACCAAGATCTTTGTCCACACCACATCACTTGCATCGTGGGCTTCCATCTATGGGGAGCTGCTCGAGGTCCTCTTGTGACTCCTGTGCATCTGGCCTGTGGGTCCTCTTAAGGGTCATCTTTGAATTCTTTGGGCTCCCGGATTGCTCGGGCCTGCCCTGACTCCCCTGCTTGTGGCGAGTCTCCTGGACCTTTCTGGTCCCGACATTTCATCTTCTTCAACTTCCACGTTGGTTGCAGTTGCCAAGGCCTGTTGGTGCTCTTGCCAGACACCGACCCCTCAACTCTTGAAATCCGATGTGGGACAGCTCATGTATGGCTCCTGGTCTTCCACAGTGTCGCCTTATCTACACAGCTGCAGTTTCAAGGTCACTGTCAGCTCTCCTGCCACACTCGACATTGGTGGGTATTTGTCTTTCGTGCCTCCTGGTCACTCCTGAGTGGCATAGACTCTTTCCCCTCTGCTTGCAGGATCTTCACATATTGAATCCACCTTTGGGTTCCACCAGACACTTTCACCTTCCCCAGCAGCAGCATTTCCTGAAGTCCTTTTTTGAGTTTGACTGCGGTTTCCAATTACACTTCACACTTATGCACCCTCGTGCAGATATCCAGGTTCCTAAGGTATCCACGGGTGGGGTGGCTCTCCAACATTATGTCTTCAATGGGGTTTCTATAATTGCAACAGCGACTTACCCATTGACTGTATTTATCCCGCGTTCATGTTTCCACTCTGCACACAGCCTCCGTGGGGCTCCTGATTATTAACCTCGGGTGACTCATTTGGTCCCCGGCACTTCTACGTCTTCTGGGTATTGTCATGACTTGAGTCGTGGTTTGCATACCACTATTTTAGTATATGGTTTGGTCTCCCCTAGTGACCACTGTGTATTGTGTGTTACTTACCTGTTTCTATTGAAAATTATTGTGTGCATTGTGTATATCTTCAGCTAGGAGATATCTGGATGTGTTAGTGAGTGTCTTATAATAAATACATATTTTTATAAATACACTGGGTGGTTATTTTTCATTTAAACTAGACCTCTAAGATTATGTTCTGGTAAAACAAGCTGCTTTACACTCCTTCTGGACTAAGCCTGAAGGCTGCTCTCCACAGCTACCACCAAGAGAGCTTTCTAAGGTTGGCTACGACCACTAAAATCAACATAAGGGTTGTCTGTATTGGTGCAATGTGCCCACTGACATAAATGTACACCATATACCAAGCCAGCTTCTCACAATCAGAAACAAGCATTTACAATGCAATAGGTCTCCCAGCTTTAAAGTTTGAGCTATTGGCATTGTATATTACAATGTGTTACATTAACTTGTTATCAAACTCTGAATTGTTGTATAAAGATGATTTGCAAACTGTCAAATGTTGCTGAATAGTAAGCAACGTTGTGAATAATATTGTTTGCTAGTCATCCTTGGGTACCAGAGTACTTCACTTGAGGCAGCTCACTACTCTGCACTCACTACTCTGCACTCACTACTCTGCACTCACTGCTCACTACTCTGCACTCACTACTCACTACTCTGCACTCACTACTCACTACTCTGCACTCACTACTCACTACTCTGCACTCACTACTCACTACTCTGCACTCACTACTCTGCACTCACTACTCACTACTCTGCACACAGTAAATCTTAGGGCAGAGGGCCGCTTACAACAGAGCTCAGGGCAGTGTAAGATCTCACAGGTTGTAAGTGAGGTATAACAGACGGTCACAATATAGTAATCTCTCTAAAAGAAATCCATTTATCTGTGTTTCCGCTTTCCTCTGGACTCAACACAAAGAATGGATTGCATTGTCTATGTGAACTGCAATGCTGTAGTGGTTCAATGTTCTACAATGTGGGCTAATTCCAAACTTTTCTTACCTCCTCTTTGGTGAAATTTTTATCAGTCCCCAGCAGATACGGGGTTATAAAGCTCTCTCCTGGTCGCAGCTGCGTCATGAAGCCATGGAAACAGAGGTAGCAAGCCAGGAACTTCCAGCGCTTGCTTTGTTGGGTGATTCCCATGGTACAGTAATTTGGCCTGTGCTGTCATCTGTGTACACTAATGCTCATGTGAGCGTATGTTTGGGGCCACTTGTGGCAATGAGCGCAATATGCAGTGACGGCCTGAGGAGTGGCTTGCTATACAGTTAGCCAGGAAAATTACATTTCTGGAATTATTACCCATTGTGATCACACTGCAAATATAAATGCTTCACTTCTCGGCTCAAAGTATGGTATTGGTCTCACATCATGTAAGTGGCTGACACCTTTAGTAATCAGAGACATTCTTAGTATTTTGAGGACTAAAAGGGGTGCCTGATTTGTGTGCTGGGAGCACAACTTTGGCACTCACGGAGACCACACCTCACAAGCCTTCCGGGTCTGGCAGTGTTAAAGAAAAAGATGAATGCCCACTTCTTCAAGGAAGCTTTTCTAACCATGCTCGAAATGTATGGACTTCACCCTTCCCTTATTTCCCCCTGCGATTGATCCTAAATAACGAGAAGATCCCACAACTCCCAAGAAATGGCTTGGGCTACTCATGCTCTGCATCATTAGATGTTACAGTACTATGGAGTGACTCGGATCACAAGCCAGTGCTTTACAATATAAGTAAATAATATAGCTGATAATATATAGCTAACAGAAGACGGAAAGAATCCACGGACGGAATACACGGAGGCCGCCCCGGAAGTCAGGCACGGTCGCCTGTGACGGGGGCGGGGCCACGTCCAGACCGGAAGAGGAGGCAGGCGGAGTCGATGCGTCTCGCGGCCCGGGGCTCCTGTGAGCGGTGTGGAGACCCGGGGCCGCGCTAGCAGGAGGTTGGGCGCCGCGTGCTGAGAGAAGAGTCCCCGACATTGCCCAGGTAAGTTTCAAAAGGCTGGGGGGGCGGGGGGGCCTCGGCGCACTCGTGTGTGTGTGTATGCATGGGAGAGTGTGAAGGCTGGGGGGGCGGGGGGGGCCCTCGGCGCACTCGTGTGTGTGTGTATGCATGGGAGAGTGTGTGTCTCTGTATGTATGTATGTATGTATGTGCGTGCGTGCGTGCATGGGTGCTCGTGTGTGTGTCTGTGTCTGTGTGAATGCGCATGCGTGTGGGAGCTTCCCAGGAGACAGCAGCTGGCCACAGCGCTCGTTCGCGTGCGCGTGGCCAGCTCTAATCGCCTCCTCGGAGACAAAATGCGCGCGGCCAGTACTGTCTCCTGGGGAGCACAGTCAGTGACAAAAGATCTCCTGGCGGACACAGCGCTGACGCGCTGTTAAACGCCAGGAGACCTAAAAAGGAAGAACCAACTATAAATTAAAGGTATAGTAGAGATGCTATTCTGGTGCTCAACGAGAAATAACAATGGAATTGATAACTATTAAAATAGAATGTCAAATGATTTATTAGAAAGGTTTATTAACCTCGACAAAATTAGAAGATGGTTCTGCATTGTTAGATAAATAATTTGTCAAACAAAACCAAAGTTTATCACACTTAATGTCATGTTTTCACCCGTTTCCATAAAAACAGATGGCGCTTACAGATTGCAGCAGAATTTGAGGGCAATTCTAATGAGATACAAGTACTCTGAGCTGGCATGGATACCTGCTCTTTTCTCTTGCCTTTTCCTTTCTTGATCTGGAAATCACTAACTGTAATCCTAAGGGTGATCCCAGCAACATAATGGGGGCATGACAGAAAGAAAGTATCCCTTGGAATAAGCATTTCTTTTACAGTAAACCTGATGCTCAATGGATGGCACCCAGGAGAACTGAATGTGCCTTTCTAAAGGCAGCAATTGTTTTCGGCACACAACTTGACAAATGTGGTTACAGTGCCTCAAAACAGAATAAGTCTAGTAGCTGTGGTTTTAAGCTTTTAAGTTTTTAAGTCAAATAGATCAGATGTATGGGGAGACAAATGCTATGTCATGTTGTGGGTATCTGTAAATAGAACTTTTACCCAGGAGGGTAAAAGGTCCCGGGTGGGTATCCCTGTGCTGTTGCAGTTGCTAGTCTAGCCAAGTCTGGGGTTTACTCAAAGAGTCATGCCTTCACTTTTTGCAAGACTCAAAAACGGAAGAGGGGGCTCTACAGTGTAATGGCAGGTCATTCCAGGCTTCAGTAGTTATGTAGGAGATGGTCTGACAGCGAGTTCTGATTCAGTGAATGCAAGGGATGTGCGCAAGTAGGATTCTGGCTGGGCGGAGGTGTCTGGTGGTTTATGAAATGAGATTTGGCTATTGAGGTAGGCTATTTTGTCCCAGAGATGCAACATTTTTCATGAGTTAGGCCAAGCACTGCGCCCTACCTTGTTGATAGGGCGCATCCCTGACCTTTTGTTTTAGCGCTGGGCAGCACAGCAATATTCCTTGCAGCGCTGTCTATCACACAAACATCTTACATGTAGGCCCAAGTGTTTACACCAATTTTAAGACCAGCTATTTTTTGGTCTTAAAAAACTGCCTCTAACTGGACTTAGAGTTTTTTGGGTTTTGCACCTTACAAGGAATTCCTTGTAAACATCGCAAAGTGTGGTTAGCAGCATTTGTTTCACGGGAAAGCCCACCTTGCTTCTCATTCTCGTTAAGGCCTGCTAACAGAAGTGGCGACCTTGAAAATTCACATTTACGCTGGAAAAGTGCTGCTAACTGCATTTAGCAGCAACTTGTAAATAAGGTGAAAAGAAAAAGTTGCTGCAACATAAAAAAATGAACACTACAGCAGCTTTAAGTCCTTGTAAATATGCCCTTCAGTTGTGATGAGGAAAATTAACTAGTAGACTATTCATGCCCCTGTCAACTGCACTTCAGAAGAAAGATTATGTTTCATTGTGAAAGTTGCAATGACAGTCATCTCGTTTTATTTAGGCTATACTTAAGGGTTGACCCAATACATGTCATTAAACACTCCAAAAAGCCATAGCCAAACCACGAATATACAGGTCTGCAGACCCATATATTACCCATTCTCGCTTGGCTGCATTGGCTTATCATGAGGCAAATAAAACAATACAAAGGATGTGTACATTATAGAGGTCTCTTAGGGGCAGAGGTCTGCATATCCTTCAATAATACTTCAAATCCTTTGACTCACCACATTACCTTCGCTGATTGACTGAACAGCTACCACTGGTGACGTGGTTACAGGGATCTGGTCACTCAGATGGGCTTTCAAGGTCTACGTCTATAACAAAGATAAAACACTGGAATATATCAGCAGTCTTAATGAAAATAAATAACACATGATAGAGGCAAAAAACACCACCAGAATTGCATAAAAAGCAAGGTGGAAGATAATTAGATCTGAGGCTAGAAAATGGGAGAAAGAATAACTAAAGAGTAAGAAAGTGGGAACTGGAAGACTTATGAAGGGCTCATAGACTTGGTTCTGGAGAGAAATAGATAAGGAACCCCAAACTAATCTAATAGATAAGTGTAGGAAGTTAGGATCCTCCTGCATGGTTACCCCCACGTTTTACCTGGTGCTGTGAGGGTTTCTTACTAGTCTGTCTGGGATCCTGCTAATCAGGGCCCCGATTTCTGTGCTTTATCCTCAAAATTGGTATGGTAACTACTTAGGTACATCCCAGATTGGACACTGGTGTACACTTGTCAGTCCCTAGTATATGGTACTATGGTATCCAGGGCATAGGTACACCAGGGGTTCCCCATGGGCTGAAGCATGTATACCCATGGGAGATCACTCAATTTGCAACTACAGGCCTGCCGTTGCAGCCTGTGTATGCTGGTGCTAGCACCCCTATGAAAGATATAGGTTTCCCTATATCTAAGGTCACTGCACTTAAAACCTATATCCCCCTAAGGCAGGCCTTACAATACTGACGGCAGGGTGCTCGGTTCTATGTGTGAGGGTGCAATTGCATGAGCAGGACACCTCTACAGTCCATCTGCCTGTGTTGTAAGTGAGACAGCCATATAACCTATAGAGGGGCACCGCGTGATGACCATCTCTAAACTGGCTGTAACGAACCCTGTCATGTTTGGTATTGAACATGTTGGAGCCATACCCCCACACCATAAATGGTGTGCAAGGTATGATTCCAAGCACCGTAAAGCTCCTTTGGGAGGCCCGCTGTGCTTCCGTTACCAGTCTTCCAGACAACAAGCGAGGGCTGCTGCAGGCCAGAGACATGTTTCTGCCCTCCTGCTGCTGAGCCAAGCTCGGGCAGAGGAAGGCAGAACAATAGGTATCCTGTCACAAGGAGATGTGACCACCTCCCAGACAGGATTTAGTTTATTGGGGCAGCGTGGGGTGCTTTCCAGTGCCACATAGTCTGCCTGCAAGGCACACTTGGTGCCCTCCATGCAAAGCCCAGTTTAAACCAGTTCAGGGAGCCTTTGGATCCCCCTCTGGCGTGAAACTGGACAAAGGACAGGGGAGTATCCTACCCCTTGTCCAGCCTCTCCTAAGGTAGGGACCCCTGAATCGTCCCAACCATTTCCTTACAGTATTTAAGGACTTACCTGTGGGTGGGTCCCTAGATTTGTCATGTGAGAAGATTAATTTCAGGCACCACTTTTTCTTCAACTGTCTGGGCACTCTGGACTTCACTGGACTTCGCTCTGGGCATCAAGGCTGCAACTGGGAAGGCTCCTACTGCTCCAGATCTCATTGCCCTGCTTGTCTGCTGCAACGTCCATGCCTGTGCACCATACAGGAACCTTCCAAGACCTGTGGGCATCCGAAAGACCTGAAGGAATCTCCCTTGAAGTGAAGGAGTAACCTCCCTTCATCTGCAGGCACTGCAACTAAACTGAGCGGTCTGCTGATCCTGGGCTCCCACGGACTCTGTAAGGCTCAGAAACACATGTTGTGGTTCTTCTCATCCCTTGAGGCCTGCCCTGTCCTCTCACAAAGTTTTAGGCCAGTATCCCTCATTGGAGCCGCAGGTTGTCTGGTTGGCTGGTTGTCTACCTAACCTTCAACCTCCCCCTTCCCAACTGTTCTGTGATGCTTTGGCCAACTACTTTTATGACAAAGTTAATGATATCTATGCTGTCTTCGCCAGCTCCGCAAAAACGCCTGTAAATACAACCCCTGAGAAGGCGAGTCCCTCTACAACCAGTCCTTCTCTATCTCAGTTTGAGGAGGTCTCTATAACTCAGGTCAGGGACTTTTTGTCACCTATTAAATCAGGCTCTGCCCTTGATCCATGCCCGTTTAAAGTATTGCTACCAATTCTGGAAGTTTTGCTCCCAGCCATTACTAATATATGTAATACGCTGATTACTACAGGAGTCTATCCCGCTGACCTAAAAAAGACATTACTTAAGCCATTGCTAAAAAAAAAAAACTTAGACAGGAATGAGCTTAAGAACTATCGACCGATTGCCAATTTGCCCATCTTGGCCAAAGTTGTCGAAAAGGCCTTAAACGCCCAACTGTCAGCCTTCATAGAACTCCATCATTTATTGGACGATTCTCAGTTTGGTTTTCGCCAACATCATGGGACGGAGACGGCCCTGATCAAGGCCACAGAGGATATCCGAATTATTCGTGATGCGGGTGGCACTGCGGTCTTGATATTGTTGGATCTTTCAGCAGCATTCGACACGGTCGATCATGCTATTTTGATCGACCGTGTCGAAGATCTGGGGATTAAGCATAAGGCCAAGGCCCTACTGGCATCCTTCCTTGCCGGAAGGACTCAGGTGGTCACCATAGGGCCTTTTCAGTCTACCACCCTGTCCCTGCCATGCGGTGTACCCCAAGGCTCATCCCTGAGTCCGACACTTTTTAATATATACGTGTCGGACCTTGCCAATACCATCAGAGCTCATGGGATGAGCCTCACTTCCTATGCTGACGATACCCAGTTGGTCTTGGCCATCAGAAATGACGGGCCAAAAGTGGCTGATAACTTCAATCTGGGCATGCAGGCTATAGGAAGTTGGATGGCCGCCAACTGCCTCAAATTGAATTCGGATAAGTCCGAGGTGGTCATCTTTGGACACTTATCCCCAGATTGGTCCTCCCGCTGGTGGCCACAGTCCATGGGTTCACCGCCCACCCCAGTCAGCAAGGTGAGAAACCTGGGCGTCATGGTTGATGACAGGCTCACTTTTCTTCCTCATGCAAATCAGATCGCCTCCTCCGCATTTTATAAACTACGAATCATCAAAAAAATCCTCCCTTTTCTCCCTACCTCAGCTGGCAAAACTTTGATCACGTCCTTGGTCTTATCCACCTTGGACTATTGTAATGCTCTATTCCTGAATGCCCAAGAGAGAGTCCTCAATAAGCTGCAGACTATTCAAAATGCTGCTGCCCGACTGTTGGGTAACATCCCCAAATTCCAATCAGTCTCGAGCACTATCAAAGAGTTGCATTGGCTCTCCATTAGGAACAGAACTAAGTTTAAGGCTCTGTGCATCGTCTACAAGGCACTGCATAACCAGGGACCAGCCTTTCTGACTCAACAACTTATCCCCTACCGGCCCGCTAGGTCCCTACGATCCTCTGATCTCCTCCAGTTGGAAGTACCCCGTACCAAACTGGTCTCATGGGGCGACAGAAGATTTCTTGTTTCAGCACCCAAGCTCTGGAACTCCTTGCCGCTAATCATAAAGAACAGTCCCTCCCTGTGGTCCTTTCGAAAACAACTTAAAACTTGGTTATTTAACCAATAGGTAGATCCTCCTTTAGGGCTGAATTTAGCAGATATCAGCGCCGAGATGCCCATGGGCCTTTGTAGCGCTTTACAAATGTTTAAATAAATAAAATAAATAAATAAATAACCAAACCCCTTTCTCCAAGTCGACTTGCAGTTGCAAAGGCTTGTTGGTTTCCTTCCACCAAGATCTCCGGGCTCCAAATAGCCCCAACCTCAAGCATCTCCAGTGACCAAGATCTTTGTCCACACCACATCACTTGCATCGTGGGCTTCCATCTATGGGGAGCTGCTCGAGGTCCTCTTGTGACTCCTGTGCATCTGGCCTGTGGGTCCTCTTAAGGGTCATCTTTGAATTCTTTGGGCTCCCGGATTGCTCGGGCCTGCCCTGACTCCCCTGCTTGTGGCGAGTCTCCTGGACCTTTCTGGTCCCGACATTTCATCTTCTTCAACTTCCACGTTGGTTGCAGTTGCCAAGGCCTGTTGGTGCTCTTGCCAGACACCGACCCCTCAACTCTTGAAATCCGATGTGGGACAGCTCATGTATGGCTCCTGGTCTTCCACAGTGTCGCCTTATCTACACAGCTGCTGTTTCAAGGTCACTGTCAGCTCTCCTGCCACACTCGACATTGGTGGGTATTTGTCTTTCGTGCCTCCTGGTCACTCCTGAGTGGCATAGACTCTTTCCCCTCTGCTTGCAGGATCTTCACATATTGAATCCACCTTTGGGTTCCACCAGACACTTTCACCTTCCCCAGCAGCAGCATTTCCTGAAGTCCTTTTTTGAGTTTGACTGCGGTTTCCAATTACACTTCACACTTATGCACCCTCGTGCAGATATCCAGGTTCCTAAGGTATCCACGGGTGGGGTGGCTCTCCAACATTATGTCTTCAATGGGGTTTCTATAATTGCAACAGCGACTTACCCATTGACTGTATTTATCCCGCGTTCATGTTTCCACTCTGCACACAGCCTCCGTGGGGCTCCTGATTATTAACCTCGGGTGACTCATTTGGTCCCCGGCACTTCTACGTCTTCTGGGTATTGTCATGACTTGAGTCGTGGTTTGCATACCACTATTTTAGTATATGGTTTGGTCTCCCCTAGTGACCACTGTGTATTGTGTGTTACTTACCTGTTTCTATTGAAAATTATTGTGTGCATTGTGTATATCTTCAGCTAGGAGATATCTGGATGTGTTAGTGAGTGTCTTATAATAAATACATATTTTTATAAATACACTGGGTGGTTATTTTTCATTTAAACTAGACCTCTAAGATTATGTTCTGGTAAAACAAGCTGCTTTACACTCCTTCTGGACTAAGCCTGAAGGCTGCTCTCCACAGCTACCACCAAGAGAGCTTTCTAAGGTTGGCTACGACCACTAAAATCAACATAAGGGTTGTCTGTATTGGTGCAATGTGCCCACTGACATAAATGTACACCATATACCAAGCCAGCTTCTCACAATCAGAAAAAAGGAAGAACCAACTATAAATTAAAGGTATAGTAGAGATGCTATTCTGGTGCTCAACGAGAAATAACAATGGAATTGATAACTATTAAAATAGAATGTCAAATGATTTATTAGAAAGGTTTATTAACCTCGACAAAATTAGAAGATGGTTCTGCATTGTTAGATAAATAATTTGTCAAACAAAACCAAAGTTTATCACACTTAATGTCATGTTTTCACCCGTTTCCATAAAAACAGATGGCGCTTACAGATTGCAGCAGAATTTGAGGGCAATTCTAATGAGATACAAGTACTCTGAGCTGGCATGGATACCTGCTCTTTTCTCTTGCCTTTTCCTTTCTTGATCTGGAAATCACTAACTGTAATCCTAAGGGTGATCCCAGCAACATAATGGGGGCATGACAGAAAGAAAGTATCCCTTGGAATAAGCATTTCTTTTACAGTAAACCTGATGCTCAATGGATGGCACCCAGGAGAACTGAATGTGCCTTTCTAAAGGCAGCAATTGTTTTCGGCACACAACTTGACAAATGTGGTTACAGTGCCTCAAAACAGAATAAGTCTAGTAGCTGTGGTTTTAAGCTTTTAAGTTTTTAAGTCAAATAGATCAGATGTATGGGGAGACAAATGCTATGTCATGTTGTGGGTATCTGTAAATAGAACTTTTACCCAGGAGGGTAAAAGGTCCCGGGTGGGTATCCCTGTGCTGTTGCAGTTGCTAGTCTAGCCAAGTCTGGGGTTTACTCAAAGAGTCATGCCTTCACTTTTTGCAAGACTCAAAAACGGAAGAGGGGGCTCTACAGTGTAATGGCAGGTCATTCCAGGCTTCAGTAGTTATGTAGGAGATGGTCTGACAGCGAGTTCTGATTCAGTGAATGCAAGGGATGTGCGCAAGTAGGATTCTGGCTGGGCGGAGGTGTCTGGTGGTTTATGAAATGAGATTTGGCTATTGAGGTAGGCTGGGCTCGCATTGTGTAGTGCTTTGAAGGTTTGAGGGGTGTGAATTGTGCTTGTTTGTATATTGGAGGCCAGTGGAGGTCCTGAGATGTGTTGTGACATGCATGTGGTGTGGTACTTTGTGAGTGTATCTGGGCCAACGAGTTCTTGATGGTTTGAAATTGTCTGATAAGTTATGGTTTGAAGCTGTCTGATAAGTTATTTGTTCATCCTGGCATAGAGGGTGTTCCTGAAGTCCAGCTTGCTTGTGATGAGAATGGGAGGGACAGCTAAGCAGGTGTTGGTTGGACTGCATTTGAAGATTTTTCTCGGTATCTTGAGGGCGTGGAAGTAGGAGGTTGTGACGGTGTTAACGTGAGCGGTTGTGTTGAGGATCAGGCAGAGTGAGGATCCAGCTTAGTTTGCAGGCATCCTTAGCATAGGGATCCAGGCTGACTGACTGTGTCCTTTAAGTCACAAAGGAGCAGATTCAGTGTAGAACAGGACCTCGAATTTCAATCTTGTGTAGGCATTTGATGAGGATGGGGTGGGACACTGTGTCAAATGTGACAGACAGGTCCCAAAGTATTACGGCAGCCATGTCTCCCCTGTCTAGGATTCAATGGATGTTGACGACAGCAGTGATGAGAGCTGTTTCCATGCTGTGGTTGTGATACATGTAAAGACTGTTGCCGCCAACTGGCGACTGCCATTGTTGCCTGATTTCTTTGTGTAGTGACAGGAATCTGAAAATATAGGTTTCCCCCATTTGAGTAGGAAATCAAAAAATTGATAAGGACATGCAAGTTATCATTATGCATCACTTTCTTTAATGTGCACAGCCAGGAGCATTGACAACATCAAGCAAAATCATGTAATTGGAATTACATCAAAAAGGCTTGTGCCCCCATGATCACCCATTCTTCTATGCTGTGAAAAGATTAGGAAGTATGATCAATTGATGCGTGAACAGCACCATATATCGTCATATTGAGTTTAAAAAACAGCAAGATTAGTGTAAACATGCACACTGTTAGTGTAAGAAGAAGCATAAGAGGAGAGAGACAAATAAAATACAATTAGGGGCATATTCTCAAGGAGTTATCGCCAAGTTAACAGCACTTTATTGCTTCCAAAGTCGCGATAAATGTATCACCCCATTCACAAGCTGGTGCTAACAGCCGATATCACCAGTTTACCAGCAATAGCAGCTGCAAAAAACATCGCCACAGACGACCCCGGCAACTATCGCCAATGAGATGCAGAGTAGGTGTTCCCATGCCGAAAGCCGCAACAATACCACTCCGCAACATTCTCAGCCAGATCGGCGAAAAGATCAGACATGCGATAAGGTGTGTTAGCAGCAGGAAAATAACACCTGCTCTGACCTGGTGCAAAGTCAGACAACAGCCTGCACCACAGATAGGAGGCCAGCCAAGAGCCACACCTGAAGAACAACAGATGACATGGAGCCACTGAACATGAGGGTTGGACACCCAAGAGGGCCACAACACCCACCGCCACCACCCCAGGACCCCCCCAAGCCTGGGTCCCCAAGGACCGACACTGAGGCAGCGCAGATGAAGACAGCGACCCTCAGAAAATGCTCTAACCTCACAGACCCAACACCAGAGAATGTCATTGCCCACCACATGCTCAAAGGGACAACCCTCCTCCGCATCCTGACCACCATTGTCCACAGGCTGAAGGTACCAACACAGCGGACAACGCTACCGGCTGTGCTGCATCTATTGGCCTCTGGTACCTTCCAACCATCAACCACCTGAGACGGAGGAATGACACAGCCATGCCAATTCAAGTCCCTCAGAACAGTCATGGATGACACCATCAGCTTGGTACCCCACTCTCTATACTTCCCACACACTGCGCAGGAACAGCCGGATACCAAGCAAGGCATCTACGCCACAACTGGCTTCCTGCACATGTCAGAGGGCAATTTAATGCTCACATGTCCAACTAGTGCCCCCTGGCAACACTGCACACATGAAACGCAACAGAAAGCGCACATATCCCACAGATGTCCGTCAACGTTGTAGCCAACCCCAGAGGCAGTGTGCATGATTCCTACACCTGCACTACCAGTATGGCACCCACTGGAAATGCACTGCTCGTTGGCCAATACCAAATGAACACACCACACACCTCAACTCCACAATCATGCAACTCACAACACAGGAAATGCACACGCCACAAGCTCACATACAACATACTAACCCACCAGACACAACAGCACAACTTACTGTGGGAACCTTGGCCAGCCATCTACATTAGCCATCAACGGCATGGCACCTCAGCCACACAATAGCAGGATGTGGGAAGAGGTGGGGACCAGACATGTGCAAAGGAGGCAAGTGACTATTGAATATGAATGTACACAATGCTAAGTATGGCGTGGTTGTGCTGGACAGAGTGCAGTAATCAGACCACACACATATTCATGTCGACAGCCCCGCTGGTGTATGGAGTGTAGTGGACAGTGGACGCAACCATGCCACCACAGCCAGTGGGGAAGATCGCGGAAATGTAGCTTGTTACATCCTACCCAGAAGCTTAAGCGGAGTGGGGTGGCCTGGCATACACCAGACCAGCGCAGGGGTGTGAATAAAAGGCAAGTAACTCTGGGTGTGGTCCTCTTCCAGAATGCCCAACGTCTCTGCCAGGGTGGCGCTTCTCACCCCGCCATGAGGCAGACGCCATCGCCGTGAGCGGAGTGGCCTACGATCCTGTGTGCCTGCTGCACCCTGGGACACTATCTCAGAACAAGTCCTGCCCGCCCCTGTGCACCCAGGCCTCAATGCCCACCTGCCGACACCGGCGTGTGTCGAACGGGGTCCAACTCGTGCCGGTGCAATCTCCAAGCCTGAGGGACGCGACCGTGGCAGCCTCCTCACACCATCACAGCCTCCGCAACACAGCTCCCCCCGCAGTACTCGTTGACGTACTGAGTCTTGATTACACCATGGCAGAACACATTAATAATGGATGAGTTTATGTCACTATACTCCCTTCAATGTGGTGACATCAAGTCTGTGCATAACATTACTACCACACCTGCATGTGGGCAAAGGCGGACTAGTGCCCTTGGCCTACGCTACGCATGAGTAGGTCACACATTTGAAACTGAGTCTTGATATCCTGATGGGCGAGTTCAAATGTACATGGCACATTTGAGGTCACTATACTCCTTTCGATGTGGTGCCATTGGGTCGTAGTAGTACATCACAGCCGCAAGATTCTGTGGGCCCACGAGGACTACTGCTCTCGGCCTATGCTGCGCTCGAGTAGGTCACAGATTTGGAACTGAACATCGATATTTCAAATGCAGAGTACATATCATTGCACGCATGGAGAGGCGTAAGAGGATGACGCGTTGCATTTGGGATGAAAAAAAGGATCATTGTTACGGAGGTGACCGAACACTACCGTTGACTGCCCTGGTATCACTTTCTCTGTGCATTGCGAGCCAATGACACATGGCTGTGGGCCACTGCTGACCACTGCCTCCGGCCTACACTGTGGTCCAGTAGGTCACAGAGTCTTGATTTGGCAATGGTGGAGTTCATATCAGTGTAATACCGGCATCATCGCAGACTGCACCCCCTCTCAGCCCCGTTAGCACTAAGTCAGTTCCCAGACATTCATGGACACTCTATGGTTGTACATTGGTGGCGTCTGAGTCTAAGGGCTAGGGGGTAATTTTCATCCTCATGCAGCTGATACCGAATTGGTGGTGGCAACAAGGCTGTTGATTTCCACTCCTCAAGTCGCTGCTTCCGGAGAGCATCAGACCTCTGTATCATGCCCTGGTGGACCCCTCCCACTGTCCCCCGCAAACCTCCGTCACATTCACCTAAGACATTGACGGGGACCTGCTCAGTCTGCGTGGACCTACCTCAGTGAAACGCAAGTCACCATCCCTTTGCGGTGTGCCTGTGCCGGCCGCTGTGCATCCATTGCCACTAACTCTGTGCTGGTCAAGTCAGGGACCCTTTCTTCTGTGATATTGGATGACCTCTGAGACAGTGTTCTTGGGATCATCAACGCCATGTGTATGTGGCCCTGCGCTGTCCACTGCCTCCGGCCTCAACTGCGGACCACCAGGGCTCACACATCAAATCGAGACATGTCCGGCCCAGACGTCACATCACCGCAGGAGGCACAAGCCGCCCTCACCAGGGCCAACTCCAAACACCATCTGCCAGAGTCAAAACAGGGGTACTGGCAGACTAACGGAGTTGTCACACCTGTTGTGGATACCATCATTTGCCTGATCCCCTGCTCAGCACTCCATGTGCAACCCATGGACTGTTGCTGATTAAGTTTGTGCTTTGGAGAGGTTGCTCAGCAATGTCACCTCAGGCAGTGTGGGAGACCTGGGACATTGATGAGGATGATGATGCCAGTCTAACACACCCCACTGCATCTGCATCAGAAATATCCCGAATGGACACAATCTTAGTCATGTTCATTACATGAGCGCGCTCAGCTCTAGCCCCAACCTCAGTGCACTGCAACTCACTGACACTTCTGTTTGCATGTTGGGTGACTTCTGTACTTGCACCGGCTCCCTCCATGTTGCTCAGAAGTTGACTCTGTTATGCAGGTGCTTTCTATTTACATTGCTCTGGTGTCCACTGTTCAGGTTGTTGCCAGCACAAACCACTCCATGCGGGCTGGCTTACACTCACCCCACACACATTCAGCACAGGGGTCACTGTACATGTGTCCCTGCCAATAAAGTCACTGGGCGCAAGTGCCCGTAGCCAGTTCAACATGATATCTGTGTGTGTCCCTCAATCAATCAATCAATCAGGTCATTTGTAGAGCGCACTACTCACCCGTAGGGTCTCAAGGCGCTGGGAGGGGGGGGGGGTGCCGCTACTGCTCGAACAGCCAGGTCTTGAGCTTCTTCCTGAAGGAGAGGTGGTCTTGGGTCAGGCGCAGATTGGTGGGAAGTGAGTTCCAGGTCTTGGCGGCCAGGTAGGAGAAGGACCTTCCTCCTGTTGTCGCTCTTCGGATGCGGGGGACGGCGGCGAGGGCGTGGTTGGTTGATCTGAGGAGGCGCTTGGGAGTGTAGAAGTTGATCCGGTTGTTGAGGTAGCTCGGGCCTTGGTCGTGTAGGGCTTTGTGTGCGTGGGTGAGGAGACGGAAGGTGATTCTCTTGTTGACCGGGAGCCAGTGCAGATCTCTCAGGTGTCCGGAGATGTGGCTGCGTCGGGGGATGTCGAGGATGAGTCTCGCCGAGGCGTTCTGGATCCGCTGGAGTCTCTTCTGGAGTTTGGCAGTGGTTCCGGCGTAGAGGGCGTTGCCGTAGTCCAGTCGGCTGGTGACGAGGGCTTGGGTGACCGTCTTCCTCGTCTCGGTGGGGATCCACCGGAAGATCTTACGTAGCATGCGCAGGATGTTGAAGCATGACGAGGAGACGGCGTTGACTTGTCTGGTCATGGAGAGGGAGGAGTCCAGGATGAAGCCCAGGTTGCGTGCGTGGTCCGTCGGTTTGGGCGCGGTGCCCAGGGCGGGGGGCCACCAGGAGTCGTCCCAGGCGGAGGGCGTGGAGCCCAGGATGAGGACCTCCGTCTTGTCTGAGTTCAGTTTCAGGCGGCTGGTCGTCATCCATTCGGCTACGTCTCTCATCCCTTCGTGCAGGTTGGCTCTGGCGGTGGCGGGGTCGTTGGTCAGGGAGAGGATCAGCTGGGTGTCGTCAGCGTAGGAGATTATGTTGAGGTTGTGTTGGCGTGCGATGGCCGCGAGGGGGCTCATGTAGACGTTGAAGAGGGTGGGGCTCAGTGAGGATCCTTGATGGACGCCGCAGATGACTTTGGTGGCCTCTGACTTGTACGGTGGTAGGCGGACTCTTTGTGTTCTTCCGTCGAGGAAGGAGGTGATCCATTCCAGTGCCTTCTCCTGGATTCCGATGTTGCTGAGGCGCTGTACTAGGGTGCGGTGGCAGACAGTGTCGAAAGCCGCGGAGAGGTCCAGGAGGATGAGGGCCGCTGTTTCTCCGTTGTCCATCAGAGTTCGAAGGTCGTCGGTGGCGGCGATGAGGGCGGTCTCGGTGCTGTGGTTCGCTCGGAAGCCGGACTGTGAGGGGTCGAGGGATCCATTCGTCTCGAGGAAGGCGGCCAGCTGTTTGTTGACGGTCTTCTCGATGACTTTGGCCGGGAACGGGAGGAGCGAGATGGGACGGTAGTTCTTGAGGTCAGTGGGGTCTGCTGTGGGTTTCTTGAGGAGAGCGCTGAGTTCGGCGTGCTTCCAGCTCTCAGGGAAGGTGGCGGAGTCGAAGGAGGTGTTGATGATGTCCCGTAGGTGGGGTGCGAGGACAGCGTCGGCTTTGTTGAAGACGTGGTGAGGGCAGGGGTCAGTCGGAGATCCGGAATGGATGGAGTTCATGGTGCGGATGGTGTCTTCGGTGCTGATCGGGGTCCAGGTGCGGAGGGTGGTGGTGGGTGGCGTCGTTGCGGTTGTGGCTTGCGTTGGTTGGTTGTTGAAGCTGTTGTGTATGTCCGTGATCTTGTTGTGGAAGTAGGACGCGAGGGAGTTGCAGAGTTCTTGCGACGGGGTGATGTCATTGTTTCCGGCGTTGGGGTTGGATAGCTCTTTCACGATGTTGAAGAGTTCCTTGCAGTTGTGTGCGTTGTTGTCCAGCCGGTCCTTGTATGCATTTTTCTTGGTGGCGCGGATCAGTTGGTGGTGCTTCCGGGTGGCGAGCTTGAGGGTGGTCATGTTGTCCGTCGTTGGTTCCCTTCTCCAGGCTTTCTCGAGGGCTCGACAGTTCTTCTTGGAGCTCTTGAGTTCGTCGGTGAACCATGGTGTTTTTCTGCTGCAGGATCTGCTGGGTGGGGTTCTCAGAGGGGCGAGTTCGTCCGCGCAGTCGTTGATCCATTTCGTGAGGTTGTCGGCGGCCTGGCTGGGGTTCGCTGAGTTGGCGGGAGGGTGCTGGCTCAGGGAAGCGGTGAGCTGGTCGGCTGTGATCTTGTTCCAGCTTCTTCGAGCAACCTGTTGCTGGTGGTGGTGGATCGTCGTTCTTCTGAAGGTGAAGTGGACGCAGCTGTGGTCCGTCCAGTGGAGTTCTGTGGCGTGGCTGAAGGTGACGTCTTTGCTGGATGAGAAGACGGCGTCGAGTGTGTGTCCGGCGAGGTGGGTGGGGGTGGTCACCAGTTGCTTGAGTCCGAGGTTGTCGAGGTTGTCGAGCAGGCTGATGGTGTTGCGGTCGTTGTTGTTCTCCAGGTGGAAGTTGAGGTCCCCCAGGAGGATGTAGTCGGCGGAGGGGAGAGCGTGCGGGCTGACGAAGTCGGCGATGTCCTCGCTGAATCGTGTGCGTGGTCCCGGGGGTCGGTAGATCAGGGTGCCTCTGAGGGTGGTGGTCGGGTTGGTGTGGATCTGGAAGTGCAGGTGTTCAGCGGTGGTGAGGGTGTCATCGGTGTTGGTAGTGATGCGGATGGTGTCTCTGTGGATGATGGCGATGCCTCCTCCGGTCTGGTTGTCGCGGTCCCTCCGGGTGATCTTGTAGCCCTCTGGGATGGCGATGGCGATGTCTGGGGCTGAGGAGGCGTTCATCCAGGTCTCGGTGATGAAGGCAACGTCGGGGACGGTGGTGTCGAGCAGGTTCCAGAGTTCTACGGCGTGTCTGTGGACGGAGCGGGTGTTGAGCAGGATACACTTGATCCCTGTGGTCTTGTTGTATGCATGAGGGCCCTGGGGCCTACAACATTACATTGTGCTGTGTACAGCGGGTGCAGACATGTCACCGCAGGCAGCGGGTTGGAGCTTGGACACATAGCTTTGTCGTCACCCGCTCAATTCATAAGGGGAGTGGCCTGGGCTGTCGTACGCAGAGCCAAGGTGGGTGTGTGACTGCTGTTTGCGTGCCCTTGGGCGTGGTTCTGTACTGTGAATGGCCATCTGCATGTGTCTCAATAGCAGTGTGGGTCTCCTTTGTGGGGTGTAGGTGGTCCCTGAAGGATAATAGACACCCACGCATGTGATCTAGTTCACCTTCCATGGGTTCGGACCCCACCCGCATCTGTTCGGCCACCTCCATTTGGTGTTCTGACACCTGGCATTGGGATACCATGTCTGGGTCGGTGAAGTGTTGTGAGCCAGTCATGCTTGCATGTGCTTCCAGCTGTGTGGTCTGTTGCAGGGTCTGTGTTCTCCTCAAAGTAGCTTGGCTGCCCGGGTCCTGGTGGTGGGTTGCATGGGATGTCCATGGGTTGTTGTAAGGTACTGGTGTGGTGGTCCTCTCCAGCATCACTGATGTGTGGTCTTCTGTGCTCTGCTGGAGGTGTTGTGTGTCCCTCTGCAATGTGAAGGGGAGATGCATGTTGACATTATTATGAGATGTATGTTGGCACATTGATCTTGTTTACATGCAGACTGAATGACAATGTACATTGTGACTGTTTGGGAGGTTCAGGGTTTGGATGCGGGACCATGTACAGTTGGACTACATGACGGATGTGAGGTAGTACGCCTGTTTCTGCACGTGTGCAGTGCCAGTTGTGTCCTCTGTTCTGCAGTGTAGGGTTTGCGCATTGTACCACATTGTCGTCAATGTGGGTGTGCTGTTATTGCTATGTGTGTGTGCTGCAATGTGCCACGGGGATCAGGGACATGATTCAGGGTCATTGTGGGTGTGCAGTGTGCTACACCTCATTGTGCATGTGTGCCATTGTGCCCATCTACGCTGTCCCTCCAGTCCCTGGTCGTTACTCACCCTGTTGATGTTGTGTCAGGTCCTCTCGAGCTGTGTCCGTACTCCCTACTCCTTGCACCGTCTCCACACTGATGACTGTGGCCTCCATTGCCTCCAGCTCCTCCTGTGGCACAGGACTTCCACCTCCTGTTGCCGTTGTTACCTTCCTGTTGGCAGCTGGCTTGTGCCTGGTTTAGGTTATCACTTCATGCCAGCGCCTCTTGACCTCCTCGATTGGCCTCCTCGATTGGCCTCCTCGACACTCTGACTGCATTCCCGGTGGTCTACTTGTGGGTCAATTGATGGTAGTGTTCTGTCACCTCCGTGATGCAGATCTGGTTTTGCTGCAGACTGCACCCCGTCTTCCTCTTCCTCTTCTCCTTGGCCATCCCCGTCCCCGTTGTTCCTTGCTGGTGGTCTGTGGGGGCTGTGGGGTACGTGTTGGACTCTGAGTTCGGTCAGGGTGCATCAATGTTGCTACGTGCTGTGGATTGTTTCTGGTGTGTTGTTTCTGTAGTTTTTATAGTCCATTTTCCTGCCAGACGCATGGGATTTGGAAGCCTTTCGCTGGTTTTTGGTGCTTTTTGTACCGCGATTGGCCATAAACCGCAAGATGTTATGCATTCGCGTTTAGCATTTTTGCGGAGTGGCATTGATTTTACCATGGACATTTGATGCGTTATCTGGAGACTATCACATGGTACCACCATATTGAGACTGCTTCGTTAACACGGCGTAATTTTCCCGCGATAGACTGCGATGTAGGAAGTTGCGTTAAGTTACTTTTGCGATGGTTATCACACGTTCTTGAGAATATGCCCCTTTGATTGTATTTAACTCGGAAGGGATAATATTAGCCTCTGTGTCTTTCTTAAAATAATGAAATCCTACCCAAAAGAGGGAAATCCTTATTTTACTGCAAGCTAGACAAGTCAGCATTGTGCAAGTTCAAAACCTTGCAATCTCATTCAGAGCAATACTTTCAGTATGTCAGAATGCAAAGGCCTGTAAGGTGAACGTGAAACCAATTGGCTGCCTTATGTAAATCTGTAAATGAAGGCTTTAATGGCCACAATACCCCGGCCTGAATGTGTGTCTTTCTTAATTATGCTCACCCGAGCCAGCTTGAGCTAGACCTGGATCCAGCGGACCAAGGTTGACACTGAGACCACCTGAAAGAGTTGATTTAACAAAAAGCATTCGCAAATTTAAGACTCATCAGCAGGTGACCTACTAAGAGATACCAAAGCAGATCACTGTTCTGTAATGAGCTATGGTGGAGAGAGGAGGCTGTGGCGGCAAATGTTCACTTGGTTGTTCTTAGCTAATATGTGACTTACTTAAGTAGCAAGATTGATAGTATGGTAGGCCTTCCCATCCTCAAAGAGAAAGGTAAAAATCTAGCCACCAATGCTGGAGGAGCTGAAAGGGGTCCAACCCCCTGCCTTATACCAGTGTATCCAGTGGGTCTAAGTTTATCTATAGTTCTCGAGAGTACCAACGGTGCAGTTAATGTGAAAGAGATACACAGCTGAAGTAAAAAGGACCTGTGTATTGTCAAGATACCTGGAAATCCTTCAGGCCACTAATTCTAGATGGTCAAGGAAGACTAGACTGCAGACTACCCAGACGTACTTGGCAGAGGAATAGGAAGCAGGTAAGACAGATAAGGCAATTGATAGTAAACTCAAGGTAAATTGTGAACAACCGATAGACCTTCAAAGTTGAGGTACCAAAACCACTGATTAATTAAAGGATTTCTCCTAGAGAGGGGGTGTGGAATTATTGGAAATGGTGATAAGACATGAAATCAAAGGTTAGTCTATGATTGAAGGGTGGCATATAAACCAGTTGCTCCCAAATTGGGATTTCATCTTAAGAAGAGCGAAATCTGATGGTTCCATCTCAAAGTCATCAGATCTTTCCAGAAGGGAATGTCACCAAAGAATTTCCTTCCATTTATCCTAGTCAAGTCTAAGAAGGAGAGTCCCTAGCGGAAATGTGAGCCCTTGAGGCATTACAGTGGACTGTAATGGAGTGGTCCTGGAGAAATGGCGTGAATGGAGGAAGATAACAGTCTCCAAATAGTAGCCAGGTGCCATAAAGAAAAGGCTAATGGCAAAACCATATTTTGTTTTGAGTAACTAGATGCTAGGAGCCATATCTGGCAGGTGACCCAAGTGACCAAGAAGCCCAGGGTTAGCATTCCTAAAAACAAATAGTTGTCAACTTCTTATAGTTTACCTAAAACTTCAACCACTCGAGGAGAGAAATAATGAGCTATGTTGAAGAAGTGATTCTTGTGGAACTTTTCCACAATCAGAATATTGTCAGGATAGATGACGAGAAGCATACTTTGGATTTGGAGCCAGGAAATGGCACAGTGTATCACCTTAGTGAAGCACCAAGTGCCATAACCCCTTTGTTGCTAGGCCTTTTCCTCCACTTTGCTAAGCCTTTTTTTAAGCTAATTGGGGTAGTTTGGCTCCTGTAACATTTTGTCCTCATAAGGTATCCACCCCAAATTTGCGTCGTTTTTTTCCAAAATCCTGAGGATTTTGGAGGTACACAGGGTTTGTGGATGCCCCTGAAGAAGACCCAGAAATTAGCCAAAATACAGCAATATTTAGTTTGTTTTTTTAAAAATGGGGAAAAAGTGCGGCAGAAGAAAGCGTCTGTTTTTCCCTGCAAATGGTATCAACAAGGGATTTGTGGTGCTGAAATCACCATCTTCCCAGCTTTCAGTGACAGGCAGACTTTTGTCAGAAAACCAACAATTTCTCCACAGTTTTGGCATTTTACTGGAACATGGCCTATTTTTACTATTTTTTGTGCTTTCAACCTCCTTACAGTTAGCGGTAGAAGTGGGTGTGAAAGCAAAAATGGATCACAGAAAAATATACATTTTGGAAAAGTAGACAAAATTCTGAATTTAGCAAGGGGTCATTTGTGTAGATCCTTCAACCTTTTCCGATAGAAACATAGGGCCAGATGTAGGTAGGTTAATACCGGTCGGTAACGGCCAAAAATCGGTGATTTTACGGTTACCAACCAGTATTTAGCCCTTTGCAATGTAGGAAGCTCTAAATAAGGATTCAGTAATTTACCGATTTGTTATTTTAAGGAATCGGTAAAATACCGATTCTTTTTTTTAAGGAATCGGTAAATTACCGAATCCTTAAAACCTATGTAGGAAGCACTCAAGTGAGTGCGTTTTTGCTTTAAGGATTCGTTATTTACCACCAACTACAAGTTGGTGGTAAATACCGAATACATTTAAATAAGCAATTATTTGTTTTTTTAAAAGTGCCATGTGGCAGACATACATGCCCTTGGGCCATGTATGTGCGCCACATGTGCACACATGTACGATTCAGGGGTGCAACAGGGTGTCAATGTGACACCCTGCCACCCTTAAATATGCTCCGGCTATTACCGATTCGGTATTTACCGAATCGGTAATAGTGAATGGCTTCCCATTCATTCCTATGGGCCTCCAGGCCCATAGGAATGAATGGGAAGGTATTCTTCATTACCGAATCGGTAATAAGGAATATTATCGAATCGGTAAATTTTACCGATTTATTACCTACATCACATTTACCGATTCTAAAATACCGAATCGGTAAGATTTGGTATTTAAGAATCAGTAAATTGTGATTACCTACATCTAGCCCTAAGAGTTTAAATAAAAACGTATTGAAATGGAGTTAGAAAAAACAGCTGTTTGTGCCAACGTTTTCACCTGTAAGTTCTTCTAACTATTTCAGATTTTTAAAAGAAATATACCCCTTACATCTGCTGGACACTTCTGGTTGTGGTGATATAGAGGACTTGTAGCTTCACTAAGAGCCCAAGGTACCCAGAGCCAATTATAATGAGCTGCGCCTTGCAATGGGTTTTCATTGTGTACCGGGTAAATAGCAATTCATTTGGTAAAATATAAAGAGTGAAAGATAATTATGAAGGACACCTATGTATTATGAAATGGGAACAAAATATAGAGTTTAGAAGCAGTAGTTATTTGCACCTCTACAAAATTGTGGGTATCCATACTAGCATGTGAATTAGAGGACATTTTTCAAAGTGATTTATTTTTTACACATTGTCTTACATTTGGGAGGCAGAAATGCATAGAATGCTATGCAATTCTATGTTCCCCTAGGTCTCCCAAAACAAATGGTACCTCACTTGTGTGGGTAGGCATTGTGCATGCGACAGGAAACGGCCCTAAACGCAACAAGGACATTTTTCAAGTGAAAACTGCCCCTTTTTTCGCAATGTGCCTAGCTGTAGATTTTGGACCTTAGCTCAGCTGGCACATGGGGAAACCTAGTAAATCTGTACATTTTTTAAAACTAGACATCCTGGGGAATCCAGTATGGGGTGACTTCTGTGGCTCTCACCAGGTTCTGATACCCAGAATCCATTGTAAACCTTAAACTTCATAAAAAAAAACAAATTTTCCTCACATTTCTGTGAAGGAAAGTTCTTGAATCTGCGGGGAGCCACAAACTTCCACCCACCGAGCATTCCACCAAGTCTCCCAATAAAAATGGTACCTCACTTGTGTGGGTTGGCCTAGTGCCCGCGACAGGAAACAGCTCAAAACACAACTTGGGCACATCACATTTTTCCAGTAAAAAAAAACACTTTTTTCGCAATGTGCCTAGCTGTAGATTTAAGACCCTCACTCAGCTGGCACCAAGGGAAACCTAGCAAACCTGTACAGTTCATTTTTTAAAACTAGACACTCAGGGCATACCAAGATGAGATGACTTGTGTAGCTCTCACCAGGTCCTGTTATGCCGAAATCCTTTCAAACCTCAAACTTTGTCAAAAAAGTCATTTTCCTCACTTTTCTTTGATAGAAAGTTCTGGAATCTGAGGGCAGCCACAAACTTCCACCCACCCAGAATTTCCCAAAGTCTTCCGATAAAAATGGTACCTCACTTGTGTGGGTAGCCCTAGTGCCTGTGACAGGAAACAACCCAAAATGCAATGTGGGCACATCACATTTTTCTAGTGAAAAGGGTGCCTTTTTTCGCAATATGCCTAGCTATGGACTTTGGACCCTCACTGAGCTGGAATATAGGGAAACCAAGCAAACCTGTATATTTGTGAATGCTAGACACCCAGGGGAATCCAGGAAGGGGTGACTTGTGAAGCTCTCACCAGGTTCTGCTACCCAGAATCTCTTGCAAAACTCAAACTTTGTCAAAAACACATTTTCCTCACTTTTCTGTGATGGAAAGTTTTAAAAACTGCAGGGAGCCACAAACTTTTACCCACCCAGCATTCCCCCAAGTCTTCCGATACAATTTGGTACTTCACTTGTGTCGGTAGGCCTAGTGCCTGTGACAGGAAACGCCCAAAACGAAACGTGGGCACATCATATTTTTCCACTGAAAATGGACCCTTTTTATGCAATGTGCCTAGCTCTGGATTTTAGATCCTCGCTCAGCCGGTACCCAGAGAAACCTAGCAAATCTGTACATTTTTGAAGACTAGACATCCAGGGGAATCTAGGATGGGCTGACTTGTGTGGCTCTCACCGGGTTCTGTTCCCCAGAATCCCTCGCAAATCGCTTGGACAGGGCCCTCATGCACACAACTTGGACAAAAAAACACATTCTCCTCACTTTTCTATGCTGGAAAGTTCTGGAAACCACCACAAAACGTACTGTGGAGACTTCACAATTATCAATCGCAAAAATACCTGGCTTTTTTTCCTCACCAGAATCCCCTACAAACCTCAAATTTAGCTTAGAAAATCAAGTTTTCTTCATTTTTCTGTGTGGGAAAGTTGTAAGATTACCACACCGGCACAACTTTCCAGCCACCCAGCGTTCCCCCCAGTCTCCTGAGTAAAATTATACCTCACTTGTGTGGG
Source organism: Lissotriton helveticus (assembly GCF_964261635.1). Lineage (NCBI taxonomy): Eukaryota > Metazoa > Chordata > Amphibia > Caudata > Salamandridae > Lissotriton > Lissotriton helveticus. The sequence continues at coordinate 1,601,196,872 of NC_136067.1, forward strand.
TGGACCAAGAGCCTCGGACTGAGAAGGGCCAAAAACGTGGAAATTGAGGCAATATTACAGAAAACTCTCAGCGCTTTTTTTATATACGTTTTAGGCTGGCTATGCATTGGTCATGTCTGAACTGGGGTGGCGGAGTGAGCTAAAGAACGGTGATGGATTAAACCCAGATCAGTTGACTGGGGGTGAGTGTGTGTATTGTCAACGCTCCGTCCATCATCACCTTTGGTTTTTCTTTGTTCGCCCTAAGTTGGCAGGGTATGCTCAGACGTGAGTCCCTTGCTCACTTTGCCACTGGAGTCAAGCAAGCTCGGCTGAAGACGGCTGTAATGCCAGAAACCGGTCCTGGGAAGCTTGATTCCGGTCCAGGGAAGACGTGGCTTGGCAGTTCGGGCTGGACTGTTCCCATGAGGCACAGGGTCAGACTGATTTGCATATGGCCATGTCTGAACTGGGGTGGCGGAGTGAGCTAAAGAACGGAGATGGATTAAACCCAGATCAGTTGACTGGGGGTGAGTGTTTGTATTGTCAACGCTCCGTCCATCATCACCTTTGGTTTTTCTTTGTTCGCCCTAAGTTGGCACGGTATGCTCAGACGTGGCCGCTGGAGTCAAGCAAGCCCGGCTGAAGACGGCTGTAATGCCAGAAACCGGTCCTGGGAAGCTTGATTCCGGTCCAGGGAAGACATGGCTTGGCAGTTCGGGCTGGACTGTTCCCATGAGGCACAGGGTCAGACTGATTTGCATATGGCCATGTCTGAACTGGGGTGGCGGAGTGAGCTAAAGAACGGTGATGGATTAAACCCAGATCAGTTGACTGGGGGTGAGTGTTTGTATTGTCAACGCTCCGTCCATCATCAACTTTGGTTTTTCTTTGTTCGCCCTAAGTTGGCAGAGTATGCTCAGACGTGAGTCCCTTGCTCACTTTGCCACTGGAGTCAAGCAAGCCCGGCTGAAGACGGCTGTAATGCCAGAAACCGGTCCTGGGAAGCTTGATTCCGGTCCAGGGAAGACATGGCTTGGCAGTTCTGGCTGGACTGTTCCCATGAGGCACAGGGTCAGACTGATTTGCATATGGCCATGTCTGAATTGGGGTGGTGGAGTGAGCTAAAGAACGGTAATAGATTAAACCCAGATCAGTTGACTGGGGGTGAGGGTTTGTATTGTCAACGCTCCGTCCATCATCACCTTTGGTTTTTCTTTGTTCGCCCTAGGTTGGCAGGGTCTGCTCTGATGTGAGTCCCTTGCTCACTTTGCCACTGGAGTCAAGCAAGCCCGGCTGAAGACGGCTGTAATGCCAGAAACCGGTCCTGGGAAGCTTGATTCCGGTCCAGGATAGACGTGACTTGGCAGTTCGGGCTGGACTGTTCCCATGAGGCACAGGGTCAGACTGATTTGCATATGGCCATGTCTGAACTGGGGTGGCGGATGAGCTAAAGAACGGTGATGGATTAAACCCAGATCAGTTGACTGGGGGTGAGTGTTTGTATTGTCAACGCTCCGTCCATCATCGCCTTTGGTTTTTCTTTCTTCGCCCTAAGTTGGCAGGGTATGCTCAGACGTGAGTCCCTTGCTCACTTTGCCACTGGAGTCAAGCAAGCCCGGCTGAAGACGGCTGTAATGCCAGAAACCGGTCCTGGGAAGCTTGATTCCGGTCCAGGGAAGACATGGCTTGACAGTACGGGCTGGACTGTTCCCATGAGGCACAGGGTCAGACTGATTTGCATATGGCCATGTCTGAACTGGGGTGGCGGAGTGAGCTAAAGAACGGTGATGGATTAAACCCAGATCAGTTGACTGGGGGTGAGTGTTTGTATTGTCAACGCTCCGTCCAGCATCACCTTTGGTTTTTCTTTGTTCGCCCTAAGTTGGCAGGGTATGCTCAGACGTGAGTCCCTTGCTCACTTTGCCACTGGAGTCAAGCAAGCCCGGCTGAAGACGGCTGTAATGCCAGACACCGGTCCTGGGAAACTTGATTCCGGTCCAGGGAAGACATGGCTTGGCAGTTCGGGCTGGACTGTTCCCATGAGGCACAGGGTCAGACTGATTTGCATATGGCCATGTCTGAACTGGGGTGGCGGAGTGAGCTAAAGAACGGTGATGGATTTAACCCAGATCAGTTGACTGGGGGTGAGTGTTTGTATTGTCAACGCTCCGTCCATCATCACCTTTGGTTTTTCTTTGTTCGCCCTAAGTTGGCAGGGTATGCTCAGACGTGAGTCCCTTGCTCACTTTGCTACTGGAGTCAAGCAAGCCCGGCTGAAGACGGCTGTAATGCCACAAACCGGTCCTGGGAAGCTTGATTCCGGTCCAGGGAAGACATGGCTTGGCAGTTCGGGCTGGACTGTTCCCATGAGGCACAAGGTCAGACTGATTTGCATATGGCCATGTCTGAACTGGTGTGGCGGAGTGAGCTAAAGAACGGTGAGGGATTAAACCCAGATCAGTTGACTGGGGGTGAGTGTTTGTATTGTCAACGCTCCGTCCATCATCACCTTTTGTTTTTCTTTGTTCGCCCTAAGTTGGCAGGGTATGCTCAGACGTGAGTCCCTTGCTCGCTTTGCCACTGGAGTCAAGCAAGCCGGCTGAAGACGGATGTAATGCCACAAACCGGTCCTGGGAAGCTTGATTCCGGTCCAGGGAAGACATGGCTTGGCAGTTCGAGCTGGACTGTTCCCATGAGGCACAGGGTCAGACTGATTTGCATATGGCCATGTTTGAACTGGGGTGGTGGAGTGAGCTAAAGAACGGTGAGGGATTAAACCCAGATCAGTTGACTGGGGGTGAGTGTTTGTATTGTCAACGCTCTGTCCATCATCACCTTTGGTTTTTCTTTGTTCGCCCTAAGTTGGCAGGGTATGCTCAGACGTGAGTTCCTTGCTCACTTTGCCACTGGAGTCAAGCAAGCCCGCTGAAGACGGCTGTAATGCCAGAAACCGGTCCTGGGAAGCTTGATTCCGGTCCAGGGAAGTCATGGCTTGGCAGTTCGGGCAGGACTGTTCCCATGAGGCACAGGGTCAGACTGATTTGCATATGGCCATGTCTGAACTGGGGTGACGGAGTAAGCTAAAGAACGGTGATGGATTAAACCCAGATCAGTTGACTGGGGGTGAGTGTTTGTATTGTTAATGCTCCGTCCATCATCTCCTTTGATTTTTCTATGCATTGGTCACCCACACAAGTAAGGTATCATTTTTATTGGGAGACTGAGGGGAACACTGGGTGGTATGAAACGTGTGCTGGCACGGTGATCCCAGTCAGAAATGTGAGAAAATGTGATTCGTTTTGCTAAAATTGAGGTTTGCAGGGGATTTTGGGCAGGAAAATATTAGGGTATCCAGCAAACCACACCTCCCTGGACTCCCCCGGCTGTTTTCAGAACTATCTGGATTTGATAGGTTTCCCTTGATGGCCACTAGCCGGGAACCAAAAATGCAAGGTATCCCCTTGCAAAACCATGTTGTTTTGTGATACATAATTTTGATGTCTCCACAATACGTCTTCACTGTTGAGAGTACTTGGCCCACCCACACAAGTGAGGTGCCATTTTTATTGGGAGACCTAGGGGAACACTGGTTTGAAGGAAATTTGTGTCAGCCCAGTTATCCCACAAACTTCCCACACAGACATGTGAAGAAAAAGTCATTTTGTATAGCTAAATTTGAGGTTTGCAGGGGATTCTGGGTAGGAAAATGTTGAGAGATCCATGGAAGCCACACCTCCCTGGACTCCCCTAGGTGTCTAGTTATCAGAAATGACTGGGTTTAGTAGGTTTCCCTAGATAGCCGCTGAGCCCAGGACCAAAAACGCAGGTGACTCCCTCTCGATAATTCTGAAATCTCCACAGGGCGTTTTGGGCCATTTCCTACTGCGGGCACTAGGCCTACCCACACAAATGAGGTACCATTTTTATCGAGAGACCTGAGGGAACTCTGGGTGGTAGGGAATCTGTGGCGGGCTGATGTTCCCACAACTTTCCCACATAGAAAAGTGAGAACACTAGATTTTATTGGCTAAATTTGAGGTTTGCAGTGGATTCTGGGTAGGAAAATGATGGGAGATTCACACAAGTCGTACCTCCCTGGAATCTCCTAGGCATCTAGTGTTCTGGAAATTCTGGGTTTGATAGGTTTCCCTAGATGGCAGCGGATCAAAAACGCAGGTGACACCTAGGTCATTTTGTTAAAGATAGGTGGGCAGCTGTGTTTTTGGTCCCGGACTTGCAGACATATAGGGGAACCTAAAATACCCAGACATTTCCGAAAACTAGACACCCATGGAAGTCCAAGGAGGTGTGGCTTGTGTTGATCCCCAAACATTTTCCTTCCCAGAATCTGCTGCAAACGTCAAATTTATCTAAAAAGTCAAATTTTCCTCTAATATCTGTGTGGCAAAATTGTGGGATCACCTCAACACACACTTCCTACCACTCAATGTTCCCCTCATATTCCTGATAAAAATGATACCTTACTTGTGTGGATGGGCCAAGTGCCTATGACATGAAAGGGCCAAAAACATGTAGCAATTGAGGGGGAGCCAAAACGGGTCCAAACGAGCAGTCGGTTGATACATTTTTAGGCTGACGCTACTTTGTACACCCACACACGTGAGGTATATTTTTCTCGGGCGACCAAGGTGAACGCAGGGTGGTAAGAAATTTGTGCCTGCACAGTGATCCTACAACTTACCCACACAGACATGTGGAGAAAGTGTGACTTTGTAAGTACATTTGAGGTTTGAAGGCGATTCTGGGTATGAAAGCGCTGGGGAATCCATGCAAGCCACACTACCAGCCAAGAGTCAGTATGTGCACACCACCATCCACTCACACCAACAGCCAAGCGCCATCCACGCACACTGCCAACCAAGCACCATCCTGCACATGCCAGCTAGGCACCACCCAGGTACACCACCAGCCAAGTGCCATCCATGCAGATAGTCAGCCAAGCACTATCCACGCACACCGCCGGCCAAGTGCCACCCACGCACTCCGCCAGCCTAACGCCAGTCACATACACCGCTAGCCAAGTGCCACTCCACAAACACCACCAAGCAAGCACCAATCTACACACACTGTCATCAAGCAAGAGTTCACACACACCTTTAGCCAAGTGCAGGTCCACACACACCGCCAGCAAAATACCAGCCAAAGGTCAGTACATGCAGACCGTCAGCCAAACTCCAGTTCACACACACACAAACTCTCACTGGTTTCTAATTGTTTTCTCCCCCTGTTTGGGTCAGATAAAACTAAAAATATCACTGAAACAGCCAAAATGTGTGCTGAATAAAAGGGGATCATCGCTAAAGGGAGTCACAGTTCCTAAGATGAAAGTAAGAAAGAGAGAGGGAGTGTCGTTCTTATAAAGGAGTCAATGAGACCTTTACTTGATGACTTCACACATCCTTAAGGATGTTGTGCTTCATCATGGGGCGGTGCTCCTCGTTGGCCTGGTGCTGCAATGCCCTATGGGTCCCCCGACGGTCACTTTGTTGGAGATCTTTTTAGTCATCTAGCCGTTAGATGTGTGCGGGTCTGAGTGCAAAGGTGAACGAAGTTTGAATATTAAAAAGTGACTAGAGGGAAGCTAAGGTAGATTAATTTAATAAAAGGGATCCCACTGTCATCGTTAAAAGACCAAAAGGTTGTGTGCTGCCTGAGGGTAATAATAACCCTCAGTAGCTAGACAAGTGCAGAGTTTGTTTAAAACGGGGAAAGGGTCGACATGTTTCGCGCTGAGGTGTGGTCTCAGGAAAAGATCCTTTCCACTTTTTCAAGACCAAGGGGAAGTGAACTAAATGGTGGGGGGATTGTGTGGTGGCCTAGTTGAGGATGGTAGTGAAACTCAATGGACCCGTGTAGTGGTCCTATCTAGAATGACAAAGAAAAGTACATATAGTCAATATGAATAATCCCACCAAGTAGCAATGTCTTAATGCAAAGTATAGGTCCCCCTTCGGTGGGCCATCATCTTTTAACACAAACAAACCCACAAATCACCCAATTATTCTTGTTGGTAGGTTAAAAGTCGTGATTTGAACAATATATGTAGGTAAAGTAAGACAAGCAGACAGATTAGTCAGATTAAATGATGAAGGAAAAAATCATAGTACCATGCCAAATATTCGTGGTGAGTATTTCAGCGTAGATCTCACAATGAATTTCATGGTAGGGGAGGAACGTGTTATGGTTCATAGATCATTGTTCAAATGGTCGTGGAGTGACCGTGAGAGTATTAAAGGTGATGTTAATATAGGAGTTGTTACCCATTGATGGCAAATCCTCTTAAATCACACTGTGCTGTCTATGGTAAGTAGGGAGTAACTACTTACCTATTCAATTTGGGCATGGTCACAATCTGTGTGCAAAGGTCAGTATTACTCATTGCATCTTTAACAAGTATATAGCTAGAGCATGCGAGGCGCAGCAGTTGTTCGTACTTACAGTTGTGTCAGTGAAAACAGGTTCTTGAGCCTACCCAACCTCTCACCAGCTTGGAGGTTGTTCTGTGTGAATACTCTGGTATAACATAATAATAACATGTTTAGTGCGTGATCGGGCCAGAGTTGTCAGTGGACTTCAAAGACAGGTAACTATTACTTGGTAGCTATGTTTGGTAATAGCCTTCATGGCAAGTGGCTGTTACTTGGTGAGAGGTCTTAAGCATATGGTATGTTTTGTTTGATACATCGGATGATTTTTAAATGAATAAAACTTAATTGGGTGTATGTGGTCATGCTGTCACTGTCCAAGGGCCAGTGAAGGCCGGTCACAACATATGGCGGAAAGACAAAGCTAAATGTAGATAGGTAAAGCCTCTAAGATGGCCAGTGTAGTTGAGTCAACTCTGTAATTCTATCCAAGGTATCTCATCACTTAACCCAGTGGTGTTTGAATGTAGTCTGAATACCCAAAGTTGTTCTCTCCGGAACAAAGTGGTGGTGATCCAAGAGGCATTTGCCTCCAGGATAGTCCATGTTAGTTGGTCTATGATGTGGCATTTCTCAATGCAACAAATGCTCATTTTTGTAGTACTGCGGCCGCAGCAGATATTACTTTTGTGCTCACTGATTCGGATTTTCACTGGTCTAGTGGTCATTCCCACATAGTGCAGGTTACAAGGACATCTGATTAGGTAGACACTGATTTTTGTGTTGCAATTGGTATGTTGTTTTTGAGTCCAGCTAATGTCGCCTATCTGGAGTTCCTTGGGGTGACAAGTAGAGGCAAATGTGTTGTAATTACCACACGGTAATGACCCTTGACAGTTAGAAGGCCCCATAGTGTGGTTTGGCTTGTTGTTTTTCTTATCTGGGGTCGGGTACGGACCAGCATGCCTTTGAGATTCTGGATTCTTTTGAAGGCAAACCTGGGATGTTCTAACTGGAGTTCCCCTTTGTTGACAATATTCTAATGTTTGAAAATGATGTTCTTCACTTGATTGGATGTAGGGGTGAATGTTGTGACACAGGTCATAGTGTCTTCTTGTGTTCTCAGAGTGGTCTGCAGGAGGAGAGCTCCATGTTGGATTTGGAGAGAGTAAACTTGAGATATGGGTCTTTGGTGTTGATCCAAAGAAGGAATTCCTCACATCTTTTCTCCGTGCCTGCCCAGAATATCAGAATATCATGAATGTAGAGCTTCCATTTGATAATATCCGTCAGGTAGGGGTTGGTGTCGGTAAACACTTGTGATGATTCGAAGTCTGCTATGTAGGGGCATGCCAGGCTTGGCATGAAAGTGCTGCGAATGGATGTTCCGTGTATCTTGTGGCATAGCTTGTTCTTATATTGGAAAAACATGTTTTTAAGGGCTATACTGGCACTCTCAATGATGAACTCCACAGGTGTGGCTGAACCTGATGGTGGCGTCCTGAGTAAGTTGGTGCACAGTACCTCCACATCAAGGGTGACGAGGAAGGTAATCTCATTTTGATTGGGGAGATTGTCAATGAGGCAAAGTGTCTCTTTAGTGTCTTTGAGAAACAATGGGGTGCTTCACACCAGTGGTTGTAAGAATTGGTCGCTGAATTGGCTTAGGGGTTCCAAAAGGGAGCCAATTCTGGACACAATGGGTCTTCCCAGTGCAGGTTGTATATTTTTATGAATTTTAGGAAGTGTGTAGAAGTATGGGATTGTGGGTCTGGTTTTCACCCAAAAATCTGCTTAATTCTTCGTCATCCAGCCATTGGTAATTGCTTCATCGGCCTTGATTCTTATTTTCTTGGTCAAGGACTCAGAGGCTTCTGTGTCCAGCTTCTTGTAGTATTTGGTATTAGCCAGTTGTCTCTGGCACTCAATGTCGCCATCATCAGTATTCAGGATGACAATAGCACCACCTTTATCTGCTGCTTTGATGATAATGCTGGGGTTGTCGCTATTGCCCCGATCTGCCTTCCAGGGGGACAGAAATACTTTTTGGGGGGCGGGAGCGTTAGAATGCCCATTTTGGGCAGCTCCCATCCCTATGTATAAAAACCCTGACATTATCCCTGGTGCCTAGTGGGCTTGGTGCACCCCGGGGGGCAGATAAGGGGCTAATGCCCCTATGTGCCTCCTGGAAGGGCAGAAAGACTGTGGATTTTTTTTGTGGGGTGGGGGCATTGACATGCCCATTTTGGGAGACCTCCGCCCCTATTTATATAAAAACAATATCCCTGTTGCCTAGTATGCTTTCTGCCCCCCACTGGGGTCAGATCAAGGGATATTTCCCCATATGCCTCCCGGGGAGGCAGAAAGACTTTGGGAATTTGTTGGGGGGCATGGGGGCATTGGCATGTCCATTTTGGGTAGCCTCCACTCCTATATACATTTAAAAAAATCCTTGGTGCCTAATGTGCTTTCTGCCCCCCTGGGATGGCAGATCGGAGGCTATTGCCCCCATCTGCCTCCCAGGGAGGGCAGAAAGACTGTGGATTTTGTTTGGGGGGGGGCATTGACATGCCCTTTTTGGGATGCCCCACCCCAATTTACATTACAAATATTTCAGGTGGCAACTGTGCTTTCTGCCCCTGGGCCCATCTGCCTCCCAGGGAGGACAGAAAGACTGTGGAATGTTCAGCCAACAGATGTTGAACCTCTTAAAATACCAGAAGAGCCTTCTCCAGCAGGAAAGGAAGGGGTGGAGGAGGAATGCAATAGGAAGAAGAGCCAAGTAGATCTAATCAATACCCTCTGATAGTTTCCAGAACACCGTTAAGGGTTCTGCTGTGATAAGGTTCAGACTGCATGAAAAGAGAGTGTTCCTTTTTCCAATTTTTTAGATATAAGGTCAAAGGGGAGTCCTATTTGGAGTAGAGCTGCTTACAGAAGTACAGAAGATAGATCCTTGAGAATCCCTTGGCACTGCAGGTCCCCGGGGGATGAAGTCAGCTCTGACAAACCATACTTGACTTTTGGAGCAGCCATCAATGTTGTTAGCTGGGGATATGCCACCCTAAGCTTCAGTACTTCTAAATACATGATGAAGAAAATCATGCACATTCCATTCTGGCCCTTATGATTGCAAGAACAATCACCAATGTATTTTCAAAACTTCTTCCAGAAGGCATCAACAAAAAAGCACTGCCCGAAATCTTCTTAGTGTCAACAAGCTTTATTTTAAGTAATAATCTCTTTCTGTGTTTGGTTGAAAGGGGCACTGCCCAAGTTTATATATACATGTGCTGGTTTTTCTGTATGGTATGGGCCTAGCTAGCAAGCAACCTGCAGGCAGATTGAGTGCATTATCCTTACCTTCAGTGCTTCCACATCAAAGTTGGAGACATTCCAGGAGGAAACTGCAGGGCCTGATTCACAAAGTTTAATTTACGCTTTGTAAAATTTACTATTTTTTGATGTTCACAAACTATGAGTTTAATTTTACTAATAATAATTGTATTACTGTGGAGACTCTAATTCAAAGCGTAGACTCCGCACATAAAAAGATAGGCCTGGATGTTCTGGAACCCCAGTCGGACTTCTGTCAGCAGGATCTACACTTGCGCTGGCCCATGCTTCAACATCTTCTCCGAATGCCATGCCAGTTCCAACTACTCCGATGCAGGTCTTGCTTCCAGAGGCCTTGGTTTTGACCCCACAGGCAATCTGGTTATAGAACTATTTTAGGCCCAATCCCGACAGATGTCTCAGAATAATATAACGAAAGCACAACCTCTGGTGTGAGAGGAAACCCAAGCCATCATTTTTTTATGCCAGTGCTACCGAAGGCTCAAGGCCTCATTGGGATCGGATTCAGGAAATAACCCGACTGTTTAAAATATTCTCCTTGATGATGATAATGATGAGGAGGTGGATAATTTACTGTCTCTGCATTACAGTGATGATAGTCTCACTGCCCATTCCGGAAGAATTCAGGCAATCGATGATGGTCAGGATGTGGCTAAGTACATGCTAAGAGCCAGTCTGGACACAACAGATTGCATAGGTAATTCCATAAGCACTAGTGCAGTGATCAAATGTCGAAAAATGGATGCGTGTCACAGGATATTCTGTGAACATCCTTTATGGATATGCCCTTTGGTGGTACCAGCAAATTTAGAGAAAATGTAGGCTCTGCCCTGGGATGGTTCATGGCCAGTTTGCTGCATTTATATTAGATCAACTGGTAAAGTCCACCAACAATGCAGTAAATTCATAGGGTACCTGTGCAGCCTGGCTACTCTGGCAGTCCATAAAGCACTCAGCACAGCCCTTTCAGGGTTACAGAAGATATGGTGTCAGCAACGTTTGTAGCAAGTAGCATTGACACAGTTCATCTTATACTTTGTCCCCTGCTGTAACAGCAGCTAAAGCACTCTGATTTCCACTTCTTTGATCTTTTGCAGCAGGTAGTTGTCAGGATATGTTTTTTCTGCCCCTCTGGCTTGCAATTATTTCAGACCAGTCGGTTTTCGAAGTTGTTCAACTTGGTTATGCACTCCCATTTATATTTTAGTCTCAAGTATCTTCCATTCTAACTCAGAATTCAGCTCACCAATCCACTATCCTCACACAAGAAGTTCAGTCACTGTTAGCATGGAGGACATTCAGAGAGTCTCTGAGTAGGAGAAGAGAGCAGAACGTTTTTCCAGATACTTTTTGGTGCCGAAGAAGGGCAGCAGTCTCAAAACAACTCAAGATCTTCAGTTCTTGAACACTCTCCTTCGAAAAGCAACTCTGGCCCATGTTCTCTGCCCTCCATCATGGGGGCTTGGATTTGCATGAGCGTACTTATGTTTACCCATCATATGATGCCATAGACACTGCCTTCAGTTCATGGGAGGATTGTAACACTTTCAGTTTTACTTTCAGAGGGCAGAGATGAGGCTGTCCACTTACCCTCACCATGTCCCTCTACGTGTTCATGAAGGTTATGGCATTGGATGTGACTTACTTTTACACACCAGGGAAATACGTATTCCCATACATCAATAATTTGTTGCTGAAAGCGAGATTGCTGAAGTCAGTCATGGACCACCTGCAGACTACAATCTCCCTGCTGTCCTCCCTGTGGGACTCCATTAAAGAACCAACATCACATTTGCAACCAACAAAGAGAATTACATTCATTGGACCCTTCCTGGACACAGTGTCTTTCAAGATTTTTCCACCCTCGCAACAAGTGTTATGATCCTGATATTTCAGGCTGAGTTTGGTGTTTCAGCATGAATGGTGCTGATGCTTCTTGGTTTCCTTGCTTCATGCATTCTGCTGATTTCGCATGGCTGCTGGCACATGTTACCTCTGCAATGAGACCTCCACCTGCTATGGGCTCAAAACTGGGGCTGCTTCTAGGACAACATCTAAATACTCGGATAACTTTCAGTGGTGGTCGGTGGATGCAATTTGACCTGCTGCAGACCATTCTCTCTGCCACACCCAGAGCTCACTGTCATGACGAGTGCATAATCTCTGAGCTGGTATTGTTACCTGGATGAGGTGGAAATCAGGTGCCTTTGGAATATGGTGGAGAAGAGGCATCACATCATGCAGTGAGCTGTTGGGCTGGCCTTTTAAAGCGTATCAAGGGGAAGCAGATCCATGAATGACCGGCAACACAACTGTTATGTGGTACTGCAATTAGCTGGGCAATGGGGGTTTGCAGGCACTGTGCCACAAAATACTCAGACTCTGGTGTTGGTTTGACCTCCAAGAGATCTCTCTGATGGCCAGTCATTTGGTAGGCTCACCAAATGTCAAGGCGAACAAGGTCATGATATGTTATCTGATGGACCAGGAATGGAGTCTGCACCAGAAGGTGGCTTAAGACACCTTGGTGTAGTTCAGGTGTGCCTCTGGAGATTGTTTCATCACATTTGCCCTCTCATCTGTGTACCTTTTTGGGAAGACTGTCTGTCCCAGGAACAGGAGGCAGGATTCTAAACCAAAGCATCCCAACCCCCCAGCTTCATGCATTGAGCATAACGAACTGAGAGATTTTGCCCTGCCTGCAGAAGTAGGAGACATTACCTTGGCAGCTAGATGCCTATCTACCAGATCAATGTACGCAAATCGCTGGGCAGAGTTCAGGACTTGATGGGAGAACCATTGTATCAGCCAAGTCAGTCCAACTTATCTAATGTGCCTAACCCAGGTCGTTTTTGCAGTGGGCACTGTTAATAGTTATTTGTTGACCAATTTGACCTTTTTATGTTTGCTAGATAAACCGTCATGGCTCAAGTCTCTGGAAGTGATATGCTCGCTTTAGGGCTCACATATATGTTTTCTCCATTGCCCTTTATTATGCAACAGTGGGACCTTAACTAGTTCTCATATTTGTAATGTGGAAGTCTTTGAACTTATGCACAGCTATCTTCTGAGGCTGTTGATGATTACGACTGTCTTACTGCTGTTACTTTGGGCAATTTGTCAGTGAACTGTGGGTGCTGTCAGTGCAACCTCCATATCCCACCTTCTTTCCTGACAAATTTGTGCTCTGGGACTTGGGTTGCTTTCTGCCGAAAGTGGTGCCACTTTCCACATGGGACAGTCCATAGTGCTGCCTACTTTTTCTCTCCACCCCATTTCTCTAAGTAGGAAGAGAGACTTCAGAACTAGATGCCAAGAGGGCCTTAGCTTTATCACAGACTGACCTATGCTGTACTAGATAGATGAAGCAAACACAAGGAGATGATGGACGGAGCACTGACATTTTTCAGACACTCACCCCCAGTCACAGATCTGGGTAGAATCCATAATCATTCTTTAGCTCACGTTGCCACCTCAGTTCAGATCCAACTATATAGAACTCAGTCTTGACCCTTTGCCTCATGGGAACAGTCCAGCCCGAACTACCAAGCCAGGTCTTCCCTGAACCGGAAATAAGCATCCTTGGACCGGTTTCAGACTAATAGCCCTCATCAGCCAGACTAGCTTGAATCCAGTGGCAAAGTAAGCCAGGGGCCTACGGCTGGGCATACCCTGCAAACTTGGGGCAAGCAAAGCAAACACAAGGAGATGATGGACCGAGCACTGAAACTTTTCAGACACTCATCCCCAGTCACAGCCCTAAGTTGAATCCATCATCATTCTTTAGCTCACTTTGCCACCTCAGTTTAGACCCAGTTATATGCAAATCAGTCTTGACCCTGTGCCTCAGGGGAACAGTCCTGCACGAACTGCCAAGCCAGGTCTTCCGTGAACCGGAAACAAGCATTCTGGTTCCGGTTTTGGCCAACATAGCTTATCAGCCAGGCTAGCTTGAATCCAGTGGCAAAGTGAGCAAAGGACCCACATCTGGGCATACCCAGCCAATTTAGGGCAAAAAAAGCAAACACAAGAAGATGATGGACAGAGCACTGAAACTTTTCAGACACTCACCCCCAGTCAAAGATCTGGGTTGAATCCATCATCATTCTTTAGCTCACTACGCCACCTCAGTTCAGACCCAGCTATATGCAAATCAGTCTTGACCCTGTGACTGGGGGTGAGTGTCTGAAAAGTTTCAGCGCTCTGTGCATCATAGCCTGGCTGTGAGCTAAAGAACGATGATGGATTCAACCCAGATCTGTGACTGGGGGTGAGTGTCTGAAAAGTTTCAGCGCTCCGTCCATCATCTCCTTGTGTTTGCTTTGTACTAGATGGATGACCAGGTTTATGTTGGCTTTGCCGGTGCTATGAAAGGAAAGGCATTTCAAAAGTGGACTTTATCCAGAAGCATCCTACTGTGCAAAACATGTTTCATGCCCTAACTAGAAAGAGCCTCCAAAGTGCCTTTGGACTCATTGCACCAGTGCCAAGGGCACCACTATAGCATTTTTGAGAGACTTTCCTGTGTTGGACATTTACCAAGCTGCTACATGGGCATTAGGCCACACCATCACCAGGCATTCCTTTCTTAATTCTCATGTCCACAGAGATGGCCATTTCACTTGCTCAGTGCTGCAATACTTCCTGGTATAAATACCATTACTAAGATCCTCCACCTTTTCGGAGGTACTGCTTTGGTATCTATTCAAAAGGAGAGGAATGTATGGTTAGAAGAATCTAACAGAAGAACAAGTGACTTACCTTGGTTAACGCTCTTTCAAGTGGATATGTTATCGAACTGCAGGTTCATCCCCATCCACCTTCCTCCCCATTCTGCTGAGTGGCCATTTAAGAACCTAAATAGGTCCCAAGTTAGGTTTGGCACACTGTCAGGTTTGCAATTGATTATGGTTGATCCTCATCTGGAGGCATGGATGAGTTGAATGAGAAAAGTGATGTCAGCACGCAGGAATGGTTCATATATATGTCTGTCACTTCTGTAAGTGGTACATTGCCACCCTGGAGTCCAATAGCGACACATATTGGTGCACAGGCCAATAGATGGAGAAGCTCTTTGCCCACTCTTGCATCTTGGAGAACTAAAATGGTGATGAATCTGTGGTTAGATGGAGTATCTGCTAGAAAGAGCATTACTAAATATAGGTAACTTGCTCATTTCTCTTGGATGTGGAGTTCACAACATTCATATTTCAGGATTGGAAATAGCCCTTTTTTCTCTGAGGATTGTTAGATTGTAACCGCATAAAAGGAGTCGTCAAGTGGGGTACATATCCCATCACTGGGATCAGAACTAACATTTTTCCGGGACTTTTCCATTTTGTTCAATAATGTCTGCAAGAAAATATCTTTTTCTGCTTTGATGTTTCATTTTTTATTGCTTGTATAACGAGAGGCAAATAGTCAAGAAATATCCATACCCTATTTTCCAGGTAGATCAAGATTTTAATGAAATGAGGTGATAGTGGCAAGTCTTCTACGAACAACAAGGCTTGAATGAAGGAGTCTGATTGTATTTTTAATTCATGTTTTCTATTACCCATTTCTCTAGTCACTTGAATTTTGACTTCAGTTCAAAATCAGTGATAAAATTGACTCCTGATTAGTCCAACCAGAAAAACACTTTGTAGTTGGCAATCTGGTCTTCGGGGATTGAGGAGAACAACACATACAAGCTATGACTTCTGGAGTGGAGACATTAATCAACTACTTGAATGGAGTCCAAGGGCCATATTTCCGAAGTGCCCCGGGGGCACAACTGATGTTTGGGCTCACTTTGCGTGCCCTGGGGCACCTTGGTAATACAGAAGGGGTCTCATACGCTTTTGCATCCTCTTATGTAATACCAATTGCACTGGCTCACATAAGGTGTCAGCACTATCATCAGGGCTTATTCCATCATTTGAAAAATCCCTCTACCTTTGCACCGGTACCGTATTATAGATATGGGGGCAGAGGCAAAGAAGCCTTTGAGGAGGTCCACTGAAGGTACACCCCCTAGGAGGTGGAGCAGAGTCAATGCGCCCCCTGATGCCAGCCCTCTGGAGGGGGAGAGGGGGTCCCATAGACTCCCCCAGATATCCCCTTGCAGGTGGGTGTACTCGCTCACTGTCCCCACCTGAAAGGGGATCTCTATTCCCCCTTCAAGGTGCAGACAAGTTGCCGCCTCCACTGTGAAACACGGGGGAAGTGCATTCATCCTAATCTGGCACATTTTCCACGATTGCATCAGGCGTACCTTTTTAAAGGTGTGCCCAGCACAATCCAGGAGAAATGCGCTGCATGTATACTACTGCCCCAAGTTGTCTATGCTCTATAGGTAGCCTTAAGAGTACGCATTGAATGTGATCTTTATGCGTGTTTTGGGGTCACATAGGATTAAAGCTCTCTTTTAGAATGTTAGGCGTTGGATGGGGCTGAGAGTTTCATTTGGTATTGAAAGAATTAGGGAATTCTCTTCTTTGCGAGGTGGTACAACGAAGCACAGGCATTGAATGTGCTAAAGCAGATGCAGCTTTTCATTGCAAGTATTTCAATTAATAATATGGCTACTTTGAATTTCCTTTCACAAAATAGAATCATGGTACATTTTGGGTCCTCTTCTATTACTACTCTATCTCCTGTTTTTCTTGATGCTATATAAATTGGTTATGAGGAGGTCTACGAATTCAGCATAGTAGAGTCTGTGAACCAAGCCTCAATGAGAATCAGTAGGTGGAAAATTGGATTTCATCGAAATAATTTAATGTGAGTTTAAATTTTGTATTACAGGATGGGCATTGATGAGTGTTCCCAAGAAGGAGTTGTTTGGCAGTATGATATGCATGATTTTCATTTTTCATGTAACACTTGCCAAAATCTAGGCAAATGGTAAAGGACAACCCTGAAACACTGTGGGGTAGCCACCAGAAGCTGAGATGGGAAAGGTAATTTGTTGGTACCAATTGTACTGATTATTACACCCATTTTGATGAGTAACATATGTGCTAAAGAAAAATAAATCATCTTGGTTAGAATATGGCTGAGCTGGGATGAGTGAAAGGTGTTGCACTTTGCATTCGGGCTCACACCCATTCTTCTATGGACACTCACTCTCTTTTCTTGCACCTTGGTAGATTACTACCATGGTAGTTGACATATGTCAGAATTCATTACCTCAGAGGATCTTGACCATGATCTCAGTCTGGACATTTCTTGACACGTTCTGAGATGAGCAACACTGTTTTCAGGTGGCCATGGCTTGTATGCCTTCCATGATTCCTCTTTTGGGAACTGCACAGCGCACACTAATGTGGGGCAAGCTTTGCTATAACATAACAGAAAGTTCTTTCGGTTTTGTTTCATAAGAGGATGGCTCTTTAGTTTTTGGGAAATGGACACGGAGGAGTAGAAGGTATACTATATTTGTCTAACTCTTTATGAGGACATCTTGTAGCTGAAAGGATGTACTGCAGGAACCTATGTGACAGGGAATATCATTCCTTTCTATGGCAAATCCTATGAGAGATGCTGGTAATCTTCTTCCAGGGTGTACTTGGGGTTGTCAGCATTAGTTACTATTTATGGGGTGTGTTAATTATGCTCTGTGCATCACAGTGCTTTGAGTGTCCTCTCTTGATATCTATTACCGCCCCCTGAACCTTCATTTCTTGTTTCTTCTTCTCCAAGACATTGAGGCTCAATAGTTTTGTGGTTCTTGTTTTGTTTTGAAATGTTTCTTTTGAATTTAGTATTTTTCTGTGTTCCTTTAGAGGTTCTTTTCTGCTTGTGAGTTTTTTCTGTCTTTAGATACCTTCTTTTATTATCTTGTTTCTATCTTCTTCTTGCACAAAACATTTACTTTTGGCTGTCATTGTCTAGCATCCCTTCTCTGTCTATCCAGTCGCTTTGAAAGACAGTGGTAAGGCAGCTGGGGAAGGTCATCCCTATCATCCTTGGTCCAAAAGAATGTATAAACTAAGAATAACTCAGCCTGCAATTACCAAAAGCCTGTAAAGGGATTTTGGACAGAGTTGGGAATAACTAGTTTATTTCTTGGGTTTTTGGGAATTTCAGACTGGAGACTCTATTTTCACATTAATGCAGTCAGATTGTGATGGTGTTCTTGAATCAATACTTTCTAAGTTTTACACACATTTATGTTAAAAAAAGATATGTGAAACAGCTTTTAAAAGAACTGGCACACTGTGCCATTTGCTCATTAAAACAGGGGGTCACTATTCGTCATACATTTTAGAGCAAAATATAAATTGTCAGCCGTCACACGTTCTGAATTCATTGCTATTGTGTTGGGTTTCTTTTTTTCTGTTTTTATGCCACTGTAATTTTTAAGGTGATCTTCTAACTGGCTGGGCCCAATGGGTAGAAGGTCATGTGAAAATATTTTCTTTTGAAGATGAGTGCAGCTACCAGTTGTATTGGACATGGGGTTAGGATGGGGAATAAACTCCTGCGCCTGATTTTTCTGCAAGGACTGGTCCATTCTTGATTGGAGAAGGATCAGTGGGAATGGAAAGCTGAGATGGTCAGGACATTAGACTAAAATTTTAAAGAATAATGTCAAAACAACTGTGGAGCAGATGCACACAGGTGTCATAGATTTTTATATTAAATTTTCATGGATTTAATTTCTGTGACACATAGTCACTTTTACGTGGAATATTCTTCTTCATGTAACACAGGTAAGTCTGTAGCTTATATGGTTTGTAAATGGGCTGTCTGGCTCAACTGAAGTCTGCAAGGGAACAGTGCAGGGTTGCACAGTTCATAGAAATAAGTAAAGTTAGATCACTAGGAAAGGGCCAACTAATGGGTGTTACAGTAGAAATAAGTTGCCTCTGATCTGTGGTTTAGCTCTGTCTTCTCACTCACAGGGAGAATTAAGTGTGTTTTAGGGGGGTGTAGGATCATGGGCAGGTTGGTTAGATCTGACAAAAAACCTAGTGAACTAGAAGACCCTAAATGATGACCCCCAACTCCAAAATCATGTTGATGCCAGCCTTCTTTGGCACGACTCTCAGTCTGGCATCCTACCATAGAGCAGCATAAGATACAAACCTTTCAAACTGTAGACAACTCCCTCCTTACCAATGGTAAAAAAAAACACTTCCCCAGCTATTCCTTCACCTTTGATACTATAGACCATCCCACCCTCCTCCACACAAAGAAGTCTCAAATATAATTCACCTGCAGTCTTCTTGAGTGGCACTCTTCCAGCATACCAAAACCAACACCAGTTCCTTTACAGAGTTCCCTAGAGGCCTTTGAAGTTTCCTATCACTGGAAGAGGCTTGTATGTTCCATCTTGCCGCCATCATCTTCAACCTCTACTTGAAGCCCTTTGTGGATCACTTCACTGGTTACAGCATCAAAATACACTAATGCGCCAATTATACATATTTCTATTTGAAAGTTTCCTCCACTGTAGGCATTCATTGCATTGATGCATGCACCTTATGCAGACCTGGATGTCCTGCACCTGGGAAACATCGTTTACAACGCACGTGTTACAATGCGTGTCATTACAACAAATGTTTTTCAACGCGAAATCCATTACAACGCATGCCATTACATCGCAAAATCCATTACAACCCATTCCCCAAAGTAACGCCACAGTGGAGTTAGAATAGTTATTGCGTTGTAACGGATTATGTGTTGTAACGACATGCATTGTTGTAAAGACATGCGTTGTAACGGATTTTGCGATGTAAGAAATGCGTTGTAATGACATGCATTGTACCACGTGCCTTGTAAAGTGTCACATTCGCTGCACCCACATAACGCTCAACAGCATGAATATGAATAGATATGAACCAGAACTTTAGGCAGCGCCAAGGTGCTTGGATTCTCCGTATAAACTCTCTTCCATGCTCTTGAACTTGTTCATAGAACCTCTCACTGAAATTTGAAATCACTCAAACATACACTATCACATGCAAGCAGAAGATACTCAATTTTACGTGAAAAGGTCTTCACCATATGATATTAAAATCATTAACTGTGCACTTCTGAAAACTCAACAGTGGCTAACTCTCAATCACTTTATGCTAAATACGCTCAAGACAGAATTCCTCCTGATTGCCCCCCACAATCATTTTGCACCCATTCAAACAGCTAACAGCTCTCAATTGCACTCCACATGTTGTTGACTCCACTAGACCTTTAGGCATACTCTGGACAAATACCTGAATATGCAAGAGCACATCAGTGCAACAACTAGGAGAACCAATCACCAACTCAACACATTATCAAAAATCAAACCATTCCTGCCTCCTGCTGACATGCAGTTAGCAGTCAAATCCTTAGTTATCTCCTGTTTAGATTACAGATTTGCAACCCTGGCAAGGCTACCCAAAACTAGACTTGCTCCTCTAAAGGCCATTCTCAACTCTGCTGCCAGACTCCTCACAGGATCAGGGAAACGGGACCACATCATACCAGATCTAATTCAACTCAATTGGCTCTCTCTCGAAGCAAGATTTCATTTCAAGATAGCCTGCTTGACGCACAAAGTTCTTCATTATAACACTCCTGTTTACATGGCAAAAAAACTAAAACTATCTGGTATGAATCAGGCCCTAAGAAATTCTAACACTCTCCTGCTGAAACCTCAGAAATTCAAAAACAAAAAGACCTTACAACCGCACCTTCTCCGGTCTTGCTCCGAAAATGTGGAACACTCCTCCTCCTGAAATCAGATCTACCCCTTCGACCTCCTAATTCAAAAAACAAGTTGAAGGGTTACTCCTGAATAGCTACATGCAACAATAGACCTGAAGCCACCCAAACTAACTTTTATTTCTTGAAAACAGCAATGCTCTCGCACACAATGAACAAGGTATTACACTGGTAGTTATGCAACAGTTAATATAATAAACAGAAGTTAATAAGTTGACAGATGCAGTTTCTTAAGTATGTTCTTTAGGGTGGGTAGTTTAATGAGTCCACAATCCAGCCGACACGTGTTTCATCGTGTGAAAACAATTCACAACGACTCTTCAGGGCTTGTGACACGACCTACACACATGTAGGTCAGGACGAAAAGAATTCACAAGAAATCACAATCCTTGAAATAGTTCTACCGGTTTGGTTATTCGTCGTTGGGTCAAGGATTCGAGAACTTTTATTTCTTGTCTTCAGCATTAGTCTCCCATTCAACTATGCTATTTTTGTTACTTTATATGTTATACACGGTTGGTTGCTCTTTGTTCCCATTTTGTATGTTACCTTCTTACATGTTTAGTATTTACGCCTTTACCTGCTTATCTTGACTGCTTCTTTGTACAGCGCTCTGATACCCTTATGGCTCATGTTCACACTATATAAAACTTTTCAAATAAATAAAGGAATCTCACCTTCAACTAACACAGCACAAAGAAAACCTTGATGGCCTGTTACCAGATCTCTCCAATAAAGAAAATGCAATTGTTCATCTGAGAAATAGACTTCAGAACTGCTGTTCAAGCACTCATATCCTTGCATCTGAATGATGACAATGACTTGCTCGGTGGGCTCCACGAAACCATAGACACATACTGGTCCCCCTTAACCCCTTGGCTGCGGGGCCGATTCCCCCGCTGTGCAGGGGGGAGGGGGGGCGCACACTGCACCCCATGCTCATGACGAGCTCAGCTCATTATGAGCCACGTTTCTCGTGTGAGCTCGTCATGACCACGCCCGTTCCTTAGAACGCCCAGCACAGCAGGGGAATTAGCCCCGAGTGTGAGAGTTCTAACGGTCATGACGAGGAGCACACGAGAACCGTGGCACATGACGAGCTGAGCTCGTCATGAGCATGGGAGGGGTTAAAGGTATCCACCATGCTGTAGCATGCCTCCTCACAAGCCTGAAGAAATATGACCATGTCCACCAAACCGTGATGGAATTCCACTGACTTCGGATACCATCGACATCATCTTCAAAACTGTTCTTTCATCTATATAGGCATAAAGACC
The DNA here is from genome assembly GCF_964261635.1 of Lissotriton helveticus. NCBI lineage: Eukaryota > Metazoa > Chordata > Amphibia > Caudata > Salamandridae > Lissotriton > Lissotriton helveticus. Next base: position 1,601,218,569 of record NC_136067.1, read on the forward strand.
AGCGTATCTGTGTATGTGGCTCAAATGCTTATCAATTCTGATGGCTGTCATCACACCCTCATTCAGGACAACATCAGACTCGAAATGAAGAAGGGGAAAAAGTAAACGAAGGCTTCATCTATGCACTTAATATCTGGAACAACATCCCTCTATCTATTAGGACTGCCCACATCCTGCTTCAATTTAGGAAAAAGATGAACACCCACCTCTTCAAAGAACACTACATCATGGTGCAATAACTTAGGTATTCCTCCAACCACAAGCTGAGTGTATTTTGCCTTTAACCATGTGGAGCGCTGTGCTGCCTTTTGGCTAGGTTGGTACTGAGAAAAAACATGCACAATGTACACGTATCATATTCCATATTCAATAATATGATGTACCTTATAACAAGACAAGGTAACATGGCATAACAAATAAGGAAAGACTCAAATTGAAATTCAATATTTTATCTTAAAGATTGTTTTTAATTAGATATTCAAAGCTAATACCACAAAGTTAGAATATAAGTAAGTGTTTAACAGAGAAGGTTACATATATGCCCTTACCACTAGTATTGGAAAATGCATTGATACAAATAATACTTATATAGTGTGAAAGTCAAGTAGTCCCCTTCTGACGTTTGTTTAGTATATGCATAGTGATGTTTCACTTCTGAGTATAAGGAAAAATGGGTCATAAATGAAATATATTGGGCCTGATTTACAGCTTGGTGGAAGGGTAACTCCTTCCCAAACGTGGCGAATATCCCGCCCGTCTTATTACAAGTGCCATAAAAAATCTTGCGTTTGAAATAAGGTGGACGGGATATCCATCCCGTTTTTGACGTAGTGACCTGTGCACTAAACTCTATATCAGGCCCATAGAGTAATTTGTATTATATGGAGAGAATAGGAGGAAAAGTAGAGAAAAGATAAATGATATCGATAGCTTGGGATATTTTATTCTTTTATTGTAAAGCTCGCGAGCTTAACGGATGTGGCCCTCAGGCCAAACAATAAAATAGCCGACCTCAAAGTGAATATCGTTTTTTTGGGGGGGAGGGGGATATTGAACATGGCGCGCAGGACCTGCACCAAAGACTTAAGAAAACTTTTTTGACTACATACTGCATAGAGATTTGTGATAATGCCATGACACACAGTCATGCCGCCACGATATACCACAAAGTTATAACTTACTGTTGTAATAACAATTTAATAACAAAAACGTGTTTTACGATACAATTTTCATGTTTAAAATCTAGAGTCTGGTTCCCTTCCAAAAAAGCACATTGATCGTCCATTTGCATCGCCATAGAGACAATACACAACTGAAAGACACTGATGTTATCTCTTTAATATGAAGACAAATAATCCGATTGGGGAAAGAAACAAGGGACCCTCCTGTGCCCGAAAAGCGGAATTTACAGAGCCTGATTGGTAGAGGCTGGATCACAAAGACCGATCTGTTTTGGTCTATCACTCCCTCAATAGCTAGGTGAATGAGTAATACTGCATGGGTTCTGCTCATCTCTCTTTGGGAACATTGTTCTGTGAAATTAGGCACACGTTTGACAAATTAGAGCTGCCCTCTTCGCCTCACTGCCCCGGCTCAGCAGTCTGTGAATTGTGCACATTCCTTCAGTGTCCTGCAGTGTCAGAGCCATCAGTGGCAGGCCTTAAACAAGGCTGCGCTTTTTAATAAGAAAGTCTGTCATCGCCAGATTCCCAGACCTTGCGCCCTCGCCCTAATCCTGGAGCCTGCCTTTCCTTCAGACATTGCTCTCTGTAAAACCCCTTCTCTGCGAAACAAGCATCTCTTTTGTTTACGTTTCACAGATGCAATATTCACCTTTTAGAGGTACGGACAACATGTGCTACATTGAAAGCAATATTTCAAAAGCAATCAAATGTCTAAAGTGTTTGGCTGTTTTTTTGGGCACTTTATTTTAAGCAAATATCTTCTAAATATTTTACAATTTAAAAATCTAAGGGTATTCAATGGATATTTTGGTCATTGATTGGCAATAATATTGTGGGTAAATAACACTTAGCAATTTAAAAGTTTTCCGTGGTTATTTTATCGACAACTGGGGATGCTCACGTAGAGGCTGCCTTTTTATTGACAGTACATATTTCTTAAAGGAGGTCCAAAAATGACACCGTTATTTAAATATATAAATGCACGCTTTGTTTCACAGGCGTCGTTGTTGCAGAAGTAGCCATCTACAAGAAGTCCAGACCGAGTATTCAATTCGCACAATTATCGCATGCTGAGTAGATCATGTAAAAACGTAAACAATGGTTCATATATTCTCAGATTACACCGAAACTACAAAACTCAGTGGAGCAGCGGCGGATCTCTAGTTCCGCACCTCACGCCAGCTCCATTAAGTGATTTTAATGCACAGCCAACCCCTACGCCAGCCGTTGCGTGACGTCACGTTACTGTGATTCCAGATCAAAGTTATTTGTTGTGAAATGGGGGTGCGCAGATCACAAAGTCCAATAGCCATGTAGTTATGGTTTAAATCTATTTCTTTATTCCAAATTCTTAAAAGTTCTGCAAACTGAGAAACTCAGTCAACGCATTTCATTGGAAACTTCATCAGGACTGAAAGAATTACACAAATATTCCATTCAAATACGGAGAAACAGGACTAAACGGGTACATATATACATATAAATACAATTAAAAATACATACACAGTCACATGAGTTTCCACATGAAATAACAACATGTATAAGACCGCCGTTCTTGAGCGGTCAAGACGCAGACAAACACAAAAATCAAACATATTGTGTGCGTATTAAGTTCAGAATGTGCATAGTACTCTAAGCTGCATGGCAAGGGGACAGAACATTGTATATGATGCAAAATGCTACAGCTGCATGTACTGTTGGCAAATATCAATGAAAACCCCCTAGGTTCCTGCATAAAATCAGAATAGTTTTGTGTTCCGTATTCAGTAAGCACCGGTAGATGAACTGGACAGCCAAAATTCAGGTATACACAATGGGGGTCAGAGGGTGATGGGAAAGGCAACACTGAGGGGCATATTACCAACAACTAGCGATCATTTTTGTCTCAAACTTGTTTAGAGACAAAAATTATCGCCGCAAATCGGCGATTTTTATCGCAGATAAACCTTGCTATTAGCAAGGTTTATCGCAAATGCGATAAAAAACGGCCGCAATGCATGAATATCGCTGAAAAGTCAGCGATATTCATGCATTATCGAGCAAATGCTCTTAGCCATGTTATCCACCTCCCATTGGATAACATGGCTAAGAACTGCTCCTGGGCAGGTGTTAGCTCTTGGAGATATTCGCGCTTAGCGCGACTATCTCCAAAAGTTGGTAATAGGAGATAGCGATGTTAGAGACTGTTTCCAGTCGCTAACATCTTGGCACGCCCACTTTGCATGTCATTAGTGATAAATATCACTGACATGCAAAGCGGGGCCCAAGATGGTCACTATCTCCTATTAGCTGTCGCTAACTGTGTTAGCGACAGCTTGGTAATAGGGAGATAATTTTATCTCTGCTTTCTTGGCTTTTAAAGCCAAAAAAGCGGAGATAAACCCCCTTGATAATATGCCCCTGAATTCCTTACCAATGAAAAATTGACGACTGGATACATTCTCTGAAAGTAGCCAATGTTGGCGTTCCTTAGTGTCAAGAGATGCTGGTTCTCCCAAAGTCAGCGAGCGTCCATATGTATATCTACGGAGTTGAGTAATTGAGATTCAAATTGAGAAAAGGTGGATATGTCTCATACCTCGTCAGAGCATCATTTGGGCAAAAAAAGTTCACAGCCAAAAGAAGTAAAGGAAGAGGAAAAGCGGGGATGAAAGAAAAATATATTAAAACAAATATAAAATAAAGGGGGGGAGAGCTTCAATTAGGATAATGCGCAAGGTGGGCCAGTGTTCCACCCCCTGGCAAATTGAGCAAAGTGTGATGCCACATTTAAGTGCCAGGAATACAGAATCCCTAGAAAAGGCAGACAATCACCGCACAAATATCCATAATATGATAACAGAATTGTTAATCATGAAATGCATCAATAGTGCAGTACTATATGCCCATACTGAGCGAGCAAAGTCCTGATGTAGGTTAGTCATGTCATTGATGTGTAAATACCAATATATTTTGGTACAGTATAAAATTACCAAATATCCTTATTCCAACAATAGGAATATGCAAGGGTTGCCCATATGCCAGGCATAAATCGTGCCCCCTTGTAATGGTTTCAATGATAAAATACCAAAGTGGGAAACATACAGCAACAGTACATTTATAAACAGTAGGAATATGTAAGTGTTACCTATATGCAAGGCATAAATCTTGCCCCCTTATACTGGTTTCAATGATAAAATACCAAAGTGGGAAACATACAGACACCTTACCTTGATGAACAGCTAGTTTCATTGAATAGATGTACTTGTAGTGGTCCCGAGTATTGCATTGGAGCCCAACAAAGAAATAACAGGTATAGTAAATTCTACCAAACGAAATCTAAAAATGAGAGAAGGAAAAAGAGTTGCCCACGTGCAAATGACACCTGCCACATCCCTCTCAATGAAGAGGGAGGCCCCTGAATAAAAAATATATCCGAAAACATGAGTTCAATATATAGATAATACATGCTTGACAACATAGCCCTTGATGACAAACTAACAGATTGTGTCATCACAGAGTATCATGGGAGGCTGAAGGCAAAAATCCTGTTACAGCAAACAATTGATGGACGGAATGCTGACAATGCAAACATTCTCCCCCAGTCAAAAGATCTGGGTTAAGTCCATCATTCTTTTGCCCACCACGCCACCCCAGTTTAGACCCAGCCATAAGCAAATACATTTTTGCATTTGTCCCCCCCAGGGCGGGACTGGCCATAGCGGGCACCGGGCAATACCCTGGTGCGCCGCATGGGTGGGGGCGGTTTTGGACCCCTGGGGGCCATTTTTGTTACAGGGCCGATCTTGCAGCATAGCTGCAAAATCAGCCCTGTACCAAAATCGGCCAAAAACCGGCCCCGGCAAAGAGCTCGGCGGTCTCCAACACCCCCCCCCTCCTTCCGAGTTGGGGGGGGAGGCCGAGCACTTTGCCAGGGCTGGTTGTGGTTCCCAGTCTGACCCTGGTCCCCCCGAGTGGGACTGGTATTCTCAGACATGAGTCCCGTGCTCTTCATGCCACTGGGGTAAAGCTATCCTGGCTGATTAGGGTTGAAAGCCCGAAACCGGTCCTAGGATGCTTGTTTCCAGTCCAGGGAGGACCTGGCCTGGCAGTTCGGGCTGAACTGTTCCCATTGGGCGCAGGGTCAAGACTGATTTGCATATGGCTGGGTCCAAACTGGAATGGCATGGTGAGCAAAAATCGATGGATTTAGACCCAGATCTCTGTACTGGGGTGAATGTATGACATTGTTCTACATTCTGTCCATCAATTGTTCTTTTTGCGAGGTTATCTAAAAAATCATCAAAACTTCACCTCACAGCGCCTGTCTGTCCCCCTGTCCTAGGGTCAAAATAGTCAGTACACCCAGGTCGAAGCACACAACTGTTATAACACTTTCAAAAAAGGAGATCTGAAGCCTATCCAAAGTACAACCCGCTTCAAAGGAAAAAAACAAATTTGACTAGTATCTAGCGAAAACGGTTATCCCTCCTCCTGTAGCGAGATTAAGGTAAAAAGGAGAGCCTTCCAGAGTGATAGCCACTACATGCGCCCTCGATCAAGCACCCTAATAGCAACAAACACGTGTGACGGCTCCAGGTCCCCACATAAGACGGAGGATCATATAAACTTATAACCATCCAGGTCGGTAATTAACAGAGACCCAGTATGTAGCCAGTCGAAGTCCTCTTACCTGGACGCCGTACGAGTCGTATTCTTTTTCTGTGTGTGAAAGTCTCAATCCCGCCCGCAGTACAAATCGACGGGACTCCTCCCCAATCTGTTCATTGACACCCAATCAGCAAAGACCACTCCCGGTTTCGATGAATGTTAGTTCATGAACAATGGTGCAAAGCTGTTCGATGACTGAATATATTAAAATTTGCCACTGTCCCAAAAAAGTGTAGTGGCGAATCGATATGCAACGACGATAAGTCATGAACAATGGCGCAAAGCTGTTCAATGACTAAATAATACGTTCGGCACTTGGGAAAAGATATTAAAAAGATGCATACGATAGGCAGTGAGCAGATGTCTAAAATGGAAAGGGAGGTGATGCAATATGTGCACATGCGGACGCCATATTGTCCATTGCTTGAGTGGCTGCGGGTATGCATTCCAAACCTGTGACAAACACACTCATTTCGCCAAAGCCATCCAGCTGTTCAATGACTGAATGATTAGTTCGGCGCTTGGGAAAAGATATTAAAAAGATGCATATGATAGGCAGTGAGCAGGGGCAGATGTAAAAAATGGAAAGAGAGGTGACGCAATATGTGCAAATGCAGACGTGTAAGTAGATGGCCTGTATTCCGCAAATGTAGCACACGGGGCAGGAGAGGGGGTGTGGGGGGCAGAAAGAGAAAGTGAAAATTATTATGTTATTGGAGTGTATCTCAACAGTACAGATGGTCAGAGTGAAAGAATCTATATTGGCCTACAATGTCAATATTAAGCTTAGAAGTTACTGGTAAATGGGGGCAGCAAGTAAACATCCCAATCCCAAGGTAACCAAGTAAATATCATCTCTCATGGTCATGATGTATATAGTACATCAGTTCAATAGAAAGATAACCGCATTGGGAAATGGGTTTATTTTAGGATTAAAATTGTCCCATAATACAGGGCAAATGAGGAAACTCTTGTCCTATGAAACAAGCACACTAAGGCAAAAAAATATACATATACATTTTAGGTCATCATATGTGAATAAATGTGCCTGAGGTGGACGTGCTGGTGTACACTAATAACTGGTAACTACATGGGTCTCATCTCTTATAATGCCGGCATGCAAAAGGCAACACTTCAGATGTTATCTTGACAGCGTAACACATATCTTTTCAGTAGAAACCAGATGGTCCCATTCTACAAAATGGCGAAGCAGCACTATCGCAAACCATACATATCAGCCACTCCCTAGGAAGTAGTGCATTTCGTGATCAGTGTTGAATCCATGAGTAATACTCCTAAGTTTGCAAATCCATTTGGATTCGTATTGTCTTAAGTGAAGTTCTCTGTCACCACCCCTGGCTCCCATCTCTACATGATCAATGGCATGGATCTAGAAAGTGGCCTTACCTTGGTGTCTTTTAGCATAATACTCTGTCATTGAGTATCTCAGATCCCCCTTTGCAATTACCCTTTTGTGTTCCTGAATGCGTAGTTCCAGGCTCCTTTTAGTGCTGCCCACATAGATCAACCCACACGGGCAGCAAGTTACATATACTACAAAAGTGGTATTGCAATTGATGAATTTGGTGATACCAAAGTTGGCTGATCCATTGTAGTTAAAGTTCTTAACCTTATTAAAACCCAAATTGCAAATATTGCAAGAACTGCATGTGTAGAAACCATTTGGTTTAGCTGGTAACCATGTGGTCCCTTTCTTGTTTCCTGTGGCTAAATAACTGGGACAGAGTTCTTTCCTGAGTGTGTGCCCTCTTCTGTACAAGCACAATCAGAAATTGGCAACTGTTGGAGGAAATCCCCAGCCTCCGGGATGCTATCAGAAATAACCCATTGGTTACGTACAGAAGAGGGAACACATGGAATGAACTCAGTCCCAGTTACTGAGATGTGAGATGAGACGGGAGCACACAATCACTGCTGCTTTGGGTTCATTGACGGGGCCATTATCAAGGAGGCCCACGCCGTTTGCAGAGTCATCGATTGATACCGTGAAACATCTTCCCTTATGGAGTGTTTGGATTAATTTGTCCATTTCTTGACCTACTTGAAATCTTCACTATATTTGCCCTGACGAAGTTCATTCTGTTGAACAAAGCGCGTTGGCGGAGGCTTTGCACAATTTGATGGACTTTTAAATAAAGAACGACTTTCTCATAAAGCAACCGACCAGTCTTGATTATTGATACATACTCCTCCGGGAGTGCACCACTCTATTGTTCACAAAGTACTTTGAATCTACCCGACAGTTTGCATCCCTCAACGGCGGGTGCAGGAGCTGATTGTGCACATCAACTCCCATTACAGGAGAGTGAATTACTATGAGAACATAGCTAAGAGGTGCAGCCACTGGAGTCCACCGTTAGTTCTTTGTGCTTGCACTTTCTGATCCCATGCTAGCGTTAAGGTTAGGTGAAAATGTCAGCGACAAGTAATGATGTAAACTAAAAAACCACTGAAATTTACTATTGTTATCTCTGGTAACTATAACTCATGACCACTGTTCCCAAGAAGCTACGCGCCCACGTGTGCGCGCACTTCTCTACCCCCGAGCGCGCAGTCCTATGTGTGTAACGCGGACAGAGAGCACATCCCGCTAGAGTAATCGCGCCGCCGCCGCATTTAAAAGGCGGGCACGGCGCGAAAAATGGGCATTTCCAGATTGGGGAGGACGGCGAGGAAGTGACCACTCGGAAGCGGAGGTAAGTGTTCTAATGTGGCCACTTGCTGTCTTTTGTTTTTGCTGCATGTGCTTTTGTATTTCCCTGAAGCGAACGCACTGCTTGCTGTATTCTTTCATTAGTAAAGCGAGGCTGCGGTTGGGAGATTGTGTGCTTTTATTTAAGTATTCATGTTAATTGCAGCCCCTTCACGAGCTACAATTAATATGAATACTTAAATAAAAGCACACAATCCCCCCCGCAGCCTCGTTTCTAACAAAACAATATAGCAAGTTTAAAAAAACGGCGTGTGCTTTTTAGGATAATCTGCCGTGTTTGCAGACTTGCTGTATTGTTTTGATAGTAAAGCGAGGCTGCGGGCACATTGTGTGCTTTTATTTAAGCATCCATGTTAATCGCTGCTCGTGAAGGGGCTGCAATTAACATGGATACTTAAATAAAAACACTCAATCTGCCCACAGCCTCGCTTTATCATCAAAACAATACAGCAAGTCTGCAAACAAGGCAGATGTCCCTAAAAAGCACAAGCCGTGTTTTTAAACTTGCTATATTGTTTTGTTAGAAGCGAGGCTGCGGGGGGGATCATGGGCTTTTATTTAAGTATCCATGGTGCTATCTTAACAAAGGTGGGCTCTGTGAAGGTGCATGATTGCAAAAGACTCATAATTCATGTAGCGATTCCCTTTTCTGTGCACAGATTACACACTGCTTTATATATGGCTCTTGAGTCACCTCTTTAAATTATGACGGATAATGATTCATGAAGCCACGCTAAAATTGTCAATCTGTGTTTTGGAAATACCGTTTTGATACTTATTTTATCGATTTCACCTTTCTCCGGCAACCATTGTTCTTGATTTAATCTTTCTTGTACTTGATATGCTGCAGTCACTATTTCTCTGTAAGTACAGAGGTTTTCTGAAAGACTAAAATATTCGAGGCCTTCCAGATGCATGTTGTTCTTCTGTACTTTGCTGTGACAGTGCATCTGCATTTCACTGCCGACAGCCCGATTGTAAATTAGGTTATAATGGAATCGTGATAAGAAAAGACATGGGCATATATTATGCTTTTTAGTGGACTCATGTTCTTGTGATCTGTTCAGACTGTGAACGCAGTTTCCAGGGTGCTTTCACGAGCTCTCTACTGTGCCCTATAACTGAAAAGAGCACATACCAAGTGTAACTTCAAACTAAGAAATTAAACTTGGTTTGAGACCTAATAACTGTTCAGTTGAATGGGTGAAGTCAGAGCTTGACACCTTAATAGTATTCCTCTTTCTTTTTTACTAAATGTGAAGGAGTCAGTCCTTTGGTATGGATCAGTAACATTTAAAATCGCTAATAATTATTTGCAAACCCAGCCTGGATGCTGAACCAGTAGTACATCCCATTAAACAAGCATACTGAGGTTTTTTTTATTCAAGAGGTCATTGAAAATGTTGATCACAAAATAGGCTCATTCTGTAAGATTGGACTTTTCCAAAGACGTTTGATATGGTATCATACAAAAACATAATTATTAAAATGTATCACCTTGGAATTAGTGATTAAATGTGCAAATGGACTAAAAATTATTTTAATGTACATGGCCTGGATGCTAGAACTTACTAAGCAAGATGTGGAGTGGGATAAGAATGTAGTGAAGTTCCCCTGGGATCAAAGCTTTCAAGTAATTCAGGAAGAACCTCTATGAGAAAGTCAGCGGTACGACTTCCATGGCTTAGAAGGGCCATGTCAGGAGACTCCACTAATATTAATGGTTGATGTAAAGGAGTCGAGCAGTGGTTATATTTGTTTTCAGCAGCAAGGTCGAATTGTTCTGGGACATATTCATTCCCAAAACATGTACGACAGATCCGCAGTAACTGAACGGTGAGACGCAGTGCTGTACTCTTTCACTGTGATTTACAGAACGCACAAGTAACTCATTGGTGTGAAAAATGCATGTAGTGGCTGCAGGCAAGGAAACAAAATTGACAGTCTCACAGCTGACTGGACAGAAATAAAGTCAAGGAGGATCATAGATGTATTCTAAGTGTCTAAGAAGAAGGCTGGCACAGCAGCGTGCTTATGGAGGTAAGCAATCTTTGGTGTGAGAATGCAGATGTTGCCTTTACATGTATGTGCCATGTGAGGGTTAGGAACTAACTCCGATTATGGTGCTGGAGACCAGGCATAGCGCTAGGATATCAGGTGATGTGGCTAAGGGCAAACCATCAGCGCTCTGATGCCTTCGGGTCTAGCTAGCACTATAATTAATGTCTACTATTTTTGTTATCCATGTTGTGGGCATTTACTGTTGTGAAGCGCTCTCACTCGGAAGCTCTGTATAGACTTATTATCTTTGATGTGAACATTTATCTTTGTAAAGCGCTCTGATACCTTTGGGTCTAGCTAGCGCTATATAAAACTCTCAAATAAATACTAAATAATACATTTGATGTAGTGCCTGTATACCTTAATAGGCGCCGAAGGTTGAGCGTTTGGAAGAGAACATGCGCCTTTTCATATGGCAGGTTTCAGTGACTAGAAATTCCATGGTGGATGTGTAAACGGAGGCGGAAAGGAGTTGCAAGACGCCAATGTGCAGACACACTGAAAGACACATGATGCAAATGGCGAGCAAGGCTAACAGTGCTGGGGAATTCAAGTTTAAGATCTCTCTCCGCTGTGGATCCTGGTACTGAAGGAAAGGAGAGATTTAGAGAGGAAATTAATGGGACAGAGAGGATGCCCATGCTGATCTATCCATGTTAATTGCAGCTTCTTCATGAGCTGCGATTAACATGGATACTTAGACAAAAAACACTCAATCTGCGCGCAGCCACGCTTTACTATCAAAACAATACAAGTCTGCAAACAAGGCAGATTACCCTAAAAAGCAAACGCCGTGTTTTTAAACTTGCTATATTGTTTTGTTAGTAAAGCAAGGCTGCTCGCAGATTTGAGTGCTTTTGTTTAAGTATCCATGTTAATCGCAGCTCCTGAAGAGGCTGCACTTAACAGGTCACACTCAAACTCCACTTCCTTCCTTCGAGAACCAACACTGACCAAAACAACAACAAAACCACTATCCACCTCCCTGTGAATTCATGACCAATAAAATACAAAGAAATGTGAGCTAATGCTGCGCAGATCACTGTGGAGGGATAGACAGAAGTAAGACTTCAGAGGCTTTTCAGATCTGTGAAAGATGGCTTTTTTAATGGCAGGATGAAAAAAAAGAAAACAAGAAGTGTAACAAAAAAGAATTGTAAGGCAAAACTTCCCCAGCGCACAAGAATCAATGTCTCTTCACTCAATCCACTTGAAGGTTAGAATGGTGTTCAACAGGGTCCTTCTTCTGCCTTTCCAGTCTACTGGGAAAATGCCACTGGCACTCTCAGAAAAAGAAACCCCCAAAAAACCCAGGAAAGTATATCTGTGTATAATAACTCCTGTATATGTATCTGTGTATAGTAACTCCTCAGGAATGTAGGGTTCTGGTCCTGGTTATCCTTATATCCGGTCACCGCTTTGTGAGCATGCTTTAGATATGGAGATAGTATGTCCATACCATTGCCAACTCCTTAACATTCTGCAACCCTCTCTCTATTGGTTGGTCGTTCTCGTTTCATATGGTATCATGTCTTCCTTGGGACACAATCATCCCTTGGTGCAAATTTAAGTTGTGGAGATAGGATATTCTCAAAGTGAGGTAGGTCAGCAAGAGAGTGCAAATAAACCACCTAACAAAAAAAGTAAGAGAACCAGCACCACCACCATCCTCCCTCTCTCCTGTTTCCCTGCACTGGGTTAACCATTGTTCACCCGGTCAGCCACAAATTTCCTGAGTTGTAGCCGGCTGCTTCATGATTGCTGATGGCATCCACCAGTCTTTCGACCAGTCCTCCTCTCCTTCAATCATTCTCCTTCCTCTCCTCCATGGCGTCCTTTGTCTCTTTTCTCCTTAAATCTCTGTCCTCTTCCTCCGGCAAGTGGTAGTCTGTTATTACTTTTGTTTCCCCTCTCTGCCTCCACCTTTCCCTTGTCTCGCTTTCTCTGTCTTTTCTCTCTTTCGACTCTTCTATCGGTGTTGGCCTAGTCTCTAGCCCTCTTTTCCCTTGTTCTCTTTCCCTTTCCAAGTGATGTTTAGCATGGACTTTCACTATGTCAGGACTTGGAGGTTTAGTTCATTCATGAATTGCTTTATTGTTTGCAAACGCAGAGTTCTGATAAGTGGCTGAAAATGCACCATCTTTTTATTTTTTCAAGTAAACGTTTAGAGTGACATTTGGCACTGCACATATGCTTGGTCTGGTCCCTGGCGCACATAGCCATTGGTGCAGTGCACAGAGAACCTCCACTGCCGCACACAGAGGAAATAAATTAGAGGGAACATTGCTCATGACCTAAAGTAACTATAAGTAACGCCCTTGCCATGCAGTACCACACATATTAAATCACTCATGACACAATCCATGACACAATTGATGACATCACTGCAACATTTGAAATTGCATCATTGCTGACAATAGTGTGCATGGTGGGGGGAGTTATAGTTACTTTAAGGCAGAAGTTATAGTTAGTGGAGATAACTGTAACTGGTGAATATAGCCCCCCCCTCCCAATTTATATCAGTTCACAGCATATGAAAAGGCTTCTTTTTTCTTTATCAAACAGGTTATTTATTCAGATTTGGGCAGACTCATCTTTTAAAGGTCATTTAATGGAACTATTAAATTGGATGATAGCAGTATCTGTTATTTACAGCACTTAGAAACAGCAGACATGTGGTATTAAGTTGTCATTTAGCACAAGCTGTTATTATTGTCATTCCAAGGTTTCTCACTTCAGATTTCAAACATCAGAACCATTTGGGATGTCATTCCCAGACTACTGGAGTCACTGCCATGCCATTCTAGTGGCAGATTGTGCTTTATACCAATACCAAGTAGCAATAACAAATAAGTAAACAACTTCATAGAAACTGATGAATCTTTAAAATAGTTTGATATTATTGCTAATCGTGAAAAGTAGACATAATGTGCTCATGCCCCCAAATACCAGGAGCAAACTTTACACTAATAGAGAAGTTGACCTACACACATACTTAAGGTGGGGCTTCCATAGCTGCCAAGTGAATTTGTCTCATGAGGTGTTGGACCTGGTCTTCTCTGCGGGGTCACCCCCAAACCTTTTCCCTTTACCCTCCACTTTTTTCAGAATTCATTTTTATTGGCCTTTGGACTCTGTGCACTTGACTACTGATAACCAGTGCTAAAGTGCTTGTGCTTGCTCTCCTCTAAATATGGTAGAATTAGCTTACACCCAATTGGCATATATAATTTACTTGTAATTTCTAGGTAAAGTGGAATTACTTGTGCCCAGGGCCACTAAGTTTAGCTGCTACTAGATGGCCTACAGCACTGATTGTGCCACCCTCTTAAGTAGCCCTCTAAACATTTCTCAGGCTTGCAATTGTAGCCTGTGTGTGCAGTTTTATACTACCTAGTTCGATTTGGCAAAATAAATCTTTTGTCAGGCCTAAACCTTCCTTCTTAATAACAATAAGTCACCCCAAAGTTCAGCCCTGGACAGCCCAGGTTGGAGCATATTTCAAAAGTTGGAGATGTACTTTTAGCTTAAGTTTCAAATGCCTGGTAGTGAATAACTCGCAAAGTCATTTTCACTATTGCAAGGCCTACCTCTCCCATGGGATACCATTTGATCTGTGCACATGACCAAGCAAAATCTTGTCAGATTTTGGAGTGATTTGGGCTGGTCACCTGACACGGTGGCTATTTCGGATGGCACATCCTAGAAAAGTCACACCCTGCACATGTGCAGTTGCTTGGCTTTCTTCGACCTCAAGGGAGGCCGCTTCTCGCTGAAGCACTTATCTGCATCCTTGATCTGGCCTTGAGAAATCCTCATGCTCTCCTACACCTCCTCTCCTGTGACTCTTAATAGAGTTTGCACTGACTCTGGTCCTGTGAGAGGGAAAGATAAAAGAATAGAGGTTAGTCTGGTTTATCCCTTGAACTAACAATTGAGGATCTATAACACTCTAGCCTCAAGCACTGAAGTATAACTAATTAATACTGTCTTGGCATTTCAAAGACTCAAAAATACTGACATTGTTGTGCTAAACAACTAATTTGGTAAAATCAAATAAGGTTGTAGAGCTCTAACCCTACTCAAAAGGAGTTGCAAGTTGGATACAAATCCTAGTCTTCAAGTAACCAAAGAAGTATTTGGGCGCTTGCTTAATTTGATACCTAACTGGGAATAGACATTAAAATGCTTTGAAAAGACATCCTCCTGGGACTAGAGACGGAATGTAAGTAAGAGTTGATTGGTGAACCAATAATAAAGGTCACAGAATATATGTGCTATTGATGGCAAAGTCTTGCATTGTGTTAATTGTGTTTTGTACTTTATGAAGCACTGAGAGAACTGCTGAAGAAACAGTCAGGTAGACTGAAGCAGGAATACCTTAAGGGAACATAGGAAGAGCAGAAAAGACTCATTCCACTGCACTCCATCTTGACACCGCATCCCAGGTATCATCCTCAACCCTCTTTCCCCTGGTTGGATACATGCACCAGTGCATGCAGAGTGTTTGTGTGTGTGTCCTGCAGCAAATTGGTCAGATTCACTTCGCTCCTGCAAAAAGCTGGTGTTCTTGGCCAATAACTCAGGTTAGTAGACCTTGACAGTCGAATTTTGAATTACAACTTTGAAAATGCAATTTTTAGAAAGTTGATATTTTACTGCCTTAGCCATTTATCACTTGCAGCCTGTCAACCTGTCAACCAACTGCCAACTACTCCCAGTCATCTGACCCAGAGATGACTGGGTGCAGTTGGCAGTTGGTCTTTGTGTATTCCTCCGAGACAGCCACACACAATAGAGAGATTAGATGTGCCTGGATGGGCCATCAACGGCAGCATGGTAGGGTGGAGTTAGGCACAGCCCAACTTACAACTCCTGCCATCACACAAAGGTCGCATCCCCCTGTAGTTAGTATGGAGCCACACAAGGAAGGTCGCTCAGTCCAACACTCTTAAACATCTACATGACGCCCCTAACGGACATCATCAGAGCCCATGGAATCAACATTGCATCCTACGCAATGACACCTAGCTCATCCTCTCTCGTACCGACTCAACCAGCACAGCCAAAACAAACTGCCCAAATTCATGAGCAACGTTGTAGCTTGAAGAAAAACAACTGCCTCCAGTTCAACACAGACAAAACCAAATTCCTTAACTTAGGCAACAACCACTCCCCCGGGACACCTCTTGGTGGCCCTTTGAACCTGGCCCTTAGCCCACCTCTGCAGACCATGCCAAGAAGCTCAGAATTATCCTGGACACCAACCTCTCCAAGAGCAGACAGATCAACACCATCTCCTCATCATGCTTCAACATCCTGTGAATGATACGCACGATTTTCAAGTGAATCCCACTAAACACCAGATGAATGGTCATCCAGGCTCCAATCACAAGCAGACTTGATTACAGAAATGCCCTCAACATCGGAATTCCAGCCCATGTCCTAAACTGACTTAAACCACTCAGAAGGCAGCCACCAGACTCATCCTGAACATCCAGCGAAATAACAGCATCTCTCCCCACCTCAACAATCTCCACTGGCTCCCAGCCTAGGAAAGATGTAAGATCAAGCTACTCACCCACCCATACAAATTCTGCACAACACCAGTCTGCTTAACTTAACTACCGCCTCAACTTCTGCCAACCCACCAGACACCTTCGATCTGCTTCCCAAGAAAGAACACACCTCCCTTGAATCAAGAATACTTGAAGCGGAGGATGCTCCTTCTCAAACGTCGCATCCAAGACCTGGAATGACCCCCCGAAACACTTCAGAACCTCCCCTTCCCTCATGGATGTCCAAATGAACCTCAAGACATATCTCCTCCAGATGAAACAGGCATGAACGTCACCTACCTCTCAGGTCTGCACTACTCAGCACCTGGCTACCATCACAGGTGATTAGTCGTACTATAGAGATTCACATAACATAGCATAACACCTTATATCCGAACCTTGCATCGTCTTGGCTGCCCCGGGAAATCCTCGAGCGGGACCTCGCATCATAATGCAACTAGAATTTAAAGTGCTCTTGTTCAGCGAGCCTAACTTAGTCCCAGTAGTCGGCCCACACTCCTTTGCAGCAGGCCTAAACTTGTGACTTTGTCCCGGTCGGGCACACCCAGTCACAGTAGGGACTTTGTGCTTTTTGCCATTATTTTCACTGAAATCTTGAAACTTGCATATCCCCTGTCCTACTAATTGGATTTTTGTCTATTTTTCGAATTTGTATGGGATTTTTCTTGTGGTGTGTTTTTACTTTATTACTGTTAGAAGTGTTGCACAAACACTTTACACATTGCCTCTGAGTTAAGTCTGACTGCTCTGTACCAAGCTACAGTTTAATTTAGGGTTTGCTTGTGACTTAACCCTGACAACGATTAGTGTTGCTGCTTGTAACCCAATTTCTTACTTGAGTGTAAAATCCAGTCATACTTTTTCCATTCCATTCAACAATACCCTGCACGTGGAGTCCCACTGGTACAAACCTAAAATGGAGGAAACAAAAGTAAAGGTTCTACAAATGAAAGTCCATGCGTGTTATTGTACGCACATCTGCTTTAGGGTGAATTAAACAAAGCTTGTAAAGTTAATTATTCCTCTAAAATACACCAAATTGTGTTGATCTTCTGTTGCCAGTAAGTGGAAGTCAGATGATGATGTCTATGGAGTCTTAAGAATGAGGATGCATTTTTTGGGCATGCCTATTTTGATCTCTGAGCTCCAGTTATTTACCAAGAACACTTAAAATAAAAGTAACTTACTCAAACGAGTCAAAACCTTGCACATCTGAAGGAATAGCAAAGCAAATGAAAATCTCCTTTCTTACTAGTTTCACCGAATTAATGCAAAATAATACAATATAAAGACCAAATTTAAGACTCCATATCATACTGGGAGGACCAGATGCACTCTTCCCTTAGCATATATATAGCTATGGCTGCTCAGTACCAGATGGAAAAAAAAGACTGAGGCTGGTGGGCGGAGCTCACGGAGTTCTACCTGGAAATCCATAGCGTTATCTAGAAACTCCATGAGATTCCACGTAGAGTGCTGCCCGGTCTTTACCAAACCAACAATACCAGCCCTGTGAAAGGTTTGAAGTAAAAGAAAACCATTAACTATGTCATCTCTTTGGAAAATAAATGTTGGCCCTTCTACTGTGTATTGTGTAACTAGTATCGACCTATTTATTTTTGGTGCCAGTAACTATGTGTAACACCCAAAAAAAAAATGTCAAGCATTTATTTTAGCCGGATTTTCAGTTTGCATTCTTTGATATGAGCACAATGATGACGCAACAACTACGTGTCGTCCCCTCCTGGCCTCCCATTCTTGCGGATGCACAGCACCTCGAGTTAGTTAACTAGCAGCCATCCCATGATGCAGAAACCGTTATCTGATTACGCCAGACCACGGCACAGGAGCGAGTTATCTGATTAGGTCATAACGTTTGCCATCTAATTAGGCAAAGCAATATTCCTCCAGCCCCTGATAAGGCATACGGAGTTCTCAAAACAAATCAAACCTATGACAACCTGGGAAAAACCCTGCGGCCATTGTTTTGATTTCACCGAGAACTTCAGCAAAAGAATGTGCTAACGACCAGTTCGTATGACATCCTTATTGACGTATCTATGTCCATCCTTACGTCAATCTCGGCACCTTACAGGTATAAATATTACCGATATTGCCTTAAGCAAACACACGCGGTGGTGACGAGATCGGAGCAGCGAGACTTGCCGAAGCCCAGCAGAGAGCGAAGCCCACTGGCGCTGCCCCGCCTTCCTGACGCGCTGAGAACGAGACGCTGCCTTTCTCCTGCCGAGAAATCCAGCTCCGGCGCTTTCGAGCAGCCCTTGCAGGCAGCTTGGAATATCGAGACCACAGACGAGAGATACCACCCCTCAACCATCCTAGATCTCAGGTACAGAACTGAATAACCCCTTGCAGAGAATTCTTGAGTCAGTCACTTGGCAAAACAAACTTAACTTCAACTGCTACTTTCTATCCCCGCCCACGTATTAGGCTTAAGTCAGGTACACTGGGGTAGGCGTAGTTAGAAGCACCAGTTGAGTACGATTAGTTAAATGTATATGTGTATGTATATATTCTGTCCATTTTAAATAACGTATGGCTTAGAAACCATATCAATGTTTTTACAGTATTATTTTATAATTCTGCTTTTATTGTATGCACTTTACTTAACCATAAGTATTGCAATAATATCGATTCATTTCTTTTGTACGAGAAAAGAGACTGATCAATAAATAACATCCTTTATTGAACACGCCCGTCTCTTCCTTTTCTCTACAATCTGGTGAAACTAAGAATGCACGTACTGACTGAGTAAAATAAGTTGTCTTTTGTTTTCACACGACTCTAGAGATACACTCTTGATTAGGGGAGAGCAAAGTTGTCATGTTCTATGGTTGTCAGAAACTAAATCCCTTCTTGTCTATCCAGGGAGATTCAACTCCTCCTTGCCTATTCGAGAAAGTTTCTAGTGAACTCTGAGCTAGCTGGCAAACCCAAAACTTTAAGTCTAATATCGACAATAGAAGACCTAGTTAACGTCTGGTCTAGGCCTATACTATTGAAGGTATTATTCCAATGCGCAGAGCCTATTGGGATAATAGGAACTACACTACATGGCGCCCAACGCGTTTGGATAGGCAATAAAACTAACGCAAGACTTTAGAGTAACTCAGTCGTGCTCTTTCACTCAGACCCCTTTTTCCCCATAATACTCCAAAGACGTCTGGAGTGGGTGAGAGGTAAAATCCGCCAAACCTCGCAGGAGGGAACTCCTATGTAAGGTTCTTGGTTCAATCAACGTTGAAGGATACACTGTTCCAAAATATTGTGCATCTAATCTTTGTTTCCATAAGAAACCTGATCTGCAAACAAACAGAATAACCTTCCTGACAGTAAAATGCCAGAAAGTGATGATGAAAGAGAGAGAGCTAGATTAGCAGCTGAAATAATAGAAGCTGATAATACTATGCAAGAAGCGGACCCGGATATAAAACTCATCCCGGTCAACATAAGAAGATCTATAACGTTAAAACTTATAGACAATGGACTGACACCAAGAGGTGGTACAGTCATATTCGTAATTGAGGCACACAAATATCGGCAGACAGAGGTATTCTATTCATGGATAAACTTTCCAGCAGCAAATGCTGTAACGAAGGAGTTCCACTATTATAAAATAGAGGAACCTCCTAATGAGTACACTCCTTTCGAGGAAGTGGAAGTACCACTCAAATTCCAAGAGCACCTGCTCTTGTTTAATGGCGCCCTAAAACATAATAATCACATCACCAGGCTCGGTCCACTAGGTAGACCAGGAGCAACGTGGCCGGTCCTAGCCGGATACACACCACATCCAGACATCGAAAGAATGTCTGCAGCAGATGTTTTAGTACAACTAAAACAACTAATTAAAATATATAGACAACTCGTCCAATATGTAATGCGGACTTCAACCATCCAACCTGTAGTTAAAATTCCACAGCTGACCCCTCATCAGGGGAACACAAATAAAATTACACCACAGAACATACAGTCCTGCCTAGGTAAAGTACCAGCTAAACGGGAACAAATACCATTCTGGTTAGCACAAAAAATCACCCAAATAGAGGCGGTGTTTCCAGACACCACCCCTGTGGATAAACACAGGATTCTGACTATCTGTCTCCCAATGGGAATCGCACCACACGTGGAGGACTGTGACACTTGGGGTACAGTCTTTGCTTGCATTTACACAAAAACACATGGTGTACCATCCATGTCGGTAATACCAGATGTGCTAAAACAAATTCAAGACCAATACGGTCCAGAACCCGCTTTAACTCTCGGTATGAAATTACTAAAAGACTTCAAGCAGGTCTCGGCAATATTACTAGCCAACATAAAAGGAGAAGCAGCGAATGTGGCGATCCGCCAGAGGTTAAAAGAGACAGATATAGCTGACCAACCAGCTGAAATTGCCAGAATTATAGAAAAATCCTATGAAGAACTAGGTAGAGATAGTTTGGGTGGAATACCAGTAAAACCCAAACTAATTGAAAGTCCTGAAAAAATATTTATTAAAAATAATCTAAACAGTCAAAAGAAGAACTGGGATGGAAACAAACAATCCAATCCAAAAGAAAAAAGATTCCAGTCCAGAGGAAGGTCTCCTCGGCGGAGAGAAAGATCTCCGGACCAAGCACCCAAGTCTCCCCAAAGGGAGCCCACTGTGAAAAAATACAACCTTAGAAATAGGGATAACATAAAGAAACCGGATAGATATCAAGATTTTGATACACGTCCCTCTCAATCTTTTCAGACTTCCTCGCAGAAATCGGAAAGAAGAGGACGATCGGAACCCAGGGAAGGGCACGTCAAGTCCAAAGACAAGGAACCTGCTCATCCAAATAAAAAATTACAGTTTCCAAAGAAGAAGGTAGCCAGTATTAAAGTATTCAACAATGCCGAGAATACTGAGGACACAGCTGAAAAACGGAGAGTGGGCTCAGACAATGCTAGACAGCGCAGCAGAAGTGAGCATAGCACGCAAAGTCCTTATGAATCATCTGGAGACAGTGGACACGAATGAATACATTCAAGTGGAAACTGCAGACACCAGAGTTAGCAAACCTCACAAAATATATGAAATAACTTTACGTATAGAAGGGGATAAGACTAGAAAAATAAGGGGCCTTTTTTGGGATAATCTCTCCAAGGGCTATGACATCCTTCTAGCTGAAAAAGATTGGCCACCAGAGTTCGTCAGGGAATGCCCACATGGCGAAGAAATAATTATGAAATATGAAAAAAGCCGCTGCATTCCAAGGTAAACAAGTTAAACGAGGTATTAAAGGTCCTCAGTTATATAGGTGCACAGGAAGTCACCTTCTAGGTCCGAAAGGTGCATACCAATATCAGAACAAAACAAGCCTTACAGGGGGTAAGGACAAATCCTGGGCACTCTAGTAGGCACCTAGGTGCGTTATTGTGGTTAATAATGTTCCGAACTCAGTTGTCAAACATGCAGTTTTAGAGTTTATTTGAACAAGTCTTTCTCCATAATGGCGATTAGATTTAGCAGTTCAATAATTCCATGATCATATTGCCGTCATATGATATGTAATATCGATATCAAAGTTTATACAGAACGATGCAATCAAATACTCCCCGATGCATTTCGTGCACAGATGCACTTCTTCAGGGGGAATCTAGAAAGTAAAAGGAAATATGTGTAGGACGCTACTACAGGAGTCGGAAATACACAACACATGCTTGTGTGCAATTAGTAGTAATAATCATGTGCTTCGTGAATAGAGCCAAATGTCGGCTAAAACGCGATAACAGAAGTGCAGTGCCACGAGTTAACTCAAAATGGGTGAAAGTGGTTGAGATTAGAAACAGAAGTAAGAATTCAAAGAATTACGAACCCAATGAAAAAGGTAAGCAACCCGAAGAAATCAACACCGGAACAACCGTGTTTCTAAAATATCGACAGTACACGTGTGGTTGGATAATAGCCATAGAAACGGAAAGAAACTAAGGTAAATCGTGCTTTCTTACCGATTAAACCGGATGGTGATACATCCTAAGTGATGTAAACAGGTAAGCTCCGAGTGAAGTGTCCACAAACCCGGAAGACGCCGAGCATGCGCATAGGGTGTGCTATGTACACGAAGAGTAAAGAAATAGAAGACGGACAAAAGGATACGTGAGCAAGACGTAGTAGTAAAGAGTAATAATAAAAATAATAAAATAGAGAAACAAAATGTGATCGATGACGGGGAGGAGAGTGTGGGGAGAAGGGGGAAATAAAAATAGAATAATAAAATAATAAAATGAATGACGCGAGGAGCGTCAGGAATGAGACTAACATCTATGGAACGAATTAAGAAAATTGGGTAACAGAAAGAGAAAGTGAAACATACATAGTGGGGCTATAGTCAATAGGGTCAAATGTAGAAGGTCACAAGAAAAAAAGAAGAATAGAAAGAAGAATTTCAAAAGGATAAGTACAGTTAAATGAACAATCATAATTCCACAGTATGTCTGATAAAACGGAAATGGGTTGTAAATAAATTTCAGGATCATAAAAACTCCGTGGCACA
This sequence comes from Lissotriton helveticus, assembly GCF_964261635.1. NCBI lineage: Eukaryota > Metazoa > Chordata > Amphibia > Caudata > Salamandridae > Lissotriton > Lissotriton helveticus. The sequence goes on from NC_136067.1 coordinate 1,601,241,322, forward strand.
ATGAGACATATACGAATGTGAGAGAGGGTAAAACGAAAAGCTTAGGGGGGAAATCAAACAAATCAGCAGTTCATAGTGCGGAGAGGTACAATACAGGAAACATTCTAAAGGTAACAACTATATTCCAGTCTGTCATTTAATCCCTTCGGGTGCATGGCCAGAAGGCGGTGTATCCAGTACAGTTCACGACGCAGTAAGTTCTTGTTGTTGTCTATGTGTGGATATTTGTCCACTACTTCCAAAATGAGGAAGCGAATTTGGCTGGGATTGTGACCATGTTGGATGAAATGAGCCGCTACACAGGATTTGAGGTTTTTAGTGCGTATATTGCTGCGGTGCTCAGTTAGTCGTGTTTTAATTTTGCGTTCAGTCTTGCCCACATATGGGAGGCCACATGGGCATTTTAGCATGTATATAACGTTCATAGAGTCACAGGTGGCATTGACTCGAAGGCGGATGGGCGTCCCTTGGGTGGGATGTGATAAGCAATTTCCTGGAATGATGCTGCTGCAGTGGCCACAGTTGTGGCATGGTATAGTACCCTTGTAGGTGATTTGTTCTCTGGTAGGAGATTGTTTCAACATGGAAGCGAGATTTTTAGAACGTTGGTGGGCAAAAATTGGTGGTTTGTCAAATATTTTGTTGAAATCTGTTTCTAGTTGTAACATTTGCCAGTGCTTGCGAATAGATTGTTTGATTTTAATGGATTGCGTGGAGTATTTGGAGACAAACACGACGCGGGTATCTGAGTCTATTGGCTTTTCTCGAGGTTTCAGTAGCTCCTGTCTGGGTTTACTCGAGACTCTGTTTTTAGCTGCTTCAGTGAGTTCATCAGGGTAACCCCGTTGTTTGAATTTGGTGATAATCGTAGCGCTGTTTTGAGCATAATTTTCTGGTGTAGATGCGATTCTTTTGGCCCGCAAAAGTTGCGAGTACGGCAGGTGGCGTTTCAAGCTGGGTTGGTGAAAACTCCGGTAATGTAGATAATTGTTCCGGTCAGTGGTTTTGGTGTATATGGAGGTGACAAATTGATTGTTGGATAGCGAAATCTGTACATCAAGGAAAGATATGGATTTAGAATCAGAACAGTATGTGAATTGGATGCGATCGTCCACCTGATTCAATTCGCAGATGGCTTGTTTTAGTTGAATTTCATTTCCTTTCCAAACAAGGAAAATGTCATCGATGTACCGGTAGTAGGCGTGTATGTGTGGTTGCCACATCTGATGGTTCAATATATGTTGGTTCTCAAATGAGTGCATGAACAAGTTCGCATATGCTGGAGCTGCACAGTTTCCCATGGCAACTCCAGATAATTGTTGAAAAAATTGACCAGTAGAAGATTTAAAGTAGCTGTGATGCAACGTATATTGCATCAGTTCCATGATGAAAACTTGTAGGTCTGCGGGTTTTTTACTTTGTACCAGGGCAGTTTCTAATGCTTCCAATCCCAAGTTGTGGGGTATTGATGTATATAGCGAGTTTACATCGATGGTACATAAGATTACAGACTGATCCGGTGAAATCTTGATGTTTTGAAGCTTAATTAGGAAATCTGTAGTGTCCTGTATATATGTAGACATACTTGTCACAGATCTTTGTAGGTGATTATCGATGTACTTGCCGGTAGGCTCGTGTATAGAATCACGTGTGCTCACAATAGGTCTGAAAGGTGGCTTGGTGGCATGCTTGTGAATCTTTGGTACTAGGTAGATATATGGTATCTGCGGATATTCTTTAATGAGGAATCTTTTGTCTTTTTTCGTGATGGTCCCAGCAGAGACTGCTTTATTGACAACAGTGATCAAAATCTGTTTGAATTCGTGGGTAGGATCGGTGTTCAGAAGCATGTAAAGATCTGAATTATTCAAATGAGTATCTAGATGTTGGTTGTAGTAGCAAGTGTCTAAGGCTACTAGTGCTCCTCCTTTGTCAGCTTTACAAATTTTTAAGTTGCAATTAGAGGAAAGTTGTCGTAGTGCTTGGAGTTCATTGGTAGATAAATTTGGACGATGTTTTGGAGAGGTTCTAAAAATAGAGTGTAGATCTTGCTGAACTGCTATTTCAAACGTGTCCAAAACTTTGTGGCTGGTAGGTGGAATAAAAGAACTAGTAGGTCTTAGTCCCATGAGTGTACCTGATTCTTGGGTGGTTTGAGGGGGACATACGTTGGTGAAAAAATGCCTTAGTCGCAAAGTTCTCATAAACTTGTAAAAAGAGATGGTAGTATCAAGTTCGTTGGTATGGTACGTAGGTACAAAATTCATACCTTTTTGAAGTACTTGTTGTTGGATGGTGGTTAATGGAGTCTGCGAGATTTTGATCACTAAATTCTGTGACTCCTGGTGGATTTGGCCGGTGGTGGTAAGTCGGTGGGTCCTACGGGACCTCCTGGGTCTGCGGTCGGCGCTCGGCCTACTTCTAAAAAAGAAGCTGTTGAGTCTGTACGATTCCTAGGATCACTGGGTATACCTGAAGTTGAAGGCTGGTCTGTTCTTGGACGGTCAGACGCGTCTGGCCTTGGCCTGGGTTGGCCTCTAGTGGGTCCAGTTCTCGAAGTGTCCTCAGATGATGAAGTGTCTCCGTCAGTTGATCTGTTGGTTTGAGTGCGATTTTGTCGCCTGGAGGCGTAAATTTCAGCCCAGTTATAGACTTCTCCCAGTTTATAGTCAACTGTGTCTCGTTTGAATTTTCTTATTTTCCTCTCATTTATTTCTTTCACATATTTATCTAGTTGTTTGCTAATGTCTTCCAAAGTTGTGGCTAGTTCCTCCGTTGTAAGTTTTGTGCTTAAATCATGTTTTAATTGTTTGACTTCGTTTTCTAGTTCTTCCAATAATTTCGACAGCTCTTCAACTATGAGCAGTATTAGGTCTAAGGAACACTTATTAAGGATCCCGTACCACTTTTCTGTAAATCGGGGGTTATTTTTGCACAATGTTGATTTTAAAGGAATTCGCAAGCCTCTTGGGATGCGTTGTACCTGATGGTATCTGATTAAGGTTGAAGCATGCAGTCTTTGATTGATTTCCCTTTTGGCGGTGTATAGTAATTGTCGAATGTTGGCTTGTGCAGATCCAGTACTGGAAGATATGTATTCTGGCTCCTGTATTAGTGCGTATATGCGATCGGTGTCATTGGTATTAAATTCGAATGTGTCTGCTTTATTTGTAGTTATTCCAAATATGTCAGCATAAGACATGGTCAATGGGTGCAAAAGGCGGTTTGGACCAAGAGGAAATGAATGAAATATGAAAAAAGCCGCTGCACTCCAAGGTAAACAAGTTAAACGAGGTATTAAAGGTCCTCAGTTATATAGGTGCACAGGAAGTCACCTTCTAGGTCCGAAAGGTGCATACCAATATCAGAACAAAACAAGCCTTACAGGGGGTAAGGACAAATCCTGGGCACTCTAGTAGGCACCTAGGTGCGTTATTGTGGTTAATAATGTTCCGAACTCAGTTGTCAAACATGCAGTTTTAGAGTTTATTTGAACAAGTCTTTCTCCATAATGGCGATTAGATTTAGCAGTTCAATAATTCCATGATCATATTGCCGTCATATGATATGTAATATCGATATCAAAGTTTATACAGAACGATGCAATCAAATACTCCCCGATGCATTTCGTGCACAGATGCACTTCTTCAGGGGGAATCTAGAAAGTAAAAGGAAATATGTGTAGGACGCTACTACAGGAGTCGGAAATACACAACACATGCTTGTGTGCAATTAGTAGTAATAATCATGTGCTTCGTGAATAGAGCCAAATGTCGGCTAAAACGCGATAACAGAAGTGCAGTGCCACGAGTTAACTCAAAATGGGTGAAAGTGGTTGAGATTAGAAACAGAAGTAAGAATTCAAAGAATTACGAACCCAATGAAAAAGGTAAGCAACCCGAAGAAAGCAACACCGGAACAACCGTGTTTCTAAAATATCGACAGTACACGTGTGGTTGGATAATAGCCATAGAAACGGAAAGAAACTAAGGTAAATCGTGCTTTCTTACCGATTAAACCGGATGGTGATACATCCTAAGTGATGTAAACAGGTAAGCTCCGAGTGAAGTGTCCACAAACCCGGAAGACGCCGAGCATGCGCATAGGGTGTGCTATGTACACGAAGAGTAAAGAAATAGAAGACGGACAAAAGGATACGTGAGCAAGACGTAGTAGTAAAGAGTAATAATAAAAATAATAAACAGAGAAACGAAATGTGATCGATGACGGGGAGGAGAGTGTGGGGAGAACGGGGAAATAAAAATAGAATAATAAAATAATAAAATGAATGACGCGAGGAGCGTCAGGAATGAGACTAACATCTATGGAAGGAATTAAGAAAATTGGGTAACAGAAAGAGAAAGTGAAACATACATAGTGGGGCTATAGTCAATAGGGTCAAATGTAGAAGGTCACAAGAAAGAAAGAAGAATAGAAAGAAGAATTTCAAAAGGATAAGTACAGTTAAATGAACAATCATAATTCCACAGTATGTCTGATAAAACGGAAATGGGTTGTAAACAAATTTCAGGATCATAAAAACTCCGTGGCACAATGAGACATATACGAATGTGAGAGAGGGTAAAACGAAAAGCTTAGGGGGGAAATCAAACAAATCAGCAGTTCATAGTGCGGAGAGGTACAATACAGGAAACATTCTAAAGGTAACAACTATATTCCAGTCTGTCATTTAATCCCTTCGGGTGCATGGCCAGAAGGCGGTGTATCCAGTACAGTTCACGACGCAGTAAGTTCTTGTTGTTGTCTATGTGTGGATATTTGTCCACTACTTCCAAAATGAGGAAGCAAATTTGGCTGGGATTGTGACCATGTTGGATGAAATGAGCCGCTACACAGGATTTGAGGTTTTTAGTGCGTATATTGCTGCGGTGCTCAGTTAGTCGTGTTTTAATTTTGCGTTCAGTCTTGCCCACATATGGGAGGCCACATGGGCATTTTAGCATGTATATAACGTTCATAGAGTCACAGGTGGCATTGACTCGAAGGCGGATGGGCGTCCCTTGGGTGGGATGTGATAAGCAATTTCCTGGAATGATGCTGCTGCAGTGGCCACAGTTGTGTCATGGTATAGTACCCTTGTAGGTGATTTGTTCTCTGGTAGGAGATTGTTTCAACATGGAAGCGAGATTTTTAGAACGTTGGTGGGCAAAAATTGGTGGTTTGTCAAATATTTTGTTGAAATCTGTTTCTAGTTGTAACATTTGCCAGTGCCAGTGCTTGCGAATAGATTGTTTGATTTTAATGGATTGCGTGGAGTATTTGGAGACAAACACGACGCGGGTATCTGAGTCTATTGGCTTTTCTCGAGGTTTCAGTAGCTCCTGTCTGGGTTTACTTGAGACTCTGTTTTTAGCTGCTTCAGTGAGTTCATCAGGGTAACCCCGTCTGTATTTCCGACTCCTGTAGTAGCGTCCTACACATATTTCCTTTTACTTTCTAGATTCCCCCTGAAGAAGTGCATCTGTGCACGAAATGCATCGGGGAGTATTTGATTGCATCGTTCTGTATAAACTTTGATATCGATATTACATATCATATGACGGCAATATGATCATGGAATTATTGAACTGCTAAATCTAATCGCCATTATGGAGAAAGACTTGTTCAAATAAACTCTAAAACTGCATGTTTGACAACTGAGTTCGGAACATTATTAACCACAATAACGCACCTAGGTGCCTACTAGAGTGCCCAGGATTTGTCCTTACCCCCTGTAAGGCTTGTTTTGTTCTGAAGAAATAATTATGCCTGCCTTCTCAAATCATATTCCAATTCATAAAAAATATACACTTGCAAGAAAGTGGGCAGTAGCTCAAGCTCCTGCTTTATATAAAAATCATGTAGGATGGGATGAGGACTCTCCTCCTCACAAAATCCAGTTAAAATCACAACCTACTGCACAAAGGCAGTATCCAATCAAGCAAGAAGCTAAAAAACAGGTAAAAGAAATTCTAGATCAACTAGAATACCAGGGGGTGATTGAAACTTGCACCTCACAAATGAACAACCCTTTGTTTCCTGTCTCCAAACCAGACAATTCATATCGTCTAGTTTTGGATTACAGACACCTTAACTCATGTTGCAAAACTTTTGCAGTACAAAACTCGCATAGTGCTGCACTAATGAATAACATAGTGCGCAAAAAATATAAAACAACATTAGACATCTCTAATGGATTCTTTTGTCAAAATATAGCACCAGAGAGCAGATACTTATCAGCGTTCTCAATAAATGGCGCTCAAAAAGAATTCTGTCGGTTACCCCAGGGGTACAAGAACAGCCCAGGATTATTCTCAGCGAGAGTAACAGAGTTACTACAAACATATGATGACGAAGCATTATCGTATGTCGACGACATATATCTAACAGACGATGACTTGGATACTCACTTGAAGAGAGTGAACACCATAATACTTGGGTTCGCGGCAGAGGGTTACAAATTCAACTTTAAAAAATCTAGAATTGCCCATCTAACAGTCCTGTTCTTAGGATATGAATTATCAAGTGAAGGCAAAAGCCTGGCTGACAATTTCCTAGAGAAATGTGCCGTACTCCAAGCACCTAGAACACTAAAAAACCTACAGTCAATTCTAGGCTTCCTAAATTTCGGAAGAACATACATTGCAAATTACGCAGAAAGGGTGAAACCCCTTTATGATCTAATAAAACCAGATTTAAAAAAAACAAATTGGACTCAAAAACACACAGAAATTCTGAGATCCTTACAAACAGATATGTTAATTAAAACAAAATTAGAAACACGTGATAACACACGCAACCTTGTGATTCGAGTCATCCCAGGAAGATGCGGATTCACATACCTGACCTCTAAAGAGGGAGAAAAGGTACCAATTGCGTTCAAATCACACTTATACACTAAAGCTGAAATGAAATTTAGCCCAACGGAAAAAATTCTTACTGCAACACAGACAGCTATAGCAAAAGAACGAGCCCTTTCACAAGGTAAACGAATAATCATCGTGACACCAATACCAGCCCTGGAGGCGGTAACAAAGGCAAGCATTCCGAATGCTAAAGCACTCCATCCGAGATGGATACAATGGGCTAATTCTCTTGCTGCAACAGACGTGGCATACGAATTTGATCCTAACTTAAAAACACAAGAGTTTCTCCAATACGAATTCGAATGTCCACCGCCGACCGAAATTCTGCCTCTAGAACATTACGGCTGTATAATATATACAGACGGATCAGCACAACCCGCAGTAGGAGGTAAACAAGCTTACAGTGCTGCGTGTGCGATTGTAAAAGGTCGCTGGCACGATGGGAAATTCAAACCAGCGGTCACAAAAACACAATCTCTAGGAGATTGTACAGCTCAGCGAGCAGAACTACTAGCATTTAAGATGGCGCTTGAAAATACCGATCGGGAATTCCCCACACTCATAGTGTGTGATTCGTATTATTGCGTTCAGTCTTACAATGAATACTTACAGATCTGGCTTCAGAATAGTTTTAAGGATGCAAAAGGAGGCACAATCAAGCATAAAATGCTTTGGGAACAAGTAGTTCTTTTACAAAAGGAACTACCAAAGACTCACGTGATACATACACTGAGTCATCAACGTGATGGCGTTCACGTTCCAGGGAATTCATTGGCTGATGAGGCCGCAAAGGCAGCTGTGCAAACGGCTTCCGTAGCTGCCATCACCCGGTCAAAAACAAAAATAGACAGCGATATATTACAAGCTGTCAGCGCTACAGTAAAAGATGCGATAGAAACACTCCCGAAAGGCTTTCCAGTAAAGTACTCATACATAACTGATGCAAATAATGTTCCATTTGCTCGAATCCCTGGAGTGGGGGATAGAGTAATTCCAAACATGGAACATAGGTCAGGACTCATCATAGCGGCACACGAAGGACTTGCTTCTGTACATGCTGGCGTCTCAGCCACAGTATCGTTATTAAAACAGAGATACTGGTGGCCACAAATGAGAAGACAAACCAGGAACTATGTTCTAGAATGTGACATATGTCAAAAAATGAAAGTATCAACAGTAAGACGACCAGCACAGACGCCCCTTCTAATCTCGGATAAACCATTAGCCTGTGTTTACCTGGACCACTGTGGTCCCTTACAAAGGGATGGTAACTATAAATATATCTTGGTCGCAGTGGATTCATGCACGAGATTCATATGGATGTAGACTAACCCTGGGCGAAGAACTACGCTCTGTTCGCGGAGCTTGCGGAGTTTCGGCAACTCCGCGTTCTACGGAGAACGCGAAGCTGTCGATTACTCCGCGATCCGGTGCGTAGCGTAGTTCTTGCGCGCTGAATAACATTATCGCGTGCGCGGCAATGGCTTACCTTGGCCCGTCGCGACAGCCTGGGTAGGTTCGCGCGATATTTGACGCGATCACGCACTTTGGCAGTGCGAACGAGAAGATGAGTTCCCGAACATGTCTAACACAACGCGAACACGTTACTTGTGACCTGGAACAGGAAATAAGGGAACGCAAGCGGGCGGGACAAACCTCTGGAGTAACTTAGCGTGCTAGCTATCTCGAGCATGCAGGCAGCGCCCCGAACACGCGCACCGCGCTCCCGAAGACGAAAAACGACGCGCGAACGGGACTAGCAAGCAACTACGCATGTCCGCGGAGCTACGTGTAGCTCGCGGAGTGCAAGTGCGTCTTCGCGTAGCCTCGCGGAGTGCGGCTACGCGAACTACGCCCAGGGTTAATGTAGACCCCAGCACTCGGCTGACGTCGGGACTGTTATACAAAGATTTGCGAGTCTAAATGGCATATACGCTAGGAGCATGCTACGTTTGACCAATGTTTTCACTTTAGCCCTCAAGCTTGTGGGAAAGCACGGCCAAATGAGCATAGCGAAGCGGGATTCTTCTCACTTCCTTCCTGAGGGATACGGGATGGTGTAAAGAAAAAACCAAGGCATAAAGCAATCTATAACAGCAAAGGTATTAGGTTCGGGAGCCGGGTGGGTCAAACATCTAATAAGTGTCCAACGTAGTCTAAACAACTTGCCAAGAAATTCTCTGAGGGGATTCAGTCCGAACGAATTACTGTTTGGGACTAGGATGCTAGTCTTAGATCTTGACAGTCAGACTTCAGTGGTGAAAGAAAAAAGCTTTGATATCAAAGATCGTTTGGCTATTTTACAGGACTTAAACGAAACAAGAAAAGACCTGAGCAACATAAAGTTGAAACAGCAGCCAACAACCACTGAAGAACCACCACCTGTCCCAGCAAGACCTGTCTGGATTCCAAAAATCAGGGATCTAGTCAGAGAAAAGATCGCGGTAAAGAAGGAATTTGGGCCTTCTTACAGAAAAGCAGTTCCTGTCTTGTCCATCAACGGGACGAGATCAGTTGTACTACCGCCACTTGCTGGTAAAAAGGAGAACCGAGTTGTATCCATCGACCTGGTAAAACCACAATCATGTGGCCGATAACAAACAGTAGGCCAAGTGGACTCCCAATAAGTAGTAGAACACCGAGGTTTGCTACAAGTACAGAGGTGCTAACTAAAAAGCTAATCACATTCGAAACGCCTACAGAACAACAACAAGGACTATGCAACAATGCAATGGAACTCACACCTCTGAAAACCCAAATAAAAACATTTAGTAGAGACACACCAACCTACAATGAAGTAACAAATGAATATGCTGAAGCTGCAAGAACCAGTAATCCTGAAGCAATTGGAACAATAGACAGAACGGCATCCGGCTACTTCATCAACTTTGATGATTCTTCTGAAGATCTAAGTGAATCAAAGACACAGCCATCAACAAAAACTTTTAAAGATAAAGCTAAGGAACTTTTGAAACAGCTGAAAGAAACCTATCTGATCTCTCCATGGATTGAATTTTGGGTGTCCTTTGGTGTATTTATCCTGATACTTTGGCTCATCATGATACTATGTTTGGGACGCTTCATTGAGGGAAAATATGCTAAAATGGACACAGCAAGCCAGAAAATCAACTTGATCCTCAAGCCACACACGTCTTCACACGTCAAGAAAAGAGAACTTTCTTCAGTCAATTTCACGGCCAATCCTATACCGGGTGGGGTAGCATGGGAAAATACTGACTATGAAATTTATGGTCCGGTCGAAATCCTCAAATATCCACGCCAAATCAAGATCTCGTTGAGTGACTTTGTAAAACCAAACTCATTTGCTGATGATTGGGACTTTGAAAGTATCAATGACATGATGTCTGACCTAGTGATGTCTGCTAAATTTACCAAACATGATTATTTGCAGGGTTCATCTAATTATGATAGTATGTACTGCTACAACCACTATGGTAACCATTTTTTACATAAATCAGCACAACCTAGAAATGTTTTAAATTATAATCAATGGGAACATTGTGCAACCCCTCCAAAAGGAAGCTCAAGAACCTTTTATGACAAATATTCATACTTTTCAGGGTTCAACACAAGTAATGCTGAAACATTTTATTTCAAATTGTCAAATAAGACAGGAACAAAAACCATGCTTACAAACACGAAATTGATATATTCGGACTCATTTTTTGAACAAATGAATACATTTGGTTTTGATTATTGGGACAAAAATGTTGAAGTAAAAAGCGTTTGGGGTACAAAAGAATGGCAAGTACAAGGTATAGAATCATTGTTTAGAGCCTGCATGATCCCAGAACAAATTATATTCTTGAATGAAACTATTCAACAAACTACCTGTCTTGGATTAGCCAAAATCAAAGACTTAAATAAACCGTCTATTCCAAAACCAACAATGAACAGCAATAACTCTGCGGATGAAGAGATAGACGTAAACTATGTATTAAACCAAAACAGAACAAATCCTGATTGGAAACAATGGTTAATCTGGCCCTCAGATACTAATAACTGTCAAGACAGATTCCTGAACAAAACACAGGGGTTCAAATTGACCAGGCCAGACCCTAGATATTCCCAAAGACAACACCGAGGGATAATCACCACCTACAGTGTGGGCAAACTCTGCCTTCAATGGCTAAAAACTTCCACACTGACAGAAATTAAGCAACACCTAACTTTACTTACTGATGGTGCTGACTTGCGTGATTTCATTATGGGACCACGCAAACAGCGTCAAAAACGCTTCATAGCAGCCTCTATATATGCAGCTTACAACGAGGCCTGGAAGATAACTCAAATTGAGACAGCAGAAAGTATACGGGAAATTGACCGTATTAATTTGGAAAAATCGCTTTCTGTAGTGGACAATGGGTTAATGACTCTGTCCTCCAGAATCTTTTCATTGGACAGCATTGTGTCATCAGCAATCGACATAATATCGCAAGACTTACTGTTGTTACAACACGGTCAGTCTCAATTGCGTTCTATTGTACAGCTTGACTGGACGTTACGAAACCTGCGTTCAGGCTATGTGCCTTGGCGTTTGATCAACACAACGTCACTATTCAATATCTTTAACCTTACTGATAAACAAATCAGTATGGCACAAAAGGGTGCTGATTATACAATCCTGAGCATTGAGAAACTCGAGAGATTACCATTGACAATGTCAGAACGACCTGTCATTGAATGGATAATACATGGGATAATTAATATTCCAATATCGACTTTCAGGTTTCAATACTGCCAAAAATATATACAGGCTGGCATGTACGAAAAATTGGGAAAAGGGTACATTAAGACAACATGGAACTTGCCCTATTCACATGCATGTGTCAGTAATTAAGGACAGAAAGTGTTTCTTAGTGGCAATAATTGTGCGATGTCACTAAGTGGTACACTTCTGTGTAATGGAATTAGTTTGCATGGAGCCTGTGAAGGGAACTCAAATAACCTTTCATGTCACCAGCTAGGCACACCTGCAACAGAGATAGAACCATTCTTTAAAAGACTCTATAACGGGAGTTACATTCTAATTGTGGATCGCAGCTGTTGTAGTCTACTGCCCGGGGTTCCTTATCTCGTTAGTACGACTGCGAAGGTCATGTGCTGTGGACGCTTATTGTTCCCCAGCTCCTTTCCAGACAGGGAGGCAAGGGCATGGCCTAACTTGAAAATTACTTCTATTCGAGTTGATACTTTAAGCAGAATGAAAACAGTGCTTCTTCAGACGCCGACCAGGCTCACGTCATCAAAAGAAACGTATGATCTCCTAGTCGCAAGGACGACTGCAGAGATTCACTCATTGCTATCAACTAATTCCCCCATACATTTCGCAGAAATCCTGAATGAAATCTTAAATATTTCTGATACCAGTGGAGTCTCAAATGTATTTAAGACATTGTTTTCAGGAGCATTAACACCATTCAAAGCCATACTGGGTATTTTTCCAGACTTCGTCCATTCGATTTTTGGCGGAGTTCCCCTCATTTTGGGACTAATTGCAGGAATCCTATTCTTAGTCCTTATATTTCGTTATGGCAAACCATGTCACAGACAAAACACCCCCGACAAGGGAAGAAACAATCCAAGCCATTGGATACCGAGACCGGATATCAAAAATCCTGGGACTAACCCGGCTTAGAGACCTGAACATGACTTGGTTTCTTTCATTTCGGCCGATATGGCAAAGATGTGTTTTACCTGTATTAAGGTGCATGCTGTGCGGAGAAGAATGCGTGTTGGACACCTGTCTGACGCTACAATCGGATGCGCCAATGGATGCAGAAACATTGTTGGGTCCGGTAACGGCTCACACATTGTGCTGCCCTCAACGGCTGCCAATCCTGATGACGGCATTCGTGGAAACTTCACCACTACGATTAAGGGGTAGTGAAGATCAAGATGAAAGCAGCATCGATCAGGTACGACCTTCTGTCAGCAATACTAATCAAAACGTCAATGGAGACAATCATGCACATGAATGCATGGTTACATCTTTTTCCGAGTTAGTGGAACTCTCACAGGAAGCTGTTGACAGCTTTTTCAGCAGTCTCAATGATATGATGTTCTCACCAGAGCAGAAATAATGACTCTTGAACAAGCTAGCACACGGCGTTCCCGACACCTTGAATTTGGCCTTCAACTTTAATAGTTGAAGGCCAATCAACTTTTCCTCCAGTCCACGGACAGCAATTTTTTTAGCAGCCCCAAAATATTTTTTTTTAAATTTTACGGGACACTTTTCTTCTGCTTAAAGTAGGAACTATTCTTAGAGAACTAATTTCTGTTTTTAGCAACTTCATAGACATTAGCTGCCCGCTGGTATGCTCATAAATATTTTTGAACTGTGATGAAGTGGTCTCGAACTTTTTCTTCTGTATTAAGAGCCATTTCATGTGTAATTCTCATATTCAATTACTAATAATGTATACATATGCGTGATTAATTTAGCATTATTCTACTGCTTGAATGCATATAGTACATGTGACTATTTTTTTCCCGTATATTACATAATATCGAAATGCATTATGTGTATTTTGGGGTGGTAAGGTATACACAATACTCTACAGTATGTTTTACTATGCCTAGATTCGTAAATATGGCCATAGTTAGCGTGGAGTGGGTGTGATGTATTCCTATAGGTTCTGTATCGATCCCCCTATTCCTGACCCTATTCTGGTTAACAAGTTAACTAGCAGCCATCCCATGATGCAGAAACCGTTATCTGATTACGCCAGACCACGGCACAGGAGCGCGTTATCTGATTAGGTCATATCGCTTGCCATCTAATTAGGCAAAGCAATATTCCTCTAGCCCCTGATAAGGCATACGGAGTTCTCAAAACAAATCAGACCTATGACAACCTGGGAAAAACCCTGCGGCCATTGTTTTGATTTCACCGAGAACTTCAGCAAAAGAATGTGCTAACGACCAGTTCGTATGACATCCTTATTGACGTATCTATGTCCATCCTTACGTCAATCTCGGCACCTTACAGGTATAAATATTACCGATATTGCCTTAAGCAAACACACGCGGTGGTGACGAGATCGGAGCAGCGAGACTTGCCGAAGCCCAGCAGAGAGCGAAGCCCACTGGCACTGCCCCGCCTTCCTGACGCGCTGAGAACGAGACGCTGCCTTTCTCCTGCCGGCGCTTCCGAGCAGCCCTTGCAGGCAGCTTGGAATATCGAGACCACAGACGAGAGATACCATCCCTCAACCATCCTAGATCTCAGGTACAGAACTGAATAACCCCTTGCAGAGAATTCTTGAGTCAGTCACTTGGCAAAACAAACTTAACTTCAACTGCTACTTTCTATCCCCGCCCACGTATTAGGCTTAGGTCAGGTACACTGGGGTAGGCGTAGTTAGAAGCACCAGTTGAGTACGATTAGTTAAATGTATATGTGTATGTATATATTCTGTCCATTTTAAATAACGTATGGCTTAGAAACCATATCAATGTTTTTACAGTATTATTTTATAATTCTGCTTTTATTGTATGCACTTTACTTAACCATAAGTATTGCAATAATATCGATTCATTTCTCTTGTACGAGAAAAGAGACTGATCAATAAATAACATCCTTTATTGAACACGCCCGTCTCTTCCTTTTCTCTACAATCTGGTGAAACTAAGAATGCACGTACTGACTGAGTAAAATAAGTTGTCTTTTGTTTTCACACGACTCTAGAGATACACTCTTGATTAGGGGAGAGCAAAGTTGTCATGTTCTATGGTTGTCAGAAACTAAATCCCTTCTTGTCTATCCAGGGAGATTCAACTCCTCCTTGCCTATTTGAGAAAGTTTCTAGTGAACTCTGAGCTAGCTGGCAAACCCAAAACTTTAAGTCTAATATCGACAATAGAAGACCTAGTTAACGTCTGGTCTAGGCCTATACTATTGAAGGTATTATTCCAATGCGCAGAGCCTATTGGGATAATAGGAACTACACTACAGGAGTTATGGTTTCCGCGCAGGTAATTTTAAGCTGTGTGCACGTGCAGCATTCACCATTTAATATCCTTTAGAAGGTGACTCCAGGGACAATCTGAAGTACTAATGATAGAGCAAGATTTCGCATATTACGCGACTTGCTTGAGTCATGAACCTCGAATTTGTTATAACCTGGTAACAAAATTGTATGTTGTACTAAATTTCCTTTATTTTTGAATGTGCGTGTATCTTAGTGATGCTTGCCTATGTGTCTTACTAAAACTAATAACTCTCGTTTCTAAAAATGGCCGCTGCTTTGGAATTTTGCTTTTGCGCATGCGTTAGTCACACTCACGTGACGTGACGTAGTTGCAATTCTGGAGGGAAAGGGTGCGCATGCGTAATAGCCACAAGATGGCTGCTTATGTATTAACGTGGTGAAGCTCGTGCAGATGCTCTCGTGTTATTGTGTATTGCACTAATATATAACCGCATAGTATATTTTTATAGAACGAAATATAAAGTACCCACATATGAGATGTAGTACATTCATTTATTTCTATGTTTTAATTTGTTTTCGCTTACTTTCCATGCACCACGATTCTTGGGGGGGTCCAAACGATACGAGAACCATCTTGAAGGTCCCTTCTGCGCATGAACACGCAGCCAGGGAGAAATGTCCTTGAGCAGTGGAACTCAGCCAGCTGGCAGCCACAGTCAAGATGCTCCTGCGAAAGCCACCTCTGACCTAGGAGGATGGAGCAGAATTTGTTCTTCAATCGTAACAAATGTATTTTTCTATTGTATTCTGTGAAACTTTTCGTGGGAACCCCAATCTTGCTAGGCGGATCCCTAGAATGTAAATCTAGGCTTACAGTGGTCTGTTCTGATTGGTGTGTTAGCCCATCCTCCCTTGGGACCAATCGAAATTGGGGATTCTGACACTGTGCAACATTTGGGGGTGGTACACTGGCCCAAAACAGTATATCTAGCCTAGGTTCAGCTAGGAAATTGTCCGACTTGTCTGAATAGCTGACCTGTCACTGACCCAACGCACTCAATAGGTGACTGAATTTACAGAGCGCTGCGGAGCACTCTGTCCGAATTTGACCATAGACTCTAAGGTTTTACTAAACCTTAAGTGCTGGCGGAGCACTTTGCTGGGGAGTTCGCTAACCCAATCGGGGTTCTGACTGATAGCTGCAGAGAGGGTGGAGCGCAGGCGTTGCTTCCAAACTGCGGGTGCTGGTCGTGTCCTGGTGGTCCTGTCCTGATCCTAATCTGGTTTTCCTGTCCTGCCCTGGGTTGTCCATTCTGCACCTGCTGTCCCATAGATGCCTGTCCTTCCTTGGGGTATTTCCTGTCCTTGACTGATCCGTGGCCAGGGTTGGTCTGCACACCTTTCTAGGTAAATATAGTGCGAAAACTCTTCACTGCATCTTCTATTTTTCTGTCTTTGCTTTAATAAAGACATTTCTTTGCATATGTTAATTGTCCATGCTTTCCGCAACCTATTATAAAGTCATACAGTATACTTCCTTAGTATGTTCCTATGTTTCCCTACCTTTTAGAGCACAATTCTCTCCATACTGTTTACGAATTTAAATGTGGTTCATATTTTCTCCTGAATCCTAAAAATTGAAGTAATGATGTTAGAATTATAGCATGTTCCACTTTTCTACCCTTCCTATAGGTGTATAAGTTTCCGAAATTCTCACTCAAGAAATACGTCCCAATAGTATAATTCTAGTACGTGCATAAATTTGCCATTTAATAGACGTCCATTAGTGAGTTCCATTTTTCCTGCGTAGTGTATTTTTCCTGTTCTCATCTCATTGATTAGATTTCATAAATGGTTGCCCTGACATTGTTTCTCTATGGTTATGTTCTTTTCGTTATCTTGATTATTGATTGCCTTTTAACTGTAAGCCTAATGCTCTCAGAAACTGATTTCTAGATAAAACCTTTAAAACTTCTCAGTTGTCCGTGGTCATTTCAATGAATACAAAGTGAGATATAAAGTGGGTATTTGCATTTTGCCTGCCTTTCTTTTACAGCTAGCTCCCTGATCTATCGTGGTCATTAGGTACCCGTAACGGTGGATGGTAAGTCGGGTACACTAGAATACAGTAGGAAGGAATCAGGGTTGCTGATGGTAGAGTTGTGAGGTCACCTGATTAATGTATATGGTGAATTGAAATTTATGGGCCCGAAAACTATATGGTGAAATTATCTGTCGGGTGACCCACGATCTCTATCAGTAATTTTCTGGTAGCAGAGGTTATGGTTAGGGACTAGTTAAAGTTAGGTAGGACTAGTTAAGCTAGATAGGTTGGATGCTGCTAAATTTTATGATAACATTTTTGCTGCTAAAAAAAATAAACTTTCTCGTGGACTGATCACTCACGTGAAATGTTTGCTTTGAAAAATTATGAAATGTTTTAAAGTGTTTTTCTTATTATTGTACTGATATATGTATTAACCCACTCGTTAAGTAAACTGTTACATGTTTGTTGGGAATCCCCGGGGAATTGAATAGCGAGTGGTGAAGAGAATCCACTTGCTTTGAGGTCACTTACTCCAGGAAGGTTAGTGCAGGTTAGGTAGAACTGGAAGCACTAACTAGGGTTTTTTCCTGAATGAATAGTTGAATAAATGATAGCAACGAGTTTACTGGCAAAACTTCTATTGTGATATAACCTAGTAAGAGTCACAGGGGAAGGAGTAGCAGGTTCGTCGGAGCTTGAGTGATAGCAAAGGGGTTCGCTGGTGAAACGTTGGACTTAGAATATATCCCAGAAAGGTGGATGAGTCTACGGAAGTAGCAGGTTCCCTAATGCTTGAGTGAAGGGTAGGCAGAAGAGATCTATCCGCAGCGTGTGAAAAGTAGACGGAAGGAGTTTACTTGCAGAGAAACAAATCTTTTCTGTCTAGACACTTGAGTACAGTGGCAAATGTGTATTCATTGTTAAATAACCAAGCACTAGCACTTTAGAAAGAAATAAAGTTTCCGTTACCTTGTGAAGGAGGGAGTCAGTTGCGAGGCTGCTCTGACGTCACTCCATGCCGCGCTGGGATTGGTAGACGCAGCGGGTGTGTAGCGGAGCTGGAATTGTAAAGGAGGGGTGAGTGCCGAAGCGTGAGAACTGTCTCGCGAAAAAGGCCGCGCACCCATTGGTCGAAATTATTTGAATTTGTGCATTTCATTGGTCGCACGAAAATAAGAGACGCACTTGGATTGGGGGTGATTTTGTAAACAGAGTCACTCGCAGAAATCGTATGTGGCATTCGTACAGACCGCATACTAGACCTGATCCACGACACTTTGGATTTGAGAACGATCAGTGGAAAGGGCATAACACCAGTATTATGTACGGAAATAAGAGAAAATTGTCTCTTGTAAATAAGGTAAAGAATTATTTCAAAAAGGACAAACCGATTAGAACCAGAGAAGGTGTTGTCATTCTGCCACCGAATACTCCCGCATCTTTCATGATGTTTGATAACGGGTACCACTCGTGTGTATGGTTGGAAAATTGGGTGGAGTACACGAAAGATGACGGAGTATTGGCTTTTCCGTTAGAAGGTACATTCAATGGCAGAATTTAATTTAATTTGAGAACCCGAATGAATGATTTACATCCCAGACCTAGATTAACGCAGTACGAAGCTTTAGAGGAATGGGAGATCGAAGCTTTTGAAAGGGATAAGCCCCGGATGGATAAAGGGTTGACTAAATTTTATCCGAAACTGAAACAAGAGACCCGTGACAAAAAGATGAAACAGTGGAGACAGAATATGATTGTGGAAGGACTGTTTCCAATGATGCCAGTGGGTGGTCCTCCTGCAGGAGAGAAGAGAACAGAAAAATGCAAACACTGGGTGCCTATTGGAGAGTCGGATGATGAGTTGTTAGATGACATGTTTTTAAGAAGTCCACCACCTTATAATGAAGGGCACCGACCTTCCAGTGAAGGGGATAATTCTCGAAGACCTCCGCCCCAGGAAGAGGCCAGATCCGCAAGTGTAGGAGGGAGTTGCCAAATGCCTCCCTATACCGAGAGTTTAGGACCCATAGATGCAAGAGATATTTATCCTAGAGTACCCGCTGGTGGAGAAACAAGATACACACGCGAAAGAGACTTTTTGCCCAGATCTCCCTATGAAGGTGAGGCAAGACCATCCAGTACAGGAATGCCGTTCCTAAACCCTCTATGTGAGGAGGAACTAAGATCCCTAGGCACAGGTACTTTGCACCCAAGACCTAGTTATGGTGAAGGACCCAGAGAGGCACATCCCACTGCCCCGAGTTGTGCTCCAACTTTAACCCCACAAGTATTACATGACAATTCAGTTGAAAGGATATTGGAGGACAGAGAACGAGAAGCACTAGCTAAGCAGAGAGCTGAAATAATTCAGAAGATTTCCCAGTTAAATGCAAGTCCTGAGTCATTAACAATCCCGGTTACTATTGGACCAGTGGTTCCATTGTATGGGGACCGACAGGGAAGTCCAAGAACTCCAGTTATTACCCCAGTTGTAGCCCAACCGAGATCAGAGCCCTTAATTGTAGATGACTTAACAAGTGAGTGTGAGACTGAAGTCTCGCTAATGGATCTGCCCCTCAGAGAAACAGGAAAAAAGATGCAGAAAAGACATAATCCTTTCAATACGAGGGAGATTCAAATGGAATCAGCTTCAGGTACTAAGAGCGTCACAGTAGTGACTCCGGAAGAAATTGAGAGATGGAGTCGAGAATTAGATAAACAAACTCTACAGTCGAAACCTCTAGATCTCTACAAACTGAGAGTAGAAATAGAAGAACTTATGGCAGGAAATGTAGGATTAGACAGATTAAATACCTACTTGGAAGAAGAGCTGTTGTTTATCTGCAAGAGCCTTACTCGAAATGCCAGGTTACTCCACGAAAAACTAACTGACACTGCAGCTAGTATGGGAATAGATATCTCGAAATCAAAGCCTTTGCAAAAACCATACAGAGCAGATTTCTCAGACAAGGATCTAGAGAACTTGAACATGTCAGGACAGAAGGCACAGGTCAAAGAGTTATTGACAGTATTACAGAAATGGGGAGATGTGGACAGGTGGAAAGCCAGATGGGCCAAAAAGAAAGAGGAGGCTAGATCTAAACAAGTGACTCCTCAGTTCGTCCTAAAAGAAGCTGATAAACCAGAACAGTTATGTCCTATGCAAGAAGTGCCAGGTGGAAAATACGTGCATGTTCCATGGTCCAGACAGGATATTGTGTCCTTTACAAATGATTTCCCAAAATTACGAGAGAAGCCTGTGGACTCGTACAGGCAGGTGGAAAGGTTTGTAAAGGTACAGAAATGCCTGTGGAAAGATTTGGATGGGTTCTTTGATATTGTGGTTCCGGTAGACTTATGGACCGAGTGTAAAATAGCCATAGCTTGGCCTAGTGAGGAGTACCCGAGGGACTCTAAAACAGGGGAACCCTCTAAAGAAGTGATGAAAAAATATGAACAAGTAATTCAACATTTGAAGCTAAAGGTGCCTGCAAAAGAAACTGATTGGACCAAGATAGATAGAACCACGCAGGAAAGGGACGAGACTGTGCACTCCTTTTATGAAAGACTGTTACAGGTGTTTAAAATGTACAGCGGTATAGATAACATCGAGATGAAGGATATGACCCACTTCATTTACAGGTTTGTAAACGGTTTAAGACCCGAAATTTGTCAGTGGATCAAAGATAATAAAATCTGTTGGCAGTCTAAGAAAATGGATGAGGTCCTACGGTACGCAAAGTACTGTGAGGACGAGATGGCAGACAAACGAAAGGCTCTGAAAGAGAAGGTCATGTGGGCACAGGTAAAGTTGGCAGAACAACAGGAAAAGCAACTGAATAAAATGAATAGGAATTCCCAAAATCAAGGCTCTGGGGGTGGAGGGAAGCCCAAAGTAAAAATGAGTAGAGAAGAAGTTAAAAAGAAATTCCCCTGTCACCAGTGCGGAGAAATTGGGCACTGGAGAGACGAGTGTCCATATTTGCAGCATGATAATACCCAAAACCCTGATTTAATTCCACAGACGCAGAATGAAAAACCAAGAAAGACCCAGCAGCAGGTAAAAACAATCCAAGTGCCCCGAGCGCCAAAACCGAACATTAAGGGAAAATCACCGCAGGGTGACGACATAGAAATCTGGGGAGGCAATGAGAACAGAAATGCAGCAACTTCGCAGTATTTATTAAATGACACTTTTCTCTGTGATGACCAATACTGACGGGGCCTGAGAGGGGAGGACGAGGAGTGTGTACTTGGCGCCGGATCACTGACATAATATCGACGACACAAATATCGAGATACACAAATATCGAGTCAAAAATATCGATTGACAAAATATCGACTCCCTATCTTCAAACAGGTAAGTACCAAAATATCGACTCCAAAATATCGACTTACAAAAATATAGACTGTCAAAATATCGATTTTTTAAAATGTCTTAAAAGTAAGTTAAAACTAATATAGTAATAAATATATTTAATATAAACTTAGAAATAATTATTAAAAAAATATAATTTTAATAAATAATTTATATAATTAAAAAAATTATATCACCAAAAATTACACACACACATATATATATATCTATATATATATATATATATATATATATATATATATATATATATATATATATTTAAACATATTATTAAATAAACATATATAACATTTTAGAAAATGTTTAAAATTTATTGTTACAACTATAGTGAGTTCAACATTAGCAAAAGTGTTGGATAGCGTAGAGGTAAAATTTACTACTCCCACTCCAGTGGGTGCAACAGTAGGGAAAGCGCTGGATAGCGTAGAGGTTAAAATTACTATTCCCACTCCAGGGATGTATGACGTTACAACGCATACTTTTACAACGCCTACCATTACAACAAAACTTTTACAACGCAAAAACTTTTACAACGCATACATTTACAACGCAAGATTTTACAACGCATATACCTTTACAACGCATACCATTACAACATAAGTATTGGTAAGTATATAATAATTTTTTGAATATAAATTAATAAAAAATATTATAATATAATTTAATATAATTTAATTTTATTAAATAAATGTAATTTAAATGTCATTTTACTTTATTTTTACAAAGTACCCCTGTACCCCAAAAACCCAAAACTGACCCTGAACCCTAAAAATACCCCTTTACCCATAAACTGAAAACTGACCCTGAACCCTAAAAATACCCCTTTACCCGAAAACTGAAAACTGACCCTGAACCCTAAAAATACCCCTTTACCCAAAAACTGAAAACTGACCCTGAACCCTAAAAATACCCCTTTACCTACAAACTGAAAACTGACCCTGAACCCTAAAAATACCCCTTTACCCCAAAAACTGAAAACTGACCCTGAACCCTAAAAATACCCCTTTACCCAAAAACTGAAAACTGACCCTGAACCCTAAAAATACCCCTTTACCTACAAACTGAAAACTGACCCTGAACCCTAAAAATACCCCTTTACCCCAAAAACTGAAAACTGACCCTGAACCCTAAAAATACCCCTTTACCCAAAAACTGAAAACTGACCCTGAACCCTAAAAATACCCCTTTACCCAAAAACTGAAAACTGACCCTGAACCCTAAAAATACCCCTTTACCCAAAAACTGAAAACTGACCCTGAACCCTAAAAATACCCCTTTACCTACAAACTGAAAACTGACCCTGAACCCTAAAAATACCCCTTTACCCCAAAAACTGAAAACTGACCCTGAACCCTAAAAATACCCCTTTACCCAAAAACTGAAAACTGACCCTGAACCCTAAAAATACCCCTTTACCCAAAAACTGAAAACTGACCCTGAACCCTAAAATTAAAATATTTATCAATTAATCAATTATAATTAATTACCAATTATATTTTAATTAATTACCAATTAATAATTAATTAACAATTAATTTTTAAAAAATATCAATAAATAAATTAACATATTTAATTAATTATAATTAAATTACTTCCCACCCTATTCCCCTATAAACCCACAACCCGCTACAGAAAATAAATTACTAAAATTAAAATATTTATCAATTAATCAATTATAATTAATTACCAATTATATTTTAATTAATTACCAATTAATAATTAATTAACAATTAATTCTAAATTATTATCAATAAATAAATTAACATATTTAATTAATTATAATTAAATTACTTCCCACCCTATTCCCCTATAAACCCACAACCCGCTACAGAAAATAAATTACTAAAATTAAAATATTTATCAATTAATCAATTATAATTAATTACCAATTATATTTTAATTAATGACCAATTAATAATTAATTAACAGTTAATTCTAAATATATATCAATAAATAAATTAACATATTTAATTAATTAGAATTAAATTACTTCCCACCCTATTCCCCTATAAACCCACAACCCGCTACAGACTTATATTACACAAAAAATAAAAATTATTATTAACTTACCTTAAATTCGATAATTTTGTTGTCTATATTATGTCTAGTCGATATTATGTCCATTCTATATTTTTGATTCGATATTATGTCCATTCTATTCGATATTAATTTTCTCTAGTCGATATTTTTGTTGTCTATATTATGTCTAGTCGATATTATGTCCATTCTATATTTTTTACTCGATATTCTGTCCAGTCGAAATAATTGACTCGATATTATGACTGTACACCCTTGGCGCCTCCTTGGCCAGTTAGGGCCATACATTGAAGGAAAGGTTGATGGAAATGATGTCACCTTTCTGTTGGACACTGGTTGTGGAAAATGACTAAAATCGGTATACATAAGCGGCGTTAATTTATGTCCACCACAGCCACTGTTGAAAGTAGAGCGACAATCATGAAAACAGTAGCCACGCCAACTTGTCCCTTTTAGGCCCCATCGCGAAAGTAGGTGGCAGCCATTTTTGTGTCACGACCTCTCTGCCCACTGCCAATAGCCTGCGCGCCTCTCCCCCTCACACCCCAGCCTCGCAAGCATTCCCCCGCGCCCCGGCAGCCCCCGGTTTCTCCTGCTTGGACCATAAGCGCACCTCTAGCACGACCCTGTCTCCGAGCCACATCCTGTGCTGAACCCCCTCGCTCTTTCATCTTATTCAAAGAACAGGCCCTTCTTTGACAACCTCTTCCTCCCTGCCCGATTGTCCAGCCCGATCCCAGGCCATCACCTAGCCCAGCAGATGCAGTTTATTGCCCCCTACAGTAGGGCCCCGCCTCACATCAAAGGAGCGGTGGTTAATCAATACCCTCACACCTCCAGATCCGACCGATCGCCCCCTTTCCCGTTCCCAGCAGAATGTCCAGCTGCGCGACAACCACCACATGCTGAGGTCGAGGTGGGAACTCTACTGTAAATATGTGTGGGAACGGGGGTGAAGCGGGGATTCCGAGGATGTCTTTCCGTACATCAAGTATTGACAAGAATGTGTTTCATGTAATAAAGCAATAAACCTGTGTATAAGAGGCCAGGCCTCAAGGATGCGTTTAGAGCACCTCGAGAAGATACCCTGTTGTCTGATTTGACGTGTTCTGCTCCGTCGGAATAAACTCCTGTTTCCTGCCTTCTGTCTCCAGCGCCTGCCTCTTTGTTTGGTAATCTCGAATGGTATGAGAGGCGGCTAACACCGGGCAAATACTGAAGGGTTCTTGGTCGAATTCGGCCCTACCTTTCAACAATTGGCGTCCCAAACGTGGGGCCCATCAGTGACGCGTGGATCCAGTGAGAGAGGTCCCAACGACAGAGTGAATGACTGCAACGATCGGGAAGTGCACCTGCCCGATAGACCCTCGTCTGGCAGCCGATCATCCGAACTTCACCGGTTCCGAGCAGACCACTCTCGAGTGATCTACGGTCCTGACTGGGAACCATCAGGAGTGCCACAGCAATTACAGAGAATAGAGGACGATCAGGCGCTGGAAGCGGAAGACGAGAAACTGTCCATGCGGTCCGGGTAAGGTCGTGTAAACACGACGAATTGCGAATTGATTGTTTGATTGTTTGAAAATACTAGTATTACTCATTTGATTGTTTCTGAGAGATTCTCTATTTGCAAACAAGCACGGAGTCGCCATACTCTGTTTAGTCTTTGCAGATAGTGAAGGGTAGGTAATGCAGGCCTTTGCCCCCGTTGTAACCAGTCGTGCCTACTTCCCTCTCCATTTGATTAATTGTTATCCAAGCATTTACTGTTTTGGAATTGGTTCTCTTTGGATCATTCTCTATTTACAAAAAAGCACAGAGTCGCAATACTCTGTTTAGTCCTTGTGAATAGTGAAGGATAGGTAATGCAGGCTTTTGCCCCCGTTGTAATCCGTCGTGCCTATTTTTATCCCTCATTTGATTGATTGTTTGACCGAACATTGATCGTTCGGAATTGGTTCTCTTTGGGTTATTCTCTATTCACAAATAAGCACAGGGTCGCAATACTCTGTTTAGTCTTTGCGGATAGTGAAGGATAGGTAGTGCAGACTTTTGTCCCCTTTGTAACCCGTCATGCCTATCTTTGCCCCGTTTGTTGGTAGGTGGTTCAGCCCGGACCGTTTATTAGAGGTAGATCATCCGGCTCCGCCGGAGGACGCCCCTAATAAAAAGGACATACATTTATATCAAAAATTGCGGGTTAGCCGCTGTATCGTGCTAGCAAACAAAAACATAAAAATCGTTAGGAAAACCAAAAGGAATCGAGTAAAATCAGTAGGCCGCTGATGGGATCTCTTTTCTGACCTCGCTAAAATAGAAACATTAGGAACAACCCCTCATGAGAAATATGAAACTAATGAGAAGAATCGAGCTCGACGCCATGATGGCTGCAAGACAGCTCGGCTCCACCGCCCACCCCGCCCAAATAACGACAAACTCTATGCAAGCATTATAAATATATACAACACTCCAGCAAAGTAACATGTTAAAACTTTTTATTAAACAACTATTTAAAACTTTTTATTAAACAACTATTTACATGGCAGCCGGCTGCAACAACAAACCTAACGCATTCGCCGTCTGCTTAACGCTGTTCCTGTCCCGCCTTCAATGTTGGGCTACTTTGAACTACTTTTTAGTAGGCTTTGGGCTATAAAAAGTCTACAAAAGCCATCAGCCGGCGAGGTAGCGTCGGTAGCGGCCCGTTGAGCGAATAGGCCGGAGGCTACCCAACGCGCCAAGACTTTGCTGGCAGCCATCGGCCGAAGAGGTCGTCGGGTGGTTGGCCCGGAAGCACCACGGCCACGATGTCGTTGTACGGGCCTTCCCATCCGTCCGCCCTGAGGTGGCATCCGGACGGCGTGGGGTGCGCCGGGAGGGAGAGGCGGCGCGAACGAGCCTCCCCCACCTCCCCAGGTGGAGGTGCCTCAGCTACACCACAGCGCATCACTCGGCCAACTGAGTTGCGCCCGCTCTTGCGGCACAGTGCCTCGCGCGGCCAACTGAGTTGCGCCCGCTCTTGCGGCACAGTGCCTCGCTCGGCCAGCTGAGTTGCGCCCGTTCTGGCGGAACAGTGTCTCATCCACCATCCAACTGAATTGCACCCGCTCTCGCGGTACAGCGACAGGCGGCTGCCACGGAACTCACAAAATGGCGGCTGACACCCCGGATTTGGGCCTGGTCCATTGGAGTGGCGCTGGGCTCCCTTGGAACTCGGATGCTTGCCTGCTCGGGCATGAGCCCCACTCTTGAAGACATCCTCTCAGTTCTAAAAATTCTTCGAAAGTCACTGGCCCTCGGCTCCCGCAGGCTTCCGGTGGGGGCCACCGCCACTGTTGCTCGACTATCTCCCATGGATATGCCACTGCCCCGGGCGACCGCCACCTTATCCACATCTGGGATCGAAGGAAAAGACTGATTCAACGTGTCGGTGGAGGGATACACCTGCTGTCCCGCTCTCCGGAGTGGCCACAACATTGTCACAAGATGGTGGTGCTCTCGTGCTGACACCGGCCTTTGTACTGCCAAACTCGATCAGCTCCGGTGGGACCTCAGCGGGACCCGGTAGGGAAGATTTTGCCTTCCTCGCCTTTACGCCGCAGTCCACGCCGCTTGTCCTCTCTGTTGGCGCTAACGAACTTTTTGGACTACCGAAAGGGATTCTGGTCCGGCCACTAGTTGTCGGAGGCATTTGAACTATACTCTGGACCCACCCGGCCACGCCCCAAAATGGCGCCAGTATGGGCGAGACTTGCAACTCCTTATGACGTTTTAGCTGCGTAGCCTTGATATTACGGGATATGTATACGGTCCTTGAACACGTGGCGGGCGGGGAAGGGTACTGACTGGGCATGCGGACAACCCTGCTGATATTGGTTCTTATTCACTGTTGATTATTGTATTTTCAAAGTAATGCTACTCATGATGCTCGCCCATGGTATGCATATATACGATTTTGTTGTAACTGATCTTGTTTTACTTTCAATTATAAAATCAACCTTCATTGATCCTGCAACCCTTTGTCTCGTTTGAGTTTTTACAAATAAAATGAAGCAATTTTGGTTATGAAAAATTAGAAAGGCATGGTACATACGAACAATGCGAAAAGAATAGTCAAGATCGGTCGTATTTTTGCATTCCTGCAGCATAAGCAATAGGTAAAAGACTCGGATATTTAGATATATCTATGAATAGGACGATAGACCAGTTCCTCTGGGCTGCAATGCCGAGATGCAAGATACTGCTTCCCACAAAAGATAAGTTAGGCACGTGGTAGGTAAAAACCTTTTTGTGTTTTTGCGCGCTGATGTGCTTTGTACACTGTCACCCCCCCCGCCCCCTTTTCGCTTCCTCTGCAGGTTAATATCGGAATTTCAGCTGGAGTATGGAGAAGACCCAGAATGCACCGCGTTACACGTAGAAAGCAGAAGAATTGTATGGTATGAATGCACGCGTGGGCCCCGATTTGTGTTGTATGAATGCTCATGTGTGGCGCACGTCTGGATTGACGGACAAATGCTTTTTTTTGTATGACTGAGGTATGGATCGAGCGGTTAATGGAATAAGAAAAACAAGCCCGAACATGGTACCTGCATGTGAAGGACGAGAAATAATATAGCACTTACCCTACCTAGGAACGACTCTCTCTCCCTCTCTGGAGCTAGTGAATGGGAGAGTGGCCTACGCCAGAAACTTGAAGGGTTATTGTAGTACCTCAGACCCCAACCGATATCCCAAATGAACGCCCTAAATGACGCGCACCAGTGAGTCAACTTAATGTGCAGACTAGATGAGAAAAGTTAAGGATACCCCGAGTTGGGATTCATCTAAAACCCCCCCTCATCCCAGAAATTAGGGATATTGTCATGTTTTAGATTCACCCCCTCTTCTTCCATCTTCATAGAAAAGTCAGAATTGCACCATCGCACATCCGACAGACACCCCTCCTTTACCTCAACTCGGATCGTCATTTGTTAGATGTTGGAAGGCCCCACCGTGAGTATAAGCACGACTGGACCAGTGTCCGACCAATTAAAAGGAGTAAGTATTTATTGAAGCGAGGTTACCAACAGAAATTGTCTGCTATTAGAAAGGAAGGAGAACGAAGAGCTCGACCCCCGAATGAATTAAATGGAGTACTGAAATTATGCAACACGCATGAAAAGGCTCTTTTGCCAAAAATAGCCCTCTGTTTTATCTTAAGTTTTCGTACTTGATGTATGTACTGTCGCACCCTATCTGGTATTTGTGTTTACGTAAACTATAAATTTATGTTTTCTCTCAGCTTGTGTTTTTTTACGTGAAACTGACCCGTACTGATCTATATGTGTGTGCACTGAATAGCCTATTATTGTACACGTCTCTCCCTCTCTCTCCCCCTTTTTATGTTGTACGTGTACTAATAGCCTATTTGGTACGCACGACGCTCTCTCCCTCTGAGGGCTCCCTCGCTCCCTTTTGAATAAATGACGACACTGTACCTCGCCGGTACGGGAATAATTGGCTCTTAGACACGACAGTGTTTGAACAAATTGACAGAAACAAAACGATCGTATTTTTGCCATAGTACAGCCTCTCCTTTCTGTAAAATGATGAAACTTAATTGGCCGAGAAAGAAAGGACAGGTGAGACGACTGATGTCCCCTAATCTGACCCTTAAAAAGGGAACTATATGTCAGTGGCTTTTTCTTAAGTACTTCGGTAACACCACCCTCATCGTTCGGATTACCTCCGCCCATTGTACAAAAATAGAATGTCCGATACGTCCCCGTTCCTCCAGAATGGTCCTAGTTCTGTACCAGCCGTCCCAGAAAATCTTAAAGATTGTAGCTATAGTCCCATGATAACAGCATTTCACAATTTTTATAAATTAACAGACCTTGAAGAAACATAGCTCAACAGGATTTGTTTTAGACAAACGCGAGTCTCTACTGAAGGAGCCGGTTTGAATCCGATAAACTATGTAATTTTTAGACATCAGACTTCTTGCCACGTTCGCAACTATAACAAGAGTAAAACACCAGACAGACGTGTTGTTTGAAAATAAAAATGCTTGCCAACCTGCACTACAGCAATGATGCATGAGTTAACAACATACACCGATGTAAGGATTACTAAGCATCCACCCTATCGTGATCAATGAACGTTTTCCCCAACTACTTGGGGTTGGGAGAGAAATTAAAGTGTGTAAACATCTTCCCCTGCCAATTCTCTAAAAATTGTTTTTTTATACTCATTCAAGGATAACGTGCAGTCGTCGGGAGGAGAGAGGCCGGATGTGACGCACAGCCTGGCTGCAGATCGGGGAAAATCTATGCCCTCGACCTAGGTGGAGCCGCAGAGCAAAGAGTTGCGGGACAAGGCACCGTTCTCAGCGTGGAAAGTGAAGGAAAGAAGGGCCACCCAGAAGCCCCTGCACGTTGATGAGCTCGTGTCGAAAGTCCCAGCCCGTTGTGCCCGATTGATTGGCCCGCTTGCTTGAAAGTTCTGCCCTCCTTGGTCCGTTTCAGATCTGATCCCACTCCACCCTCTCTTCCCTCGGCCTCCCAAAGCACGCCCCCATAACCCCCCCTTTTCCATATGGAATTTTTGAACCTGACTCTGAGGACAAACACAGGACTGTGGTCCAAGAGCAAAGAATGGCCACACCCTGCAACGCGAGATCTGAAGTAGAGCCGGACGCGTAGCTCCACCGCCGGTGCTCAACAGCGCCAACGAAAGAAGAAGAACGACGAGAGCCTACCAGTGATGGCTCGCTGTAAAAAGACACTGGACAGACGAACCCTTTTGAACATTGCCACCCCTTGACTGTCCCTTGTCAAGTTGAATTTCTCTCCCAACCACTTCATATTGATTGCCAGCCAATTGAGTTTTCATAACCTTACATCGGTCGCTTTTCAATTGTACAAGGATAACTATGCACATGAACATGCTGTTTAGTTTTGATCCCCATGGAGTCCAGACCTCAAGTGATAATAGCCCTTATTCTGCCAGAACATTTTCTGTATGACATCATGCTTGTATTCGAACGAATTTCCTATATCGTCTAAATAATGTCCCCGTCTCCAAGGTCTGACGTATGACACAGCTAATGTAATTTTATATGCACTGCCTCCTCGCCTATCGCATTGACTACATGTGGTTATGTACGATTCTGTCAACATTTATAGTAGGATTATTTCCATCTACCCGTAATGCATCTGGGCTACCAAAGACCTCGATAGACAGCCCAGCCACATACCTCCCTAACTAAAATGTCAGCTTGTACGTCCTTACCTCAGGCATGAACAGAAATGAACTTACTCATGATAAAAACTGGGGACTGTGGAAAATGACTAAAATCGGTATACATAAGCGGCGTTCATTTATGTCCACCACAGCCACTGTTGAAAGTAGAGCGACAATCATGAAAACAGTAGCCACGCCATCTTGTCCCTTTTAGGCCCCATCGCGAAAGTAGCTGGTAGCCATTTTTGTGTCACGACCTCTCTGCCCACTGCCAATAGCCTGCGCGCCTATCCCCCCTCACACCCCAGCCTCGCAAGCATTCCCCCGCGCCCCGGCAGCCCCCGGTTTCTCCTGCTTGGACCATAAGCGCACCTCTAGCACGACCCTGTCTCCGAGCCACATCCCGTGCTGAACCCCCTCGCTCTTTCATCTTATTCAAAGAACAGGCCCTTCTTTGATAACCTCTTCCTCCCTGCCCGATTGTCCAGCCCGATCCCAGGCCATCACCTAGCCCGGCAGATGCAGTTTATTGCCCCCTACAGTAGGGCCCCGCCTCACATCAAAGGAGAGGTGGTTAATCAATACCCTCACACCTCCAGATCCGACCGATCGCCCCCTTTCCCGTTCCCAGCAGAATGTCCAGCTGCGCGACAACCACCACATGCTGAGGTCGAGGTGGGAACTCTACTGTAAATATGTGTGGGAACGGGGGTGAAGCGGGGATTCCGAGGATGTCTTTCCGTACATCAAGTATTGACAAGAATGTGTTTCATGTAATAAAGCAATAAACCTGTGTATAAGAGGCCAGGCCTCAAGGATGCGTTTAGAGCACCTCGAGAATATACCCTGTTGTCTGATTTGACGTGTTCTGCTCCGTCGGAATAAACTCCTGTTTCCTGCCTTCTGTCTCCAGCGCCTGCCTCTTTGTTTGGTAATCTCGAATGGTATGAGAGGCGGCTAACGCCGGGCAAATACTGAAGGGTTCTTGGTCGAATTCGGCCCTACCTTTCAACAATGTGCTACCCGTTCTACTGTGAGAACAGCGGACGTTCCAAACCTACCCCTCTCGGGAGAAGCAATCCAAGTAGTGGGTGTGTCAAATCAATTGATTAGCACCCCAGTTACTGAGCCCATGGAGATCACAATAGGGAATTTCAAAGAAATGCATAGATTTGTAGTCTGTGATACTAGTCCAGTAAACTTACTGGGACGTGATTTGTTGTGCAAAATGAACTGCACCATCTTTTGCACACCAAAAGGCGTCAAAATTCAAACCCCAGATGAGGATGGCATATACAAGTTAATGTTAATTAGACCAGACTCAGAAATTAAACAAATGACTATACAAGACTTACCCGAAGAACTCCAAAAGACAGTGAAACCAGAAGTATGGGACTTTACTGGAAAGGATGTAGGATTAATGGCAAATGTAGACCCTATTAAAATAGCCATGAAAGAAAACGCAGTTAACCCCAATACCAAGCCATACAAAATGAGTGTAGGAGTGAGAGCCGGAGTTGCCATCGAAATAAAAAGACTGCTAGAAGCAAACATCATACAAGAAGTGATGAGTAGCCCATGTAACTCACCGATAATTGGAATCAAGAAACCTAGTGGCAAGTACAGGGTAGTGCAGGATCTGAGAAAGGTAAACAAAATAGTTGTTCCTTGCTGTCCTATTGTTCCAAACCCCGCAGTGATCCTATTTCAGATTCCCTGGGATGCTGAGTGGTTTACAGTGATAGACTTATGTCACGCATTCTTTTCGATCCCCTTGCATCCAGACAGCAAATTTCTTTTCTCATTTGCTTTCGACAGTCACATGTACGTTTGGAATCGTGTCCCTCAAGGGTACACAGAAAGCCCCTCTATCTTTAATCAGATCCTGAAAAAGTGCCTCAAATCCTTAGTCTTACCTGGAAAGTCTGTTTTGGTACAATATATAGATGACCTGTTGGTGGCGTCTAAAAGTCATAGAGACTGTGTGATTGACACCATTGCCTTTCTGAATCACCTAGGTGAAAAGGGACATAAAGTGGCCCCTGAAAAATTACAGTTCTGTTCAAAGTCAGTGAAATATCTGGGGCATCAGATAGAAAAAGGCATCAGAAAAGTCACTTCCGAGAGAGTCAGAATAATTCAAAAGATGCAGTTACCCCGCACTCAGAAAGAAGTCAGAATGTTCCTTGTAGTTGTAGGTTACTGTAGGCAATGGATTGTGGGATTCGCAGTCCTAGCAAAGCCTTTGATAAAAATGACAAAGAAAGGAGCAAAAGACGCAGTTGAATGGGATGATGAAAGCTTAACAGTATTTACTAAATTACGAGATTGTCTGTGCACAGCCCCTGCTTTAGGCATGCCTGACTATTCTAAGGAGTTTGCCCTGTTCTGTGACACACAAGACAATTGTGCATTGTCAGTCTTAACCCAGGAGCATGGCTTGACTAGACGCCCAGTGGCATATTTTTCTGCCACTTTGGATCCAGTGGCTGCTGGATTACCTGGGTGCCTGAAAGCAGTAGCTGCAACTTGCACAAGTTTGGAACAGAGTGAATCCATTGTAATGGGACATCCTGTAACTGTGTATGTTCCACATGCAGTTGTGATTTTATTGACCCGAACTAAGACCCAGTATCTCACCCCTAGTCGGCTGACTAAATACGAGAGGATTCTCGTGGGTGCTGCAAATGTAGTCATTACTCGGTGTAATATCTTGAATCCAGCCACCTTACTCCCTGACTCAAAGATTGTAGAAGATAAAGGAGAGAACGAGCATGACTGCATTGACCTGACAGAATTCAGTACTAAACCCCGCCCAGACATTAAGGAAACACCTTTGCCTGTACATGATGAAGAGTTCTTTGTGGATGGCTCATGTATGAGACACGAACTTTTAGGCCTAAGCGCTGCTTATGCTGTAGTCTCTTTAGACAGCATTAAAGAAGCATCATGTTTATTTGGAGTAAAGTCTGCACAAGTAGCCGAATTGATAGCATTGATAAGAGCTTGCAAATTGGGAAAAGACAAAAGAATAACAGTGTATACTGACAGTCAGTACTGTTATGGGGTTGTGCATGACTTTGGCCAATTATGGCTACAAAGAGAATTCCTGACTTCATCAGGTACCCCCATACGAAATGGAAGGGTTGTACAAAATTTACTGGAAGCAATCCAATTACCAAAAGAATTAGCAGTGGTCAAATGTGTCGCCCATAAAAAAGGCCTTGACGCTGTATCTTTGGGAAATGATTTTGCTGATCAAGTGGCAAAACAGTGTGCTAAGGATCGCATGTCAATAAATATTAAACTGGGAGGGACCGGAAACAGCTGCCAACTTATGGTGTTTGAAGAAGTGCCTACCTGGGATGAGGTGAGAGAATGGCAGCATGCAGTGCCATCGAAAGAGAAGGAAAGGTGGAGAAAACTTGGTTGTCGACCGAGAAGTGAGGATGGTGTCATTGTGGGCCCAAATGGTATGCCTGTGTTACCTAGACACCTGCTTGCTTCTATGGCAAGATTGAAACATGGAAATTCACACACTGGTAGGGATGCCATGGTTCTGGTGTTTCAGCAGACCTGGTATAATCCGAAGTTCAGGAAGGTAGCAGAATCACTCTGCCAGAGGTGCTTAACATGTCAGCAGTTCAACCCTGGTAAAAGGACAGTAGTTGAACTGGGGAAAATTGGAAAATCAGGGGGTCCCTTTGTGAGAATACAGATTGACTTCATCACCATGCCTCGTTGTGAGGGAAAAAGATATGTCCTTGTCATCGTCTGCCTGTTTTCAAAATGGGTGGAAGCTTACCCTGCCAAACAGAACGATGCCATAACCGTAGCCAAAATGTTTCTACGAGAATTAATACCTAGGTTCGGGGTTCCAGTCACTATTGAATCAGATAGAGGTGGACATTTTCAGAATGAGGTAATCGATCAGCTCTGTAAAGCATTTGGACTCACACAAAAGCTGCACTGTGCATATCGTCCAGAGGCTTCTGGAGTAGTAGAGCAAATAAATGGCACCATAAAATCAAGATTAGCAAAGATGTGTGACTCTACTGGCATGAACTGGATAAATGCCTTGCCTCTTGTACTGATGGGACTCAGAAGTATTCCAGACCGAAAAACAGGCCTGAGCCCCCATGAGATCCTGATGGGAAGAGTGATGAGACAAGCATGGGTACCAGGATACAAACTGTTAAGCATTACTGATGATTTGGTACTTGAGTACTGCAAGCAACTGGGTGACCAAGTGCGTTCTATCTCTCGCCAGATTGGGGAAGATGCCGTCGCCAACCCGACAACTCCAGTTCACAAGTTGGTTCCTGGTGACTGGGTTAGAATCAAGAAACATACTCGTTCGAGTTGCCTTGCACCGAGGTGGGGAGAAAAGCGCCAGATAATACTGGTGACCACGACAGCAGTGAAGTGCGCAGGTGTTCCCAAGTGGATCCATGCCAGCCATACACAGAAAGTAATTCCAGACGAGGAACCTGGAGCTGAAGGTTGTCCAGCTGAGGGGTCTGCAGACGTTGGTCCTGAAGCAGCTGATGACGAACAACCGAGCACCAGTCAAGAAGATTGGATACCCTTAATCGATCTGACCGAAGACCCAATCAGAACAAGAGAGCGAACCCAAGAAGATAGAGAGTGGAATAGAGAGGAAGAGATAGGCACAGGCGAAGACCCTCAGATCATTGAGATTCACGTCAAATCTGAGGAAGAAGAGGAAGGTCAGACAGGGACAGAACAAGTGATCGATACTCCTCCACTAACTCCTGAAATTGAAAAGGGTCAGACTAGAACTAGTGTAAACGTTCGAGCAGAAGAAAATCAAGAGATCGAAGTGCTTGAACAGGATCAGATAGAATTAGAAGAACGTGTTCAGGACACAGAAACAGAGACACTCGAAAGCCAAAACCAAAATTCACCTGAACCAGGCCAGCTTAGTAACCAGGCAGAAGAAATAGATACAAGACCTGGGACTAGTCAGACAGGAAGGGAAGAGACAGAAGCAGAAGTGCCACAGACAAACGATAATAAAAGGGCGTTAGAAGAAAGCCAAAACACAGTGCCAACTAAAAGACTCAAGAAAAAGAAACATATCGAACCAAGATACATTAAGAGACTGAGACTGAGAAGAAAAACAGTAGAAGAAAAACTTGCAGAAAGAAGGAAAAGTCCTCGAATTGTAGAACAAGCTGGAGAAAGCTCCAAAAGAAGGAGTGATCGAATAAAAAGACTGAACGAAAAATACCAAGATCCTGAATGGACATTTTTAATTTTGGAGGAATTTGAGGATCTTGATATAACTGACGAAAGTGACGGAGAACCGATTGCTGATCAGTCTACAGAAGAAGAAGACGAATTAACCTGAAGTTGCGCAGAGTAAGCTACCTGTGTAAAGTTACAAAGAGGGGTTGAAAACTTCTTCTGAGCAAGATGTCTGATTCAAACGTGAATGGAAGGCCTAGACGCAGTTGTTGCAAAACATGCTGCAAAGTATGTATATGTAGTATAGCTATAGTGATAATAATTTGGATAGGACTAACAGTTTTCATTCCTTATATGGTAAGCAAAAATACTAATATTGACACTACTCAGACTGTGACCACTGACACTGAAGAATTGACAACACGAAGTATAGAAAGACATGAAAAAGCACTCAGACAAACAAAACGAGACTTAGAAGCATCAGATGAGGAAGGACTACATTATCATGGAGTTAAAAACCAGACACAGTTAAATGTTTTCGCAAACCTTTTAGTGCACTATGTAGAAACTATGGAAATAGAAGACTGCTATGTCTGCATGAAGCTACCTACTTCTGTAGCTGAAGGCGTGACTTACCATCACCTACCTTTGACCTATGGAATTTCCTGTAGCATTTTAGCAAGCTTATTTTACAAAAGAGGACCGTTACAGTACTACTATTCTAATTCAGACGTGATATTTTCTGAACTTCCTATACGTGGAAATCTGAATCCTGTACATACCAAAAGTGACGTTACACGTTATATGGGAGAATACTTTCTGACTATAGGTACCATAGACTTAAATGAAGCACACAGAGACAACTTGACCTGTTCATTACATGAACAAGAGAAAATATTTTTAAACATGGCAGAGAAAAGAAGGGAGAGTTTCCAAAGAAAGGCTAATGACAAAAGACAGAAAACTCCTAAATGGGCTGAAAACATGGAAAGCACCTCAAATGGTGGGGCTCGTCCTGCTTTGTTGCTGGATTTCGAAAAGAAAGGGAAACTCTGTCTTCATCGCGAGAAGACTAGTTATTATAATAACATTTTCATTGGTTCCAGTCAATGTGAACACAATTACAAGGTAATTGGAGGTTGGGGTTTCAAAAATGGGTCAGAACCTGTGTTTCCCGGAATCTATTATATATGTGGAAACAAGGCTTATTTCAAATTGCCGGATCACTGGTATGGAAGCTGCTACTTTGGCATTGTCTTCCCGAAAATATACCATGTGAATGAAATTGCTGGAAACAATGAAAACACTAATGGCTTAGTGCGTAGTAAAAGAGAAAGCGTAGGTGAAATAATGGGTAGTATTTTTAGTGCACTGATACCTGGAGTGGGAGTAGTTCTAAACACACACAGAATTTGCAAATTATCCACAATAGTGGATGTGTTGTCTACTGACACAGCTCATGGATTCCTGCTGGTCAATACCAAAATGGTTGCGATCAGATCAATGGTTTTACAGAACAGACTTGCGCTTGACACCTTATTAGCAAAAGAGGGCGGAGTCTGCCGGATGTTGAAAGCGCAACATTGTTGCACTTACATACCGGACAAAAGTGTACAAATTAAAAAATATGTGAAGAACATTACAAATTTGGAAAAAGAACTCAAACCACTGGAGGTTGATAGTGCCTGGAAGAGACTTACTGATGGTCTCTCCGGTGTAGGTCATTGGTTTGCTAATTTAGGTAAAGGTTTATTGTTCAAGGTACTGATGCCAATTGGAGTGATAGGTTTCATAATCTTTCTCATATTTGTCTGTTGCAAATGTCGCAAACACACAAAGAAATACACTGTGAATAGAAGAGGTGTGAAACGGAGTGTGGATGAGCTTGAATTAGAAGAAATGAATAATCAGATTTACAAAAAGGTGAAAAATTCTCACCCTAGCAAAGATGTGAAAGAGAAATTGAATCGCTTGTTGGAAGAAATTGAGATACATAAGGTGTGAGAAAAGTTGGCATCTGGTTCCATTTATGTTTGTGATGATAGTAAATATCATCAAAGAGGGGATTGATAGAGCAAGATTTCGCATATTACGCGACTTGCTTGAGTCATGAACCTCGAATTTGTTATAACCTGGTAACAAAATTGTATGTTGTACTAATTTTCCTTTATTTTTGAATGTGCGTGTATCTTAGTGATGCTTGCCTATGTGTCTTACTAAAACTAATAACTCTTGTTTCTAAAAATGGCCGCTGCTTTGGAATTTTGCTTTTGCGCATGCGTTAGTCACACTCACGTGACGTGTTGCAATTCTGGAGGGAAAGGGTGCGCATGCGTAATAGCCACAAGATGGCTGCTTATGTATTAACTTGGTGAAGCTCGTGCAGATGCTCTCGTGTTATTGTGTATTGCACTAATATATAACCGCATAGTATATTTTTATAGAACGAAATATAAAGTACCCACATATGAGATGTAGTACATTCATTTATTTCTATGTTTTAATTTGTTTTCGCTTACTTTCCATGTACCACGATTCTTGGGGGGGTCCGAACGATACGAGAACCATCTTGAAGGTCCCTTCTGCGCATGAACACGCAGCCAGGGAGAAATGTCCTTGAGCAGTGGAACTCAGCCAGCTGGCAGCCACAGTCAAGATGCTCCTGCGAAAGCCACCTCTGACCTAGGAGGATGGAGCAGAATTTGTTCTTCAATTGTAACAAATTTATTTTTCTATTGTATTCTGTGAAACTTTTCGTGGGAACCCCAATCTTGCTAGGCGGATCCCTAGAATGTAAATTTAGGCTTACAGTAGTCTGTTCTGATTGGTGTGTTAGCCCATCCTACCTTGGGACCAATCGAAATTGGGGATTCTGACACTTTGCAACATTTGGGGGTGGTACACTGACCCAAAACAGTATACCTAGCCTAGGTTCAGCTAGGGAAATTGTCCGACTTGTCTGAATAGCTGACATGTCACTGACCCAACGCAATTTACAGAGCGCTGCGGAGCACTCTGTCCGAATTTGACCATAGACTCTAAGGTTTTACTAAACCTTAAGTGCTGGCGGAGCACTTTGCTGGGGAGTTCGCTAACCCAATCGGGGTTCTGACTGATAGCTGCAGAGAGGGTGGAGCGCAGGCGTTGCTTCCAAACTGCGGGTGCTGGTCGTGTCCTGGTGGTCCTGTCCTGATCCTAATCTGGTTTTCCTGTCCTGTCCTGGGTTGTCCATTCTGCACCTGCTGTCCCATAGATGCCTGTCCTTCCTTGGGGTATTTCCTGTCCTTGACTGATCCGTGGCCAGGGTTGGTCTGCACACCTTTCTAGGTAAATATAGTGCGAAAACTCTTCACTGCATCTTCTATTTTTCTGTCTTTGCTTTAATAAAGACATTTCTTTGCATATGTTAATTTTCTATGCTTTCTGCAACCTATTATAAAGTCATACAGTATACCTCCTTAGTATGTTCCTATGTTTCACTACCTTTTAGAGCACAATTCTCTCCATACTGTTTACGAATTTAAATGTGGTTCATATTTTCTCCTGAATCCTAAAAATTGAAGTAATGATGTTAGAATTATAGCATGTTCCACTTTTCTACCCTTCCTATAGGTGTATAAGTTTCCGAAATTCTCACTCATGAAATACGTCCCAATAGTATAATTCTAGTACGTGCATAAATTTGCCATTTAATAGACGTCCATTAGTGAGTTCCATTTTTCCTGCGTAGTGTATTTTTCCTGTTCTCATCTCATTGATTAGATTTCATAAATGGTTGCCCTGACATTGTTTCTCTATGGTTATGTTCTTTTCGTTATCTTGATTATTGATTGCCTTTTAACTGTAAGCCTAATGCTCTCAGAAACTGATTTCTAGATAAAACCTTTAAAACTTCTCAGTTGTCCGTGGTCATTTCAATGAATACAAAGTGAGATATAAAGTGGGTATTTGCATTTTGCCTGCCTTTCTTTTACAGCTAGCTCCCTGATCTATCGTGGTCATTAGGTACCCGTAACGGTGGATGGTAAGTCGGGTACACTAGAATACAGTAGGAAGGAATCAGGGTTGCTGATGGTAGGGTTGTGAGGTCACCTGATTAATGTATATGGTGAATTGAAATTTATGGGCCCGAAAACTATATGGTGAAATTATCTGTCGGGTGACCCACGACCTCTAACACTAATATCTATCAGCTGCCAAAATGAGAACAGCAAATTATTTTTGTCCGTACCATGTTTCCCCCAAAAGAGGAGGCTTCTTTGCTTTAGCTACAGCTTCTGGAATGAGAAACCTATAGCCGGGTGGACTAGGAAATGCGGTAATCCCACACACCTCTTGTCGTTCCTGCCAATACTAGGCCCTGAGTGTGCACCACTGAGAGGGGGTCCAGTGTGAGCTGACAATGGCCTCTCACATAGAATGCAGCCAGGATGTCGATACACAAGTCCCGGCCTGTGCTGAGCTGAGCATGGTATGGGCCCGATGAAACTCCACTATTGCAGCAGCACTATCTATCTTCCATTCAAGAGTCAGCTATGCAGTCAGCACCAGACTCCACGCAAGGTGACCAGAAACACGTGACAGAATTTCCGATGACGGCTTCTCAAGCATGGCACGCTGGGAATTGTAGTCTTTGCAGCAGTAAAGGCCTATTTTGTATGCTCAATAGTTAAGGGCCGGTAAACTCCGCCACAATGGGGGTAGGTGGAGGTTTTTTTTGCCAAACTCCACACACTAAGCAGAGCGCAGAGTGGTAAACCTCGAGAACTTAGCCGGTGGACCGGGGTTTGCCACCCACCCCTAGCTGGTGCATTCAAGTCCATAGAAATTAGACCTCTGCCCACAGATAGCAAATAACATATCACAGGACATAAGCAGAAGCACAGCACTATTTTTTCTACCCAACAAAGTGCTCCAATTCATCCATGATATTGATACATTAGCTGTAATGTATCCTTGTTAGAGCTGGCCCTTTTTGAAGGTTGATCCCCAAACGTATTGCTTTTTTCCTCCTATTTTTCTGACCCTGTTTTCGTTGGCTGTAGGATTCTAGGCACTTTACCATTGCTGGTTAGTGCTAAAGTGCACATGCGCTCTGTTGAATTTTTGATTATGATTGGTTATCCATGATTGGCATATTTGATTTACTGGTAGGTCTCTAGTAAAGCTCATCGAGCGTGCCAGGGCCTGTAAATCAAATGCTACTAGTGGTCCTGCAGCACTGTTTGTATAAGTAGCCCTGTATACGTGTTTCAGACCTACCACTGTAGTGTCTGCCCATGCAGTTTTAAACTGCCATGTTGACCTGGCAAGTGCACCCACTTACCAGGCCAAAATCTTCCCTTTTCTTACATGCAAGGCACCCCTCAGGTAGGCCCAAGATGCCCCCACTAGTGTATGTGACATGTCCTGATAGTGAAATATGGCGTATTTTATTTTTCACTTTTTAAAAGGCTGTGTGTCCCATAGTTTAACATTGGAGCTGCACTGTAACATTGTACATGTGCTCCTTTCAATTGGGACAAGATAGAGAAATTGAGTTTAGGCTCTCTGAACTTAGAATGTAATATACCCTTTTAGTAAAGGTAGTTTCTTAATTGTGCGTTTGAAAATTACACTTTTCGAAAGTTGACATTTCTTGCTTTAACATTCTGTGTACCTCTGCCTGTTGTGTATTCACTGTCTGGTTTTGGATTGACAGGAGCTGGGGATGTACATTCACGGTCTGCCACCGCACGGCACATTCACGGTCTGCCACCGCACCCTAGTCCAGCGCCTCAGCAATATCGGTATCCAAGAGAAGGCACTGGAGTGGATCATCTCGTTCCTCGCCGGAAGAACACAAAGAGTCCGCCTTCCCCCGTTTCGCGCCGAGGCCACCGAAGTCATCTGCGGCGTCCCGCAAGGATCTTCACTCAGCCCCACCCTCTTCAACATCTACATGAAACCTCTCGCAGCCATCGCACGCCAGCACAACCTCAACATCATCTCTTACGCCGACGACACCCAGCTGATCCTCTCCCTCACCAGAGACCCCGACACCGCCAGAACCTGCCTACACCAAGGGATGAAAGACATCGCCGAGTGGATGAAGGACAGCCACCTGAAACTGAACTCGGACAAGACGGAAGTCCTCATCCTGGCATCTTCACCCTCCGCCTGGGACGACTCCTGGTGGCCCCCAGCCCTGGGCACCGCACCCAATCCAACTGACCACGCACGCAACCTGGGCTTCATCCTGGACCCCTCCCTCTCGATGACCAGACAAGTCAACGCCGTCTCCTCATTGTGCTTCAAGACCCTGCGTATGCTTCGCAAGATCTTCCGCTGGATCCCGACCGAGACCAGGAAGACTGTCACCCAGGCACTCGTCACCAGCCGACTGGACTACGGAAACGCCCTCTACGCCGGAACCACAGCCAAGCTACAGAAAAGACTCCAGCGCATCCAGAACGCCTCCGCCCGACTCATCCTGGATGTCCCCCGACGCAGCCACATCTCCAGCCACCTGAGGAAACTGCACTGGCTCCCCGTCGACAAGAGGATCACGTTGCGGCTCCTCACCCACGCACACAAGTCTCTCCACGACCTGGGCCCCAAGTACCTCAACGACCGCCTGACCTTCTACACGCCCACCCGCCAGCTACGGTCCACCAGCCTCGCCTTCGCAGCCGTACCACACATCCGAAGAGCCACCGCCGGAGAAAGATCCTTCTCTTACCTGGCTGCCAAGACTTATAACTCCCTCCCCATCCACCTTCGGCTGACACAGGACCATCTCGCCTTCAGGAAACAACTCAAAACCTGGCTGTTCGAGCAGTAGCATACCCCTCCCCCAAGCGCCTTGAGACCCTCCCGGGTGAGTAGTGCGCTATACAAATGGCATGATTGATTGATTGATTGATTGACTCTAGACATTCACATGGGGGTTGAGGTGTGTCCTGCCTTGCCGGGGTGACTCATTGCTAGGCTGAATATACCTGGTCTGCATTTAGAATGGTGGGAGGAGTTTCCCTACCACCTGAATAGGCTGTGTCTCCTTTGCACAATGCTGTCTCCAGCCCGTGTGGTCATGCTGGACCAAGAAAGCCAGAACTTGTTTTGACTTAGCTCAGAAACTCTGCCACAAATAGAAAAATGAGAAGGACCCTAAACCCCATGATTTTAGATTACTTCATGAAACAAAAAGACTCTGCCAGGAAGAAGAGCTGTGTGAGGAGCGCCACCTTTTTTGTGTGAGGTGTGGATTGGCCTACAGTTGCTGCTTCTGTCTGTGGTGGAAGAAAAGGTCCAACTTATTTTACCCTGCTGCGGTATCCTGATTGTGAAGAATCTCCAAGGGCTCTTTGTTTGCTGGCATCCTGTCTTGGAAGACTCAGGGACATCAAAATCTTCCATTGTGCTTTTCCTTCATTAAATAATTACCAGGGGCTTGGTTTGCTGAAGAGCCTCCCCATACTTTATTGCGCTTTTACATTGCCAAAAAGAATTACCCAGGTCTTTGTTGCTGAAAGTACCTGTGTGGTTTGCGGGCCCAACTAAGCTCCAGTGGGCACTAAGCATCCATGCCATCTCTGGGCTGAACCCCCCACCTGCTGCATACCAAGCCGAGATCGGGAGAGATCTCCAGTTACTGACACGGCCGCTTGTAAGCGGAGCCAGCACAAAGGAGACCCTAAGCGCTGCCAGGAAACCAATGCAAAAAGAACAATTGATGGACAGAATGCAGAACAATGTCATACATTCACCCCAGTACAGAGATCTGGGCCTAAATCTATTCAGTGTTGCGACAGTCAAATGAACACCATCAACATGTTATTAGTAGGGAAGATCCACAAATTCAGACTGCACATTAGATGTGCTGAATAACCCAGCACAATATCCCACAGCGTGACATTTCTGATTGTATAGCCTTTAAAACACTTCCATTGCAGACCTCATTACTATACTGTTAGACCTGTCATCCTTACGATGGTCATCCCCCAACATTTTGTCTTTTGCTTCTCACTTTTTGCTGAATCTTTATATTGGCCTTAGGACTCTGAACACTTTATCACTGCTAACCAGTGCTAAAGTGCATGTGCTTCTCCCCTAAACATGTTAACATTGGTGTTGACCTCATTGGCACATTTATTTGACCAGTAAGTCCCTTATAAAATATGACCCCACCCAAGTAGCATTTAGTGTACCCAGGGCCTGTACACTAAATGCTACTTGTGGGCCTGCAGCACTAGTTGTGCCACCCACAAAAGTAGCCCTTCAAACCTGTTTCAGGCCTGCCTTTGCAGGGCCTGTGCGTGCAGTTTCCTACCACATAGACATGGCATTTATACCTTGCCAATCCCTAACCTTCCCCCACTTTTTTACACATAAGTCACCCCTATGGCAGGCCATACGTGACCCAAAGGGTGGGGGCTATGTAACTAAAAGGCAGGACATGTACTTTTAGGTTTTACATATCCTGCCAGTGACCAACCACTGAATTCATTTTTCACTGCTGTGAGGACTGATCCTTGTATAAACTAGCATTGGGTGTTTCTTAAAATACCTGTTAAAGTTGTATTTCTGATTGGAGAGGAGTAGCTACTTCATGTTCAATATATTTAGAATGGTGACGGTAAATCCTCTTTAGTCTTAGAGTTGCAATTGACATCACCATTTTAGAAATCCCTCTTTTAGAAAGTGATAAATACAACAAAGGGGGAACCTGATATTCTGATTAGTTCATGCAATTTCCTTACTGCAATAATCACAATATATTCTTTTAGGTGTTTAGCTCATTTATTTAACCTTTCCTTTTAAATAGGTTTTATCTTTTTGAAGGACTTCCAATCCCTCCAGTCCA
The DNA here is from genome assembly GCF_964261635.1 of Lissotriton helveticus. NCBI lineage: Eukaryota > Metazoa > Chordata > Amphibia > Caudata > Salamandridae > Lissotriton > Lissotriton helveticus. The sequence goes on from NC_136067.1 coordinate 1,601,285,890, forward strand.
ACACATATCAAAAGACAATTCTAATATTTACAAACTTTCACATATTTTTACAACATTTACCACAGTATACATTACATACATTTATCACAGATAACACAAGAATATATTTCATAAACCAATGTATCATTTGTAATCTGATCGACACAAATTAATTCTTTGCAACTGATAGATACAGATTAATTCTTACAAACTGGCAACAAAATTTCATTCAATGTTCCTCAGTATCTAGTAACCCTTCAGTATTGGTCTTAATGCCAGTTACAGTAAATGCCGACGTGTTTCAAGCCCCAGGAGACCTCCAGGTGCTCTCACCAGGGCTTCTCGATTATAAACACATTGGTATGATCTACAAAACAAAAAGCAAATATATCACTCTTACTACTCCTTCCACATTACTCTATTTGCTTCATTCTGCTGATTATCTAAAAACACTGTACCTGCTCATAGGGAGTTTTCTTCAAACTGACTGCTGTCTGAGTGATGGGGGAACCGACTAGGATGACCCTAGTCAAACAAGAGTCTAATTAGACTTTCCATTATTGCCATACCTATTTCGCATTTGTATAATACTCTAGTTGCACCTTCCTCAACTTTATGGGTGATGCGGCTTTCCCAACTGTCAAAAATCTCTCAACACGACTGTCAAACGCGTGAATCAATCTAAAAGTGAAACAGGAGCATTTCGTAACTCACTCCCTCCACTAACTCAGTTGTTGCCCCATATTTCATACCAGTGGTCCTGGCAAGATTACATACCTGCCTCGCTGTGTACAACCGTTTTTCTCACCACTCTTTGCAACAAAACATTCACTGCATTATCTACGTCCCTCTAAAACAAAAGAAAGCACTGGTTGTTAGACCGACGATCATGTTTTAACTCATGCAAAATTCACCGTATTGACTTTATAAATAGCAGCGTACCTTACCGGTACTCTGTTGTTGTCCCGTTTCGGACCTACTCTTCAAATGATTCCTGGCACCGAATTTGTCTATTTCTAAACAAAAAGCAGAGGGCGCGGAGTCAGGTAATGCTTTTTCCACACATCCCTTCCTGGTATCTGTCCTTTTAGGGCCTTACCCCTTCTTTTTCTTAACTTCTAGAAAGTGGACATTTCTCTGCTCTTAACTTTTGCTCTGTGTTCCTGCAGCATGCTTGTAATACACATCTGGGATGGGTGACTGCTACACTTTATACATCCTCTCTATACAGCCATGACACAGGAAGGGCTGCGTGTTACAGGGGAAACATCTGCATTCATCTGCATACTGATAGTCTTCCTGGGCAGGGAGAGGTGGTTACATCTGAATCGGTTGTGTCCTGACCTCACACAAAGAGCTGATTTAACACCTACTGGTATTCTGGGGCCAGGGCTCTGGTGATAGGGATCCTTGTGCACTTCAGAAAGTTCTTTTGAAGTCCCCCTTACATCAAAGGCACTTTGAAGTAAAAATATTAGAGCTTTGTGTGGCATCCTGCCGGTCTTGGGTGGAATCTGGAACACTGAATGTGGTGGCCAGATTCCACACAAGGACGGTTGGCCCAGGCTTCATGGAGAGGAATCACAATATTCTTTGTCCCAAATAAACTTAACTTGATGAAATAATGTGGATTCTGTGATCATTATGAAGAGAATGTAACACTGACAATGAGTGGATAGCGAACTGTAAAGCCTGTAGTCCTGCGATGTGCAGATCACAAGCCCGATGAGCCTTGCAATCCTGGAGGTCCTCTTAATAGCTGAAACATTTACAACAGGATCTTCTCCAGAATCTGTCTGAAAATCCCAGCGTTGGCGGTGACTGTGGGTAGATTTAATTTAATTTTGAGTGTTTTGCCAAACTTAACGTGACAACTCCACTCGCTGCGGCGCGATCCTTAGAGCAAACCCAGTCTAGAGCCAGGAGGTCCTACACGCATGCACACAGGAGTTCTCATTGGCAAAGACTAGAATGTGCCTGCCGCTGAGCACTGTGTCTTTCTTCCCTCACTGGCAATGCGGTCATCCATATCTCGGTGATCTGCATACCATTTCCTTTGGAAAATTGTTTTGCTGATGCTGCGGTCATCGGCATCTCGGTGATCCGCTCACCACTGTCATTCGCTAGGTATTTAAATAAAGATTTAAAAAATAAATAAACGGTGATTTGCACATCTCATTCACTGCGAGCCAGTTTTTTATGATGACTCTGCGGCCACCAATATATTGGTGATCTACACACCATTTCCACAGTAAGCTGTTAATTTATGATTGTGTACAATAAAGCAGAGAGCAAGCAGCGCACTGCCACAAATTTGTGAATTACCCAAAGGTTATTTCGGTGATTCTCACACCTACTTGTGTACATTATATAATAATATTTTAATTGTACGCTGGGAAAATATTTTCTGCAACACAATAACTATTGATGGAATTTGTGCTCCATCACCATTTTTAGCCAAACAAGGTGAACCTGCATTGGATTGGAGGCAATGGAAAGAGGAATTAGCGGCATACATAGAAGCAATTGGAGGAGATGACTATACTGACAAACGAAAATTAGCCATATTAAAACATTGTTTAGGTGCAGAAGGCAGACATATTTTAAGTCATTTACCTTCAGTGGTAACCGAACAAGCGGATGATGAAGCTGACATAGATGCTTGCGACATGGCAATTAAACATCTGGATAAGTTATATGTTAAGAAAGTAAATGAGGTGGTTGTACGACACAAGTTTCTAAGCACAGGTTAATCACCAAGCGAGTCAATAGATGTATTTGTAAATGATTTATGGTTCTTAGCTGCTAAATGTAACCATGCCTCTTTTCATGACCAAATTGTTTTTGATCAGATGATGCATTAGGATGCAGATGCAGAGTTGCAAGAGAAGTTGTTATTGGCAGATGAATTGCCCCTTACTAAAGCTATTGACATCGCGCATCAGTTTGAACAAATGAAACTAGGTATGAAAGAGTTATCTGAAAAACTTGCAGCAGAGATTCACTTGGTTACAAAAACAGTAAAGATGAAAATGTGAGTAATAAATTCAAAGGTAAAATATCTTCCTACCAAATTGTGGAAAAAAAAGAGTATGTGTGCTTTAAATGTGGAATACCTGGTAATTTGGTCAATGACAAAAAGTATCCTGCCATTGGACAGGTATGCAGATACTGTAAGGTTAAAGGACATTATGCAAGGATGTGTAAGACCAGGAAAAGATTTAGAGACAAGGGCATGGATGTAAGAAATCAAAGTACGAATTACAAAAAGGAGGTTGGATGTGATACAGAAGAAGAATTTTTATTAAGTGTATGTGAGATCAATGGAGATGTCAAGGATGCCCCATTCTCTATAATTAGGATAGGGGATAGAGAGATAAAGGTCATGGCCGATTCAGGTGCAAGACATACCCTGATGAGAATGAGTGGTTAAAGGAGTTCCCAGGAGGAAAGTTGTTGCCTCCGGACATCAAGCTAGTAGGGTATGAGAAAAAGCCTATTGAAGTATTAGGATATTTCACATCCAATTTGTGTTTTAAATGTAAAACCATCGGAGCAAAGGTCTATGTGGCCAAAGAAGGGTCTCAGCAAAGGGATCTAATGATTACTCTTGATCTCAATTATCCAGATCAGGTGCTAGGTTACTTTGATCTAGTTTTGCAAGTTGGTGGTAATGTAGTAACTGAGAGGGAGAGGTGTTTCCTAAGGTTTTTTCTTCACAGTTGGGATTACAAAAAAATGTTGTACATTAGATTACTTTTAAAATAATGCAATTCCCAAAGTACACACAGTCAGGAACATCCCTTTTGTTTTGAGAGATGCGGTAAAAAAATAATTGGAGAGGCTGTGCGAACAAGATGTGATAGAGGAGATTGAATTGTCTGAATGGTTGTCACCTGTAGTTGTAGTGCACAAACCCAATGGAAAGGCCAGGTTATGTGTTGATTTAGGAGATCTAAATGATAGTGTGTGGGTGGAGTAGCGTCCCCTACCTAATATTGCCAATATGTTTGCCAGGTTGAAGGGGGCTATAGCATTTTCAACATTAGATTTATCAAATGCATATCACCAAATAGCATTGCATGATGATAGCAAACAATATACTTCATTTATTCCTTTGGAGGCTGCCTTCAGATATAAAAGGATGCCATTTGGACTAATTTCAGCGTCTTCTGTTTCTCAGTAATCATGCACAAGTTGTTTAAAGATATGAACAATGTATTGTATTTTCAGGACGATATTTTAGTTTTTGTAAACAATTCACAAGAACATGCGGAAACGTTACACAAAGTTTTATGTATATTACATGACAATGGATTTTCTCTGGCAAATGAAAACTTAAATTTGGGGTGAATTCAGGAGAAAACCTCCCAAACAGAACTTAGTCAAAGCAATAGAAGGGGCTAACCTAAGAACAAGGACCAGCTGAGGTCTTTTTTAGGACTAACGGAATATTATGCTACTTCATTCTGTTGTTTGCAGACAAAACTGTCCACATGAGGAATTTAATAAAAACAAATCAATCATTTGTATGGGATGAAAATTGTGCTAACGAATTTAAGTATTTAAAAAGGGGAATAGTTTCTGCCCTGACATTAGCAACATTTGACAGAACTTGTAATTCAGTTATTGTGTCAGATGCCAGCAATGTTGGTATTGGTGCGGTCCTACTGCAAAACCAGAATGGACAAATGGTTAATATTGCTTTTGCATCTAGACCATTAAGCGGTGCTGAGGACAAATACTCAACATTAGAAAATAAAACACTAGCATATAGGTGGGTTATTGCATATTTTTGGAAGTCGGTTTATGGAACAGCTTTCAGGGTGAGAACAAATCATCGTCTGCTAGTGGATTTATTTACAACAAAAGGTTGTCAGTCAGTCATAAGCTTTTATTCGATACTCAGAGATATCTTATAAGCACATACATAATACAATCAATACAGTATACAAAAAAAGTTTATGCCATAAGAAGTCAGTAAAAAATATTTAGAATGTTTAAGAGTGATAAAAGGATTTAAATCCGTTAATAAATTAGCTAAAACAAGAATTAAACAGCTACTGACAATCTCTTACATCGAATATGCCAAAACTGCTTTAAAAATTTAGCTATTCCACAGACTATTGGGGGGGAAGTGTCCGTGCTTAGGATACGCAAGGCTACTAAATAACTGCGTGTGCCCATGTTACGGCAGAGTGGTTTCAGCCAAGAGCTCCTAGGCCTTGCGTAATCCGGGCACTCAAATAAAACGTGCACAATAGACTCAATCTTAGTCGGGCAGCATGCACAGTTCGGAGAAGTGCGATCCGCTGTTGACCATTTCGACACCAGGGCACCCAACGGGAGGGAACCAACTCTAAATTTAAAATAAAGGGCACGATCAAAGGGGAGAGTAATCAAGTCCAAATAAGGTTCAAAGGCCACAATGTCTTTAATTTGTAAAAAGGTGGCAGTGGACCTGCAGTGATTTGGGCTGGAGATTAGGCGCTCAGCAATCCATTTCCAAAAAAGCGCCTTGACAACTTCTTTTGGAGGGGCTGAGCAGGATGGCCAACAATCCCCTAGTCCTATATTCTCCAACAACTTTTTGGTGTCCCTTAACCATTTTATTTTGGCCCAACCCCCCTGGCTCATTATGTCTCTCAGTGCATCAGCATAGGATTTTAATTCTTCGCACCTCCAAATCCGTGTCCACAACAGGAGCGGGCGAAGCTGGGCCTGATCTTTAATGTTTTTACATCCCGTGTCCATCCTCACAGGTACTGATGGTGTGCTCAGGGGGAGAGCAATGAAGGATTTTAATAGCTTGCTCTCAGCAGTAGCTAGGGCATCCAGGCGGCAATGACCCCACAGTTCTGCCCCATACAAGGCTGATGTCGCTACTTTAGCCTTGTAGATGTCAAGTACTGGGGTAAGTGATCTCCTAGTTGAGGCCCTATATTCCCTCATGAGAGCTCCTCCTACTCTCCTGTGGTTAAGGACCATTTTTTCAATGTGGTTTGCCCATGTCATCCTGTCCGTAATCCGAATGCCAAGGTAGTCAAATTCGGCTACTTTCTCCAGGGGAATAGAGTTAAGTGTAGGTGGGCAGCCCAATTTTTTAGGTGGATTGACAACTAGGTATTTGGTTTTGTCCACATTTATTGTAAGACCTTTTGCAACACAGAACTCCTGGAATCGTATTAGAAGTTTCTGTAGTCCTTGTGGGGTCTTGGAAATCAGGAGCGTATCGTCCGCAAAAAGCAGGGTTGGGATGCGGACACCTCCAAGACAGGGGGCGTCAGCTGGTTCTTGTTGGAGGTGTTTTACCACCCCATTCAGATATAACGAGAATAGGGTGGGCGCCAGGACGCAGCCCTGTCTTACGCCCCTAGACACTGGTATTTTTTCCGTGAGTTCTCCGTTATTACCCCAACGGACCTGTGCAAAAGTGTGGGCATGAAGGCTTATAAGAAGGGACAAGATGTAAGGTGGTAGCCCCATCTCAAAAAGGACCCTCCAAAGCTCTTCCCTGGGAACTAGATCAAAGGCAGTCTTCAAGTCTATAAAGGCTAAGTAAAGACTGCCCTTGCCCAGTTCCACCACCTTCCACCCCAAGAGGGACAACCTAAACACCTGCTCTATAGTCCCCATACCAGCCCTGAAACCTGCCTGAAAGTCTGATAGGATTTTGTTCTCCTCCACCCAATGGAGGATCCTACCTAGGATAGCTTTACCAGCTATCTTTTGGGTGGAGTCTATCAGACTTATTGGGCGATAGTTTCCCGGGGTTTCCCTGCAACCTTTTTTGTAGATGGGGACTACCACCGCCCCTTTCCAGGATTCTGGTACTACTCCTCCCCTCATAATGTCATTTAGGAGAGCAGCTATGATCCTTCCCCATTCCCTTGGGTAAGCCCTCATCAGATCACCCGGAAGGCCATCCGGGCCCGGTGCCTTGCGTGGTGCCACCCAGCCTATAACCCCCTCAATCTCTAGAGGAGTGAAAAGGTCATAGGCATGAGGTTCGATAGCTAGCATGAGATCCATCCCCACAGACAGTTCCCCGTCTGGTGGGAGGTATAAAGACCCAAAGTGTTTTGCCCAACTTTGAGGTGGAATGCTGCAGGGTCTCATGGCTGCATCGGATTTGGTCCGTTTCCTTATGAGATTCCAGAACACCCCGGAATCCCTGATTTTGCTAGCCTGGAGTAGGTCCTCCCAGTATTTTTCTTCCCACTCCCTTCTAGCCGAATTAAGGATCTTTTTATAAGCCTTCCTAGCCTCATGGATCACACTTTGGGATTTAGATTTAACTGCCTCAACTAGCTTTGCCTTATGGGTCCTGCAAGCTTGGGTATACCACCCCTCACAAACTTTTTTTTTAGTTCCTGTCGTGCCCGGCTTTTTAGAGGACAGGGTAAAGACATTGGTTAGGTCTTCAATCAGAGAGAGAAACAACCCACTCACTTTACCAACCCCTTCTAGCGAAGATTCCAAAGATGTTACCGCGCGGTTTAAGTGGGATTGAATTTCCCCAACCTTCGCCTCGGATAGGACCAGTTTCGCCCATTTAATTCTTCTGCCACATGGGGAGACTTCAGATTCGTCTAGTGGTACGAGCGCCTCTTTAAAGTTGGCCTTCCATTGGGGTTGCCACCAGTGTTCCATTTCTAGGGAGAGAGGGTTGTGATCGCTCTCCGTCGAAGGGACCACCTGCATGTCCTTCACATAAGGCCATAAGCACACATCTATTAGGACATAATCCAGCCTAGAGGTGTGCCCTGGTCTGTTGTAAGTATGTGCACCCCCCCTATCCAAGGAAGTCCTCCCATTCGCTGCCCTTAGATTAAATTCGAGAGTAAGGGAGTATATTTGGAGCGCCACTTCTGTCCACTTTTTAATCGGTACGATATCCAGAGCCGGGATCCCCCACCTGGCATCCTCCTCGTCCTGGTCGAGGGAAACATCCGAGCCCAAAGGCTCGAACGTGCAGTTCATATCACCAACAACCAGGGTGCGGGTCTTATTGGGGGTGTTATTTAGCAGGGTCTCAAGAAGAGCTATCACTGGAGACTTTCTCCCACCCTTTGTACCCCGAGCATACACGTTAAAGATGTTTAGAACAATTCTTCCCCTTTGGTCTATAAGGGTAATATTTTGTATGTCCGGGGAGCCTGTGGGATAGTCCACCACTCTACAATCTAAAGAAGCCGCGACCCAAATAAGAAGGCCACCAGCTGGGCGGCCTCTCCCAGATTCCGAGGCCCGCGCAGGAGAGGAGTATGAGGAAAAGCCCACCCTATGGACCGGTATCAAGCTCCAAGTTTCCTGAAAAAGGCACAAGGAGTGCTTGTCGACCCATGCAGTAAAATCTGGGAGGGCCAGTTTTCCAGCAATCCCTGCGATGTTCCAGCTGAAAACCTTAAAGACTAGGTCCGTCACAGCTGGAAAGTCGCTGGACGCTTGAAGGCCCCTATCCATGGGGCTCCCTCTATATAACCGAGGAGAGCAGGGATCTTGTGGGGTTTTTGTAGACTCTCCTATTTCACTTACAAGGTTTATTTGGGTGGATGGTACTTCTTCTCGTTCTGCTCTCCTCACTGATTCCAGTCAGCAGGGGCCATTTGCCCGCATATATTTCTCCCTGTCGCCTCCTACAACCCCGGCCCAGTTTTGGCCCGAATTGAGAGAACTTTCACTTCCTCCAATAGGGCTCACAAGATGCCTTGGGTAAAAATACGTGAGGTCTACCAGTTTCACCCCCGGGGCCCCCATATTTTTAATAGGAGTACAAATGGATGGCACCATTCTATAATCTTGGAAATTTATAATAACACAGTCCCCTTCCAGCATTTTTTTCCCTTGCCCCACCCATCCCACTCTACGGACACTTAAGATAATACCGTCCATACCCGGGGGGATTGGTTTATTTGCCTTCAGCCAGTGTATACACTTGTTCTTAAGTGATTGATGGTTTTCCAACTGGCCATCCTTTAGAGGAGGCACATTAACCATGACTGCAACAAATGGTTGGCAGTCTGGTGGGAGATTAATTGGGGGGATCCGTCGTGGGCGGATACTGGGGGCCTGTGAGAAAATTGTTGGGGCAGAACATTGTGTTGCAGGCCTGGGTGCTTTCCTAGTCGTTGGGCCGCTGGGTTTACTGCTACCTTCTAATGTTTGTTGGACCGCCTTTTTGCCCTCAGTTGTCTGTTGCTGTTTTTGAGAATGTGATTTTGGCTGATTTTTCTCTGACTCTTTATTTGCTGGAAGTCCCTTATCGCTTGGCCCTGGATTCAAAATCGGAGGGGGTTTCGGAGCTGGAATTACTCGATTGTTAAGAGCAGCTTTATTTTGGGTTATTTGGGGCTCAGGGCCTTTCTGCACTAATAAGTCACTCCCTTTTACACCCACATCCTTATTTACAGTCACTCTAGTTGCTAGTTTAATTGTTGTCTTGAGTGAATGTAACCCATCCAGAGTTGACTGCTCTAATTTATCAATCCTATCCCCTAGACTCTTCATTTGAGTTATTAATGGTTTCAAGAGGGTATATACCTTCTCCAGAATATTTTCGACCACTACCAAGTCAGCTCGCTTTGGGACTTTAGTTGTATGAGGGCCCTTTGGAGAAATCAGTACATCCCCTTCTGTATCAGTTTCGTTCTGCATAGGGGTACCCCTTGTAATACTTGGATTTGGCACAGGAGACTTCCATACTCTTTGGTAGAGGGCGGCCTGTCTCACTAGCTTACCCTTCTTGCGTTTACGCAATTTTTTACCTACGAGGGGAAACTCCTGCCGAGTATCACAAGACACGATAATAGAAGATGCCCCAACTAGCTTTCCATCTGATACAACTGAGGTACGTACAGGGGAATTAGGGGACTCTGGGTCTCCAGTAACATCACTTAACAAAATAGGTGGTAGTGATGCGGAGCAATTACTACGGCCATCATCTTCCAGAGTATCTATAGAAGGAAGAGCGGCCTGGGATTCCAACCTGTCAATATTTTGCTCAATACCAGACCGATGAAGGGGTTCCAAGGGAGCACTGTCCATACTAGGAGGGGTACCTCCTTGAACCCGTGTAATGGCTGGTGTGAGCGGCTGGGCGTCTACCCCCAATAATGAGCGACTTGCGGGGAGATATACTTCAGATAGACGCCGCTCAGAGATGGCGATCTCCTTTTCAATCACCGCCGCCACCCTGGTAATGAAGCGGTCCATTGACCCTATCACGGGGCTCGCGGCATTAGATCCCCTTTCGACCTCACCCCTGAGAGGCTTACCAGAGCGTGTAGACATGGTTTGGGCAACAGGAGAGCAACAGGCACCAAGCGTGAGTCGTCGTGGAAAGGGACGGGGCCCCGCCCAGCCTCTGACGGCCACAGACGGTCCCGCCCTTGTCCCGGGCTTCTCCCGGCGCTGCCCGCGCGCGTCCCGCGGGGCGGGAGGCGCTCTGGTGCTTTGTAGCGCCTCCGGTCGCAGGTGGTGGCGTCGGAAGTGCGACGCGGGTCCCGGGGCACCTGGGGGTTGTAGTTCACGTGGCCGTTTCCCTTACGGCGCGAAAATGGAGCCGCTGGACGCACCCGTCCCACAGCAGCAAGGAGAGAGTACTGTCCGCAAAAGCCGTTGCCCTCACGGCTGGATTCAGGTACTGGAGCTCAGGTATGTCCCCCACACGGAGCTCCTGCCGCTCCGGCGCTTTGTAGCGCCTCCGGTCGCAGGTGGTGGCGTCGGAAGTGCGACGCGGGTCCCGGGGCACCTGGGGGTTGTAGTTCACGTGGCCGTTTCCCTCACGGCGCGAAAATGGAGCCGCTGGACGCACCCGTCCCACAGCAGCAAGGAGAGAGTACTGTCCGCAAAAGCCGTTGCCCTCACGGCTGGATTCAGGTACTGGAGCTCAGGTATGTCCCCCACACGGAGCTCCTGCCGCTCCGGCGCTTTGTAGCGCCTCCGGTCGCAGGTGGTGGCGTCGGAAGTGCGACGCGGGTCCCGGGGCACCTGGGGGTTGTAGTTCACGTGGCCGTTTCCCTCACGGCGCGAAAATGGAGCCGCTGGACGCACCCGTCCCACAGCAGCAAGGAGAGAGTACTGTCCGCAAAAGCCGTTGCCCTCACGGCTGGATTCAGGTACTGGAGCTCAGGTATGTCCCCCACAAAAGGTTGTGGCAAAGCAACACCCAGGATTGCCAGGTGGCAATACAAATGACAAGCCTTTCACTTTAAAGTTGAATACATTCCTGGAGCAAAAAATATTTTGGCAGTCTGCTTATCAAGATTACCTATGAACGATGAGAGTATTGAGATTGAAGAGAATGATTTAGAAAAAGTGGTATCCATTTGTGAAGTGACTAAGGGATGCATTAAAGAGGATCAATGGAGGATAGATTGTGATAATGACGAAAATCTACAAAAGGTCTTGGGATATGTCAAGTCATCTTGGCCAAGGAAAAATGAGTTAGATGAAGGTCTTTTGCCTTTTTGCAGGTGAATTGTCTATGCAAGATGACATTTTAATGAGAGGTCAGCAATTGGTTGTGGCAGAAAGTCTTAGACAAATGATTTTAGACATGACTCATGAGCGTCATCCTGGTATGAGTAGTACGAAGAGGAGAATTAGGAGTGAATTTTGGTGGCCTGCTGTGGATAGATGTATTGAAAGTAAGGTCAGATTTTGTGTTGAGTGCAGCATTAGTGATAAAACTCAGAAGACAGTAATGTACATACGATTAATAGTTTTGAGGCCATCTCGAGTTTGGGAGAGAGTATCGTTAGACATAGCAGGACCCCTGTGAAGGGTAGTAATACCATGTATGCTATAGTTTTGATCGATCAATTATTTCAATGGCCTGAAGTTAAGTTGGTACCGCAGGTTACATCAAGAGTAGTGCTTCTGTTCTTGAGAGAAATATTTGAGAGGGAAGGTTTTCAGGAATTGCTGCTTACGGATAATGGTGTGTAGTTGACGTCCAATGAGATGAAGGTGTTTCTTGAGAATCATGGGATTGAGCATAAGCACACCTCAGTCTATTATCCCCAGAGCAATGGAATTGTGTAGAGGTGGATTAAGGTATTAAAGAAAGGTGTACAACTGGCCATTAGCAATGGTGAAAACTGTCAACAGGCTATAAAGAATTTATTAGGGAGCTACAGGAACACCCCTGGGTGCGATGGAGATATTACTCCATTTGAAAAAATGAGAGGAAGGAAAGCTTTATGTAATTTGAATCAGAGGTGGATCATGGAGTTGTCTGAAAGATTAAATGATAAAGAACCGGTGGTATCTGCAAGAGTAAATGATACAAAATTGGTGACTGTCAAAACGGATACAGGGGTTTTACAAGATACTGAACTGCTGCAGCCTTTGAGGGTGAGTGATTGGGTTCCACTGAAGAAAGCGAGGTTGCTGAGGTTGGGTGAGCCATCACCTAATAAAATAGTCAGGGTTGGAAAACAGGTAGTAGGATTGTCTGATGGCAATGTGTGGAACATGAGTAAAGTCATGAGGATCCTGCAGTGTTTATGGTCAGATAATGACAACGTGGGTCCAGGAAACATGAGGGGTAATATGAATTTGCAGAAGGAGATTAGTTGTCAACCAAGAAATAATGAAGGGCACAGAGATATGAGACAGAGACAGAGACCGCAGTGGTGCAAGGATTATCATATGGAAAATTAAACCTGTTTATTCCAAGAGCTCATGGGCTCACCATTTGTGGAAATTTGTGTATATGTATATAGTTACATTTGTGTATGTGCAGTATTTTGTAATGCCAATGGATAACGTTTCTTTGTTAATGAGGAGAGATGTGTGGCATACTGCCGGTTTTGGCTGGAATCTGGAACAGGGAACGTGGAGACCAGTCTCCAAATAAGGACGGTTGGCCCAGGCTTAATGGAGAGGAGTCACATCGTTCTCTGTCCCAAATAAACTTACCTTGATGAAATTAAATGGATGGTGTGATCATTATGAAGAGAATGTGAAACTTTGCTCAATCAAATCCGTACACTACTGGACCTGGAAGAAATTCTGCTGGACTAAAGGCTGCTGTGCTGAAGGATTACCACTCTGCTGTGCCCTACTGTTCTAAGGAACTGCTTCCCTGCTTTGTTGAGCTGCCCTGCTGCCTGCTGACCTCTGCTCTGCTAGAGGACCAAGGATTAAGCCCCAGAGTGACTCCAAGGGCTTGCCCCCTGTTCTCCCATATGTCTCAGGGACATCAAAGACCTTGCCATACCAAGATATGCATTTTTGAAACTGCAGTGCTGCCTTGTTGCTACTGGTTCAGCGCTCCGTGATTTATCCAGCAAAGCCTTGTGGTTTTCCTTCTACTGTGGAGGCTGTTCTGGGCTGAATTGTGCCGAGAACATAATCAGTGCCTGCACCTGGTTGCTGCAATCCCTCCCCAACATGTTACTGGGGCAACAAAGCCAGCGAAGACCTCGACAATGTCATTGCCGCCCCAGTCGAGCTGAGTGACTAACAGTAGCCATTCACTGCTGAAAGTACTGTAACAGAAATCAGCACTGTTGGTGAGTCCTCCCACTGAAGTCCGCTTACCGATATCCAGACCGAGTGGTCCCTGTATTATTGTGCCTCACTCCAGGCAACTGAGCATGTACTTTGCTGCTCTCCACTCAGCAGCTATTTGGATTCTTTTAACTCACTACGAGCTGGTCACTCTATGGTGGGGAGAGTGATTGGACCCCCAGCAGGACCTTAAGTATTCTACTAGAAGTGTACCAGCTGCTAAGACAGCAGTACTACGCGTAGTGCAAACGCTTGAAAATCTTAAAGCCCTGCTTTTGCCTTGAATCATTTAAAAGTGAATATCTCATGAACTTTGATTGTATTTTTGTTGTTTTGGTCTTAGTTTATACAGATAAATATTCCCTATTTTTCTAAACAAGTGTGGAGTCTTTTTGTAGTATATAAATTGTGTTACTGTGTGTTTGTGTTGCACAAATACTTCACACATCGCCTCTTTTGATACGCCTGCCTATTTTGTGCCTTGCTACCAGAGGGTGAGCACAGGTTATCTTAGATGTGTACCTAGCTTACCCTGACTAGAGTGGTGGGTTCTGCCTGGCTTAGGTGCATACCCTAGCCCACCAGAAGCCCCATTTCTAACATATACTTTCAGGTAAGCTGCCTATCAAGTCAACATTGCGCCAAAATCATACATACTCCACACCTCATAAAATCCCTGTCATGTGGAGAGAAATTACATAGTGTTGCCCATTACTAGTGTGTACTCATACTTTAATTTTGATTCCCATTCCTCAAAGCCTTGTCTAAAGTCCAGTGAGTACTTTTAGCTTCTTTTATTTGAGACTTTGGATCTCTATCTATTATGACATACGTAGTTGTGGGTTATTATCACATAAGTCTTTCTGGGGGGAGGAGGTGTGTGTGTGTGTGTGTGTGTGTGTGTGCATATTATTTACTAGTGCTTTTAGTCATGCTGTCTGATATAGAGTGTAAATGTCCTCCCTCTTGGTCAGGAGCTGGAAGGTTTCCCTTGTGGTCCTTATACACTGTCCTAGTGGTTTGGTTCCCACAAATTGCTCAGTTACAGGCTTCAAGAGGGCCTATATACTTTATGAGAGCCTTCCCAACATCCCTTCTTCAACAATTAGATGATATTGGCCGAATGTTTAGGCGGTATTACAACACGTGGTTTGAAGTACTAAGACAGCCCTCATACTTAGATCTATGAAATACACAGCAGTTGTCGTAAAGTAACCGTATATTCTCAGCTGCTTTCCTGGAATTTTAAGTCTCCTTCTGTTCTCGTTGGTACTTTGGTGGTGGTGGTGTGTGGATGATATGTGGGTGTTTGACCTATTATAATCACAAAAGAACAGGGATTAAGGCAGCTTTGCCCGCACCGGTCCTGAAGTCCTTAATATAAGTATCTACTGAATTGAAGGTGCAAATGGTCCTGGACACAATCCCCTAGGTCCCAATGGTTAAAAGACAAGAAACCTTGACCTTCAACAAAAACTATACAACAATGATCAAGCACTCTTCAAAATGTTGTTGCACTTCTCAATCCAATTCATAACATTGTTTGTCTCATTGATGATTCCAAAAAGGTTCTCCCAAGAATTTCACATGAAGTCTCTTCAATTTAAAATGGATTCTTTATTCTCAACGATGTTTCTAATGAATTGACCTATTGCAGCTTCTTTGAATGGGCCAGTGTGTTCCTATAAACCAGGGGGGGGGCAGATTTACGAGCCCCCGTTTGCCACATTTGCGCTGCCGTTGCGTCACTTCTGTGATGCCGCCGCGGCGTAAACCATGCATCACGTTGCGCCCTATCTACAACGTGATGCTTCTAGGGAGAAGCATCCCGTTGCAAAGCCCTGTGCCACATGAAACCTGTGTCAGGTTTCATGTGGGCGTTCCGGCACAAGGGGGGGCGTTCCGGTGCAGTTACTCCTCGGAAAAGTGCCTGGGTGAAATCTCCAAGATTTCTCTCAGTCACTTTTCCGACGCCGCTGCGTCAAAACCTTGCACCAGCTTGAAGCAGGCGTAAGGCGTGACGCACCCTCTTGAGGATAGGCCAGGTTGGAACAGTGCTGTAGTTGCGTTGTGCCCGCGACACAGCTCCAGCCAACCTTACACTTGCCGATGCGACACGCATCTGTTTATCCTTGCGCTATGACGCACCACATTGTAAATGTGGCGCATCTGTGGTGGCTCAAGGGTAAACTTGCGTCATGCATATTTCCTGGCGCATCCCTGCTGATTTGCAGGGAAGCGCCAGGAAACGTAAATCTGCCCCAAAATGCTTTTAACCCGTAACACTGTATTTCAAAAGTATACATACAGAAACAAAAAAATCTAGAATAAACAAATCAAAACGATTCCTTTTAGTTTTAGTTTTATCACTTTCTATTTGATTGGGCAACTTTTGATTTTTTCCAAAAATCATTAAGCCTGAATTCAATTCAGCAGGGAAAACTGTTCGCATTTGACAACCACATTAATAACCAAATAATTTTTACTAGATCGGTTTGTGACCACATGGACAGCATTGCCTTTGCTCTCTTTTCCTTTAATTGCATATATTCGCTGGGTTTCTATACGGACGCACACTTAATAACATCCTCCCGGAAAGGACTTGCTTTCAATTCTTCAGCAAATTGTAATAGATTCAGACAAATTCGTTTGGCTAATCAGTAGCAATGCATTTAGAAATTATGCATGACAGACTTGGACTGTATCATCAAATGTCTCGTGTTTCTTTATTTCGAAAGGACAGAACACGCGCTGGATGTTGAGTTCTTCAAATACAGACAGACTTCATTCCGACGCAATTCGTCTCACTCAGATTGCCTGCTTTTGATACTACAGAAATGGCACTGTTTTGGGGGCGTGGCTTGAACGCCGTACAAGATGGCGGACTGATCTCGGAGCTCCGTCAGCCGTCCACCGGACCCGGCGATTTTCTCCGCGTTTCCTGAGCAAATGCGAGCGCTGTCGCTGGAATCCGCCGCCGGAACATGAGGTGAGCAGGGGGAACTAATCTGCTCTCCTCGCATCCGGCGGTGTCAGCTTATAACATCTGTGACGCGCTTCGCTCGTCAGCGGCCGCCATTTTCGCCAGTCTAGGTGCGCAACGCTCCTTTCTTCAGAACGCCGCTTTTTCAATGCCACATATGCAACGCGGCTGTAACAAGCACTGGACTCTTGCTCTTTTTACCTCCTTTTCACCACTTTACCACCTCCTTTGTAAAGTGTATTTACTAGCTCTGTGATAGAAAACGATGAGGTGTTTTTCTTACCTCATGACTGAACACTAGTTCCTCATGTATGTGAACATCCTTTCTACAATATTCTGTCACATTGCTCTGCAGTTACGTCACCGCTTCAATATGTGCTTTCCCTGATATGAGCTGATATTTTCTCCTGTATAATCTTCCTGATTTCTTTGAAAAGGCAGTATAAAATTTTGTGGACGGTCATTGTGCTTATCCTCTGCACTTCTACACAAGTTGTGGTCTTACTATACTCCTTTTTCCCGTTATTTATGGGGAAGCCTCGACAACTTAAGCTTACAACCCCCAAAGCAACATCACAGCTTTCCTCAGACTCTGACTCTGCGTCTCACGCCATGGATGATTCAGTTCCTGTCAAACCGTCCACAGCTCATGGCGCAATTCCTAAAACGACTACACCTAATAAGTCGCTTCAACCTGCGTCAATCAAACGTCTAAAGAAAGACCCTCCATCTCCGGATTCCTCGGCGCATTCTGCGTCGATGGATCTCATTCTGGAGGAGCTTCGTGCACTCAAACCCTTCATGGCTGAAACGACTAAAACTTTACAGTTCCTTCACGACAAATGGTCTACTCTGGAATCAAGGGTGTTACTGGTGGAACAATCTACAGAATCCCTTCAATCCTCCTGTGCAAAAATTACACTCTTGGACAAGGATATTTCTCTCTTGAAAAGACAGTCGGAAGAGTTGGAAAATCGCAACAGAAGGAATAACCTTCGCCTTTATAATCTTCCGGAACTTACAGAAGGTTCCGATCCGACAGCTTTCTTCCAAACATTTTTGCCAAAAATTTTGGACCTTCCTCCTTCCACCTCTCTTAATATTCAACGTGCGCACCGTCTTGGCCCTAAAGTCTCCACCAAGCCCAGAGGAGTCATCATGCTGTTCCTCCAATACACAGATCTTCTCCAAGTATTATCAGCAGCAAAGACTAAAAAACAAATTATGTGGGAGGGCCGCAGGCTATACCTATCTCAAGACGTTGCTAAAGTCACAGCTGATCGTCGAAAGCAATTTCTGGACTTAAGGCCGCGTTTGAGAGATCTTGGCGCTCGTTATGGACTGCTTCATCCATGCCTCTTCAAGGTGACCTACAAGGACAGAACAACCACTTTCGAAGATCCACTTGTCCTGGAGAAATTTCTTCGTCGTCATGAAACTGTTAACATGGACACTGCAAGACCTGTTTAATCATCTTTGTTTTATCTTGCTCTCTAGACTTGTCTCCCTCACAGTCCCTTGTCGTCTCTTGTTTCTAATGGTTGTATTTTATTGAATACCTCCTATATTTATACATCCTACCCTCGTTGTTCCATTTCTCTGGTACTCTTCTTCTTTTATTCTTCATATGTACGCCTAATGTTCTTTCCAATTTTTATCTCTCCACAGATCCCAACCTTATGTCTCTCCATCCCGGTGTATCCGTGCTTCCATTCATTTGTTCCTTCGCTGGTTCCTACGGTGTTCGACGATGTGAGTTTCCGTTGTTGATGTCGTCCTCTTCTGGCGTCGTCATCCCTCAAATCTCTTGTTTTATTCGTTGTTAGTTACGATGTTGCTTCTCTCTGTCCTCATCGCTCTCTCTTTTCTCTCACTTCTTTCTTCCCTTTCCGTACTTAATTCTTTCTCTTTTATTCCTTTACTTTATCATCTATATTCTCTCTTGCTCTTTTTCTCTTATATCTCATATTTTCGCATTTTTCACTCTATCTTACTTCACTTTTTCGCTTCTCTCCTGCTATATCTTACCTCATATCATTTTACTAATCTTATAAATTCCGAGTAGTTACATGGAATGTTAAAGGGTTAAATAACCCTATTAAGCGTCACCGCGTCCTCACCCACTTGGCTCGGCTCAAGGCCGATGTAGCTCTAATACAAGAATCCCACCTTTCTGACGCAGAAGCTACTAAACTTAAACGATGCTGGGTAGGACATGTTTTCTACTCTCCTGCTTTAGGTAAGAAAAATGGTACTGTTATTTTATGTCATAAGAAGTTAAATGTTTCTGTTGTAACTCAAGAAAATGATGATAGTGGCCGTTGGGTTATTACTAAGCTCCTTATTGATAAAATACCTATTGTTATCTTTAATGTTTACGCTCCTACAGGTGTTGATAATATGTTTTGGCCTGCTATTTCTGATAAATTAGTTACTCTTACTGAACAATATGTTATTTTTGGTGGTGATTGCAACCAAGTCCTAGACCCTTTCCTTGATAGAAATTCCACAGTTAAATTTATCCCCTCCAAGATGCATTCCCAATTTAATACCTCGATTCAAAACTATGCCCTAGTTGACATTTGGAGATTATGTAACCCTGACCTTAAAGAATACACGTTTTACTCCCCCACCCATCATTCTCAATCTCGTATAGATTATTTGTTCCTCAGTAAATCCCTAGCACAACTAGTCACTCATTCAGAAATAGGTTCCATTCTAATTTCAGACCATGCCCCCGTTTTTGTTGATTTTGATCTTATTCCCTTCTCCCCTAATTCGGGACGTTGGAGATTCAATAATTCTCTACTTTTGGACCCTATTTTCACCACTAAATTTATAGAGTTTGCCTCTGAATTTTTTACACTAAATCACCTCCCTGAGTCTTCCTTTGTAAATGTTTGGGACTCTTTCAAAGCAGCCGCTAGAGGTTTTATCATTAATTTTGTCTCTCAAAAGAAAAAGCAGTCGATTCTCAAGTCAACTCAAATTTTGGATAAAATAAAGAAACTAGAATATACATATTATAAATCTACCTCTGAATCTTCACTTCGTGAACTCATATCTGCCAAAATTGAATTTAATAGGTTTACTACTAACGCTGCTTCCAACTCTATTCTTAAATGTAACTCCCGCTACTATGGAGGTCAAAACAAAATGGGCAAACTTCTAGCTAACTACCTAAAAATACGCAAAGAAAGAACAAAGATTGAGTCCTTGCTGGATTCAGCCGGTGTTTCTCTGTTCAAAGACAAAGATATATTGGCTCAGTTTGTCTCATTTTACCAAAATTTATATACTCCTGAGTCTAGCCCTGATCCTGATGACCTTTTCTCATATTTCCAAGATATCCCCTCCCCTCAATCTTCTCATGTAGATTTTCAATCCTTGGATCTGGATATTTCCCCCTCTGAAATCTCACATGCGGTTTCCATCCTCCGTAAAGGCAAAGCCCCAGGACCAGACGGTTTTACTATTGAGTTTTACAATCACTTCTCCTCCCTTCTCCTCCCTAAGCTTTTACTATTATTTCAGTCCTTTGTCCAATCTGGATCGTCTCAGGGATCTTTTCAGGAAGCGTTAATTTGTCTCATACCCAAGCCAGATAAAGATCATACGTTATGTAAAAACTATCGCCCAATCTCTCTGGTAAACACTGATTATAAAATTTTTGCCAAAATTATAGCCCTTAGACTCGATCCTCTACTACCAGAACTTATCGGCCCGGAACAATCCGGTTTCGTTAAAGGTCGCTTGTCGTCCGATAATTCTCGTGTTTTCTTTAACATTTTAAGTAAAGCGTCCTCTCTTCCATCTCCTCTAGCTGCCATTTCTCTCGATGCCGAAAAGGCCTTTGATAGAATAGGATGGGATTTTATGTTTCAAGCTCTTCGTTGGTTTGGCTTTCCACCTAAATTCATTTCTCTCATTTCTTTACTTTATTCCAGCCCCCATGCCTCCATCTTTGCCAACGGTATCACTTCTGATTATTTTCCTCTTCGAAGAGGAGTCCGTCAAGGATGCCCTCTATCTCCTCTTTTATTTATCCTAGCTTTAGAGCCCTTCTTAACTAAAATTAGACGAGATGAACACATTTCTGGTTTTCAATTTGGCCCCCAACAACAGATTAAGTTATCGGTCTACGCGGATGATATTTTATTTTACTGCTCCGACCCTCAATCGACTCTACCTTCCTTCCTCAATCAAGTATCTGCTTTCTCTAACGTGTCTGGATATAAACTTAATACGGACAAATGTGAAATACTCCCCCTGAACCCATTATGCCTCAAACATCTATTTGACACCTCTGGTTTCTCCTGGCAACCTTCTAAGATTAAATATTTGGGTGTCTGGTTCGCCCCTCGCCTTTCGGATACCCTCAAATTTAACTTTGATTCTCTTTCCACTAAGATCACCACTTCTACCACACGTTGGAATCCTCTTTTTCTTTCTTGGTGGGGAAGATTAGACTCCATAAAAATGATGCTGGCGCCTTTGGTTTTGTACACCATTTCTATGATTCCTATTCATATCCCAAATCATTACTTCAAGTCCATAGATTCTATTTTGCTGAAATTTTTATGGAAAGGAAAAAGATCTCGAATAGCTCTTTCTGTTTTGAAGAGAGACAAATCTATGGGCGGGGTCAAGTTCCCCAATTTTAAAGCATATCATACTGCCTTTTCTTTAAAACAAGCTCTACGTTGGATCACTTCAGATCTTCCGTATTATCCTCCACTATGGCTTACGCTAGAATCATCTTTCCTTCATCCCTATGACTTCAGTGAAGTTCTTTCCTTTTCCTCTAATGTCTCCTCTCTTCGGTCCCCTATAATTTCTCGCACTCGCTCCCTTCTTCAGCCCTACTTATTATCTTCTTATCCTTCTACTTCTTCTCTTCACAATCAACCTATTTGGCATAACAAACATCTTCAAATTCGCAATCGCTCTCTCTATTGGAAATCTTGGCACTCTCGTGGTTTAAAATGGGTTTCTCAACTTCTTTCTGATGCTGATCCTCTCCCCTTTCACCTCCTTCGAGAACGATTTTCGCTACCTTCCTCTTCTCGTAAACAATATTTCTCGCTGATTCCTTCCCTTCTCCAATATCTCTCCGATCTACCCTCTACCAATTCTATTCCTATTCCTCATCTTTCCATCTCTAATGCCCTTGACCAATCTCCCTCTGCTTCTTTTCTGTATAACACTCTACAATCGTCGACTGAACGCTCTAAATCTAAAGTTGAGCTGGCTTGGGAAGAAGACTTGTCTCAAGAATGGCTCCCTATTTTTTGGGATAAGATTTGGTCTAAAATTCACAAAACATCTAGAGCTGCTAATACTACCCAAACCTTATTTTTTATTTACAATCGTACATTATACACTCCCTCTATTTTGTCATCTTTCTCATCAGATACTCCCTCCACCTGTTGGTCATGTTCTTGTCCTATAGCTGATTTGAAACACATGCTCTTTGAATGCCCTCCCATTCTCCATTTCTGGCGTTTAGTTTGGTCTCAATTCCAAAAACTTTTCAATTTCACTCATCCCTTTTCCATCCTTCATATTTTTCTAGGTTCCCTTTCCCCTGATCTTCCTGGCTCTCACTTTAAACTCAAACTACTGGACCTCCTGATTGCCATAGCCTTTCATCATATTACAACACATTGGAAACAGGCTAAGGATGTTTCTTTCACTGCATGGTGGAACGCAGTGTGTTTCAATCATCGTCTAGACACAAATTTTGTATCCCCTATTTCCCTAGCAATTCAACGTGACCTACTATGGCTCCCCCTTACCGAATACCTATCCCAGATCTCCAGACCACCCCCCAGCTCTACAGTGCGAAATGTTGAAGTTCAAAAACCACCATGAATGTTTAGTCTTAATTTATATGACTTTATCGATGCACATTATGCTTTTCTTATTGTTATTTCTGCGATTTTTACTTCTAATAATTTTCCCTTCTCCTCAACATTCTTGCATCTCTTCAATATATATTGTTCTCTTTATGCTATTTTTCATGAATAATTCCATTATAATGTAAGAGAAAAAGTTGTGTTTTTATAACTTATGACTGTTTCTTCTTGTACCGCTTTGCTATTCTCATTCCTTAATAAACTTCAAACTTAAAAAAAAAAGAAATGGCACTGTTTTCAGGTGAGTGTTTGGAGCCCTCTGGATGCTAATCTGCCGAGGGGACATATTTTAGAATGGGAAAAAAGTGACAAGCCATCCATTAAAGCAAACAGAAAACATATGCTTTAAAGATATTAGCTTCGACTACACATAGGCTGAGGGGAAAAGTTAGTGTAGGAAAATGTTTGTACTAGTAGCACAATTTATACCCTGTGGGTCTACGCCATGTAAGTGGAAAAGAGAGAAAATCTGTTCTATGAGGGCAGACTGTTTTACATTTAGAGAACTAATTGTTTTTTTAAACTCGCCATTGTTCTCAATTTCTTGCCGCAGGGAGATTTTATTGTTTTGCTGGAAATAATAAATGGTATGATGCAGTCTCGTGACTTGACGGGTGTGCGTTGCAGTCCTCTGTTGTGGAACAGTTTGCGGACATTTTTGTCTTACAAACTCACTGTAGTTCTAGTGAGTTCCATGATTGATACCCATAATCAGCAAACATTTTCGGAAGGTTGAGTTTCACGTTTGAGTCAGGATTTTTGCATTAATTTTATGTTGTGCTAGAAAAAAGGTTCGTGAACACCCCTCTGAATAAATGTCGTTTTTAGGGCCAGCAAGCACTCACAAGAAAATGTTGCCAATTTGCCTGGAAAATAATTACATGGTGTAAACGTAGATGAATCTGGACATTCCATCAGCCAAAGATAATACAGGCATCAGGATCTATGTGAGACTTCTCTTGTTCAGAAAATGCACACTAAGGGGCATATTATCAAGAAACGGTGTTAACATTATCGCCCCTTTAGCAGCAGAAAACTGCTGCGAAAAGCGGCGATAACAGGCTTGATAATACGCCATTGTGAATTCCCATAGAAGCTCATGTTCTGATGTTAAGCTGGGATTCTATGGGAATTCTCTACGAAATATAATCAAGCCCATTATCGCCGCTTTAGCGGCAGTTTTCTGTCGCTAAAGCAGCGATAATGTTAACACCGTGCTTGATAACATGCCCCCTAGAGACATGTTTATAAAAAAGCTACCCACGCAGCGCAGCAAGTCAACTTATTGCCTTGCGTTACAGGTAAAGGGCAGTAATGCTATGGAGCATTCCTGTCCTTCCCCAACACTGGCGTACAACAGACTACGAGGGAAAATTAATTATTTATTTAATTTTTCCTTGTGGTCGTCCATCGAATCTCCCCCCAATTTTGTCCCACTGCTCTTACATGCACGGGCCGCTGCTGGCAGGCACCCTTGCACCATGTGCAATGGTGCCTGTGTTACATGTAGGATTGTTTTTGCGCAGGAAGGGGCACCTTCCTGCACAAAAACAATCCCCTGAGGGCTATTCCTCTATCTATATGTGCAAAGAGGAAGTAACATGGAGAAATTAAGATATTCCTTGTTATGCCTCACCTGGGAAGTCTACCAGCAATGGTAAATCTGTGAATGCGTCAGAATTCATGGGAGTTGCGTGGGAACAGCCACGCAACGCTAATGGAACGTCTTTCCATGGCAGAGTAATGCAACGCATCGATTTGCACTGCGTTGTGTTACTCCTGATTTATCAAGTCACTCATGGCTTTGCAAACTGTCCTTGCGTAGCTTGAGAAGTTGCATTTTGGGTTGTGCCATGCATGCACCCTGTTGCATGGTCCCGAAGCGACGTGTGGACCTGTGGAGAAGGTGCCTCTGCTGTCACAGCCATATGACATCTGTTCCACCATGCAACCTGCCACCCTACAGTATTCCATCTGTCACTTAACCTAAGGTGTTATTTGCAAGTGACATTTTGTACATGAAGCACTGCTTGTTCATCACCCAATATTTGATTTTCACAATGTATTCTAAATTAAATCATATTAATTAAATTAATATCTTACAGACTTAAACCTGGCAGCTGCTTCTGCTAGGTGCTCCGGCAGGAGATTCACAGGGTGAGCTCCTGCTGGAGTCCCCCTTCCAATGCCATCCTGCAGGTGATAAGGGCCCAGGGAACACTAGTGAGCTCCGATGGAACCTCTCTGACCCCCAGTGATAAGTGCTGTGTCCAGAGCAACGAACAGCGCTGATTTTGGCAATCAGCAGCCACAGAGACGCATGCAGTCTTCAAGAGGCCTGTGACTGGTGGCTGAGCGAGACCCATCGGCACCGGAGGCCTGCTGCTGAGAGAGGCCCGGAGTCTGAGACTAGTGGCACAGGAGCAATGGAGTAGCAAGAGAGTCCCCCCAGGGGTGCATCAAGGATCGACCCTGTGGTGTGGAGGTCAGACCCAGTGGCACTGTGGGTGCTTGAGCGCGGTGAGAGACCTAACTTCATGGCACGTAACCACCTGCCTTGAGCGGTCTCCCCCTTCCCACAGCTGCAGCCCAGCACAAGCTTAAGTTCAGCCCTGAGTCCTGCATGCTGCCTCAGTCCACCACCACCAGGCCTTCTACCCCAACAACCATCACCAGCTCAGGGATCCCTCCAGGTCCAAGATCACTGCTTTGAGAGTAACAGCACCCTGAAGGCGACTTCATGCACTAAGTCTTACCACTTGCAATCACCCAGGGCAGCATTCCAACCCATAGTTTTTTTGCCCACCATGCCATCGCCATTTGGACCCAGCCATATGCAAATCAGGGACCTGGCACATTTCCTTACCCGGGAGGTCACTTGGGGGATTGCTGTGTGCTGCAGCCCGAACGCTGCACCTTTCTCGCCACAGGACTTTGCTGACAGCTGTTTCCCGGTCACCGCGGCGAGGCGGTAGATCGGGAACTACAACTCCCTGCACCCCTTACGCCTAGGAAGGCGCGCATCCTGTTTGTTGACCCGCCCCCGGAGGTGCGCTTAAGGCCAGCGCGAGCCCCGGGGGAGCGGGGGACCTGGCACATTTCCTTACCCGGGAGGTCACTTGGGGGATTGCTGTGTGCTGCAGCCCGAGCGCTGCACCTTTCTCGCCACAGGACTTTGCTGACAGCTGTTTCCCGGTCACCGCGGCGAGGCGGTAGATCGGGAACTACAACTCCCTGCACCCCTTACGCCTAGGAAGGCGCGCATCCTGTTTGTTGACCCGCCCCCGGAGGTGCGCTTAAGGCCAGCGCGAGCCCCCGCGTCGCGGGACCGCGCGCGGGCTAAGCCCGGGCAAAGGGCGGGCCCTCTGTGGCCCTCAGAGGCACGAGGAGGCCGGGTCGGGACACCCCATTTGGCAGTTACGAATTTTGAGGTACTGTATCTATTCATATCGATCCTGCCATTGCACTGTTTGTATACCATGTCCATCTGGGAGGAGCTGAACGCCCTGTGTGGAACGAACTACGCCCCGTTTGTACCTACCCCCCTATAGTGGGTAGAGATGCCGAAGAGGTAAATGACACTGACATTGAGAATACCGATAAAATGTGCACTAGTCCCTTACTACAACCTCCCAATCCACCAATAATATTGCCAACTGAGGCGTTGAACAAAACACCTGACCCAGTTTCACCACTTCAATTGACCCTGCTGGCACAGATCGAACAATTGCTAACAACCGCACTATCACCCCTGTTTACTAAAATAAATGAGCTGGGAGACAGGTTGACCAGTATTGAAAATAAATTATCAAGGAACCCTATCCCAACTGAAAAAACTGGCGCATCCATTTATCCTATTCTCCCCTGCAACAAAGAAAACCTCCAATTCACAACACCTATGAAAACTCAAACTCCTGAACCCCTCATCTCTCCACCAATTCCAAGAGGCCGGAACATTATTTCTAACTCCGTACCTGCACCCCATAGATTACCCAGGTTTGCACATGAAAGCAGGAACTGGATCAACCTACCTCCAGAAGCTGCCCCCTTTGTGACTGTTCTTTCTGGGGTCCCTACACCGATCCAGGAAAAATTTGAATCTCATCAGGATTTGTTAAATAAAACCATCTCCTGGCTAAAACAACACAGACCATTGCCACCTGCTCTAGATGGCGGCATATTGAGGGTCAGGAGAGTGGGGTGGCTTGGTACGTCACCCAAAGACATTCCGGGCGACCTTATTTTAATTAAATTCAAAACTATGAACATTGTCCCCTATTTGCGATTCTCCCAACCCAAAGAGGGAGATGGTCCCATTCGCATTTGGGACTTGTACGATTTTTATCCCGGCCCTCGACCCTACCCGTCCCTAAGGCAAGCGACATGGAACCATAATTCTTGGTAAAAGGGGGATGCTATGAACTTTGTGCTACCAACAACTACCCTTTTCTCCCGATTTTTTTCGTAAATACCTTTCTATTCACCTGAAGGGACAAATTGATTTTAGGAAGTTGTTGATTAAGTTTAGGAAATCTCTGCAAGGTCCTACCTAAATAAGCTGTTTTTTAGATTTCTTCTTTTTTAATTAACCTTTAATCATGCTAAGATTGGTTCTTCTGATCTCACTTTTTAAATGATAATGATTCTCCGATACACTTCTCCATTTCTATTTTAATGAATTGAGCAAATTGTTTGCTTTATATTACTTCTGTAATTGTATGCTTGTATGATATTTTATGAAATATCGAATAAAGCTTATTTGATTTGATTTGATATGCAAATCAGTTTTGACCCTGCTCTATTAGGACCAGCCCGAACTGCCAGGGCAAAGTTTCCCTGAACAAGAACACAAGCAAACCAAGACCAGTTGTGCCACGATTGGGGCTCATCAGTTGGTTGTAGCTTGGTTCCAGTGGCACAGTGGCATGGAATCAAAGGCTCCTTAATTTGGGTGTCATTGATGGGTCCTTGCTCAGCACCATCTGTCCCTTTAGGAATCATTACATTGTTGATATCGATTCTGGTACAGACTTCCAATCTGGCCCTAAGATCCATACTGGTCCCTGCCACAGTGATGCCATTAACAGTGACTCGGGAGCTGGTTGATAATCTGATGCCAATGCCCATGTCAGGCCCCAAATGAATGATGGCTTGAGCTTGACTGATGTCATGCAACAAAATTACAAAGGCGCAACCAGTTGTCAGGCAACTTGATTCTAATCCAATGGCTTCACCACTTTGCATCTATCAGCAAAGGCTCCATTTCCTTTTTTGTTCTGACACATCCAGTGCCAGAGCAGGGTGCACCTCAAATACAGATGAGGATGATGAGTGTGATGGCTTGCACTTCCTTGTTTTACTGATGGTGCCTTATACCTTGATTTACAAAATGCTAGTGGGCTTGATACCTCCCCTGACTTGCCATATGGGCCACTAATGGAAAAAAGTGCCTCATTTACAGTGGTGGTTCGAAGGCGAAGGGCAGCCGAAGTGCTAGAATTACAGCTGCCCGCACTGAAACTAAACCAATATTTTCACAGAATTTTCAAGCCTGGGTCAGAAACATCTGACACCCTAACATGTACTCTGATGGCTACCTGGTTGAAAGCCATGTTCTTGACCATCTGTTAGCTAGCAGGTGGCCAGGAGACATAGGCCAGCTCTCAGTGACCCACATTCTTTCACAGAGCTCCTTACTGTGGACTATCAGACTGTACAGGCATTGATCAATAAGGGGAGACCTAATTTGTTGCCATCCAGCTGTTCAGAGAGAAACCAAAATGATTAACTTGTTGTGGAAAACAAGTTCTCCTCTGTTGGCTTGGCATGGAGATCCTAAATACAGTCTGTCTGTGGGGCCAATATACACATGCCCTTTGTGACATGGCCAGCGAAAGCTTGCAGGTGACTCCAGAGGATTTTAGGGCATGTATGACTCAGGCTATCCATGATGGATAGGATGTGGTCAAGTACTTCATCCTCACAGGCTCGGATGCAATGAACTACAATTAGCAGGGAAGTCGATAGCAGTATTGTCCTGTGTAGACACACCTAGAAGAGATTAATCCATTTTTTTGGCAATGTACAGGTACCACTTACAGATATGCCCTTTGATGTTTATTGCTTTCTGGGGGAGAAAGCTGACCCTGCTTTGGAATGCTTTAAAGATAGCAGAGCTACAGTGTGTTCACTGAACTCTTGACCCCGGAAAATCAATTTCCCCACTAGTTCCAAAAATCCGGGGACTATTTCAGAGGATAGGTACATAGGTAGAGGTGGCCTTGCAGCACACATCCAGGTGTTTCAGGGCCATCGACCTGGCATACAGTTACAGTCCAGCAGATGCACCAGTCCTCCAACTCCTTTCCCCCTGCTACCATGGCCAACACTGCCTTAGTTTGTTCTCAGCGATTCATGCCCAACTAGTGGGGGAAGGAATAAACACTTTTTTTTTTTTTAGAGCTTCATATAGCGTGAACTTGACCAGAAGGTATCGGGTGTCAGAGCACTTTACACGAGCACCAGTTGCGTTACATAAGGACACATTCATTTTTGTTCGTTACGGGGCGATTAAGTGATTTGCCCAGAATCAAAGACAAAAGGAAGGTGCACTATATACACAAATGAAAAAAATGTAAATTCTTTGGAGATTCTTCTTTATTATTCAATTTCTTTGAATTTCTCAAGAAATCTCTAGGATCACGATTGCTCTTCGGGTGTGACGTTTTTCTTGGCATTTGCATACGGTCGCATATTGTGCTTGGGTCGATATTGGAAGCCCAGATATATTCTTCAAGCCCTGACGAAGTTCCCACGGCACAGGGGAACGAAACGCGTTGGCTGTGTGCAGCTGTTGTTTTCCAAAGAAATTGAATAATAAAGAAGAATCTCCAAAGAATTTAAATTTTTTGATTTGTGTATATAGTGCACCTTCCGTTTGTCTTTAATTCTTATTGTATATTAGCATCTCCTAGCAGCAGGTGCTGGAAGAAGTTGCACTTGAAAAACTAATTTGAAACTAAATGTGTGATTGTGCTTGACCTTGGTCTGCTGCTGGGATCTTTTGTTCTGGTTGATTTGCCCAGAATCACAGGATGTTCAGCGTCATCGCCGAGACTCGAACCTGGTTCGAGTCTCGGCAATGACTTCTTCAAAGGTTGACGATCTATGTTGTCTGACAGAAGGGATAAGAAAATTGTGTTTAAAAGCTCTAACTACTACCTTTTAACTCCTCCCCATCCAATATTCCTCCAATTCCAGAGCAAATTCTGTAAGAGCATCTGTCCATCATGCCACAGGAGGTATGCCTGTTCCTCTCCAAGGGTGCCCAACAACAAATTCAAAATGCTCACATTGGCTCATATCCTTTCTGCCCTAGACACACACATTATCATATACCAATCATGCAGTGCCACGGTCATTACTTGTGGTTCAAGTGAGCCAGGAGCATTCACAGTTTGCCTTTTTCTCCTTATCTTCACCAGCGCTCCTTAGCTGTTCATGAAAGTGATAGTGATGACCCGTCTTCGGAGGTCAGAAGGACCTGTATTCCCATACCTCTACGACTGGCTGTTGAAGATGAGCTCATCAAATCAGTTGTATACCAACTCTGGATGACAGCAGAACTGCTAATATTGTTTGGATTTACAGTCTCTGCCTGATTCCATCACAGAGGTTTCCACTCATTGGTGAGATCCTAGACATATTAAAGTTAAATGCTTCTAATCTGCTGCAAAGAGTCTGGGGCATCCAGTCAATTATCTCAATATTTCATGCTCGATACTGGATCCTGGTGAGAGTGTCTCTGAGGCTTCTTGGTCTATTAGCCTTGTACATCTTCTTTATCAACTATACCAGGTGTCTTATTTGAGCCCTGCAATGGAACTTAAAGTCCTATTGGGCCCAACATCAAGACCACTTTTCTGCCACTACCCAAGTCCTAGAGATGATAGTCCATGAACTGCAGTGATAGCCAATCAATCACATTCTGTCCTGCAGCAAGCCACTTTGCATATCCCACCCAAAGGTGACAGTGGTGATGAATAGTCTACTGGGTTTGGGGAGATATCAGAGGTCGTCCGGCCTACTGCAGCTACAGACCATCCATTTGTGATGGGGAAATACTGGCACCCTCCCAGGAGCAAATGAATGAAACTCATCAGACATAGCAGGATTGCTCAGAAACAGAGTGAAATGTATATATTTTAAATATCACTTTGTGGTGAGGGCATTTTTCCAAATCTCTCCGTTCCCTAGATCTATAACCTTACTGTTAGTTATGTGTACATCCATCCATTTCCTTTTCATATGTAACATACTGCAGTCTAACAGCATCATTCATCATCTCTCAACACATCCACACGCGCTATACAGGGGGTGCGTACAACGGTGAATCCTTACTGAAGCTGCAAGCAGTAAGTTTCCTGTTCTAACGTATCCTTAGGTATTTGTGAGTAAATTCCATTTATTCAAAAAATATATAAACATACTGCTGCAAATAATTATATTTATTTATATTAAAATTGTGAAATGTATCCCTTTATCTCCTACGTTAGTGGAAACATCTTCCACCTTAGTGGAAACATGAGATTCTCCTTGGACATGTCTGATATCTTCATACTGAAACACTGTGCAACAATAAAACTGATACCATACTCTTATCTACTCTCTGGTATCTACGCTGCACCCCTTGATAATGATATTCAGACAGATAAACCCCACCTGCATATCTCCTACAAAGGTATTATTGCTCAAGAAAACAGTGATATCCCCATCTGCTCCTGAGAGAATATGCAATATTTCCTTTAGCTAATGGTACCTAAAACAGATCTGTGGTGTCCAATCTAGTTCCAGGAAGGCTTAATCAAGGACATAATTTCATTGTAACAACTAGGTACATTCTTCCATTTATTAAATGTAGTTAAATTACTAATGACGATATCCTGAATATTATTAACATGAATTGAGCATTCATTTCCCTAGGCACATGATAGCCTCAGACATCATCAGAGCCAAGTTTATTTTAACATTCTCGTAAATGAGCATTTGTTTTTTAATGCTGTGAGCTTATTTGTAAATTACATGTAGTGTTTTATCCTACAATGTTAGAATCAGGAAATTTAATTAATTAAAAATAATTAAGTTGTTTAAACTACTCTTCAACATATTAAAAGCAGTATTGACTAAATGTACAACTTGTATTTACACAATTATAAATGTACATGTATACATCAGGAAATGTAGTGAAGCTTTTATAGTCTAATGTAGGCTTCTAAAAGTAAGTTGTAATCACCCCCACTTTTTTTTTAAGATACTTTAAAAGTTCTGACTTATTTTATTTTTACAAGTATTCTAGCTTGCACTAGAGAGTCTGTGAATGTAACTCTCTGAAATCATTCAAATAAAGCCAATTTATCAGTGATCTACTAATAAAATGTGTTTAAATTAAGGACTGTCACAGTGGCTAACTTCGGATAAAAAATGCTCCAAAAACTCCCTGCGTAGATATTTTCTTTCAGTAGTGGTGGTCAGTTCTAAATTCAGACCTTGGCCTCTGACCCTTAAACCTGTTGAGCGACGTTACCCCATGTGGCCATCACATTTGAAAGTATCTCTCGAGAAGCATGACTGAAAAGCATTCCTGCTCCGTGCCTGAGTGCTTATAATTGAAAGGTATGGTGCACTTTTATTCTTTATTTATTTCTTGTGCACTGTGCATTCTAGCACGTAAACAATTGGCTCAAAATTTCAGTTTTCAGAATGTCATAATTTGCTCCCAGAATTCTTGTGCATAAAAGTAAAAGATTGCATGTAATTCTCATGTCTGAACAGCTACTCTTTGCATAACTTTGTAGGTGCATTTCAGACTGCAGCCAGTAAGCCATATTAGGAATCACATTTTAAGGTTGTCCCTAAGATTCAGTAATATTGTAATTGCTAGACAAACTTAATATTCACCCTTTTAATTTGTGAAACAACATATTTTAACCAGTTGGAAACAGAAATCTTAATGAGCACATCGACATGTGAATATATACTTTGCACAGGATAGTTTTCAACAGTGCTAAACATTATTACATTTTCACAATAGTAGTATTAGACATTATATGGATCACAATTATGCTAAAACGATTTTAGTGCAATAACTTTTAATAATTTTTTACTTGTAGTCAGTTTTAAATTAATAATCACTAACCCTTTTGTTGTTTCTACATATGAAAAGCAAGCCTCATTCCTTTCATTGTGTCTTTATTTTTTTATTTTTTTATTTTAAGTTTTTTATTTTGTAATGTCAGAAAAATAATACAGAGGTATGACATTTCAACCGCTCACCCCACCCTCACCCCCACTCTGTAAAACGACAGAGTCTGTGGCGCAGAAAGAAGAGTAAACATAAGTAGATAGCACTGTAGAACGGAAATAAAAGAAAGAATAATAAAGAAAGAGAGGGAAAAGAAAAGCATCCAGGCGTCAAAAAAAGAATATGACAGAGGAAGAAAAAGAAAACAGGCAAGAGAGAGAACACAGGCCGGATTAACCCGGCTGCTCCAACCAAGATGTTAGCATTTCCCCCACATCAAGACCCTTCTTCTGACTTTTACGACCTTTCATGGCATAGACAGCTTTCTCTAGGTGGTAAGCCAGCCACTGAGAGAATGATCGGTGTCTAGCCATGCGGAAGCGACACAGATCCTCCACACTGCCATTGCAATGAAGATTAATCCCCCACTTTTAATCCTGATGGTTTCAGACTGGGTCCCCAGCATGATGACTGTGGGGGTTAGCATGATAGTCTGGGTGGTGACTTCCCCAAGAAATTCCTGTACCTTCAGGAGGATTGAAGCAAGTTTAGGACAGGATGCAAATATGTGAATTGAGTCGGTGCCAAACTCAGAGCACCGTGGGCATAGTGTCCCTTTGCAAGCTCCCCACTTGGCGATTTTACTGGGGGTAATGTACAGAAAAAAGATGGTTTTAAAGTGTTGTGCCTGCAGCTTGGCTGACAGCAAAATATTTTGAGAGAGTGCTAAGGAGTTGAAAAATATACGGTGTGGAGATTCGAGTTTGGTGTGCCATTTGTCCGCTATTTTCTGTAAGTCATCTGGGTTTTGTCTATTAAGTATGCTATACAAAAGACCTATCCGAGGGGCCGTGGTGTCACGCAGTGTGTTCAGAAGTTCCACTTCCGTGAACCCTGCGGTACCCCCAACCTTTCTGGAAAGAAAATAACAGATGAAGAGATACTTAAAGGAATCTTGGCTTTTCAAACCGTATTTAGATTGCAGGTTTACGAATGATTTGACTCCCTCGCTAGTGATGAGATCCCCCAGTTTCGTGATACCTGCCCTGTGCCAATCTGAGAAGTAGGACCTACCAAAAATAGCGGGAAGGTTGCAATTTGTCGTGATAGGAGAGTAATAGTTAAATCTTCCTAACCCAAATATCTGCGGATATTATGGAAGACCTTGTATGAGTTCATTAAGGTCTTGAATCTCACACGTTTGTAGTATCCGAACAAGGTCTCTCAGAGAAGACAGCCCCAGTGCTCTTCACCCAGTAGGAGTTGGAAAGGCAAGGTGAGCCCAGATACAGAAAAGAGGGGGAGTTCCCTCAGAAGCTCAGAGCTGTATTGCATACCTGAGGCCCAGTAATATAGCATAGTGTTGCCTTAGAGCCCGCCTTGGTTGTGAGTAGGCCCAAATAAACGGCATGAATATTTGCTGGAATTTCTGCAGATTGGTTTTACTACATTCCAGGGGTATGGTGCGAAAGAAGTAAAGAAGTTTAGGAAAATATGTCCTTTTGATTACGTTGCATCTACCAACAAGGGTCGGTGTAAATTATCAATTTGTTTAAGGGCCTTCTTGGTATCTGCAGTGAGAGGAACTAAATTATTTGGTACAATTTTGTCAATGTTGGCAGATATAAGAACCCCCAGATATTTAGCCTTTGGCACTACCCTAACCTCAGTCTAGGTGATTTCCTTGTTTACGATTATTTGTGTTTTATTTTTGTTCGAGGCGTAGCCCTAGATTTTCCCAAATGTTGTGCCTCTAGCTCCAATGCCAGTATGGTATTCTCGGGATCAGGGGAAGTAATGGCCAGATCGTCTGCATAGGCCATGATTTTAGTATTGATGCTCTGGATGCTAATTGCTAAGATGGCGGGATTCCTTTCAATCAGTTTCATGAATGGGTCTAAGTAGAGGGCAAATAACAGAGGGGAGCAGGGGCAACCCTGTCTAGTGCCCCGGGAGATGTTGAATTGGTCAGTAAGTCGCCCATTGATGGAGACACAGGCCATCGGTTTTAGATATAGAACCTGTACCGTCTGTGTAAGTCCAAAACCCATCCTGCTCATGACAGCCCACAAGAACCGCCAGGAGACCCGGTCAAATGCTTTTTCAGCATCTAGTAGTGTTAATGACATCGGGTCTCCTGCTGCCTGCGCTGCGTCAAACAGGGTAATGGCCCGCCTGACATGTTCCGTGGTGCATTTTTTTAAAATGAAGCCATGCTGCCATTCTGAGACTAAGGACTTGACCACAGAGGATATTCTAGATGCCAATATTTTAGAGAAGACTTTGGAGTCGCAGTTGATGGGAGTGATGGGTCTGTATGAGCTTATCTCTAGTGGAGACTTACCCTTTTTGGGGAATATAGATATTCTATCATTGGACCAGGAAGCATGAGGGGAAACCCCATTGAAGATAGAGGTTACCACGTCAGTGAAGATTGACTTAATTTGAGGGGCGAAGATCTTATAAAATTCTACAGGAATGCCATCCAATCCTGCGGCTTTCCCATCTGGCAAGCTAGATAGGGATTCCATGATTTCATCCCAAGTTGGTGTGAGTTCTAGCAGTTCACTTTTATCAGAGTTAAGCTGTCTAAGATCAATCTCGCTTAGGTAGCTAGCTATCTCGCTTTCGAGTGAGCCAGCCGCACTGATGTTCTCCTCCGTAAACAACTCGGTATAAAATTTCTGAAATCCCTTCTGTATTACGTTAGAGTCATTGGCTTCATTCCCTGTAGCCAATTTGATCGCGTGTATTTCATTACTTGTGAACTGTTGCCTGGTCTTGACAGCCAGATGATGCCCAATGCGATCACTGCACTCGTAGTTTTTTCCCGTAGATTTGCCCACTTAGCTGCGTTTTTTTCCGCAAAAACTGCTCCTATTTCTGCTTTGGCAAGGACTACCTCTTTTTGGACAGTTTCGATATCCTGTCCCGATTTAACCATTTGGACCAGTTTAGTTTTTCTGCTCTCCTTATTTTCCCTGCAGGTCACTAATTAGCAGTTTCTCCTTCCTGTTCTTCCTAGCTGAAAACCTCAGAGTTTCGCCCCTGACCCCCGCCTTTAGTGTATCCCAGTCAGTCATCGTTGAGGCAGTACCGATGTTTATCTCCAGGAATTCCTGGATCCAACCTTTCTTATCTGCCTGATAGCCTGCGTCCTGTAGAAGGGCTTTCTCAAAACTCCATCTTGGGCCCTCCTTCCAATTCACAAACCCCTTAATGCTTAAAATGAGGGGATTATGATCTGACATAAAGCGAGGTGCAGTGTCTATGGTGCAATTGCAAAGAAGTGAAGATGAGACAAAGAAGTAATCTAATCTAACAAAAGTATGGTGCAAGGCCGAAAAAAAGGTGTAGCCACTAAAAATGGCACAGAAGTTTTAAGGGCACTCTTTGTAAATGTTGTTTTTGAGCTTGTAAAGCGCACTGCTACCCGTCCATAGGTTTCCTGGCGCTGTATAACTCTGGGGAACCCGTCCTGGCTTTCCCTGTGGGATGGTCCCTTACTGGGAGTCCCCAAGGTCGAGCCAGGCATCCCCGGAATTGGTGGGGCCGTTGTGGAGATTAGGCAAGTTAATGCCCAGAGTTGCCTAGTGGAACCCCTGATTAGAGTAAGAACCGAAGCGAGAATTATCGAGTCCGCTGACCAAGGTCCACAACCCTGCCGCGTCGGGAATTGAACCCTGGTCCCGGGCCGACTTCTGCTCTCGGGCCTGCCGCCTCTAACCAGTGAGCCACACTACTCCACGTACATATCTCCATACTCACTTATTAAGATATTGGGCGAGGTCAAATGTTTGATTCCAATACTTAGATGGCTAAGATAGATTCACTTAGGCTTGTCTCTGTCAATATCTGCGGTCTGAACAACTCTTCAAAAAGGCAAAATTTCACCCAAGGTCTACGTTCTCTAGGGGGCAACATCATCTGCCTCCAGGAGACCCACATAGAGGGTACACAGAAACATCTATTAGACACACTGGGGTTTAAAGTTGTGGGGGCTACCACACAGGGCGCCAAGACAAAAGGGGTAGGAATTATGGTAGATAGAAGACTTTCTCTTAATAATCCCCGTGTTAAAGCGGTCCCACTGGGCAGATGGGTAATAACTGAATGCCACCTTCCTTCTAACCCTTCTTTTACCCTCTGCTCACTTTACGGTAGAAACATAGATGACCCAGGGATCAGCAACTTGGTCTCAGGAGAGCTAGCCCACTGGCCCACCCCTATCATCTTATGTGGTGATCTCCATATACATCTGCCCAGCGATTGGAAATCTGATAGTAAATGGAGGTACAAAGGCAGAAAGCCCCTAGTATTTCAAGCGCTAGTCAACCTAGCTCAGGTCCATGGACTAACCGATATTTGGGCTAGCTTAAAGCCTACTCATTTTGTCTTTAGATGCATTTATTTATAACACCTACAAAGCTTCTTTTGAAAGTAAGCACAGAAGCTTTAATGAAACATAGAAAGTTATTTTACCCTTTTGGAAATAAGGCAGTATTTACCATTTAGAAATCATTAATTATTTACTAAGAGATCCAAAAATGTGCTTCTGAGGAAAGAAAGTCCTGACTTTCATCCAATTTCTTTATCCAAAATAATCAACTTATATTTTAAAACTTTCAAGACTATTTGTCTTTAAGGCACTTATATGTGCTGTTTGATACTAATTTAAAACCTAGTTGCCACTGTCTACTTGTAGCTTGTTTTATGACGGGCAGGTGTGACCTTCTACACCTCTCAGGAGCAAAAGCAGCAGCTGGTGCTGGGAGTCAGCTCTGTTCATTCTATTAAAACCCAGGCATTCCAAGCCAGTCAAAATATATAGTTAAAGGAGGTGGCTTTTATTTTAGCATTTTACCTGTACAGCAGCCACCTATTACTCAAACAATGTGTATGCTTTTAATATTTAATATCATATATTTAAGGAGAGTGCAAAGACTTTATTATTAGGATGACACTGAAAGTAAATGTTGTAAGCTCTGACTGCACTTCTGACGGTGGTTCCAGTATAAATTTGTACACACGTTTTCAAAGTTTAGTAATATGAGGCTATGTAAAATGTTCCCAGAAGGTTCTCTTATTATATGCAAATATTTGCAGACGCTTGAAAGCAAGTGTGATTATTCTTTGCTTTCAAAATAAAACGTTCACAAAAAATGCAAGTAGGAAAAAATACTAGTATTTCCCAAAAATATTCATAATGGAAAATCAGTTTAACCAGTTTAAATACAATTATAGAAAACAAAAATAAACAAGCATTGGCAAAGCCAGAAGGTCTGAAATTGGAGGTCAGTCTTTTGTTTTTGTCAATGCATGACTTTTTTAGGCATGGTTTTTGTAAAACCATATCAGTGTTGGAGCTGCTTGGCCCTTACCATTCTAACAAGCATTGGCAAAAGAAAAATAGTTTTTGGTCTTAAAAAGTACGCATTGCTACAGGAGGTCTGGGCACTGTACAAAATTACTTTGTGTGTCAATATGCTCCTTGTGAAAGAGCAGAAAACTGTCACTCACAGTGATGCCAGCTGATAGAGAGAAAGAGTGACAGGCAGAATTTGAATATACACAAAAGGTCATGGCTAATGCCAGGCCTAATTAGAGGCCCAATTATTAAAGAAAGTCTCATATGTGCATGCATGGTATATATCCTCGCATATATACTGTTTCCTCGTATTCACTAGAATTTACAGAAGTAGTCCAAGAAATAGCACTCCTAGAAAATATTTGTGAACTGCATTTTACTATGAGCAAATTTGCATGTGTAGATTTGCTCATGTGAAAAAAGGGGTTCCTTGGCTGCTGTTCCTACGCCTTCGCCCCTGTTTCTTTGGGGCTGCTGATCACATCGTCTTGGCTGGGAGAGGCTCTGAAGTCCTGGTGACTGGGCCAGCTACCGCTTTCTTCCAACAAGCTTTACACCAAAAATCAACGGACTTCAAGTCCCAGCGTCCTTCGCCCTCAACTCCAGGTGCCGGTGGTCAGGGGGAGGTGTGGCCATCGCACTTATAGCACTGCCTCCCCCACCGCGGGTTCCTTGGCTGCTGTTCTACCGCCTTCGCCCCCGTTTCTTTGGGGCTGCTGATAACATCGTCTTGGCTAGGAGAAGCTCTGGAGTCCTGGTGACTGCGCCAGCTAGCGCTTTCTTCCAACAAGGGATACATCAAAAATCGACGGACTTCAAGTCCCAGCGTCCATCACCCTCAACTCCAGGTGCCCGTGGTCAGGGGGAGGTGTGGCCATCGCACTTATAGCGCTGCCTCCCCCACTGCGCTGCGGGTTCCTTGGCTGCTGTTCTACCGCCTTCGCCCCTGTTTCTTTGGGGCTGCTGATAACATCGTCTTGGTTGAGAGAGGCTCTGGAGTCCTGGTGACTGTGCCATCTAGCGCTTTCTTCCAACAAGCTCTACATCAAAAATCGACAGACTTCAAGTCCCAGCGTCCTTTGCCCGCAACTCCAGGTGCCGGTGGTCAGGGGGAGGTGTGGCCAAAGCACTTATAGCGCTGCCTCCCCCACCGCAGTACGGGACGCACCCGGACTAAGCCCGGGCCAAGGGCGGGCCTGTCTTAGCCCGTCATTGCCAAGAAGAAGCAGGGCAGGGCCACTCCTTTTGGTTTTGTCACAGGAGATTTACTGACTATGTAAACTGGGGTAAGATTACTTCCAACACTTGTGCAGACACTGTGTGTACAGAGGTATCCAGCATTATTACCCAGGAACTTTTGTTCAGCAACAAAGAAGAGGACTGTCTCTAGTTAAACTGTAAATTGAGAAGTGGAAAGTCTAGCACGATTTTTGTATGCTGTAAGTTGGTGGATAATAATGCGTTTAGTCTCCTGCCCACAAGTTTAAACAGCGGAATTCTATTTTGTGGATGGAACGTAGGAGCAGTAGAGCACAAGTGAGTAGTAAAATGGGAAAAAAAATAGGCAGTGACAGGAATAAATTTGCCAGAACCACACCGTTACCACCTACGTCAATAGATAAAATGTTGCAGAGGGCAATTGGGGCGGTGGATACCGAAATTGCATGCACGGAAATGCGGATGTCTCTCGCCCCGGATATTCCCTTTGTGCCACCAGACCCGACCCCGTCATTTGCCATGTCCCAATCGATTTTAGCTGTGGATACTAAAATTGTACGCACGGAAAGGCTGTTGTCT
The DNA here is from genome assembly GCF_964261635.1 of Lissotriton helveticus. Lineage (NCBI taxonomy): Eukaryota > Metazoa > Chordata > Amphibia > Caudata > Salamandridae > Lissotriton > Lissotriton helveticus. The sequence continues at coordinate 1,601,325,756 of NC_136067.1, forward strand.
CTTACCCCGGATATGCCCGCTGTGTCACCAGCCCCGGCCCGTCATCTGTTATGTCCCTATCGACGGAGCTGAGTCCACTGAGCCACCTCTTTGGGAACTTCCTACCAAAAAAGGTCCCCGTAAGGCTAAAATCACAACGTATAACACTAAACCGGGCAAATTGAATAATCAGTTGAGGCAGATTCCAAAAATAAGAAGGTGTGTGAAGGTACATTAGATGGAAAAAATGGGGGGGTGAGGTGTATGAATTAAATCTGGCCAATCCGCAAGATGGTAGAGCTGATACAACCTACCCCTTTTGGGTATTAAATCTGCTGGCAGACTTGCATATTAAAGTGAAAGCCACTATCAGGGAAGAACTGGCTCCCTTAATTAGCAGGTTAGCAAAGCTGGAACAAGTAGTAATAGTAAGGGTCGTAGGGTCATCGGTCCACCAAGTTGGCCCCACTAGCACTTCAGCAGAAAGAAGGGATAAAGGTTGCCAGGTGGATTTTCCAAACATAGCTCACTTGAGGGGAGACGCTTTTCTGTGGGTCCTGCTAATAGTTCAAGAGCAGGGGAAGTGAGCACCCAGAGGGAGAGTGAAAATGTGCCATATGGCCCTGAGTCTGGTGCCGGGATGTCAGCCCCTAACGAAAGGCAGTGTGTGAACCCTATTCCCCATGCCCAGGGCGTAGCAAGTGTAAGGGGGAGGCAACCTGCAGAAGTTTATTCTGTGGAGGGGAACGAGTGCAAATAGTCATCTGCCCAATATCAATTTACCTTCCGGCCTGTGCACCTTATGTAGCCATCCTGACTGGAGCCCCTCCAATTGCACCCAATACAGAGGAAACCCAGCTCGAGCTCAGAAACAATTGCCTATTTTGGTTGGCGAGATATAAGCACTTTGAGTATGCTAGAGCTGGGGAGATTTTAACGGTCTGAAGAGTAGGGTGGCTAGGACTTGGCCCAAAAACAGACAAAGGGGAGTGTATAATTAATAATTTAAAAAACCCAGTCACTGCTGGAAATCTTGTAAATTCCACCACCCACTGCCATAGAGTTTTAACGGGAATTACCCTGCGACCCCTGAACTATTTCTATCCCCAATGCCAAATGTCAAACAGAGAGGGTGCTATCCCACTTAAATCTGGTTTGGCTCACCCAAGTGAAGCCAGTAGGGGAGCTTCCATCAGGCACTCCTTATTTAACATCCCAGTAAGCAATATATACGAAAGTCTTGAGGGGGTGGTTTGACTGGGGGGCGGTCTATCTATAGGAGATATGCCACCAATGTAGTGGCAGGACCCAAGGGGAGAAATAGGTTATGGTGGGAGGCAACAAGCTAGGGACAGTAATACAGATACCACCTTGTGCCAAAGACCTTGCAGCAAGAGGATGCAGGGGAGAAGGGCCTCTGATGCTATACCTAAAACCCCATTGGCAGGTAAAAACAGGGAGAATAGATCAACAGCTGTCTCTTTCAACATCCAGGGGCCCACCCTGTGCAAACTGTCCCCTCCACATGCTACTGCACTTGAGGACTTGAGAGATCCTATAGCACAGGACAGTGGCCTGTGTATATTGTCCTGGAATTTGGCTGGCCTAAACAACAAACTCCCCTGTCCATTTAGTGGACAAACAGGACATCTGCATATTCCAGGGGACTTGGACAAGGGAAATTGTCCACAGGGTTGGCTTTGCGACTTTTAATATCTTGGCAACTATGGGGGGGAGAGTGAGACCATTTGGTGGACTAGCTATATGGGTAGGTACACACCTAGGCTGTAGAGCAGAAGCACTTATCTTCACCCACAAATGATATCCAATGTGTTCTGTTGGTGTTCCCTACCAAGATACAAATAGCCATAATTAAAGTTTACTCTAGACCTGGGAATAGTAGGCACAAATCTGCTATCTTGGACCATCTGGCACACTTTATACCCACCTTAGATCCAGCAATGTGGCTGATAGTGGGGGGTGATTTTAATTGCCAATTTGAGCCCCTCGTTGATTACAATCATGCAGAGCCCTCAGAGGATGACCTACTTTGGTTGATTCCTGATCCTTTGATTAATCCAATTAAGGTGTGGTCCCCACTGGCCCTACAACTTTACTCACTCACCCTGGCCTACTCACTTAGGGCATATCATGGGAGGACTAAATCGGACCAGCCAGGCCAGTTTATTTTTAACAGGCCGGGGCAGGCCACTTTTTTGGATTATATTATAGTGGAAACTAGACTGTGGGGTAAAGTTCTTGACTTTTATGTTGAGCCTAGGCAAGACAGCGATAATAACGCATTGACAGTGATTTTAAATGCTGGAGAGCTCGGCATGTCCAAGCCATTACTCCCTTCCACTAATGAGCCCAGTGCTACAAGGCTGAATAACAATAGAAGGAGGGCAAAATGGCCTTATTTTAAACACTCCTACAAAATTGGCGAAAGTTTACCAAATAGTTACACCATTGATATTTAGTATGTGGGGAGTAGTACAGGATCCATTAGCACAGGAACGAGTTCTAGCTAGTAAAATACACATGGAGCTTGTTACTAAATTGTCTGACATATTCTATCCATTATCCAAGCGGAGAGAGCATAAGCGCCCTACCTGCCCGTGGTATAATGATAAGTGTTGTAGGGCTAAACGCGATTTGTTGGTGGCGCTGAAGGACAATGATAGGCCGCTAATCATTCTTGCCAGGGTAAGGTATAAAGAGACCACATTGCAAGAAAGGAAAAATTGGGATGAAGAGAGGTGGGAGGCTCTAATGCTGTCCCTGAGTGACAGGACCTGAAAACCTTTTGGGCTATAGTGAGTACAGGGGACAGGGAAGGGTGTTTGACCTTAGAGCCCAACATTGTTCCTGAGGCATGGGAGTCTCACTATGGGGTGTTGTATGACACAGCGGATAGTACTAGTGATAACACCAGCTCACCTAGTTAACCTAGGGCTTATTAGGAGGTAGGGGATTGGGAGATCACTATAACTGAAGTAGCAAACGCTATTAATAATCTCCATTGTAACAAAGCACCGGGTCTAGATAAACTCCCAGGCGATTTTTTCTGGGAGGAATGTGTTATTTGGGCTCCATATTTGTGCGACCTGTTCAACGCAATTTTGAATAGTATGGACACCCCGGACACATGGCTGGGGGCCGAGATAGTCCCCATATTTAAAAAAGGTTGTCCCCTACTTCCCTCGAATTACAGACACATCAGTCTGATTGACACCACTCAGAAACTGATAGGTCGGGTCCTTCTAGATCGATTACAGGGTTGAATAGAGGAGGAGGAGATACTAACCCCATTTCAGGCCAGCTTCAGAGCAAAGATGTCAACTGTGGACCAAAAATGTAGGTTACCGTTGCTCTTTTGGAAAACAGTGTTAGTGGAGGGTGGCAGCCTCTATCTAATATTTGTTGATCTGAAGTTGGCCTTTGATTTGGTTCCTAGAGAGAGAAACTTTGGGAAGTATTAAAGGAGTTGAGGATTCCGCCCTACTTACTTAATGTGATAGTAAGACTCCTTTTGGGAAACTATGCTAAAGTAATGTGTGGAAAACATGGGGAATTGTCCTCACGTTTCCCTAGCAAAAAAGGGGGCACGCCAGAGACGTTTCCCTGCCCCCACACTATTCTGCCTCTTTATAAACTGGCTCATTGAAAATGTACTCAATATAAAGGATAACGATGCCCCTAAGTTAGTCACGGGGAAGGTACCCACACTTATGTTCACGGACGACACCCTTTTGTTGTCAAAATTGCCAATGGGTTTACAGCGCATACTTGATGGTTTTGCGAACTTTTGTAAATTGCGGGGTTTGGAAATCAATCTAACCTAGACTAAATTTATGATTTTCAACCCACCCCGGACGACACGCCCTAATCCCACCTTAAATGGCATACCCCTTGAAAGGGTGAGGACTTTTGATTATTTGGGTGTCACTCTTTCTGAGAACTTTGAGTAGGGGTTTCAGCTTGCCAAGGCAAGCCGTAAGCTCACACAGACTGTGGGCTGTATTTTGAAAATGCACAGAGCCTCAGTATTTAAGCCAGCAGCCCAGGTTGTGGAAATCTACAAGGTTTAAGCGAGGGGGGCCACGATTTATGGGGCAGAACTGTGGTGTTATTGCTCAACTCCTAATCTAATGAAGGTTGAGAATAATTTTATGAGGCAGCCTTTAGGTCTCCCCCGCATCACGCCTCTAATTCCTCTTCGCTTGGATTTGGGTATGAGGCCTATTGAGGAAGAGATAGAGCTTAGACCTCTTACATTTTGGCGGCGGATTTGGGTGACCCAGAGTTGTCTTCTTATAAAGCAGAGCTCAAGGAGATTTTGTCACTCACCGTCTCCAAGAAAATACCCTGGCTCTGACGTATCATGGTTCTTGTGCTGAGGATGGGCAGGTCTGATCTTTGGCAATCTCCTCTGGTCTCCTGCCCAACTCTAGCCAGGCTAGAACTGGTGAGACTTTATAGGTACGCTAGCATCATGGCCATCCAGGGAAGCTCACGGGGAGTTGGCCGGATTACTGCTGAGTTCCTCCAGATAAAAGATGTATACAGAGTGGAACCCTTCTTGGATCTGATCCATTGCCCTGTGACCAGAAAAGTGTATGTGCAGTTTAGATTAGGGAATCTCCCACCAGCCACACATACAAGCAAATGGGCTGAAGAGTCCAAAGCTGAGTGTCCCATCTGTAATTAGAGGCTTGAGTTTGAGGCACATGTTTTGTTTTTCTGTCCTGCATACCAACTGCCCCGCAGACGCTGGTTAATCCAAATTTGCAGAAACTTGGGTTTTGTGAGACATGCCCAGGCATACTGGGTCTTAAAGTATGACACACACTCTCCAATCGTGTTCACTGTGTCTCGTTTTTTTAACCATATGTGGCACATACGACAGGGAGTGATTAAGACTTAATCTGGACAGACAGGGTTGTAGGAAGTTTAACGTTTTTTTTTTCCTATGGCTGTATGACAGTGGCTCAATATCTGTCCAATACCTCCCTGTATTTGTAATTTTTATGCATACTTTTAATTATTTTTATCTCATGTTTTTAGCTGATATTAGCAGTGTATGAAGACAGTTGTGGTCTAATTGTGTTATTTGGCAACAGTGGGAGAACTTTGCTATTGAAAGGTATTTGTAATAAGTGGATTTACAACTGAAAGTGTCTACTCTTTTTACTGTATTTTATCTTTTTGTGATCATATGTTTCTGTACTTTTATGGCCCTATCGGCCGAAATAAAGTTTAAAACTGAAAATCTGAATGTTTCCAAGTTCACCTTTCCTCCAACCACTTTTTCCCTAACCCTGGAAGAAGTTTCACATCTGCCACTGTCAAGACCTTGACTGGACAAGCTTCAACAAGCTATTCTGTACTACCTTAGAGGTCACTTTGCCTGTCCTGACTACATGATATTTCTTAATCTGGTTGTGCAAGTTGCTACACAGTGCCAAGCCAGCCTTTCTGGTATGCCCATATTGGGCTGTTTATAATTTTCATGGTGCAGACATTCCACATCCATGTTACCCATATTTGGCTTGGTGCCTTATTCTAGTTCCATTGACATGGCATTTCTAACTGTATATAGCACTTAGAAATCTGTCTTTCAGGGAAGAAGAAGACGAAGAAGTCTGAGAGCCCCTAAGGCTGGAGACCTGACTTCTTCCTTGCTAATTAGCAATGATGCATGCTTTTGGTACCAATAAATACATTTCATGTCTGGTGAGTTTCGTTCATTTGCTCCTGGGAGGGTTCCAGTATTTCCCCATCAATTTGGTCCTGAATGCTTTCCTTCCATCAATCAGGAGGAGGTTTGTGTAGGTCTTCAAAGACTCTACCACTGCCCTGTGGTACTGCAGCTAGAAGGGAGGTGTGGGGTAGTATGCCCCATGCCCTCGGTTTTCCTCCTCTCTCATCTCACCAATACTGCCTGTTGAATAGGATGCCAAACAAAAGTCATGTGCATACGCCCAGTAAAACTTATACTTCATTTTTTTACAGTAATCTACACATTCTAAACTATAAGTAATATTGGCACATACACCACTCACCTTTGGCATGTAATGTTATTCTGTACACAGTCCACTATTAACAATGGCTGTCTTTGATAACGTAAAAGGCAGCTGAACCACATATTACTTCACACTCAGTAATTATTTTTGCCTATGTTTGACATGGCAAAACTGCATATAATCACAAAGGATTCCTAGAATTACTTGAAAAATGCCACCATTACATTCACTCACCATGGCAAACAGGAACTTAGATAAGAATCGATGGTCAGAAAATTATGACTGATGTGTGGCTACTTTCTGGACATGAACTGGTGAACAATTACTGTATTCAGAAGTAAGGTCAGTTTTTTGTATGTAACTATGCCAACATGACTGAGTAGGGTATTGTAAGTTATCTTGCATCTGCTACTGACATGAAATAAATATAAATTAATTAGGGTTATGTACACCTCACAATATGGAATCATTTTTTAAAGTCAGGCCTTTACACAACGATGCACTTAACAATGCTTTCTAAAACAAACTTTAAAAAAAACAACCTTATTCTTTACAAATATTATGTAGGTTAACATAATTTTTATAAATATCTTTGAAGATACAAAATTAAACATATAATGATATAAAAACACAGACACATTCATTCCACAATAGATTTTACATGACAAACATATTGTACAAGAAACATGAACCTATTTAAAACACATGAAAGATTAGAAATGACTATTCAACGCTTTCAAAATGTATATGCATATATGTTTTCATACTAAAATCGGACTTACTGATTTTCTGCTTCTCATGTATCGCCAGATAGCCTGGAGGGAGAGACAGATTGCTTTCAGGATTTTCCTATGAAGTGGTGTACGCATGGGTTAGCTCAAATGTGGTTTGGGGGATATCTATATCCGGTGTTTCAGAGCTTGCTCAGCACTGGATATCTTCCCAGCACTTGTATCACTCCTGGTTTCCAAGATGTGTGCAACTACTGCACTGCAGCATGTCACAATGCCTTTCCACATTCAACTCCATTTTACTTTGCTAAGCTGGTTTGCTCCTCCCCACCCATAAGACTGAGAAAAGTATTGAAGGACCTCTTCATGGATGATGTTCAATTCTTCATCTAAAAAAACATGGGGCCATCTCTACATGCTCCATAGCTGTGATGGAGCGTAGTTGTTATCATGCAACCATTCTTCAACAATTCCTACCAGCAGAATCGACTTACGACACCTTTTTAATGGATAAGACAAAATAAAGAGATGTTTGCTTACCAAATGAAATTTTGTTTGCACACTCATGTTGAGATACTGCATTGTAACAGCATGCAGAATGTTAGAATATATGATATATGTAGAAGTGAGATACTATGCTAAGAGAAGGATAAAGTTATGCTGAAACATTTACGTGTTTTAGAAGAGAAAATAAAAAACAAACTGTAACCTCTAGAAAACTTCCATAGACGAATAACAATTGTACATTGAATAATCTATTTCCTTGAACTGCACTAAGAAAACTCATAGAGTTACACTAATTGAATGTAAAGAATGCATTTAACAAAGAGAAACTGACAGAATGTTATAAGATTTATGTAATGTAACCTATATATCTACATTAAAACTGAAACGTTGAAATTTAAACTTGTATGGTAATGTATGAATAGTGACTTAAGAAAGAGAAAGGTTTTAGTAGTGCTTAATAGTGATGTGTATTTCATGAAAGAATCGTATTTGAACTGATAAGAAAAGATTAAATCCCTTTAGAAATCTGTCCATATTAATAGTATTTTGTGATTTAGCAGAATTCTGTTTAGGCCTCTAATGGTTTTCTTTTCTTAGCTAAGGTTAAGTCATGTGAAAACTGTCACCCCAGCTCTATTAGAAATGTCTGTAAAGATTCCATTTGTATTCTCATTTACAATGGACTCACTTGTCACATGTGGAAAATTGTAACAACTTTGCTGCATCCCAGCCGAAAAGCATCTGGGAATGGACATATGACAGATGACAAAATGTACTGCCTATTTCCGAGGATGTTACTAGATACTAACTAAATGGAATATAATGATCCTAGAGAAAACGTGAGAAAAAGATTACTTATATCTTCCGGATTTGTATATTTTTCCGATCACCACATAACTGCCCATCGTGAGTGACCAATGGAAGCCCCATAGACTGATGGAATCAATACTTTAAGGGGTGTAAACTTGGAAAGATTGGACTATAATTGCCAAATGAAGGAGGAGTTAAGGCTGGCTGTCTGACCATTCCCTGCTCGTCATGCTGTTGGGTTTTTCTTTGATCCACACATGTTACCTATCCTGAACTTTAGTCTTTTCCCTTACCCTAAATCACTCATTATGAGTGACAGAGACACAAACTAACTGAACCTTAAGCAAACTGAGACCTTATCCTGTGTTATTGACCTCTGGCAAGCGGGCGAAGGAAGATAACCTTTCACGGCTGAGGGGTTATTCTGACTCGTCATCGATTCTCTCTCATTCTTTTGGTGATATTCTTTGTCTCTAGGAATTCATACTCATGGCTGATAAAAGTGCAAAATTATGCTGAAACATTAGTTTGAGATAACAATGATCTATTTCAGGTCCTCATGGGATAATTGTCCATTCTCCGAATATTCTAGTCCCTTTTAGCTTAATGCAAAGATCCATCGGAGGACCTAAGTGACGTGGTTAGCAGTTGTTAGTAGTTTTCTAACTGACAAAAGTGATAGATATTGAGAAATGGGCCTAATGATTTGAGTTGAAGCTATACCAGAAAAGATAAGTAGTAGGTAAAGTGTTTGTTGCCCATATCAGCTGGTTTGGTGGATTAAAGAAGAAAAGGAGCAGCAAGATGGAGGCGGTTTGTCTTGATATGATCAGATGTCTCATGAATGGGCTACTTTGTGCCTTGTATGTCATTTCATACTTATCATTGAAGGAAGAGATTTCAACTACCCCTACAGCAGAAAACTCTCCCTACATAGCAAAGATCTTCACCACGACTGTGGAGGCAGGGAAATCCGATTAGGAATAAAAGAATAAATAATAATAAATACACCTATTTTTGATGAAAATGTGCATATGCCACATATTAAGATAACTTTTACAAGATCATGAATGGATTAATTAATGAAAGATGTCCTTAAAAACAATACATCTGATTTAACATATACGTATTATATGGAAAGAGCATTATAATGTAAGTAGCAACATGCCATAAATTACTGTATGAATCAATCATGTATTAGTGCATGCATATAGTTGTTTGTGACACCGTGATACTGAATCAGTATTGTATCAAGGTTGAGCATGTGGATTGTGTATTAGTCCAAAATTCATAATTGACTCATCACTATCCAACAAAAGTAGCAGCTCAGGTGAAAAATGAATCCACTAGGTGGTCACACACCTGCAGACTCTGATCTATGTTCTGTGTCCCACCCCAGGAATCTGGATGGTGTCATAGTTCAGGTGTAAGGACTACACATACGCCACATCTCATTACGATGTTATGCATAATGGATCAGGCTAAAATATTCTTGCACACAATTTAAGGTGAGTACTGCTGCATTTCTGTATGGCTAAGAGATCTGAAGAGTGACTTAAGGATGCCTTGCTTAGCACAACAGTATCATGATTATCCTGTAATTAAAGGCAAACCCATCCCCATCCTCCTGTATGCCGACGATGCGGCTATCCTCTCGCAGACAAAGGTGGGCCTCTAAAAAGCAGTACAGTGCTTCTCAAATTTTATGAAGCTCTGGGGCCTACGTGTAAATGTCTCTAAGACATTTACCATGTCATGTGGTCCAAACAAACAAAGAACATCATGTCCAATTATCTTAGATGATAGGCGGGTGGAGCTAGCCGATATTTTTTGCTATCTAGGCGTGCACTTTGATAGGCGGGGCACGTGGAAGTCCGCTGTGAATGCAAGGGCCATACCATTCAATAGAGCAACTGGTGCTCTTGTGAATTTTGCAAACAAAATAGGGACTAGGCCAGTCAGGGAGCTCCTCCAAATATTCAAATCTAAATGTGTGGCCACTGGTACTTATGGGGCGGGTATTTGGGGTTGGCAGCAAGTAGATGCAATACAGCGAATCGAGAACAGGTTTCTGCGATTCCTAACAGCCACACCAAAGAGTACCGCCATATATGTTCTACACGCTGAAGTTGCCCTCCTTCATATCACAGACATTATAAAATTAGCCCCTGTTTTACTTTGGCATAATGGCTGGTCTAACCCAGCTACAGAACTGAATAGATCCATCATAGAGGACTGTTTAGCCTGTGATGGGGCAAAAAACATTAAATGGTTCAGGTACATCAAGAATTTTGTCAGTGAGATTGGTCATCCAGAATATTTCTCCAATCCGGCCTCACTGGAACAGCTCTCGCGATCCACGCTGAAAAAGACCCTTTTAGAACATTTGGAATTACAAAGATGGAAGGGCGAAAGGACTAAAATAACTGTCATGAGCCACGATGAGGTGACTCCCCAAAGGGGCATTCAGCTGTATCTTGTGTTAGACCAACCCCTAAATCATCGTAGGCTCCTGACGTACTTCCGCCTGGAAACTTTTTATAGACTTGTAACATTCCCGATATGCAACGATTGGGCGAGAGAAAAAAGACGCTGTCCTTGTGATGATAAATCATATCAATCAAATATTCATTGCATTCTTTTTTGTACTTTATACAGCCACCCCAGGTGACACATTTTGAAACCTCTCCTATTAGCCTGGGGTTTAAGAAAAGCCAGAGATGCTTACAATAGATTAAGGACTTTAGACGATTGCCTTACTATTAGCACAGTGAGCTCCTATTTGAACACAATCTTAAGAGTGAGAAGGACCATAACTATGGAATAGCAATAGCCAATTTAGTATAAATAATTAATACGTATGTGACTCGATTGTATTGTTTTATATTTCTCTTTTAACTGTTTTATCGTGTTGTTTTAAGCTTGACTGAAAAAGATGGAATTTTAATTGTGATTTTATCTGTATACTTTTATGAATTGTAAATTTAATTCGAATAAAGCTTTGAACTGAACTGAACTGACTTAAGGATGCCAAATGTGTTCTCTATGATAGATCAGGTATGTCAGTGCCATATTGTACCTCTGTTGAAACTGTGTGGTTGAATGTTTGGAAGGGACAGTGGAGGTTGAGAGAGAGGGCATACCCAGCATCAGCTGCAACAGAGGCATAAGGTATATTTATCAAAATATGTTCATTGTACAAAATGTAGACATGCTACACATGTTTGCATGCAATGTTACAGTCAATGGTGTCTTTTGTGATGAGGTGATGTTATTTTGTTTCTGTTTAAGAAATGTTTATTAAGTTTTCAAGTACATGTATATGCCATAAAATATCATATATGACATAGGTAGGATAAACCAAGCAGGCAAATAACACATGACCAAAATAAGGACAGTAAAATTAAAAAGAAGGGAAGAGAAAGAAAGAGCAGAAAAGAGAAAGAAGGAAGATAGAAATGAGAGATAGCAAAAAAAAACAGGGGGATGGAACAAGAAATCGTATTGGACGATAGTAGAAAGGAGAAGAGAGAGAATTAACAAGCGGGAGGGTGTGTAGAAAGATAAGTAGTGAAAGGAAGCCAAGAAGATCTGATTTGATTTTTTTGGGAAACAGAAGAGGAGGAGACAGAAGCAATTCGATGTTCATCACAAATAAAATTCCACCAAGTGAGTAAAGAAATCTTTGATTTGTCCTTCCAGGATGATAAAATAACTTTAAAAGCTAATGCAATAAAAATATCAAATAATTTGGGAGAAGAAAGTGCAACATCTATGTCAGGAAATAAGGAACCAAGGAAAACATTCTGTAAAGTTAAAATAGTAGTAAAGTTAAACACTAGCATGCAAACCTTCCAAACAGAATTCCAGAAGGATAAAATATTAGAACATTCATAAAGTAAATATGTTAACGTGCCCGTTTCAGTGGAGCATGACCAACATAATGGAGATGATGTAGATGAAAATTTACAAATTGTAAGAGGAGTAATAAGTGCTCCTTGATAAATAAAATAAAAAGATTGAGTTATACGAGCAGCAGCAGAAACTTTAAATAATTTGGACCATATTTTGTCCCAGGTAATAACAGATAAAGAAACAGATAAATCGGTTTCCAATGCATTCTCAATTGGAGACTTAGGGCGTTCAACAACAATTGACAATAATAACATATACAAAAGCGGCTTTAGGTCTGTGAGTTGATAATAAAGAATATAAAGGCGTGGAAGGGGATATAGACGGTACAAGAAGTGGGAGGGAAAAAGTATTTAGATGAGATTGTATGGCATTAACAATAATAACATATTCATTAAGAGAGGAATCGGGTAATTGATAGCGTGCCTGTAAGGTAGAGAAGGGGATAATAGAAAAGTCATGCAATAATTGATGAACAAAAAGAACACCCTTTTCTTTCCAGTATTTGTAGTAAAAAGATTTACCTTTATATTTGAGAAATTTATTGTACCATATACTGGAAGACAAAAAGCCTTGGAGAGGAGTAAAATCCTTAGAAAAATTATTATAGAGCAAGACTTGGGAATATTTTAATATGGGATTTGTAAACAAAAAGGTACAATTTGACATAAAAATTACCTGTTGAAAAGAAAAATCTTTCAAAAGGTAGCGTTCAAAATGAACCCATTTGGGAACAGGGCAATCCATAAAATCATACGCTAATGAAAAAGATTGTTTAATCAAAAAAGCAGAATGATAAGCAGTAAAATTTGGAAAACGCATACCACCCTCATCCTTAGGGCGTATGAGCTTGTGTAGAGCAATTCGTGGGTGTTCATTATTCCACAAAAATGTATGCATATAGAATTTATTTTAGAAAATATGTATTGGGAAGTTTAACAGGATGCATAGACAAAGTGTATAAAACATGAGGCACAATCATCATTTTGATAGTATCTAATCTGCCCCACCAGGAGAGATAAAGGGGTGACCAAAAGAGGAGAAGTGATTGAATTTTATTTAGTAATGCATCAAGAGTGAATTTAAGTGTGTCGTGTAGGGAAGACGAAAATCAAATGCCAAGGTATTTAATTTTAGAGGGACACCAAGCAAAATTAGTACCACTGAACATAAATTGATAACATGAGGAATTTAGGGGGAACACTTCAGTTTTAGATAGGTTAAGTTTATATCCGGAGATACTGGAATATAAACGGACCTCATTTAAAAAGTGAGGTAGTGATTCAGTGGGATTGGATATATAGATAAGTATATCATCTGCATAAGCAGATAATTTAGTTTCTACAGAGTTATGTTGAAAACCAGTAATCTGAGAATTAATACGAATGCGTTCTAGGAAAGGTTCAAGTCATAGGATAAAAGGTAAACGGGAAAGGGGGCAACCCTACCTCGTTCCTCTAGTTAAAGATAATGAACTAGAGAAGTGATTATTAACAAAAATGCTAGCTCGGGGACAAGAGTACAAAAGCTTAATATAGGAAATGAAAGAGGGTCCAAAATCAAACCATTAGGAGAGTGTGAAACATAAATTGCCAATTAATACAATCAAAGGCCTTTTCGGCATCCAAGGACATAGCTGCAAGGGGAGATTTATATTTGTTGCCATCGAAGATGATATTAGCAAACATTCGAGCATTGTCAGATGCTAATCTGCCCTTCATGAATCCAACTTGATCAGTCTTAATCAAGAGAGGAATAATAGTGTCAAGTCGGGATGCGAGAATTTTGGCAAAGATTTTACAGTCATAATTAATTAACGATATAGGACGAAATTTTTTACAATAGGAATGATCCTTATCAGGTTTGGGTATGATAACAATTAAAGCATCCATGAAAGAACCAGAAGCTTTTGCATCAGCAATAAATGAGTTAAAAAGTAGGAGAAGTTTAGGGACAAAAATGGAATTAAAAACATTATAAAATTCAATAGATAAGCCATCAGGTCCTGGGGCTTTTGATTTCTTTAGGGCTTTAATGGCATTAGTTATCCCATGAGAAGAAATGTCGCTTTCTAACGAATTAAATTCATCAGGTAAAGATGTAGGGGAGGGTAGGCCAGGAAAGAAGGTGTTTAAGTTCAAATCAGTGGGAAATGTGTCATCGGAATAAAGAGATTTAGAGTAGTCATGGAAAACCTCAGCAATGTCTTTGTCCAATGATACCAATTTATTAGTAGATTAATTAAGAATAGGGCCAATAGTCTTACATTCATATTTAATCTTTAAATAGTTAGCTAACATTTTCCCCGCTTTATTTTGCCCACCATGGTATTTAGATTTCGTCTTAAGTAAAATATGAGATGCATCAGTCGTTGCTAATTTGTTAAGCTCAGATTTAGCCTTAATTAAATCATGAAGGGCGTTAGAGGAACGGGAAGTAAAATATATATGTTCTAAGCTTTTGAGTTGTCGTAGTTGATCTTCATATTTCTTTCTGTTGTATTTCTTCTTCTTTGATACAAAAGAGATGGTAAAGGCACGAAAAGCAGCCTTAAAAGCATCCCAATTATTAGGAATAGAGGTATCTGATTGGTTGTTAAGACTAAAAAATTCATTAATAAAAGAGGAAGCTTCTTTAAGAAAAAACCATGTCATTCAACAAAAAGGTATTAAGTTTCCATCGGCTAAATTGAGGGGAGGTATGTGTAAGGTTCGAAACAGCATAAACAGGGGCATGATCCGATATGAAAATGGAACCAATTTCAGATTTTTGGATAGAAGGGAGCAAAGATTTACTGGTCAAAATATAATCAATTCTGGAGCGGGTGTGATGTACATTGGAAAAAAAAAGTAAATTCAGTTAAGTCAGGATTACAAGTCTTCCAAACATCGTATAATGGACGAGAGGTAATCGCCGATTGAAAAGCTTTGTGAGTTTTGTCAGGTTGAAATTTACATTTAGATAATCTGTCAGAAAATGTATCTATATCACAACAAAAAGAGAGACAGGGTAGTGGGATACTCTCGCACCCCAGTGTCAATCTCATAAACAAAACAAGAGTATTCCAAGGAAGGATAGGAGACCATCAATATGGAGCAAGGAACGACTTCACTTAAGGCGTTTTTTTTGAAAGAAAGCCCTCACTCACCACCTAGTGATGACATGCTTCATCATCGGGCCCCACAGAGGGAATCTAGCATCCCCTCTGTGTGCTGCAACGCCAGAACTACTGCGGAGCGGGTAGTGGGTAAGGACAGTGATGTGCAAAGAATATTAAGTGAGTGATGTGAGGTTTAAAATCAGTCTGTAGTGTATCAAAACAATTTTATTAGGATCACTAAGGACTTATCAATAAAATGATGTGTCGGAAATGCGTCCACAATTATTCAAGTGGTAGTTTCCTTAAGTCAGTCGACATGTTTCAGCCACGAAACGGTGTGAATTTACCTGGCATTCTTCAGGACTTTGTGTGAATAAACCCTGGCGGCATGGACTCGCTAAGGTCCACCCTAACCTAGGGACGTGAAAGTGAAAATAATTAATGAAAAAGTGCAAAAAATTAGAAAGAAAAACTGTCTTTCTAATAACTCCTGGTTTAGGAGGCTTCCGATTTTACGGTTTCTGCACCTATTAGGGAAAGAAAGGACAGAGACAAACATAAAAACAAAACATACAATCAGTTGTCTTATTGATTGCCTATTTACAGTCCAAGGTGCTCCAGTTGGTGGTATCAGAGACATCATGTGGTCGAATAACAGTATAGTTAACACCACCTTGGTCCCCAGAGTATAGAATATTATGGGTAGGTAGTGCGTAGTGCTATACGTGCTATGTACAACGCGTGATATTTACAAGGGTTGTGGGTTAAAAACGCTATCAACCTAAAATTGGGCGCGATCAGAAATCGTGCCGGAAAGTTAAAATCAGGGTAATTTCTCACTTTGATAGTGTGATAAATGCACACCATGGGTCACAGGAGGGGGGTGGAGGCGTAATCGGCACACCCTGTGGTCATCAGAAATAAACAAAGAAATAAGGTAAGGCAGATGCAACACTCAGATCGGTACTTAGCTTAGTAGGAGGTAGAAGGTTTGTGGCTTGTCTGTACTCACGCCCTCAACGCTCGGCACCCTCAGTATACCTAAGGCGACCCTCTGCTGAAACTGATCCTGAAGCTATCTGTACCTGTGACATTAGGCTCACGCAATCAAGCAATGCTCTTACAATGCCCCCGCATTCGTTCGTTCGTTTTTTTCTAAAGAAAACAAAACCCAGTCATTTCCAATGTCAATGTCCCGTGTGTTCCAAAATTGATACCGCGACGTTGCATTTTTTCAAAATCACCACTGCCGTGTACTTAGTAACAGCGGAACCGATCAGCAGTGATTCGGGTAGACGCATAGCATTGGTTGCCATTAACAACGACGCTTCGTCAACCATTGGCTGGATACTCCCGGCGCCCACAGCGCATTGATTGGCCCGCTGTGCACGCACTGACGCAGGTTGACCGCGCCCACCCGGAAGCGGTGAAACGGAGTGTTTACTTAAGCGTCCTCGCTACCTCGAGCGGACATCTTCGGGGTCCAGCAGAGGGTCGCCTTAGGTATACTGAGGGTGCCGAGCGTTGAGGGCGTGAGTACAGACGAGCCACAAACCTTCTACCTCCTACTAAGCTAAGTACCGATCTGAGTGTTGCATCTGCCTTACCTTATTTCTTTGTTTATTTCTGATGACCACAGGGTGTGCCGATTACGCCTCCACCCCCCTCCTGTGACCCATGGTGTGCATTTATCACACTATCAAAGTGAGAAATTACCCTGATTTTAACTTTCCGGCACGATTTCTGATCGCGCCCAATTTTAGGTTGATAGCGTTTTTAACCCACAACCCTTGTAAATATCACGCGTTGTACATAGCACGTATAGCACTACGCACTACCTACCCATAATATTCTATACTCTGGGGACCAAGGTGGTGTTAACTATACTGTTATTCGACCACATGATGTCTCTGATACCACCAACTGGAGCACCTTGGACTGTAAATAGGCAATCAATAAGACAACTGATTGTATGTTTTGTTTTTATGTTTGTCTCTGTCCTTTCTTTCCCTAATAGGTGCAGAAACCGTAAAATCGGAAGCCTCCTAAACCAGGAGTTATTAGAAAGACAGTTTTTCTTTCTAATTTTTTGCACTTTTTCATTAATTATTTTCACTTTCACGTCCCTAGGTTAGGGTGGACCTTAGCGAGTCCATGCCGCCAGGGTTTATTCACACAAAGTCCTGAAGAATGCCAGGTAAATTCACACCGTTTCGTGGCTGAAACATGTCGACTGACTTAAGGAAACTACCACTTGAATAATTGTGGACGCATTTCCGACACATCATTTTATTGATAAGTCCTTAGTGATCCTAATAAAATTGTTTTGATACACTACAGACTGATTTTAAACCTCACATCACTCACTTAATATTCTTTGCACATCACTGTCCTTACCCACTACCCGCTCCGCAGTAGTTCTGGCGTTGCAGCACACAGAGGGGATGCTAGATTCCCTCTGTGGGGCCCGATGATGAAGCATGTCATCACTAGGTGGTGAGTGAGGGCTTTCTTTCAAAAAAAACGCCTTAAGTGAAGTCGTTCCTTGCTCCATATTGATGGTCTCCTATCCTTCCTTGGAATACTCTTGTTTTGTTTATGAGAAAATGTATCTAACCATTGGTTGAAGTCTCCATCAACAAAAACATTAAGACAATCAATGGAAGAGAGGAGGACTTTAATATCGTTCCAAAATTTGGGATCAGGCATTACAGGGCCATAAATATTCAATAGAACCAGCGTTTTATCTTGTATCACAATCTTTGCCATTACCCATCATCCATCAGCATCACATTGTAAGGATAACATTTGTGCTGCTAAAGTTTTATGGAACAATATAGCAACACCCCCTTTTTTGTGGAGAGCAGGAGAAAAAACAACTTGGCCCACCCATTGCTTTTTTAGTTTAAGAGATTCGACATCATTACAATGAGTTTCTTGAAGAAAAGAGATTTGTGAATTGAGTTTTGATAAATGAGACAGTACCTTTTGTCGCTTGATGGGAGTCCCAAGACCACTAACATTCCACGTAACAAAATTACACATAGTGGGGGTAAGGAAGGGTAAGACACAGTTGGACATGACACTTCTCAAGGGCACTCAGGCAGACTTCTGCTACAAGGAACTGGCTATTTCAAAAACATATTGTAAACAACAGACAAAGAATAAAACAGTAAATAGTGCAATAGACTGATATGATATCAAAAATTCGTTTTTAATTCTGATATTTAAAAAAGATTAATATATATAGTTCTATGCATTAGATATGCACAATAGGACATGTAATACATCAATTGTTTGCAACATTTCCATAATACATTATAAAAACCAAAAAGGAATTGATTATAAAACGTGTTTCTTTAAAACATCTTCGAATGTTTGCAGACTTGGGCTGTGTGTGTCAACGCGTTTCGACAAAATCTTTTGTCTTCATCAGGACAAATGAATGTTCAGCCACTTTTTCTAGATAGAATAAAACATAATTTCAGATAAATGTATAGCCACTTTTTTCTACGTTATATTTAACTGCTTTTTTTTGGCTAACAAAACAACAACAAACAACAACAGTCTATTGCCTATTTTTAAACCATATAGATTCATTGACTCTTAAAATTAAGATATCATTTCCTTTGAATACACTTTCTTAGCCAGACTTGTATTCTTGTGTGTAGGTCGATAAAGAGTAGCGAAAAATTGGAAAGTATACATTTCATAGTAGTACCAGTCATGTATGATGTGTCATACTGATTACATTCTCAAATAAAACTAGACAGAGAGACAGTTTCAAAGATGAAGAGAATACATAACTAGCAACGGAGTGACATAACATCTGGAGGCTTGACACCAAAGAGAAATTGGAATTTCTTACGGCTACTTTCGGCTATTAATCATAGTCGGCCATAACATTCTAATTCTTAAAACAGGTATCTGTTATTAGATTTCAATAAAGCATTTTTTGATACGTTCCCTCACTATTCATCTATATTGGACCCAGAAATAAGGCTACATATCAACTGACGCTATTTACGATGTTAGTACCTCATTACATGTGTTTATTTCTTTTTCAATATTATACTGGTGTGTCCTATCAACACCCAGAGTATTGCCAAAGATTATGATCTTACCTATAAGTAAAAATAGATGCCAGCTATTCACGATAATAGATTGAATTCTGTGCGCAATCGATGAAGGGAGTAAGGCACCTTTCTTTTATTTTTCGAGGTATGTGATATCTATTTTGAATAGAGAGATGATGGTATTTTAATTCATTATCACACATTATTTATTAGGGAACTTTGAATTCTATTCCTAATCTCTTTCTTGTTACTCATTAGTGTTTTTACCTGTTAGTGCAGCCTTCACTGCTTTCTTCTTACTTCTACCTTCATCTGTTTTCCGCTCATTTTCAATCTAACATGCGGCGAAAGTTCTCTGTCCTTTCCCGCCGATTAAAAAAGTTGTAGTACTGCCTTGTCGTTCTTACTGCTGATTTCCTATATAAACAGATAGTGTATATATTTTGTTTTGTTTCATTTATGTTATGATAGTTCGACAGGTGCTTACATTTATCTTTATTTACCTCTTTATAAGAGATGACTTTCACGGGTGCGGGATGGAGATAGTGAAAAAAACCTCAGTCTGAAAGGTTGTTTTCGTTCTTGTTAAAATGAGGACGCGCCGGTTGAGCTAGTGGTATGTAGAATTATCGGTGTGTTAAAACTCAGAAAACGCTCCTAAAAAAGGCAAAAATCACAAATATTTAGCGTGTTATCGTTTAGTCGATTTCACGGTTATTTTTACTTCTACAGAACTCATTCGCATTCATTTACCTGGAGATCGCATTTCCTAGAGTTGAAAACGCCGATAGCGGTTTTTCGCGCCTTTTTCTTATCGTTTGGTCATTCAGAAAGATACCCCAACATAACCGGGCGGTCCGAAAGACGATATGATGCCCGCAAACTGTAGGGGTAATGAGAAAAAAAGGGGCTATTTTTAACTTAAGGTTTAAAATAACAATTTCTCGGTTTCAAAGCAGGACTAAAAGATCAAATAGTTCACTCTCGCCATAAAGCCAACACAGGTAGTATTCCGTTTATCCAGAAATCAATCACTGGAACAAATGCAATCAAAGGTACCTCACGCTGTGGGTCATGCCGTTCCTGTGACAGCATTTTAACTGGTGAAAGTATGCAGTTCAAAAAGACAACTATTCACACAAAGGAACTATGGAATTGCAACACAAAGAACGTGATCTATTTGATCATGTGCCCCTGCAAATTGGGATATGTTGGCGAGACGTCACGTATGATAAAAACTAGATTAACTGAACACAGGTCAGCGATTAAAACACAACGAACAGCAGCCCCGCTTGTGAACCACTTCATGGAATATAAACACACACCAAAAGAAATTAGATGGCGCATCTTGGAGAAAATCCATTTACAAGAAGACCAAGGAGGCAATGAAATACGTAAGAAACGCGAGGTCTTCTGGATCTTTACCCTTGGAACATTCGACCAGGGTTTGAACCAGGATTTACCCTGGGAGAACGCAATAATATAACTATGTAAGTGATGTAAATTGAATACGTTATCTATAATGCAATTCTGAATAAAATAAAGGTAGTGGGTATGGAAACAGGCAATACTTCTTTAAAATCTTGGTACTGCCTTTTTTTCCTGGATATAAATAGGAATATATAATATAAGTCATTCGTCATGGAAATAGGCAATACTTCTTCAAATTTCGGTACCGCCTCCCTTCCTGAATATAAATAGGAATGTAAAATATAAGTCATCCGTTATGGTAACAGGCAATATTTCTTTAAATCTCGGTACCGCCCCTTTTCCTCGATATAAATAGGAGTGGAAAAAGGACTTCGTCTGATCCTTCTTTTTTATACGAACCACTGAAGAGAGTAGACGCGCTTCACCCTGCTGAACAAGAGAACGGTAAGAGTTCGAGAAACTCCCTGCTTGACCCCGTGCTTGACTCCACGTTTAACTCTGCAGGCAATTTTGGCCAAGAAACTGTTTGGGCCAATTTAGAGCCACAGTTACGAAGTCCTGCTTTGAAACCGAGAAATTGTTATTTTAAACCTTAAGTTAAAAATAGCCCCTTTTTTTTTCTCATTACCCCTACAGTTTGCGGGCATCATATCGTCTTTCGGACCGCCCGGTTATGTTGGGGTATCTTTCTGAATGACCAAACGATAAGAAAAAGGCGCGAAAAAACGCTATAGGCGTTTTCAACTCTAGGAAATGCGATCTCCAGGTAAATGAATGCGAATGAGTTCTGTAGAAGTAAAAATAACCGTGAAATCGACTAAACGATAACACGCTAAATATTTGTGATTTTTGCCTTTTTTAGGAGCGTTTTCTGAGTTTTAACACACCGATAATTCTACATACCACTAGCTCAACCGGCACGTCCTCATTTTAACAAGAACGAAAACAACCTTTCAGACTGAGGTTTTTTTCACTATCTCCATCCCGCACCCGTGAAAGTCATCTCTTATAAAGAGGTAAATAAAGATAAATGTAAGCACCTGTCGAACTATCATAACATAAATGAAACAAAACAAAATATATACTCTATCTGTTTATATAGGAAATCAGCAGTAAGAACGACAAGGCAGTACTACAACTTTTTTAATCGGCGGGAAAGGACAGAGAACTTTCGCCGCATGTTAGATTGAAAATGAGCGGAAAACAGATGAAGGTAGAAGTAAGAAGAAAGCAGTGAAGGCTGCACTAACAGGTAAAAACACTAATGAGTAACAAGAAAGAGATTAGGAATAGAATTCAAAGTTCCCTAATAAATAATGTGTGATAATGAATTAAAAGACCATCATCTCTCTATTCAAAATAGATATCACATACCTCGAAAAATAAAAGAAAGGTGCCTTACTCCCTTCATCGATTGCGCACAGAATTCAATCTATTATCGTGAATAGCTGGCATCTATTTTTACTTATAGGTAAGATCATAATCTTTGGCAATACTCTGGGTGTTGATAGGACACACCAGTATAATATTGAAAAAGAAATAAACACATGTAATGAGGTACTAACATCGTAAATAGCGTCAGTTGATATGTAGCTTTATTTCTGTGTCCAATATAGATGAATAGTGAGGGAACGTATCAAAAAAATGCTTTATTGAAATCTAATAACAGATACCTGTTTTAAGAATTAGAATGTTATGGCCGACTATGATTAATAGCCGAAAGTAGCCGTAAGAAATTCCAATTTCTCTTTGGTGTCAAGCCTCCAGATGTTATGTCACTCCGTTGCTAGTTATGTATTCTCTTCATCTTTGAAACTGTCTCTCTGTCTAGTTTTATTTGAGAATGTAATCGGTATGACACATCATACATGACTGGTACTACTATGAAATGTATACTTTCCAATTTTTCGCTACTCTTTATCGACCTACACACAAGAATACAAGTCTGGCTAAGAAAGTGTATTCAAAGGAAATGATATCTTAATTTTAAGAGTCAATGAATCTATATGGTTTAAAAATAGGCAATAGACTGTTGTTGTTTTGTTAGCCAAAAAAAAGCAGTTAAATATAACGTAGAAAAAAGTGGCTATACATTTATCTGAAATTATGTTTTATTCTATCTAGAAAAAGTGGCTGAACATTCATTTGTCCTGATGAAGACAAAAGATTTTGTCGAAACGCGTTGACACACACAGCCCAAGTCTGCAAACATTCGAAGATGTTTTAAAGAAACACGTTTTATAATCAATTCCTTTTTGGTTTTTATAATGTATTATGGAAATGTTGCAAACAATTGATGTATTACATGTCCTATTGTGCATATCTAATGCATAGAACTATATATATTAATCTTTTTTAAATATCAGAATTAAAAACACATTTTTGATATCATATCAGTCTATTGCACTATTTACTGTTTTATTCTTTGTCTGTTGTTTACAATATGTTTTTGAAATAGCCAGTTCCTTGTAGCAGAAGTCTGCCTGGGTGTATACTTTTTCAAAAAAACTGTTTTCCCTGACCCAGGAGTCGATCCTTAACAGGGGGTCCCTGATACTCACACAACACTTCTCAAGGGCACAACTGTAAAGGAAAACACACCACACAAAGAAATTACATATGAAACATTCTACAGAGAGTAAAACTACAAAAAGACCTACATTACCAAGATATAGTATCAAAGAAGAAAATACAAAGGAGTAGAAGAGTGAAAAGAAAAGAAACAAAAGGAGAAAGAGAGAGAACAGGTCAAGGAAAGACATCCAGATCTGTAGGACAAAAAGCAGTCGACAGAAGAGGAGCATGGAGACGCCAGTAGGAGGCGGACCCACAAAATAGAGAGTAAAGAAGATAGGAAAAAAAGAACCTCATAAATATAAAAAGACATGAAACATATAAAAGGAGTGAATAAAAATATATGACAAAAACAAGTGACAATCTTAGAAAAGAGAAAAGTCAAACATTAGCATCCATTCCAAACAATGGTAGATGTTGCAGGTAAGGTTTTAAGGATTAGTATCCATTCCAGACTTGAAGATAAGATTTAAGTTTCTCCGGGTCTTCAAATGAACGTGATCGGCCATCGTGAGTTATCTTACAAAGACATGGATGAAGAATACCATATTGGATGTTAAGTTGGCGCATTTGAGGACGTAAGGCAAGAAACTCCTTTCGACGAGCATTTGTTGCATTGGAAATATCCTGGGAAATTAAAATGCTGTGACCAGACCAAATAAGACGCCATTTAATTATGATTCCACGTGGTTTAGAAGCATTAGGGTTGAGGCGACCCAGACGATGTGCTCTTTGTATGTTAAGAGGAGATGATGTAGGTTGAAGTTCTAGAAGTTCCAGTAGGAATTTTTGTAGAAATGTCACCATACTAGGACCTTCAATATTTTCTAGTAAACCAAAAAGGCGTAAATTATTTCTAAGATTACGATTTTCAAGGTCCTCAGTGTGAATCTTTAACTTATGGATTTCCTGTTCTAATAAAGGTATCTTTATAGAAGCATCCTGTAAGTCACTGACCCGTTGTTCCAGATCCAATACCTTGCCCTCCATCGATCTTCAATTTGTTTAAATTTTTCGTTGGTTGTAGACATGAAGGGTTGAAGACCACGGACTTCATCTAGTATGGAATATAGGACAGGATTCTGAGAAGAAGGAATGGGGGAAGGAGGATCATTTTTATGTCTTTTTGGTTTGGTTCCTGTGACGGATGATTTAGCAGAATGCAAATCACTTGCCATTGTAGGGCGTAGAAAAAATCACCAAAAAGATGACAAGAAGGTAAATGCAACAAGTATCTGGAAAGCGCCAAATTGGAAAAATAGTTTGACAGTCAAAATTAGCAAATTTTCGCAATGCAAACATCCCCAAATGAAGAGCAGGTATTAATCCTCAATGCGTAGACAGATATAAAAGAGGCTCCAATATCTTAAGGTGTCGGTATCAACATGCGACAAGCTGAGGTGATTAGTATATTGCCATCACAAAGCCACCAGCTAAGCAAATTGTGCCTATAATCATAATGTTTGTCAAAGAAACGGCAACAATTGGGATAGTGTCATGAACAGTATGTTAATTAAAGATATTGGTAGAGGAATACAGCAAAACATAAGTCCATTGACAGCTGCAGCTGAAGAGAGTAGTAAGTTTATATGTGGAGATTAGAGCAGGACAGTCCATATAGGCGATATCAATAAGAAATATAGAGCATCATGCTGATGAAAGAACAGAGGTTGATAATTTGATACATAACAACAAACTGTGCTGTATTTGAAGAAGAGGGTAGAACAACACAAGGCGTTATGTGAAATGGCAAGGTGAATTGCAGAGGCAGCAGTGTAAAAAAAACTGAGGATAAGAAGACGTGAGCTCAGCAGCCATAAAATGGCGACCGCTCACATCTAAGGCACAAGCAGTTCATCACAGCCTCAATGCTGAAGAGAAAGAGGGAAATAAACTTCCACAGAACTCCAATAAAAGGATGTCAGGAGCATAAGAACGGCTACAATAGCCGGTGGCAGCAGGATAGTAGCCGTTCCAGAATAAAAAGCACGCTGGAAAATGCAGCCTGAGAGAGATGTGATCACGGCGGCCTGAAATGACGGCCGTTCGTGTCACTAAACGAGTGAAATTACCAGAGCCCCCAAGGAGGTGAAAGCAGGTCAGGAGTCCTTCAGGAAATATTCCTCGGGCTCACCGCAGCATCCGGAATGTTTGTGCAGCACGGCACTCCTTCACCGGTGGCAACAAGAGGTTCAAAAGCGGCAAAGAGTCCTCCCGATAAGCGGAGCTCACACAGGATCCGCCATTCCTTCAAGGCGCGTAAGCCACTCCCCCATGAGGTGATGTTATGACTGACAATATTTGTAATGCCATTTTCCAGTTACGCGCACAAGTGACATTGTGAGTTATCTTAACTTACCTTGAAGCCACATTTCACCAAAATCCCCAAAAAACAACGCACATGCAAGAGGTTACTGTCAGGAGATGTATCTGCCATGGGTGTGCCCAGGAAAGGCAGTGTACACATCATTGCAGCATGTACGTTGATGGTGTGCTAGCAGTATCTGTTTGTGAAATGGCGTTCTCTGTGTTAGGGTGCTAAACAATCACTGTGAAATTGATTGCACCTAATACCCAAGGAAGTGGGCAATGGCATAACATTGCCCTGCCATCCATAACCTTTCGGGCAGTGACTATGGTATGGGAGTACACCAGTGCACTTAGCTTGTGATGCATTTTAGAACCTGTCAGAAGCTGAATGATTGGTTTGATGTATTTTTGATTGAATGGAATGCGAAGAAACATTTTGCTGTGGTCATTCTTTCCACTGATCTTCCATTTCCTTTTAGAGTTGGTAGCTTGTGGCGTTGAAGACTTTTATGATAACGTTTATGTATTAAACTCTCATGAGTGCGAGCACTAGAAAGTGATTCAACGGCCTCTATGAGGGAGTCTGTACTGCTTGTAATAGGGGTGTCATCTACCCTCTACTTAAGCTTTTAGCAGCTAGTGCAGGGGTAGGTGCCACTGGGCTGTTCTGAATACATGAAACATATAAATTGGTGTTTCTGGCTCCAGATTGTTGGTCCATAACAACCACCACATGCGGTGGAAGGAAGCAAGGGATGGAGGGAGGGTGGAAAGATGAATAGATGAAGAGAGGGAGGGGTAAAGAGAACGGATGGAGACAGACAGATGGATGGAGAAAAGGAATGTAGAGATGGAAAGATGGATAGATGCAGAAAAAAATTAATGAATGGATTGATGGACAGGAAGGAACGACAAGGGGATTTTGGAAGGATGGAGGGAAGGATAAACAGATGGAGAAGTAACGATGCATGGATGGATGGTGAGAAAGAGGATGGATGGATAAAAAAGAAGAAGGAAAAAGAAGAAAGACAGAGAATGGTTAAAAAACTATAAAGGATAATTAAAAATATGAATGGGTGAATGGAAAGAGACAGAAAAAAAGAATGGCTGAATGGATGGAAATAGTACAGAAAGGATGATATCAAGGAGGAAAGCAACATGAAAACAATGTAGAAAGAAGGATGGAGTTAATAAAGGAACGACAAAGTATACATTGATGGAGAGAAGAAGGAAACAAAATTTCAGACTTTCAAAATCACTGGTGGACTGAGACAGTGCCCTGAATAACTACCTGGCATGTGCGCATCATATGTTCTCTCAGTGCCACTTAAAGTGATGGTTATTTTATTGTAAAATTGATAAAACCGTTGCTTATTTCAGTGCACAAAGCATCCACCTTAGTTCCTAGGGTAACTGTGACTAGGAGAGGTTTTCGCTGGACTATGTACATTGCTATCTTTCAAGAGAGAAATTGTCCTCTAGTAGGAATCCCAAAACCTGCCTCTTGATGGTCACAATGCCTCCTTCAAAGCAAAACCCAGCAACGCAGCAATTCATCTTGTAGCTGCCTGTATTTGACTATTGAGAGGTATGCCGGCAGATGAATTGTCTGATGCTGTAGAGGACATGCTTTGCCATTTATATTTCCTTGTAAAACACAGCTGGTTTGAGATGTTTCTTTACTCTCAGTAGTACTGTATCCGTTTCTACTTATAGGTGCACATACAAAAAAGTTGCAATTTAGTAATTGCTATCCATTAAAATTTGAAAATTACGAATCGCTCATTTGCTTGTTCGTACATCTAACTCTCAGGGCTGAGATCACAAATATGTTTTCAGACGATGCTTGTTGACTGATTAGATCCGTCCCTTGATTCTAGTAAATACACTAATTTAATAAATGTTCAAAAATCGCAATACGAACTCACCTATAGTTGTAGACATTATCCATGAATGTGAATATGACAGAAACTGCAGATTTGTTTTTACTTTCCCTACATAGAAACAGTATTTGTTTGGGAAAAACTCCTTCCTTTACAGCTTGAGCAAATATGGGATGCATGCTGATTTTCACACTGTATACGTCCACTTAAATGAATCAATTTCATGTAAGGTTTGGTGTGAAAATTTGAAAACACAATGGGGCAGATTTACATTAACTGGTGCATCCCTGCATATCAGCAGGGAATGCGCCAGTTATTGTCCGTCAGGGCTCCGCCACCATGGATGCGCCGCATTTACAATGCGACGCACCACGGGGCAAAAACGGACAGATGCGTGACGCATCTGTGCCGTAAAAGTGGCGCATTGCTGGAGTTGTGTTGCAAGCGCGACGCAGCTCCAGCAAGGCTCTGGGGTGCCCTATCTTTTAAATGCTTCGTCATTCCTTACGCCTGCTTCAAGCAGGCGCAGGGTTTTGACGCAGCATGGGTTTAAAAGTGACTGAGTGAAATCTTGTAGATTTCACTCAGCCACTTTTAGGAGGAGTTCCTGTGCCGGAATGCCCCCCCAGCGCCTGAACGCCTACTTCTGGCGCAGGGCTTTACAACGTAATGCATCTCCCAGATGTGTCACGTTGTAAATACCCTGCAGCATGGTGCCTCTTTTGTGACGCCGTTGCATCACAAAAGTGATGCAACGGCGGAGTAAAAGAGGCGCAAGGGGCTTGTAAATCTGCCCCAATTTATTTTTTGCATGTGTCAGGCGATCAAAAAAATTGTGAGTCAGAATCCCAACACCGTAAGGAATCCATCTGCTCACCTTGAGACACATCTCCCTTTACCTTTCAGTTCAAAGTATATATGTTCATTGTCTTGTGAGACAATTATCATTCAGATGCTTTAGGCTATCACTAGATTAACTTTAATACAAGAAAATTCATGTATGCATGCTTTACACACAAGCCTATTGTGAACAGTTCATTCAAACATTAAAACAACATGTATTGAAGGGACCAATGTCTCTCAGTAATTCTAAATGTAAAGACGCACTTCTCCTCAAACACCAATTTACGCCATCATGCTTTTTGTCGCCTTTGCATGGGTATTAGCATTTGCATTATGTCTATAATTTGTACCCAACTGAGGGAGTGTCAGTTAGAGGTGACCTCAAACACAAAGTGTATCTCACAACGCTTGGCCGAGGGTGCAGTTACAGATTGATATGCCTGAACTGAGTTGTATATAACTACCTTATTGCTTTGCATGTTCATAAAGCAGCAGCACAGATGTCTTCATACTTCCACCTTACTCTGGCACCCATCTCTTGTCATAGATCAAAGAAATGTGGAGACGAACCCCAATGGGATACCTTAAAGCAGGTTGGAAATAAACCTTTGGATGCATGGCTTAGAAAAGGGAAACCTCCTTTAGGACAAAGCCGGAATCACAGCACCAGCAATATAATGAACGCGTCTTTAGAGCGTATTCCTTCAGCACGCAAGTCATTACAACAACTTGCTCTTATCGGGTGCATTGGTGGAATGGTGTTGGATTTAAAGTCCAACACCTTCCCAACAGTTGCACAGACTGGAGTTGGAATAGTAAATTAAACTATTCCAAAATCCAGCGCCCCCTATGGCAAGCCTTTATATTAACTTGGTTGTTGAACAAATGCGTGCTAAAGACGAGTTTGTTCTAATGATGGCGATTCAAAGGCATGTATGCTAAACGCATGTGGAATACCATCATACATTCCTGAGAAAACATGAAGGAATACCTGCCAAGGGGTTTTAACTCTCATCCCTCCTGACATCATGTCATGAATCTCCAGAATGGCATATTGGTTGATTTGAGTGACGTAACATTGACACTGTAATATACAAGACCACATCATTGAGATAAATGTATGCATATTCTATGCAACATTTCTGCCAAAAGAAGGTAAACAGGCGGCTATTTTTAGAATATGGGAACAATAATCCCTGAATGAACAACGATGTTCTGTCTTGCAAACTTAATGAGTTTAGCATAGCCTTACCAGAGTGAATTATGGGCAGTTTCCCATCCAAAAACAACATTTCCCGTGTAACTTTGTGCCTTTGTCAGAATATGATGTCACGCTGTGCACCAGACGTGGGCAAAAAGACGCTGAACTGTATTACATAGGGAATGAAACACATTTCAGACTCTTTAGAATGATAAAGATCAAGAAGAGTTTGGGGCACACTTAGGTGTCAGAGGTACCCATGACAATGTGAGTATGATTGTGGGACATTCTTCATATGAACTCACTGTATATATCCTTTCAGTGCTTAATTTGTAAAAAAAAAAAAAAGTACCGGGGACCTCGTCAGTAAGCCACCGCACTGCTACAATTGTAACAATTCAGACTGCTTGAGGTCACCAAAGCTTTAAGAATGGTTACGGTGGTAGGTATTAGTTGTTTTTAATGTATATTGAGTTAACAAACAGCTGTTTTTCTGCTCATCCTTGAATTACACAAACAGTGGCACCATCTGGAAATTAAGCACCGGTGCCGAGCACAGGAAACCATCGGCTCAAATTAAGCACTGTATCCTTTCCACCCAATCTTATTTTTTGATTTCCTAACTGATCCTGTACTTTCCATTATTGTGTGACTACAGAGGCAAGTTCCCATACATCTCTTCTTTTGTCACACAGATTATTTCCACAATGGGGAGAGATTATTTGTATGCATTGTTAAACCTGGCATCTTTGAACATGTTTCCCCTGTCTTTTTGCTTTCTGACCTCCTGGTTTTGTCTCTGTTTTTGCTGGTTTAGTGTCTCTGTGCACTTTCTCACTACTGTTCAGTGTTAAAGTGCAAGTGCTCCTACTGTAAATTATATTATGTATTGGTGTTTTCATGATTGGAATGTTTGATGTACTTGTAAGTCCCTAGTAAGGTGCACTTAGATTGCCATGGACTGTAAATCAAATGCTACTAGTGGGCCTGCAGCACTGATTGTGCCACCCACAGAAGTAGCCTTGTAAAGTCATCTCAGACCTGCCACTGCAGTGTCTGCACACACTTTTTACTGCCATGTCGACTTGGCAAGTGCACCTACTTGCCAAGCCCTAACCTTCCCTTTTATTGCATGTAAGTCACCCCTAAGGTAGGCCCCAGGTATCCCAATGGGGAAAGGTGATGTTGGTGAAAGGTAGGACATGCACTGGTGTGTGTGATGTCCTGATAGTGAAATACAGTGTATTCCATTTTTCACTATTGAAAAGCTATCTGTCCCATGGGATAGAATGGGAGATACCTTGTAACATCTTACAAGTATAACTTCCCATTGGGGCAAGATAGAGAAATGGAGTTTAGCATTCCTGAACTACGAATGCAAAAATGCATTTTTCAGTAAAGATGATTTTTATGTTGTGTGTTTGAAAATACCACTTTTAAAAAGTGGGTATTTTCTTGCTTATTGCTTATCAAGGAGAGAGAGAGGACTAGGTAGCTAGTCCGTATCCCCAGGTATTCATATGTTAATCAATAAGGACTAGCACATTTGTGAAGGTTTTACAGGACTCAGGACTGTATTGCAAGGGAGAAACCATTAGGTATCTTCATGAAGCCCTCACCCACCAACCTAGTTGGTGGCATGCTTCATCATCGGGCCCACCCAGTGACACCGAATGTGTCCCAGGTGTGCTACAACGCCTGGTTAAAGCGGAGCTGGTATGCGTCTGAGTGTGCAGTGTGGTGACGTGAAGGTGAGCTTAAAAAGGCTATACAATGGTCCCAGTACCCGAGGGGATAACTAATCTTTAATATCTGGGCCTCTGTTAGCATTAAAAAGGCAAATTGGATGTTGGTGGAGTATATTTTAAGCCCTCCTACATCCAGGTGTGGTCTACATGTTTCAGCCAGGCCTTTGTAGTTAAACTGGCTTTCCTCAGGACCATTTGAGTAAGTGTTTGTGCAATATATACATTAAGTGTGTGTTTTTTTATTAAAAATGGTAGCACTCGCTAAGATGCTATATATGTGGGAGGGGGGATTCCATCTCCAAGCATTAGCTAGTAATTTTCTGTAAATGCCCCAAGGAGAAGTCCGGCAGAGGTTTTGACCAGCTCTGGCGGGCGAACCTGCAGGGAACCTGTTATCCCGTCATGGACCTAGGTTGGTGGGTGAGGGCTTCATGAAGAAACCTAATGGTTTCCATCTTGCCATACAGTTCTGAGTCCTGTAACACCTTCACAAATATGCTAGTCCTTATTGATTAACATATTTAATTGCTTAACCATCCAGAGTGACAGGGGCAGGGATGTGCAGTCACTGTAGACAGCCACTGGAGACGTTGAGGCGTGTCCTACCTTTCCTGGATGAGTTAGGGCTGATAGTGGGAGGAGTCTTTCCTTGCACCCGATTATGCCTGGTCTGCCTTACACAATTTTTAGAGTAGGGGGATGAGATTTCCTTGCACCTGAATAGGCCTGGTCTGCCTTAAACAATGCTGTCTCCCCTCGTGCCAGGAATCTGGTCCAGAGAGGACAGAACAGGTTTGATCTAAGCACAAAGACTCTTTATCACAAGAGAACAAAGGGAAATGTGGTATATATATTGGGGCCCAGACCCCAGAATTTTAGAACTATTTTGGACTCAGAAACCTGCCAAGAAGACGAGCTGGAGAAGCTGTGAGAAGGAACTATCACGTTGTTATCTGCTTTACTGTGTTGGCCTGCAGTGACTACTTCTGTCTTGGGCAGAGAAAAGACTGGATGGAACTGAACTTTCTGCAGATTATTTGTTTGGGTTTTTCCAAGGGCTTGAGGTAGAGCTTGCCCCCTGTTCAAGAAGTCTCAGGAACAGCAAAGACATCAACTTCCTCTGGGTACTGCCTCTGGGACCCGTGTGTCTCAGTTGCCACAGAGGGTAACCGCAACCGGATGCAACCACCAAGACTGCTGGTGGATCTGTGGCCTGAATGCACCGCAGAGGGCACCACCGCACTTTGCACCACAACCCTGTTCTCACCGACGACGACACCCAATGCCGCCAGCAAGCCACTGCTGGTCACCGCACTCCACACTGCCGGGCTATACTTCGCCGCTTGGATCTCACTGACGATGCCGTTGCCAGCTGACATTGCCACCGTGGTCTGCACCGTGGGCTGGGGGCACCACTCGTAAGCTAAACGAAGCACTGCCCCATCCAGCACCGCAGCAGCGGCCCACCGATGCCAGCCCCATCGACTACCGAACTGCACCGTGACTATCAGCACCGCAACGAGCACCGCACTGCGTCGCACCGCAGCCATGGCCTTGCCGACACCGCTGGATGACCGCCACTGAGCCGCTGCCTGTACCATGGTGAGAGGGCACTGCACACCGCATGGCTCCACTTCACACTGCAGCCTTGATGACCACCACTGCTGGCACACACTGCCGAGGTTGGCCAGAACAAAAGGTACTGTTTACAAGGCTTCTGACAGTGACGCCAGTACGGACTGATGCAGTCAACCAAAACTGTTGGATTTAATTGTTTGCAGCACTGCGGTAGCACCGGACAGAGCTACTGACTTCAAGGAACTGCATTTTTAAGGTTATTCTTGCAAAGTGCGTATTTTGAATTTTGTATGTTGTAACATTTTGGTCTTGTTTAACAAAGATCAATATTGGTTATTTTTCTAAAACTGGTGTGGTGTTCTTTTGCAGTGTGTTCACTGTATTACTGTTGGTTATGTGCAAATGCTTCACACACGGATGTATGACGTTACAGCACATGCTTTTACCACGCATGCTGTTACAATGCGGTTTTTACAACGCATACCATTACAACGCAAAGCGCTTTGGGATGCTGGATAGTGAATAGTTTAATTTACTATTCACACTCCAGTCCCCGTGGACACTAGGGAAGGTGTTGGGTAGTAAATTAAATCTATTCCCTATCCTAGAGCGCCCCCCAGCGCAATGCGTTGCAATGGTTTTCGTTGTAAAACCTGCGTTGTAATAGCACTGCGTGGTAAAAGTTGCATTGTAAAGGATGGTTCCCTTCACACACTGCCTCTGAGGTAAGCCTGCCTGCTCTAGCCAAGCTGCCAAGGGGGTGTGCAGGGTTTATTTTAGGAGTGTTTTCCCCTTATCCTGACTAGGAAGAAGGGTGCCTACTTGGAGAGTGAAGCAACCTGTCAACTAGAGACCGCCATTTCCAACATGCATGTAGATATGTGTGCTCCAAATAACCGATCACACATTTGCAGTGCAGTGAATCACAGCATTTTCTCACAAACTGTTATTGATTGTATGCACATATTTGATCACATATGGTATGCATATATCCCGAGTGGGCTTTACAGTGCATTTATGCAAGTTAATGTGTTGGGTTGTACAATGCCACTGATGTGTGAGATATGTCTGTTTTGTCAAACAATAGCATCATCATATCCCCTTGTCCTGTTGTTTGGTATCCTGTTGTCCTGTTATTTTCTCCCATTACAGGAAAAATAACTCATATGAAAGGAATTAAGCAAGTAGTCCATATTTATTTCATGGGGTGTAGGTCTTATTGCGGGACTGAATAGGGGAAGGACGTTGTCAAATTGACACATCTTCCAGGCTGGGACTCTAGGAGGCCACATAAATAAGTCTGGACCATGTCAATGCAAATGACGGTGTAAGGACCTTATATCCTTTACACGCTCAAAATATTGTTCTTATCTATACAGGGGCACCCACGATTAAAGGGATACCTGGATACCCCCTGGTATTTTTACCTTAGATCAAGACTCTGGTAAAAAAATTATCACAAGTGTCAATCCTATCCTTTAGGAACCAGAATGAGACCAGATAATGAAGCATACTTCTAATAGAATGGTTGAGGGTTTTACAAAACCATTAGGAGAGTTGTTATGGTTTTTTTTCCACTGGTACTCACAGGTTGTAGGATACTTTGTTGTGTTATACATGATTTTGGCAAGGGAGACCATATCATAAATCCATGAAAATGATCTCTCCCTCATTCTACTCTGTTGATGCCTCAGTGACAATAGTGCCTCAGATTTCGTTGGTTCTAAAGCCTCAACACACAGATGAAATTTGTTGAAGTGTTGTGGGTTCTGGAAATTGTCAAGCCTTGTGCATAATTAATATTAAACACGTTTGCTGCAGATACAAGTTGTAGGTGGAACACTAGTAAAGTTTTAGATATCCTATGGATATTGTGAAGGGCGTTAAGTGATTACCTTGTTCCATTCCAACCGTTCCAGCACCAGTCAATTCTTTTGATATAATAAGGATGATTCTGTGGGACTCAGTCATGGTCCCTCTTTATTTAATTTTTACTGGCTGGGGAGAAGGTGTCCTGCATGACTTGACAGTGGGCAGTGGGTGTGAAGGGTACTGTGAATGACTGGTTGATGAAGTTTAGTGCGTGATGTTCAGGAGTGAGGCTTGAATCAACACTGGATGTCTCCTATTCCTTCCTAGTGGGTGCCTGTAGAAGCTTGTGAGGGTGTACAGTGCAGATATGTCTTGTTTCACAAAAAGTGAATACGTATCCTTTTCCGTTTCTAACCTAATATCTGAAATCAGTATGCATCTTGTTTCTGTCAGACCAGACATTTCCTAATATATCAAAGGCATTTGAAGATTTTTTGCATAGCAGAGTATTGGGGTCGTGGATGACATTGAACTTCAGAACAGATCAGAAGAGTTGCCTAACCTAATTTTTCTAAGTTTCATTGTTAAGAAAAAAATAGCATTGCAACAAGAATATATTCTGTGGAAATAAGCAAGCATGGATTGGATAAATGAAACTATTTTGGGGGAAAGGGTAAAATAAAGGCTATTATGCATAGTTGTCACTATGTTTAGCTGACACAACTGCAAGCATGTGTGAGTTTATATGTGTGCCTCTTGCCTGGCTTAGGTAGGTAGAAACTGTAAGAAACTGATGATGGAAACATGCATACTTATGAATAATCTGCTTGAATCACACAAATCTATTTAAAGAGTACTTCTTTTAGTATATATGGTTTTGATTTGCAGAGAAAAATAGAGATAGGTTTCTCTGAGTCCAAGGCCTCGCACTGACATCTACCTCCAGATTAACGAAGCCTTCACACAATGCAGCTCAGCACCCAAAGTAGCAAAGATATGACACTGCTTTTTCCCTGACACTGTTGCACAATATGGTTGCTGAGCGCCACACACATCTTTGCGCCATAGTACGAAGGGTGCCTTCCACTGCCAAATACTCTGCCTATACAAACTTTAAAAGTTTCCCACTTGAGATGTGTACTGTACAGTGCAGCACACTGCAAAGTGGGAAAGGTCAGGAGAAATAAACAAATTTCTCTTTTTTAACTCCTGCTTCGAGGTGGCATTATTTTTTTGTCGTGAAACAGTGTCTAATTTTGTTAATAGTGTTAGTAGAAAGGGTTTTGCGTAAAAAACCATGAGTGGTTGTATGGGAAAGCTCATATATCACCCACAGAACGCCCCCTTGATGCAGAGTACCTCAAAGCAGCACTAAGCGTTACTTTCAGGCAACTTTCCACCGCAAAACAACTTTAGTGCTGGAAAGTAAAAAAAAAAAGGATCACATTTTGCGCAGGCTTGAGTCACTTTTGTGATGCAAACCCAACGCAAAATGTTTGTTAATCTGGGCCCTCCTGTCTCAATACTTTGCGCATTCTCCCATATTCCAGCAAGTATACTATTTTCACAACAGAGCAAAATGTATGCAACTGAGTCGAAATAGTTTTAATGTCTGAGCATGTGAAACCGAACCTCACTTTGTGAATCGCGTACTATATACTAATTAGGGGGCATATTATCAAGAAGGGCGTTAAAATTATCGCCGCTTTAGTGGCAGGAAACTGCTGCTAAAGCGGCAATAAATGGCTTGATATTATGCCCTTGAGAATTCCAATAGAAGCCCGTGTTCACACCAGAACATGGGCTTCAATGGGAATTCACAAGGGCATATTATCAAGACCATTGTTGCCGCTATAGCAGCAGTTTCCTGCCACTAAAGTGGCGATAATTTTAATGTCGTTTCTTCATAATATGCCCCTTAGTTAGTGCGAAAGGAAAACATACAGCTCGTAAAAGGGCGCCTATCTAAAAAAAAACTGTAAAGTGACATTGGAAAATTGCTCCTTTGGCCCCCACGCTACTCTTGTGTCCCTCTAGGACGGTTCTGACTCATGTACAGCCTTTCCACTTCACTAACTACAATAATGTATCTGTAAGTGAATTAAATAACTCATTTTCTACATTTTCAATATCCTTGTGTATATGCATTCCCCCCAGGTGGGTTTTAATGATTGTTATGGCATATATTACTGAGAATTATTTTACTGCACAATCAATAGACCCATTTCCATAATAAATACTGTATTGATGTTATGGTAATGTTTTGCACTAAAATGGTCAAGGACGTTCTTCAAGAAAACCAACAGGACAAAAACGTCTTCATGTAGTACAAAAAAGGAAAGTGCGTGTTAAAACAACTAGACAGATAATGAAAATGTCAGGAGTTTGTACTTCTTTAAACTTTAATACCTAGAGCACCACTTGGAAGCTTACTAAAGATAAAGCATTCGAGCAATAGATAGAAATAATAGACCTATCTTCGAATGGACCGGCAATACGGGGCAGGAATAGCGACTGGGCAACTACCAATATGCAGGAAAGCCTTATTCCCCCATACCAGTCTCCTGTACAAGTATGACCTAATTAGGCCAGAATTATGACCTTTGCATATCTAAATACCACGGACCTCATTTATGAGAAATGATGCATCGCTGCCTGAAAGCAGCGATGCGTCACTTCTCAGTGCGCACTCCTTTCGACATGCCTGATGCGTCATATTTACTGTATGGCGCATCATGTCGCAAGGAGTTACAGATACGTTGGTATTTCTGACGTATCTGTATCGCGCAGGAGCATTTGGAATCGAACTTTTGGCTGAGTGGTGAAGTGCAGAGAAGCTGTGTTATTCGGGGAGCATTGCCCTGGCCAAACGCTGTGGGAGGTAGCGCTGCGGGACTGCGAGGACCAGCAGCCCGAGCGCGAGTCAACTGGTGGCAGCTGTGACTCTTCCCGTCCACTCCTCCCTCTATATAGCCATACCCTTGCCCGCGTACCAAGGGCGGGCCCGTTCTAGTCCGCTGCAGACCGTGCAAGACCGGACCGGGCCACCCCCGTGGTCTTGGATTGACTGACCTAGCGCTTATTAGGTATCTACTTATATTTGGGTGGAGGACCACCGTGGACCTAGGAATATGACGACCCGTGAGACCAGAAGCAAAGCCACTGCATCAAGCACCATGGTGGCAGGTACATAAGACAATTTCCTCCTCAGAGCAAACTCAATCATGTCTAATGAATTAAGCATTCTAGAAAGACGACTTTCACAGGGAATTGAAAATGTTAAAAGATCCTCATTGGGTCTAATAGCTAATGCCAAAACACCGGAAAGGGCTGTGGATTCCCCTAATGCTTTATTAAACAGTATTGACCAAACAATAACAACTGTATTGCAAGATCTCAGGGGTAGCCCTGGAATGCATAGAGATTCTCTCCCGGCTATCCCTGAGGCTATTCGTGTGCCTTCACTCGACAACACTGTGTCACCTGATGGTAGGCAGGATTCCAATTATCCTACAGTCACAGGGAATTCGGGAGGGGCTGTCCCAAAAAGAAAACGAGGAGCGCAGATAAGGGGTGGAAAAAAGGCAAAGCTAGATAACTGTCCCCCTCACAATTAACCTAATGGCCTCACAGAAGCTAGGGAGGTCCCTCTAGCAAATAGTAGCACTACTAATTTACCCCCCCAAGTCCCGCCTGTGATCCAGCCCCCTGCATTTAGTCTGGGGGATATAGCACAGGTCAGGGGTGATCAGTTTACTTCTGCCCTCGGCAGTATTCTGAAATGTTTGCTTGACCCCTTGGCTGATAGACTCGATCTTATCGATCATAGGTTGAAAACAATAGAATCTGCCACTGGGGCTATGGTGGACCATTTCAAATCTTTGGAAATTTCACAGAGGGAGTCTAATACTAATACTAATGGGGGGGTGTATTAACATCTAACTTCTCCCCTCCTGTAAATATCCCTGGCCCAATACCTGGCCCAATACCTCTCCCTATTTTAGCACACAACACCGAGTCTGCTGTCCCGGTTACCCCTACCAGGATGGTTAGAAAGACCAACGAGAATGAAGATCGGATTAACGCCGAAGGTAACAGACTGAGGCTGAAAAAGGTAGTTAACTTACCTCATGAGGCTGCTCCTCTTGTAGTGGTTTTAACCGGTGTTCCCGAGCTTAGTAAGTCAGCAGTAGAATTGTTTGCCTCTTTGAAGAATAAAGCGGCAAGCTGGCTGAACACTCATAGACCCCTTCCCCCCCACATTTCAAGTGAAATCCTAATGGTTAGAAGGGCCTCGTGGCTGGGACAAACCGATAAAAATATTAAGGGTGATTGTATCCTGGTTAATTTCAGGAACCCTGCGATAGTCTCACACATCTGCAATTAGCCGGGCAGCAAGGCAGATATCGTAATACAGACTCACCCACTGTCATTCTTTTACCCACCTGTTACTACCTATTTTGAACCAGGCTATGAAGAGGGCTGGACAAGGGTGGGATTTAAGGGACCGAACAGAGGGTTCAGGACAAATTTTTATGACACCTTCATGCCCACCCATTACTCTCATACTAACAGGTATAGCTGTTTGGATCCGGTAGACTGACTACATCATGAATCTAGAGCTGGGGGCCGAGTTGGTGGGATGGTAGTTATGAACAAGCACAGCATCCAGGAAAAGGGTACTGTGTTGAATAATCACCCAGGGACATTGACGGTTGCTTCACCTGGGCCTACCATCGACAATCGGGTTATGGAGCAAGCTAACTTGTACACTGCGAATACTTCAGCCAGAGATACGGAATCCCCCTTGCTAATCCGAGGATCTATAACTGACCCCACACCATTGAAAATTTTGTCCTGGAATGTGGCAGGCCTAGGCAATAAAATGGCCTGCCCTGACTGGGGCTCTTTTATAGATACAAACGATGTATGCCTTTTTCAAGAAACTTGGGCAAGGGAGAAACAATTGCGGTGTGGATTCGCCTCATTTCCAGTTCCTGCAAAGTGGGGGGGGAAGGGTAGACCGTCGGGGGGGTTAACAATCTGGGTGGGAAGCCACTTGGGCTGTAGTGCCAGGGTTATGGATACTACAACAGAGGACGTACAATGTGTGGTGCTGGAGTGTCCGAATGCTTCTAGAATCGCTTTGGTCAATATCTACTCTAGGCCTGTGAGTATTACATCTGAGTCTAGAACCATTGAAGAGCTCTCCTCCTTTCTGAATGTGATTCCCTCGGGCGTTACATTTGCGGTAGGGGGAGATCTCAACTCTCATTTTGAGCCGCTTGTGTTTTTGGTGGACGGTGTAAATCAGGAGGAGGACGACCACTGGAATATACCTCAGGTGGTGGGTCCCCCGCCTAGGTCATGGGCGCCACTGGCGCTCTAAATCATGGCCCTGACCCTAAACCACTCAGTTAGGGCCTGCAATGGCCGTGTAAAATCCGATATCCCCTCAAAATGCACTTTCAATAAACCTGGTCAACAGTCACGCTTGGACTATATATTTGTTGAGTGCTGTGCTTGGCATAAGGTCCTTGATTTTAAGGTGGTAATTAGGGGTGAAAGTGACCATAATGCATTTATCTTAGAATTTCTATCCCCTAGTACCCTTACAGATAGCTCTAATGCACAGAGCCGCCCTGATGATAGGGCGCTTTTATCAAATAACAGGCGTAGGGTTAGATGGGACAAGTTGATTACTCATCCAGAGCTAGTGGCTGAGCTATATGCGCGTGAAATTCCGGTTCTGGAAGCTGTCGGCGCCTTAATTCTGCAGCACCTTTCTCCCAAAGTAAATTTAAAGCTAGCGGACCTTAATAAGGAACTAACCAATAGTCTAGCAGAGATCATAAACCCTCCAGGGTCTAGAGGGAGAAGAGCAGGTAACAAACCCTCCTGGTTTAACACTGCCTGCAGGAAGGCGAAACTAGAACTCCTCCAGGCCCTGAAACAAAATAATAACAGAGCACTGATAAAAGAAAGGAGGTCAGTATATAGGCAGTTAATCCATCATGCCAAGGTGGAGTGGGGCAATGAGAACTGGGCCAATCTAACATCTGCTTTGGCAACAAGAGATGCCCGGAAGTTTTGGCTAATTGTCAATACCGGGTCGGCAGACCCAGTATTGGCAGTAGCGCCTAATATCGCTGCGGATGTGTGGGAAGAACATTTTCACACTCTGTACCAGGGGGACAACCCTACCAATGATTTGGATCAAGGGGGATTAGTTCCT
Source organism: Lissotriton helveticus (assembly GCF_964261635.1). Lineage (NCBI taxonomy): Eukaryota > Metazoa > Chordata > Amphibia > Caudata > Salamandridae > Lissotriton > Lissotriton helveticus. Next base: position 1,601,366,512 of record NC_136067.1, read on the forward strand.
AGCTCTTCTACCGAAACGTCTGAGCTTGGGTTTACCGAGGGGGAAGTCTGTGCTGCTATCCTCAAACTTCCCTCCGGCAAAGCGCCAGGGCTGGATAAATTGCCTGGCGACCTTTTAAAGCATGAATCTATGGTCTGGGCGCCTTACTTGACGGCTATCTTCAATGCAATTTTAGAGGGGTATGGCGGTCCCTACTACTTGGCTGGGAGCTGAGATAGTCCCTATCTTCAAGAAGGGCTCACCTCTGCTCCCAGCCAACTACAGACCGATCAGCCTTATCGATGTCCCCCAAAAGCTCTTCGCGAGGCTGATTTTAGATCGCCTTTTAGAATGGACGGAGGAGTTCTCCATTTTAAGCCCTTATCAAGCAGGGTTTAGAAAGAACGTATACACTACGGACCAGATTTTTCGATTGACCCAGCTTTTTTGGAAAACAGTTAAGATCGAGGGCGGTTCACTTTATACTATCTTTGTGGACCTTCGTGCGGCCTTCGACCTAGTACCGCGCCAGAAACTGTGGACTGTGCTTTTGGAATTGGGCATTCCTTCCCCTCTTCTGAACATGATAATCCGACTTCACAACGAAAACTTCGCACAGGTCAGGTGTGATAAAAATGTCTCTCTGTCAGCAAGATTCCCCGTTGGCAGAGGGGTAAGGCAGGGGTGCGTCGTGGCGCCCACCCTGTTTTGCCCTTATGTCAACGGGGTAATCACACACCTGAACGCGGTACCCAATAGTGATGTGCCAAAACTTGCTGGGTGTCAGATCTCGGCAATCATGTTCGCAGATGATACCTTATTGCTCTCAAAGACTCCCATGGGCATCCAGCGAGTTCTGGATGGTTTTGTGTCTTTTTGCCGGGACCGGGGGCTGGAAATAAACACTCTGAAAACGAAATTCATGATTTTTAACCCCCCCGCAACAACTCGCCCAAACCCGGCGATTGGTGGAGACCGGCTAGAAAGAGTTCAGACCTTTGTGTACCTGGGGCTCACCCTAAATGAAAGCATGATTTGGGTGCAACATCAAATTAAATCCCAACTCAAGCTGTCTCAAACAGCGGGGGGTATCCTTAAGCTCCTAAATAAATCCCCTGTTAAACCAATTGGTCCACCCCTGGAAATTTACAAACTGCAGGCACGGGGGGCAGTAATCTATGGTGGCGAACTGTGGGGTCACAACTGCGGCTCAGCAGTTGCCACCATGGAGAACAAATTCTTAAGACAACTGGTAATGCTGCCCCCTAGTACACCATTATTGCCTCTAAGGTTTGACTTGGGGCCTCAGACCTATAGATGAGGAATTGGGCCTCAAACCTCTAACTTTCTGGCGGAGACTTTAGGTCACCCCAGAGCTTAAGGACTATAGGCAAGAGCTTTCGGATGTCCTAAGGCTCCCGAATGCGGGGAAGCTTCCCTGGTTGAAGTATGTAAGAGAGGAATTTGAGAGAATAGTCTCCCGTCAATGTGGTCTGACCCGGAGAACGCTTGCATTAAAATCTCCCGCAAGTATTTAGTCAATATATACCACGAAAGTAAATTAACTGCTCTTACATCGAATGCCCAAAATGGTACTTTGTCGTGCACGTTTTTAATGACCAAAGATTTCTATCAATTTGAGCCTGTCTTAGACGATGTTAGTCCTGCTGTCCTTAGAAAATTGTACCTCCAATGGAGACACGGCTCTTTACCTATTAGAGCCTTCACGAGTAAGTGGTGTCCAACTTTCCCTAAATATTGTCCAGGTTGTACTTCGGAGCTGGAAACTGAATTGCATGTTGTGTTCTTTTGCCCTGCCTACCAAAAATCTAGAAGGAGGTGGATTATTCCCCTATGTAAAAATTTGGGGATCATGCATTGCTCACAAGGCTACAGAATACTTAAAACAGATCTTTCACCGGTAATTGTTTTTGCTGTAACTAAATTTCTAGCAGCTAAGTGGAACACAAGAAGGACGTATGTGAACATTGTCTGAACTGGGTTCCAGCAGATATATCTGTATAAATGTTTTGGAGCTCGACCTCAAATCTTAGTTGGGCAAGGTGGACTATTTGGTCATCCACTTATCTATGTTCTTTGTTATCTACCTGATGTAATGATAAGTTGTTAGATTACGCGTCATTTTAATCTTTTATTGTGTATTTAAATGCATTTCATCAATTTTTAAATGTTTTACCTATGTGATCTCTTTTATGACATTATTGTCGAAATAAAGATGAAATGATGATGATGATGATGTATGGCGCAAAAGCGATGCATTGCTGGAGTGTGTCACAAAAGTGACGCAACTCCAGCAATGTGTCCTTTCACATGGGGCAAGCCCTATGTGAAAGGGTCTCCGTCAGTCTTATGCCTGCTGTGAGGCAGGCGTAAGATTTTGACTCAATGGCATCCTAGAAGTGAGGCAGTGAAATCTCATAGACTTCACTGCGTCACTTCTACGAGGCTTTCTGCGGGGGAACGCCCCCCCCCCCGCATACATTATACCTAATGCAGGTATAATGTGAGCAGGGGTTTACAAAGTGACTCATCTGCTTAGATGCGTCACTTTGTAAATAGTGCGCAACAGGAGGCATGTTTTATGCCACCGATGCATCACAAAATGTGACGCATTGGAAGCGCAAAACTGACGCAAGGCCTCATAAATGAGGCCCCACGGATTTACTATCTTTCCTCATTACTCGATGTAAGTTTAACTGGGTGCAAACTGGCAATAATCGCATATGGAAAAAACGTGGACGTCCTGCAGTTTTGTACTGAATTGTCCCGTTTGCACAAGAGTTGATATTACCACTGCCCACATACAATTGTTCAGAAAGTAAAAGTGGTATCGAATGATCTTTCACACCATCTATTAGAAGAGGTGCCTCCAAGGAAAGAGGTGGGCCCCCAGTAAGAGGCAAGAGAACGTGACAGATCCGAACAAGCATGCAGGTACAAACAAAAAGAAACTGAAAGCAAGTCTCTGATAGATTAGACTTCCCTTTCTCTTATACATGCTTCCATGTGCTTTGGGTGCGCTTAATTTATGGGCAGGAGTTTACAAATCATTGTATTGCTTTTAGTCTATGAAAATGCTGATTCTATTGCTAAATTGAATAATCATTTGAAAAATGTACCTGCCAAATACTTTTTGACATGTGGAGTAATAATTCAAGCTAGGCTCAATTTAGGAACTTCCGGAGACCTTTATAGTGGGCCATGTCACTTTTAGAATATTTGTCCAATTTTACAAAAATGTAGAGATTCATACAGGTGTTCTCTCTCCCTCCAAAGGAAGCTCTTGTCGAGGGCGTTCAGCTTTCATGAAGCATCTAGAAAGCGAATCCATAGCTTCCTCAAGTATTTGTTACATATTTTCATATGTGTGGATGAAGTTGCCAGTCCCCGGAGATAGGATGCCTAAGACATGTTGGGAAAAGTTTGGAATACGACTTGTGATGTTTCTTGCAGCTTATGCCGGTTCTACCTTTTTTCTAACATCCGGACCAGAACCCGCACTTCCATAAGGCGAGATAAGGCTTCTGGCTTACGGCACCACCTCTCAGTGGTGCCAAAATACAATAGACGTTTTACCAGGTGGCAAGATGGTACTAGGAGGGCAAACTGTTATATTTCCTGCAGTACAGAAAAGTCTTGCACTGTTTCTGCTGCTGGCAATCTTCCGATTTTGAAGGTACGAGGGCATTTACCTGTAGACTACAATGTCATTGTCATTTCATTTCATTTTAATTAATTACTTGAAAAGAAAACGTTAATTTTTGATTAATATGATTAATATGTTTTTAGGATATGGTTGGGGGTGGAGTTCTTGCAGTTTTACTACTCAGATTTCTGCGAAGGTGCATAAAAACTCAGTGGAATTCCGTGAAGTTCCGCTGCACCCTATATATCACTAGAGCACTGTTTAGACTAAATGTCCGAGAGTGCACTGTGATGCACAAGGAGTACATAAACGGAGAAACTGACTTTACGCTATTGTTTCAAATCGCCCGAGACCTCCACAACCTGTGAGAGTCACTGAACCCCCAGGCTCCTGCCCCAGGTCACCCCCCATGCCACCCTCACCTGGTGGAATCTCACCTTCACCCTGAAGCACAGCAGAGCTAGCCTCAGGCAGTGCTGCAAACAGGCCTGGGGCAGGAACCAGGCCCGAGGATGAGGGGAGCCTTGTGTCCCACGATTAGCTGGGTGGTCTTGTGCTCCCTCTGAGCCAGGCGGGCCCACTTGGGCAGATGAGGTTTTCCCAGGGCACTCGGCAGGGCCAGCTCCAGGCAGATGGCAGCAGCCAGCGCCCATAGGTAGGCCAACATGGTACCCCACTGGCCCCACACACCCAGTTCGACTGATAGACACCATAGAGCCATTGCAAGTCTGAGCCAGCAACGGCCAGCACCCAAGCCTGGGGTGGTGGGGACCTAGGCAGCATTGGTGTCCATGGGAAGCCCCGCCATATTGCATGTGCCAACTTCAACAAGTCCACTGGTACCACCACACCCGGCAGTGCTTCTCCACGAACTAACGATGATGGCAGAGACTTGCTGAGTACAAATCGCAGGCACTACGAGAAGCAATGTTGGAGATATCTGACACCCAGCCATCTCAAACTGCGCATGTTTAAGGGCACGGTATCCTGCTAGAGTGGTCAAATTAGGGTCAGCTCCAGCGTTGATTTTTGTGGGATAATGGGCGAAGGCTGCGCCTCCGATTACATGGAGTATTGAACTCAACAATCTTAACATGACTTCTGTGCCTAGGCACTGAAACATCCACCAGCGCAATCATGTGTTTTAGTTACGGGGAGGGGTAGGGTGGCCATTTTTGTTGGGGGGTAACAAGCAGGTTGGATAAGATGCCAAAGTTGTGTTCAGTGTAGTGGTGGGTGGTGGGGACAAACTCCGCCATGTGGCGAAATCTGAGTTATTGTGGAACCTCATGCTCCCAGCATAGCATGAAGTTAGGAACACTCTTCAAACAGTGCTGACGGAGTGGAGTTCACCACCAACCCTTGCTAAGAGGTTATGGGCAAGATGGTTGATTTGGGTCAATGAATTAAATGTAAAATGATATAATGATATAAGGCCTCTTATAGTTGAAGGTTGAACAGGTAGGCTTTTAATTGTTTTTTTTTTAAAAGAGTGAGGTTGGATTGAGATCTTAGATATAAAGGTATCTTGTTCCATGTTTTTGGTGTATTAACCAATAACATCTATCCATGAATCTTGTTTTTGCAAATATGGGTAACAGTAATAGATGTTGAAAGGAAGATCTCAATACCCTTGATGATGAATATCTTGAGAACTTTGAAGACATTAACCGTGGGCAGTGAACTCCGCTCTGCTAGCGGAGGGTGTGGAGATTTGCTAATTACGCATTACATTGAAAACACAGAATGCGTTCAAAAACTCAAACTCCGCAACCTAGCGGAGTTAGCTCCTGCACCCACATCCCTTTGATAAAACAACTTTACCTTTACATGCTAAAAAAACATATAACCAATTCACAAAAGTGATTTTTGGAAAATATCAGGCAATGAGATGAGATGAAATTGAGGTCCCCCCTAACCTAGGGGGAGGACCAAGCAGGTGCATTGAACACAAAGAGCATATCTTACTGAACGATTTGGTGGTGGTCCCATCCTCCTAGGACCACCCCAAGCAAAGTTATAGGCAAAAATACAATGCCAACCAAAGGACCAGCAAAGCATTATGGGGCGAGATTCTAGAGTGCATTGAATATTAAGGTTTTAGCTCTCAGCTTAGCCGGGACAGTGGCTGCCACTCGAGGAATGTTTTAATATTGGAAACTATAATATTCCATGCACTCTAGAATCTTGTCCCAAAATGTTTTTGGATGGTTAGCTAGTATTTATTTTTCTTGAGCTCTGAAAGCCCTTGAGTCGGTTCTGGTTCCAACAACCCTTTGAATTTCAGGAGGCAGAGAATAAATGAAAGTTATGAAAAATCTCGAATATTGCAAGTCATAATTGAGTTTAGAATTTCAGTTTTTTACCTTTTGGGATGATTTTACTATGTAAGAATTTGCTTATAATGCTTCTCGATTCTCCTGCTATGGTTAGCCTGCTTGCCAGGTATGTGGAGTGGTTAAGATTAATTGCTTAGTCTGAAATCTGATGTTAGTAATCAACAAGAGTCAGTGTAAGGGTTAATTGTCTGATAGGTGTGATATAGTCAGAATTCTTCGCAGCAAACATGGATGTTCTCTAAAGCCAGTCCCTTTGGATTTAATACTGCAGAGGCTTCCAGTCATGAACCACACTCCATATTCATATACTTAGGGGCAGATTTACAACGTCTGGTGCATCCCTGCATATTAGCAGGGATGCGCCAGTACCGATTCGACACGCTGATGCAGGTTTAATGTGGCGCATGGCTTTACAACGTAACGCATCTCCCTAGAGTCGTCATGTTGTAAATTTGTCGGAACGTGGCGCATGGGTTACGCCTCCGATGAGTCACAGAAGTGACGCCACGGCAGGGTAAATGTGTCAGAAGGGGCTTGTAAATCTGCCCCTTAGTACCTTCATGCATTGGCACAGAAAAATGGCAGACAATTGCCAGTACTTATTGTCCTCAGTACTCAAAAGATAAGATCCAAAGCCATTGTCTGAAGGTATTGAGCTCATGGTAAGCTCTAGTCACCTCCCGTACTCAGTTTTGGAGCCTTAAGGCGTGACCTGAAAACACTACTTAAAGTTGCTGGGCTTGCAGAAAAAGGCCTTTCAGCTTGTGTCCTGCGGGTACTGAATACAGCATATGGCCTGACTAAATGCCTTTTGTATAGTATCTTCACCTTCAGTAAGCGTGGGGCATGGTTTACTATGTGGTTTTCGGGCTTTTTGGCATGTCCTGTGCCCTGTACCCAGGATGTAGCCCATGCATAATACTCAAGTGTGTACTACCAAGAGAGCTTGGCTTGGGCACATAGGGCCATATGTATCAAGATACCCATTTGCGATTCTCAAATAGCGATTTTTAAGAAATCGCTATTTGAGAATCGCAAATGGGTATGTATGTACAAAATCGCATTTTTTTGCGATTTCTTACAATTCCTTAATTGCGATTAGCAAATTGCGAATCGCAAATAAGGAATACTTTCCCGTTCATTTCTATAGGCTAGGAGGCCCATAGGAATGAATGGGAAATTATTCTCAATTTGCGATTCGAATAATTTCAAGGGTGCGGGGGTGTCCAAAGGACACCCTGTTGTAACCCTGAAATATGCATGGGTGCACATGTGGCGCACAGACATGCCCCAAGGGCATGTATGTGCATCACATGGCACTTTGAAAAATGTAAAAATGAGCAACTAGAAGTTGGTGGTAATTTGCGATTCCTTAAGGACATTTTGCAATTTTTTTTGCTTCATACATTACATTCAAGGAACCGCAAAATTTGCGATTCCTTAAATGCAATTGCAAAATAAGGAATTGCAAATTTTGTGATTCATTATTTTGCACCAGATTTTGCTTAATACATACCATGTAGCAAATTCGCATTCGCAAAGGCCGAAATTCTGCTAATTTCGGCCTGTGCGAATGCGAATTTGCTTGATACATATGGCCCTTAGCACGGTACAACTCAGGTGGGATTTTAAAACATGCAACATCCATGTCACTGCCCAGGCCCCACTCAAGGGAACTTCACCACAAGGCTTCCAAGCATTGTTTTTTGATGAACTTTAAATATAACCAACCTTGGTCTCTCAAAGCGTCAATAGTACTGCTTCTTAGAATTGCAGTTTAGTTATGTCAGAAACATTCCCAACAGGAAAAGCAAATATTGAAAATGTGCATGGCCACAGGCAGATCATCCACACAAATAATTATTCATGTGAATATGCCATAAGAATGCAGTAGCCCAATGTATGAGTGGCATTTAGGCTCCTTGAGGGAAAGCGTAACATGCCTGACACGTCCTGCAAAGCAAGGCCAATATGAATGCAGACCCATTAGGTACACAGTGCAATACTGTACATGATGGACCTTCTGGACTTGCTATAGAGTTTCTGATTAACAGAGGCTGGAGGTTTAGAGTATGATCCCGTTTAGGCATTTTAATTCTTACAGTGAGACAATCCTTTATTGTAAGGTAAGTTTGCTAATTCTTAAAAAAAGACAGGGATCACACTCGCCTGCTGAGGCCTTCTCAGCTTTAGTGTGATCCTGATTTTATAAGTGGTGTATCAAAAGGTATGTGGCTGGTACACTCTCTCAGGGAACCTTTTTTTTTTTTAATCAGCAGACTGCCTTTATTAGGAACTGGGGTTAGCTAGAATGAGGTGGATAGTGTAACCTCCCCTGTTGCATATGTTTTGTTCCTGCTTCTAAATAAAGGAGGCAGAAAGAAGATGGGTTGGGTGAATTAATCATCCATGAGTGTCTTTTTTTTAATGAAGGGGTGTTTGTTTGGGTGGTTTGTTGCAATAACTGAAGTAAGCCAGTGGGTAATTATTAAGTTTATTTCAACAGCCCCACACCAGGTGCAGTGCGTAGGTAAGGTAAAGATCATAATACTGACAGTTAGGAGTAGATGAGGGATGGAAGGAAGAGTGGAATGTTGGGGAACCAATGGGAGGGGAGAGGAGACAATGGGCACTGTCGCGCAGAAGAGCAGGGTGTCACCGTCTCGCGCAGGAAGCTCGAGAGGGTGAAGTAATGCAATACAACACATCTTCCTCTCTTGAGTGTTTAACAAGTAAATAACACAAAGTTATGTACATTAGGAAATAAAGAATGTTTTTCTAAGCAGTTTCAATTACAAACAAAATCCTTGTAACGTTTGGGTTTGTTTATGGTTCTCCCTAGCCTTCCCATGACTCTGTGGGGAACAGAAACACTTTCAGAGTCAGAGTGAGAATCATTACCAGTCCTACCAAACATACCACTGAGACCGTGACCTTCCGACCTGGCTTCAGAGTCAGAATGTGAGCCACCGTCGCAACTCCGATAGGAAATCAGGGCGCGAGGACTGACTTCAACAGGCTGGTCTGAAGAGTGACAACCAGCGGAGTCAGTGATGGGTGGAACATCGTGTGTAACCACATTTCTAGACATGGAACTATGACCTAAACCAGTCCCATCAAAATCAACCCACAAATCTCTGCAGCAAGAGTTATGTTGAAGTTGATTGTGTACATTGGCTTCATGATGACATCTGTCCAGTTTACTCATGTGCCACACTTTCCCCTCACTAAGTCTGGCAGTATTGTTATAAAGTTTGTTGATGCGAAAAGGAGCGGTGAATCTACTTTCTCCTTTTCTTACTTTTTTTTCCAAGCGAACTTTGACCAGATCCCCCACTTTGAATGCATGTTCTTTGGCACTATGTTTGGAATAGTACCATGTTTTGTAGTATTTTTGCGCCTTGATAATGTTGTTCCTGATGACGTCTGGTGACCGTTCCAGTTGCTTAGAAGCTGGCATCCAACCTAGGTCTATACTCAGGGGCTGTCTGCTTCTCATGAGAACGAAAGGCGCAGTACAGGTGCTGGCACAAGGGGAGATCCTGAAGGCCCAGATGAGTTTGAATACTTCTTCTTCCCAGTTGAGGTTGGCATTTCTTGACAATTGTATGTGTCCTTTCAAGACACGATTGAAGCGTTCGGTGAGACCATTGCCTTCCGGATGATATAATGAGGTGGTGTGTTGGGTGATGCAATTTCTCTCAAGGAAAGATTTAAATGTTACAGAAGAAAATTGGGGACCATTGTCGGTGAGGATATACTTGGGTAGCCCTTCGCTCAAGAACAGCTTGTCTAAGAAAGAAATGACTGTTGAGCTGTCTATTTCTGAGACAATTTCAATCTATGGCCACTTAGAGAAGTGATCTATGACAACCAAGATATACTTGATCTCTCCGTCGTGTCTTTCAATGGGTCCAGCGATGTCTAAGCCTAATTTCTCCCATGCCATCATGGGGGGTTTGAGAGGGGAGAGGGGAACCCTAGATGTTTTTAGAGTTTTATCCGAATCAGAGCATTCCACACAATTTCTTATTTTAATTTCAATTTGCTTGTCAATACCAGGCCACCAATAACTGGTCCTGACCCTTTGCTTAGTCTTTGAAATCCCAAGATGACCAATGTGGCACAGTTTCAGAATTTTGTCTCTGAGTGTGATGGGGGCTATAGCTTTGCCAATCCTGTACAACACACCATTTTCACAACTGAGTTCATTTTTTTATTTGCCAATAAACCTTTGCATTTTCTTGAAGGTGGCGTTTCTCAGGCCAAGAAGTGTTGACAAATCGGCAAATGTCTAGGAGTGCAGAGTCACGAGACATGTGTTGTTCCTATTCCTCCATAAAGATTCCATCAAGGTCAGTGTTGAATAGCAGTGCCACATTTTCATAATCAACTTGGGTATCCATATCATCGTGTGGAAGAGGTAGTCTGCGCAGGAAATCCACCACTTTGTTTTTGATTCCAGGCCAATATTGAGCAGTGTAGTTGAAATCCAACAGTTTGATAGACGTTTTGCTTCATCTTGGTGAAGCATTTTGCAAACCAGAGGCAGAAAGGATTTTGTTTAGGGTTTGTGATCCATGCGTAGATGTACATTATATCCCCAAATGTAAGCTCTGAAGTAATTGAGCGCCCATTAACAGGCCAACATTTCGCGTTCAATTTCTGAGTATTTCTCCTCAGCAGAGGTGAGTGATCTCGAAGCAAAAGCTACAACCCATTCATTGTTCGAGGTGTCTTTCTGTGCTAGCACAGCACCTAGACCTCTGTTGCCAGCATCAGTGGTGACAAAGATTTCAGCTTTAGGGTCAAACCCTTTAAGAAAGGGTGCATTACCGATTTCTTTCTTGATTGTGTCAAAGGTGTTCTGACAATCCGTGGACCACTCAAACTTTGTTCTATTCTTTAGTAATTGTCTTAGATGGTACATTTTTTTGGGAAAAATCTCTAATGAATTTCGAATAATATTCAGTTAGACCAAGGAAGGCTCTAACATCTTCTTTGCTGGAAGGACAAGGAGCGTTCAGAATGGCATCGACTAAGCCTTGTGTGGGTTTGATACCTTCATGACTGATCATGTGCCCTAGATATACTACCTTGTTTTGGGACAGTTTACATTTATTTAACTCAACAGTTAATCCATGCTTTTTCAATTTGTTAAAAACTTGCCTAAGGCGTGTGTCATAGTCCAATTGGTTGCTACCCATGACCAGGATATCGTCTTGGAAAAACCTGATACCGTCTACGCCTTCAAAGATAGAAGGCATGACTCTTTGGAAGCGGCCGAGGCTAAACCAAACGGTACCCTGGTAAAACGGTAACAGCCAAATGGCGTGATAAAAGTGGTGTATTTCTTGCTGTCCACATGTAGGGGAATTTGGTGATACACAGATTTTAAGTCAATCATAGAGAATACAAGCATATCATTGGTAGCATTAAATATTTCACAAATGCGTGGAAGCGGGTACTGATCAACAATTATGTTTTTGTTAAGATCCCTGAGATCAATGCAAAGTCTGATTTTTCCATTCGGACGTTTAACCACCACTAAGGGAGAAACCCACTCAGCAGACTCCACTTCTTCTATTATTCCGTCTTTGACTAATCTGTTCAGCTCAAGTTGAACATCATTTCTTACTGAAACTGGCAAATGTCTTACCTTGTGAATACAAGGGATGGCAGAGTCTTTTAATTCAATTTTATGTTGAAAACTGTTAAGAAGACTAACCGTACCAGAGAACACTTCTGGAAATTTTTTGTGGATGGTGGACGACTCGTCAACAGATAAAACAGGGTCAGCACTATTGGGGTTGAGAATTATGCCTAGATCAGCTTGATCACTCCAACCAAGTACCGAGGGTCCTTTCTTAGCCACAAAGAGTCTACAAACTGCCTTCCTGTTTTTGAATTCAAACTCCAATTCACGAGTTCCTAAAAACTCCAGGTGCAGTGCGTAGGTAAGGCAAAGATCATAATACTGACAGTTAGGAGTAGATGAGGGATGGAAGGAAGGGTGGAATGTTGGGGAACCAATGGGAGGGGAGAGGAGACAATGGGCACTGTCGCGTAGAAGAGCAGGGTGTCACCGTCTCGCGCAGGAAGCACGAGCGGGTGAAGTAATGCAATACAACACATCTTCCTCTCTTGAGTGTTTAACAAGTAAATAACACAAAGTTATGTACATTAGGAAATAAAGAATGTTTTTCTAAGCAGTTTCAGCACTATTGGGATTGAGAATTATGCCTAGATCAGCTTGATCACTCCAACCAAGTACCGAGGGTCCTTCCTTAGGTACAAAGAGTCTACAAACTGCCTTCCTGTTTTTGAATTCAAACTCTAATTCACGAGTTCCTAAAAACTCAATGTTGTTGCCTGTGTAGCTTCTAGCAATGATATTTGATTTTTCAAGCGATGTTCCAATTTTATCTGTGAACTGTTGTTTCCAAACATTTTCATTTATTATAGTGAAAGGAGACCCCAAATCAGCCATACCGTTCACTGTCACCCCACCCAATTTGACATCACACATGGGTTTTTTCCTCTTAGTGGGTGTGAGTTCCAGGACATCATATTCAATGGAGAATACGTAATTTATGCTATCAGAATCAGAGAACTCAGAATTTTCCTCCGTAGAGTCACTCTCCTCTTGAACGTGTTTGACATGTTTGCTTGACTGAAGGATTTTCTATTGCATGCTTTAGCAATGTGACCTGTCAAACCACATGAGGTGCATTTTTGATATCTGGCAGGACTTTTCACTGAATCAGCTAAATGGGAGGGAGACCCACAGCGAAAACATTTGAGTTCAGAGAAATCTTTGTTCTTAATGCTGTAACTCTTCTCCATTCTATGTTGGACACCTTTCTTGTGATGATCATGGGAGATTTCACGAGTATTAACTTTCTTCCTCAGTTTTTTAGCATTGGATAAATTGATGGCATTAACTAACACAGGATCATCTAACACTGCTTTGGCACATCTGCCTGTAAGTTCTGCCTTTTTAACCAAAGCAACAACTTCCTTTAAAGAGAATTCCCCATTCACCCAAAGTTTGTCTTGCATATTTGGATTGCTGGCATGCATGACTATCTGATCACGAACAAATTCTTCTTGTAGTTGCCCAAATCTGCAGGTTAAGGCTAAATTGTTCAAAGCAGCTACATAGTCATCAATGCTTTCATCTTTAGCCTGTTTCCTCCTTGAAAATTTGTAACGGTCAACAGCAACACAAACAATGGGCGAGAAATGGGCATCAAGATCATCTAAAGCATGTTGATAAACATTGCCACCTTCCCTCACTTTCTTTTCAATGTTGTTGTACGTTTTAAAACCCCCAGGACCAAGACAGTACAACAACACCTTCTTTTTCTTTTCAGGTGTGAAATCCTCATCTTCAACAGTCTCAATGTAATTTGTAAAATACTCTTTCCACTCTTTCCACTGCATGCATGGTGAACCTTTGAGAGGTAGAGAAGCTTGAGGCTGTTCTAAATTCAAGGAACTCAGAGCACACATGGCCAATTAATATTGCAGAAGAAATCACACCAACCAAATAAACAACGGATATCAGCGTTGCAGTAGTTAATACACAGGTAATGAAGACTTCCTAAAAATATTTACTAATATTCACCACTGTTGCAAACACACATGGCAAATTGGGTGACAGAAGAAACTGTGAACAAAAGTTCTCTTTAATTCATTGAAACATCTTCCTCTTTCAGGTATACGTTTTACTTATGTGCCCTTGGAGAATTTACCAACGAAGTGTTCGACGTAATATTACATATTACATTTCTTTTTAATTTGTAATTTCACGTTGACAAATGCCTTCACAACAAATTGCAATCTTGAGCAGATAAGCGTCCCCGTAAGCTTGCCAAAGCTGGAATCGAACACACAAATTGCCAATAGAATTGAGCCCAAGATGGCGTCTGACGGTGCGTTCCAGTGACGTAGAGCGTGCAGGGGCATGCGCAGAAGAAGGATGCTGAAGGGAAACTGAAGGCGCGAAAACAGCTGACTGAAATTGACAGTTGCGCACGTCGAAGAAGGAAAGCAACACACAAGCCGCTCCACGAGTCAAAAACACATGAGCATGAAGACTAGGATTAGAGTCTCAACTTAGCGTGACTCAGCGCCGGACAACAGCTAACCTCCTGAGAAGAGCAGTGTGTCGACACACACACAAGTACCTTGAACCACGATGAATCATGGGCCGAGGGACACTCCGTGGAAAGGTCACCACCGCCAATTCAATCTGGTCGCTCAGTCCCGGGACACATCAAATGTGTACAATCCAACGCACGTTCTGGTCGCTTGTAGACACCTTCATGCAGCAGGATAGGCACACCACGAACAATGCCTCACAGAAGTAGTGGCAGTGGCTCAAAAGAATCCGCGGTGAGGGGCTTGAACTTCCGCTCGTCGCCACTTGTAATAACCGAAGTAAGCCAGTGGGTAATTATTAAGTTTATTTCAACAGCCCCACACCAGGTGCGGTGCGTAGGTAAGGCAAAGATCATAATACTGACAGTTGGTAGTAGATGAGGGATGGAAGGAAGGGTGGAATGTTGGGGGACCAATGGGAGGGGAGAGAAGACAATGGGCACTCTCGCGCAGGAGAGCAGGGTGTCACCGTCTCGCGCAGGAAGCAGGAGAGGGTGAAGTAATGCAATACAACATTTGTCGGGAAGTAAAAGATGTGATCCGTCCAGCAATGCCTGTGTGCTTATATCATCATGAGAGTAGGACTATAATAGTGGACGATTCACCTACCAAGCTGGGGCTTTCAGTGAAGCACAGTAGAGATTGGTGATGTAGCAATGGATGCTAAATTGGGCAAGGATCTCCAACTCTTTCAAGACAAACTAATAATAGTGTGCACATTTACCTTCCTGAATGTGGTGGTTCTCTTATTCTGGGTGTTTTTTTAATAATAGGTGCATTTTAGGCAGTGTATTTTTAAAGCATTAATGTGTACACTCTCATTGGGCTGATATTTTTAAATTAATTTTACATAATGCTCCTACCATTTCTTTGAGATGACCTATTTTTGTATTTTTTCGGTGATTTACAAAGGGACACCTTAGTAGTCCACATCCATTTTTCCATTGCCCCTTCTCTGTTATTTTGAACACCCTCCAATTTTCTCTTCACTGGGAGGAGGGCCCATGGAATTTGACCCTCCCTATTATTTATTTTATAGTTTGCCCTGTATCCATTTGTGCTATACTTTTACACTTCTCTTACTATTACGCTTTTCATGTAATACCTTTTAATTATCTGTTTCCTTCCCTTTTTTTCTTGAATTATTTTTGGTATCTTGATTTGAGCACTGCAAGATGTTTTTATCTCAAGGAAACTAAACTGAGAAAGCCATGTAACCTCATTATAAATGAGAATTGGGTGTATGGAGACATAGTGGCACAGGCCCTTATCACTCATGCCATTAAATATTGCAGGCTGACAGTCACCTATAGTACTTGTCTTAAAATCACTTGTCTACGCTTTCCTTACTTGATGTTGTAGTGTTTTAATATTCATAGGGTTTTACTGTTTTGTTGCCGAGGTCAACAAGGAAATACTATATTTTAAACTGTGTGTA